>NC_082611.1:6835000-7456346 GCF_030936135.1 Gavia stellata | reverse complement strand
ATTTCACACACACACTGCAGAAAAAGGTCATTCATAAGTATATATCAGAAGTGGCAGACAGTGAAGAGGCATGCTAATCAGACCTGCTCTTAACCACTTGCTGTTCAAAGAGCAGAGTGGGGCTAGATACTAATGTATTTGACCCTTCAAAATCTTAGTAGCCAATTAGCTTTCTAAAGGCTATGATGAACTGCACTCATTTACTGTGCATCCACACATTCAACTGTCATGTTTAACAAGCAGCAGGACCACCTACAGCTGCTCAGCAAGGCCCCTCGCATACTTAATGCTGAGGCCGCATATGTAGTCACTAGAGAGGAAAAAAGATGTAAAAAGCACAGCTTCAGATGACTTCCACAAACAAAGCAATGTCATTCGCAAAACTGTAAGATGCCAGTCAGTTCCATAACTTTCCAAAGTTTTCCTTGAATTCTCAGGAACGGCTCCAGAACATCAGTTCTCTTTGCTGCATCAAAGGCAGGTCTTACATTTCCTTCCAGAGCACCATAGACATAACCCCTGGAAAACCCAAGGTGATCCTTGACATCTTCATTGGAAAGATTGTTTGGCATGTCTAGCTCGTGTTTCCCTCTGTTCTACCACGGCGTGCTTGGCCAATACTGCAGCCCATCATTCATTCCCATCCGTAACTCACAAACTGGCAGTGCAGATTTGCTGGTTTTCTTCTTAGATATCAAAGCAAGTTAGCCAGGGCTCACAAAGCAAAGTCTAAGTAGATAAATGCAGAGACAGATTATTAGACTCCTATCCCTCAGGGTCCTTCAATCAATGCAACGCTTGAAGATCAGCAGGGCTGATAGCACAGCAACCAAATGGTACAGCTGTGAACACCCTTTATCTGAGAAATAACTGCACATACTTAGTCAGCTACTTGTGAAGGGCATTTATTGGTCTGGTACGAAATCACTGAAACACTTAACGTATTCTTAAGTCACATATGTCCCACAAGTGAAGTATGTCCTTGGCAGGAAGCTGAATCTGAACAGACTTAAACACATGCTTAAATATAAGCACATACGTAAGTGTCTCACTGAACTGTGGCTGTGTTGACATTCGTATTACTAGCCAAGGTGTCAGGCAGAATCATTTATTAGTTTCTTCCCTCTCCCCATTTACTTTTTTTTTGTACTGGAGTCTTCATAAAGAGAAGTTGCGCTTCATACCAAGTAGGCACAACTAATCAGTCTTTTTTAATAAAGAGAGAAATTAGGTGAGAAGGACAATGGTGACTGTGAAATTGGAGAGAGATGTTGATGTCTTATTTTTAAAGCCCCTAGTTTTTAAAAAAAATGCTGTATTTTAGCCCTTGGCACCAGTCATCATGCAAAAATAGGGCATTGCGTTCGGCTACTTTGAGCTGAAGTTTTCTTTAAAATTTTCCAGTAAGCTAAACTTAATGGAAAGTCAGGGATGTTTGTTTCACAAATTAAAAGGAAAGTTTCCCCGTTTAAGTAGCAAAGCAAGAGATGGGGAATATTGCTTTTTTCTCAATATATACCAGTTATGCTGTTGTACTCTCAAAACTTCATACACTTTCTATGTCTCTCCGTTGAGCTGCCATGATCTGCCTAATGACATTTCAGTCCCGTGTCAACTTGAGGGCTACATCTAAGACTCAGCCATAATTCATCAGGATCAGATGGCAGCCAGTCCTGAATGCATCTCCTGAGAGCTGGGACACTTCTCACCAGTCATGGAGCAAAAACAATTATCTGAAGCTACCCACCTGCTCCAGGGCTATTTTGTCAAATATGATACTTCAGGGGTGATACCTACCTGTCACACTGATTTTTTGGATGTTGACACAGTGGTTGGAGCGAACATCTGTTGCTGCTACTCCTCTGTGATCTCATTTAGACTCTCCAGAAGCAAAGACGAAAACATGTTTCAGTGCCTCCCTCCTGCCTGGTTCACCTGAGAAACCCTCTGCGTCTCATCTGAGAGGCTGAACAGCTGTGACCAGACGACACCCTTCTCTCTTTGAAACATCATCTTAATTCCCAGCTACTCACTCACTGAATCCTCACCGCTAGTGGCAGTCCTCTGGGTGTCTAGCTGTGCGTATGGCCATTTTCCCATTCTTTCATATAAATATCTCAGCACTCAAATCAAGGGGAAATTAGACCATTTGCTTTGTAGCTGATGGAAACTGTGGAGAAACCAAAAAAAAAAAAGGCTGCAAATCACAGAGTGAAGCTCATGGGTTGGGTGTCCTGCTGAATGGGAGTGTGCTGAGATACTAGGACAGGATAAGGGACCTAGTTAGAGAAACGTCCTGGAAGCAATGGGTTGCAGCCTGCTGTCCTCCCTGCTATGCTGCATGCCTCCTGCAAACCATTTAGAGCAATGCATACTGTTCCTTATCTCTATGATTTGCTCATTATTTGGGTTTTGGGGCTTTTGGGTGCTTTTTGCACGCTTCCTACCTTGTTGCAGTTGTGCAAGCGAAAAATAGTTCCCTTACTAAGCAGCTTCACTGCATCTGGGTGAGGTGAAAAATGGCACAGAAGACAACTCTCCACCGCTCTGTGATGCTACTGTAAAAGAGACACAGGCAGGGTCAGGGAGGAGAGTTAGGCTGGGTAACGTAGAGAGGACAGTCTATTTGGGTACCTGCTCACAATTAACCTGTGGGAAGGTTCCAGGGTCAGTTCTCACTCTACATCTCAGCCTATATTACTTGTTTGGGCTGCAGGAGTGAAAATCCAAACCAAAACAGCAGCCCTGTTGCGCTTCAAGGCTTAGATATGGTATCAGCCCCCCTTTTCCAAAGCTGACAGTAATTAGAAGATGATGGTAGATCCTTTGTCCCAACAGCCTCTTGCTTTAATGAGCACCTTCTCTGCATCTAAGATGTAGCTGCCCTTCTAGACTGGAGGCCCTCCATGTCATGCACAAAGCTTATATACAGTGTCACTGAGTAAATAAAGACAGCATTATAATCATAGCTACCTATGAGACACACATTTTCGCAGTATGACAGCTTCCATAAATTCAAAGCTTCACATGAACAGAACACACAAAAGCTCTGTGTGTTAACTAATCAATGTGTGATAATAATCTCTATGTGATCATTTTCTAAATTGCCATAAAAGTGGCACCAAGAGCACAGAAGATGACACTCTTCTGCCTGGGTGCTGTAATCACACTGAATGCCTCTGAGCAGACTGCATAGCAAGTGGGCACTGGAGATTTTAAGTATCTCAGTTTTCATCATCCAACATCGCAAGCTAGTTCCTGTTTCCTTCTCAGTCACCTCTCCTGACTCCATCAGGCTATTGATGCAACGCTGAGTGATATGTGGCAGCACGTTACTCTCAGTGGAGATTAATTATTTCTTTTTTAAGGCTCCTACAACCCCCATCCCCTCTGGGTCTCTCAGTTGGTAAAGTCGCGTGTCAAAAACTAATGGGAAAGTGTGAGACGTGACATGACTTTAAAAGGAAGAAAATTTGGGCCAAAGGAGATGGAGTTTGGATTTTGACAACGGACATTGTTTTTCTGTTTGTTTCTTCCCCCAAAGAATATGTTTCTATTTTGAAATCTGAATGCATTGCTGTGAATTCTACTGTAATTGCTGCAGGAAATCAGGAGGGACTGCACCTGTGTAGGACCATGAGGGAGCACAAAGTGATGCTGGTTCCTCCCCATACTGACTAATCCCCTTTGTCTGCTGTGCACAAACACCGCTACCTGCCCGAAACCCCTTCAGCCCTCAGATTTCCATTTACAGCTGTCTCCAGAGTTTCGCAAGAAAAGATGATGGATGGGCAGAATTTTATTTCCATTAGAATGAAGCCAACTAAATATTTCCATCTGCTTTATTAAAAATACTAGTTCTCGCTTTGCTTAATCTTGAAAAATGCAACATGTTTCTGCAGCTGAGTTTGCATTTTGTCTAGGAAATGGATGCCTGAGGTGGAATGATTTTCTGTGGGAACAGCGCAAGATGCAATTTAGTGCCTTCCCTCCCATGGGCAGAGGACATCCAGCTTGCGAGAGAGAAGCTGGTAGCCCCACAACTACCATCTTGCCAAAGGGGTCATACTTTGGGTTTTTGGCAAGGTGACCCCTGAAGTCCAACAACAAAGGCGGTCAGGGAGATAGATAACTCAAACTGGAGACCTCCCTGTCATCTAAGCCTTGCCATCAGGACCGCTGCTCCACATCCTGACCACCTCCAAGCCCTGCAGAGCATCACTCTCCCTCCTTGATGGGTTTCTGTAATTCCTGCTGTTGACACTCTGCTCACGATTTGTAGTTGGCATCGGTTACAGAAGATTGCTGGAAGAGAGCACTGAAGGGTTTGGATTTGATGGGATGGGGTGGCAGGGAGGGAAACACATTAGAAGCACAGGAGCTTGGCATCTAACATAGGGGCCTGAGGGTGTCAGATCTGGGTGAACAACTGCTCTATCACAGTGTCTGTATAATTAAAACTCTGCCCAAATAATAGAGTTTTTTCAAGGTTTTTCTTTTCTTGCATTGCTTTTCCTATTTCCCTCTTGTTTTCCCAGAAATAGAACATGACATTTATTTTTATGGACAGCATGATCTTATGGCTATTCCCCTGTGATGGGGTAATCTGAACACAATTATGTTCTGTTGACAAAAAGTGATAAAAGTGTATTGTGTCAACACTCTGAACTAACAGATATGTCATCTGCTCTACTCTCAGATAATAGAAACAGAATTAGAAAATGCTCTGACAGACTCTATTCTCTTCCATGGTTAGGTAAGCCCCAGCTCTGTGCTTGGTTACTGTACCCCAGCATTCGCCCTCTTCCAGCAAAATCTGTCTGGCTGTGTTTTAAATTCAAGTGTAAATTGTGCTTTGATGGACTTCTTTTGGCAGCTTATCTGCTTTGAAGTAATTTGACCGAAGTTCTCATTTTCACTTCAGTTCTATTCCTCCCATTTTTTATCATGGGTTTGGAAAATCCAACTTTTTGCATATCATTTTTTGCCTCACAAATTTCCTTCTAGAAAATGTATGACAATAGTACCTGCATTACATCCTCCCTCCAGCTGACTTCTTCATGAGTTCTTGGACAGCAATCTACCTGAACTGTTGTTTTCCTGAGACAGGCGCCCATATCTGCCCAATATGTAGGGCCAGCCCTAAGCACACGCAGTTTTCAGCAGAAAGGTGTGCATACATCATAACATAAAACACCATCCCATCCTAAGTCTGAAGACAAGTCTGCACTTCCAACTCTTGGTTAGTTGGATGACAATTAGTGCTTAAGAGCTAAAAGAATGATGATATCATCCAAGCGAAATAGAAAAAGTTTTTTCATGGCCAAAAAAAAGAAATTTCCAAATTTCTGTAAAACATTTTGTTTTGCAGCTGTGACTCCTGCACTGTTAAATGCCATTAAACAGCATTTCCATTCAAAAGGGGCATGTGCAATGTATATTAAGGCTTTCCAAAAATAGGACTCAACAGCCACCAGGTGCAAGTGTGGAATGAGTCAAGCATGATAGCATTAGGTCACCTGGCTAATGTCTGTCTGAAAAGATCATGAACATTGGCCTCCTCATCAGAACAGAAGAGGTGATAGGTGCCATGAAGATGCTCCTAGCTTACATGCCTGGTCCTTCCTCAGCTCATTCCCCCAACTTCCAGGTTAAATACTATGTCAGACTGGGACTCCTAAAAATCAGACCTTTTAGGACCACAAATATCAGAGTAATCCAAAGTCTACTATAATTTCAGGTGCATGCTGGACTCCCTCTCTCCTCCAGCCTGTCCACTACAGCCCACTTTGCTCCTCAGCTTCTGCAGTGCCCCAGCGCATCCAGCCACAAGGAGCTTGTCCCTGTGTAAGCCCCATTTTGCACAGGCGTTTCCTTTGGTTTGATACATTTGTTGTTCCAACAGAAAAATGCAATCGGTTTTGACAGCAGGGTGAAATGAACTGAGCATGAGCACATGAAGCGCTGTTGTTTATTCCCCTGATGCAGCTCCCGCCAGTGAGATGTTTTAGTGTGGGGGTGGAATCAAGGAATTTAGATCCTGAAATGAGAATAATGGTCTGGAATAGTGGTTTAAGGTAGTTTGGCACCATATTCTGATACCCATAGCAACCTTTAAAGAAAATTGAGCTGGACATTGCAATGGAAACTTAGCACCATCTACAATTTAATTCACAGCCCAAATTTCCCAGAAGAAGCCACAGCTCATTACCACACCTACAGAACCACTCCTGAAAGAGAGCACAGATCTGACTCTCGTTCTTCCTCCTCCTTTCTGACTGACAGCCAGACTTGGTGCTCAACAAAAGGATGCTGCTGTGAGAAAACAGCTAAGAAAAAAAAGGTGCTAAAGTTCTTTTCAGAATTGGCTTAAAGCAGTAAATATATTGTGTAACGAACAAGATTGGATAAAATGAAGCGCTATCACTAAGGACAACAGATTTTTCCTTACCCACCAGGTTGATCATCTCTGTGTTACCGCACCTAAGGCTTATCAAGTAAATCTCCTTGAATAAATGAATATTTATCTTGTTTTATCAGTAACTGGCTTTCTACCCTAATGTATTTGATCACATCAAAACAAGCTGCACATACCTAATGTGATTTATTTTCCCAAAAACACTTGGTCCTAACTATAATAATTTTGTAAGGTTACACTCAAGATTATTTTTTGGTACAAATTGGTCATGATTTTAACACTAATCCAAAGTATTTTAGAACCCAAGATAGTTAGCTTGTAGCACTTGAGTTTTCCACTGCAGTCAATGAGGCCATTATTCACATGCTTAAAATTAGGCATACGCTTAAGTGCTTCGCCTTTGGGATAAAGAGCCCATTTGGGACTCTTCGGTACTTAGCTCTGATAAAATCCATCAATCTTGCTTAGATGATTAAAACAAAAGCATCTTTCTCAGAACTTCTAACAGATGTTTTCATAAATTTTTACATACTTCTTTTCCCTGTCTCATTCATTTCCAGTAGAAGTATTCCCTTAAAAGCTGAATAAGGAAATCTGTAAACTTAATGGAGGAAATTTATTTGGATAGAAAGGCATCTAAAGAAGTACAACAGCACTTGCAATGATCTCTGGCCAAATTCTGAACCCATTAACTTTCTTTATGCCTTTCCCGACTGCCAGATGTATCTGTGCAAATGAGATTTTCCAAAGTAACTATTGTCTTCTCTGAATCCCACAAAATCCTTTCTAATAGTCTCTGAGCAGAGTTTTTAACAAACCAAGTGAGTGTATAACTGCTCGCTCCATATTTCTGAAGCGTATTCTTCCTTCCACCCGCCCCATTTCATTCTGTCGACAACGTGCATTTTGTCAAACCTCTTACTGCAAATCATTCAGTCAATGAAACTGAAAGACGTTTCAGCACATTTTTATCAACAGAATGTAATTTCGTGCAAATCATGCTGTCAACAGGAAAGAATGCCAAAAGAAAAGTGAAAGAACCCAAACTCATTTTGTCCACAAAAAATAAATTACTGTTTGCTTTTATTTTGTGCATGTAGACAAAATGGAAATAGCAAAACTTCCCCATCTGTGGACAAAATTAAGATTGATCTCTTAATTCAGGAGACCAAATGGTATTTGGTACAAAAATACCAACACTACGAAGGACAGCTGAGATGCTGAGTCAGAAGAATTTTTCCAGCACTGTACACCTTTCACTGTTTTCTTTGTATCAGTGAAATGCCACCTGAGATATTTAGTCCATTGTAGCAAAATATTCAGTGTGATAGGTTTGAATACAGGAAAGCAGACTGAGCTAAAGAAAAACACAGATGCTATTTCATTTTCCAGTTGATGAATGGTTTGGGTTGCTCTGCAGGTGCATGTCCAATGCTGTCTGGACAGTGCTCTCCGGTTACGGATGCTCCCCATGGCTTTGTGCCATAGCTGCAGCCACCTTCTATTTTTCTCCTTTGTGATGCTTTCATCCTTTCGTTGCTTTCAGTTTTGCTCTTGTTATTACAAAGCTTGTTCTTTCGGCAATTGTCTCTATACCTCAGGGTCCCAGACTACCTGGCACACTGATGGCTGGCACCATGCGATGCAGCCCTGTGGTCACTAAAGCTCTGCAGGTCAAAGTAAAGACTGGTTTCAATAACTGCCTTGCAATTGCTCTCCATCACAGGACTGAAACCAGTTTCTACCTCCCAACAAGTAAAGGGCCTTTTTTTGTTGGTCCACACCAGGGACAGGATTCCTGCCTGGCCCTCTGTTAATGCCCAGCAAAACCCACCTAGGCAAAACGTTTGGCTTCTCTAAATATGGAGTGAAAATTGGCCCCTGGGAGCAGAAAATTGGAGGAGGATGTTAAACCATTTGCTTTCCTACACCTATTCAGGTTTTACTTCAAGGTGCGCTCAGCTGATTATGATTTAAACTTATTTTTTTATAAGGATGGCTATTTAATTCTCTTCAATATTTTGATACCATTTTTCTATGGACTGGAGTTATTTCTTAATATGGTAAAAAACAACAATAAACTTCCTGGGGTTTTTGAGAATTTCACTGTGTTTTTAGATCACCTTATCCCTTCCAATTCTTCAGTGAATTGTTCAAATAAGGCCTTGGAAAACTGACAGTCCCAAGGAGTTTGTACGGGGCTGGAGGAACAGAGATGGTGGCCGTTATCCAGCTTTTTAGAAATCAGAATGAGACTTACCGCATGCTGTTTGGTACACACTGTGGGGGATAACAGATCATTTTCTCCATCAGTCCCCAGTCTTTACCGGGGAAAGCAATGATCCAGCCAAATTCCCTGAGTCCTGCTCATCCACAAAAGAGGGACGGACAGAGAGAAGGTACGCATTGTGCAGCATTAAAAATGTAACTGGTTCAAGACACGGCCAACACACTGACACCAAAAGCTGGCAGCAAATATGTCAGAGGGATCACGAAGTTGGCATGAGAGGGTTTCAGCTAATACAAGAGATTATTTTCAGGGCCTTATTGTGTGCCAAACACAACACAAAGCTGGCCTCAGAGAGCAGAACTTCTGCTGGAGCCGTAGGGGGTGGCAGCGGAGCAGAGCAGACGCTTGGGGAGAAACCAGGCTTGGGTTTTTATCTGGGACAGCACTAGGGCTCTGCAGGGACCAGCTACTTTTTGGCTGTGTGTCACTGATGTGTGTCTTAGATGGCTCTATTTGCAGTGGTCTGCTTAAGGTGCCTGTGGGATGTGTCATCTTTCTGATTTTTATGCCCACATTGACATAGTATTAGGAGGAGACTTGGTGCATCCCTTTGGCTGCGCCAGGCTGCTCAAGTGAATTTGAGATTTGAAAGCCTTAATTTTTGTCAACATCAAGAACCTCCTCCTGTTTAATTCTTACCTGCCTTTCTATCCAGAGCAGCCCCAAAGGCAAGAAAGTATTCATTAAAAGCATAGTGTCACTTTAAAAGTGGTAGATAGATTCAGTGGGAAGAAGTACCCCGAGGAATGCAAAAATAATTTCATACCATTTTGCTGTGCGCTTCTTATGGCGTCTTCTTGCCATTTTGGTTGTGCTGACAGTGCTGAATATTGAAAGAAGGTTTCATATCTGTGAGGCATAGGGAGCAAGCACTGCAAAGCATTTACTTGGTGTGGATCAACAGAAATTTTCCCCCTTTTAAAAGCTGTTGTGCCAAGGCCATTCTGAATAAGTGGATGAAGGCAATGGCTGTACCTTCAGCCTGGCCATCCTTGTCCACTGGCACTAAATGCCCTCACCCTGATCAGTTCTGCTAGCGTGTGGCACAGGGCTTTTTCATAAGCATAGTGGACAGAGAGAGACCGAAATTTGTGCCTCCTCCTTTCCCCAACACTTTGTACTGTGGCAGTCAGGTATGACATCTTGCTAACTAAACTGGGTTTTTTTATATGTTGACTTCAGCTTGAACACAATTCCTGGTCCTGTCCTAGTCACGTCCACCCAACCCCACCTTTACAACAGAATTTTGAACAAAAGAGAGGAAATGAAGACCTGGGAATTTCCGTGTTTTTCATGGCTGGTTTCTTGTACGCATGTTACACAATTAACTCACAAGGAAAGCTGAAAAGCTTATATCAACATGAAACTACAGTACTCAGCTGTAGGACACCTGGAAATCAAATCAGTAATTACTAACACAGAGGTAGATTGTACATTCCCTCCTGGAATTTACCCACATCCTTATTCAACAACAGCAATGAAATTATGGCAGTGGTGATCAGAAACAAATATTCAGATTGCAACCAGTGTTGCTTGCCTATTATTCTGCCCAATGCAGCCCACCAGCACTTTTAATTTAGGGTGAAAAATTCAGGAGAGAACAGAAGAAAATGGGGAGAGGATTTGAGCAGTTACTTCATGGTTCAGCAGCAACTGCTGCAAAAGCCATGCCTTGTGCATATTTATGAGAGTCAATGCAGCATCTGCATTGGTTCCCCCTTCACTTCAAGGGAGTGGAGGCTTGAGATGGGTGGTTGAGAAGCTGTTTGCAGAAGCTCATGAACTTTCGACCCAAGTAGCTTGCTGAAGTTGCCCCTAGTCCACCTACTGTCCATCATGTCAAGTAGACAGTTGCAAGGCCTCCTGGACCACCTTGTGATAAACATGGGACCTAGCTGCATGCACAGCTGGCCTGTTCCAGGATAACCCATAAAGTGCACCCAAAATTTTGAGTTCCAGAATGTACCCTTGGTACAACTTTGATAGTAAGGAATGATCTGCTGGTTTGGATGTACCTGTCTGTCAATATAAGCATAGCATTGGAGGAAAAAAAACCTTAATGTTGTTACATGTGATAGCAACAGTCTCCCACATCACTGTGGATGTGCTGCTGTTGACATGCCAGATCATGTCCGGGAAGGAGTAGTAAATACAGTGCTCATGCAGAGCTGTAAAGAGGTGTATAGGAGTATAGTCAGGGTCACCTGTTAAAGACTTTAGCTCCCAAACCTTCTGCAAAAAATGGCTATTTGTATTGAAAAGCTGAACTCCTGGTAATAGAAACCTGGAAACCTAGCCATTTGTTTTTAAATGGCAAAAGCAGGCTACTGGCAATTTCTTGCAGAAGTACAGAACAGTTCAGGTTGGAAGGGACATCAAGACATTCCTGGTCCAGCCTCCTGCTCAGAACAGCAACAAGAACAAGGCTGAACTCAGCCCAGGTTGCCCAAGGTTTTGTCCAGCCCAACCCTCCAAACACAGCCTCTCTGGGAAACGTGTTCTGATGTGGACAGTCCCCATGGTGAATTTCCTTTTTTTTTTTTAACTCTTTTGTCAGTTAGAACCACCCCTCTTTCAATTTATCACCGTTATCTCGCATGCTCCCCCCATTAACTTCCTCTCTTTCAGTTAGGGCTGATTTTCTTGCATACATGTTATGTGATCGAAGCTTTCAGTAATGGGAATCAATCAACATGCCCCAGTAATTCTAAGTGTATGGGGAAGCAGAAATACAACTTTCAGGCAGAGGTATCTGTTATGCAGCAAATTAATGTATAGTGGCATTGTGGGGGAGTGTGGCCCCATGATTTACTGTGTTCTGCTGTACAACAGGAATCTGCAAACCCTTTAAATGCCTAACATTTAAAAATATGTATATCTTCCAACAGGCAAACCTAGAAAACATTCACAGGCTTTGATGTTGGCACTTTTCATTGCTGGGTTTTTTTGTCATAATAAAATCAGTTCTGCTAATCACCATTCATGATATGGAACTTATTTCATTTGATCTGCAGTTCAGAGGAAAACAGTTCTTGGTTTTATTCCTGGCCCAAAATACCTGCAATTGAATTCAAAGATGGACTTCAAACCGCATCCTTTGCGAAAACCGGAGTTCAGTTCCCTGATGCTAGCAGTTGGATCCAAACCTGATGTCGCATCAGTCTTGGCAATCTACAAAAAAACAGTGACTTTCAACCCAAAAACCACCTGTACACTAAATTATTTCTTCAAAAAACAAATCTGGAGCAGGTATCTGCAAGGGTAGGGAAATCAGCAGAGCCTGGCCTCTCTGCTTCACTCAAACAGCTGGCATTCCAGGAAAGACGCCAATAAAGGACTCTGGGGTGATTTTTGCCAAGTTGAGTTTTTAATTTGTGTAGTTACGTGACTGAATGCAACATAGATTTTTAAGGTTCAAAAATGAGAAAAGAAAATGGAAGTTCACCAAAATCCTGCAAGGGTTAGTTGGGATTCTTTGGCTCCTTCTTCCCCTTGCTTGAACATCTCTAAGCCAAGCTGGAGGGTCAAGTTGCAACCAAAGTATTTTGCCCTGAAGGGTATTAATAGGGGCTGATAATGTTCCCAGATCATTTGTAGCCAAATTAAAATCCTGGGACTCTGCTCCGCCATGTGAAAAGATAAGCCCTGCAAAACTAAGAGGAGTGAGGGCAGTGGAAAGGGATGGAGCCTTCCAGCTCAGCAGCCACGACGGGTTGTTCATTAGAACAGAGCCAGTGAAAGATATTTTGACAAGGCTGGGCTGCCCAGTTTTCTCACCTCCATTTCATGCCTTCCTCGTAGTGCTTTTACCCAATGATACAAATCACTGCCAGTGCGCTCTGCACTATCTGGGGTTGTTCAGCCTGGAGAAGAGGAGGTTGAGGGGAGACCTCATCGCTCTCTACAATTACCTGAAAGGGGGTTGTGGTGAGGTGGGTGTTGGCCTCTTCTCCCAAGTGATGAGTGACAGGACAAGAGGAAATGGCCTCAAGTTGCACCAGGGGAGATACAGACTGGATATTAGGAAAAATTTCTTTACTGAGAGAGTGATGACACACTGGAATAGACTGCCCAGGGAGGCGGTGGAGTCACCCTCCCTGGAGGTATTCAAGGAACGTGTGGATGTGGCATTGTGGGACGTGGCTTGATGGGCATGGTGCTGTGTGGTGTGGTTTTTTTGTTTGTGGTGGGTTTTTGGTTTTGTTTCTGTTTTGGTTTTTTTTGGTTGATGGTTGGAGTTGATGATCTTACGGGCCTTTTCCAACCTTAGTGATTCTGTGATCTGGGACACCTTATGCATATGAACATTTTGGGGGGTGCCTCTGAGCATTATACCTGCTTTCAAAAGACGGTGCACAACCAGTGACCTGCAGAAAGCATTGCCGGTACTCCTACAGAGCAGGTGTAGCCAGCAAGCTCCCTAGCAGAGTTATTTTAATGAGCAGGAGCTAGGCTTTCCTCCCCTGTCTCACCCACGGCTTCTTAAAGGCTTTCGCTTCGCATCTGAATTGCACTCGCTTCTAATGCATCCAGCAGATTTACACCTGTTTGTGGAGCAAGCCAAGAACATTTTGAAATTACCTGGCCTATAATTTTGGCCACCCTTTGCCTGCTGTGCATTTCCCCGATACATAAAATGAACTCATTCACTCCAGCTATTTGGATACACACCTCTCTTTTCCAAAACTGCTTGGTCTATTTTAGCATAACTTTCAAGAACGTCTCTTAGCACAGAGAGTCATTGAAAAGTACAGCACCGTTAAAGCACCCGACAACCAGCTGCATTGCTCCAAAACTGATTTACTGAAAGGGATTTGTGGAAAAAAGGGATTTAACGTGCCTACTCTTCCAAAATAAATGACAGTGCAAAGCTGATCTGCTTTCCGGTTTGTTTGACTTACACGTTTTATATGGCACATGTCCCTGGAGGAATTTATTAAAACGCACTAACAATTATAGTATGGAAAGAGGTATTGTGGCCTGTTGCTTGCAGCCAGGCATCGGCTGAACTCCAGGGCTGACCGTGCCACGCGCTTGCTGTGTGGCCTCTGGAAGTCACTTGGCCTCCGGGGATGGAGGTGCCCAAGTGAAGGGCGGCCTCAGCCCCCCCTCCTCTCTCCAGCAGCCCCGGGGTTGCTAATACACTCGGCTAGGTCAGCTTGGCACTGCCTCCACCTCTGCCTGCACTGCCCGTTGCTAACCACCGCCATCAAAACACAAGGAACAACACTTGTCTCAGGGGTGTAGGATTAATTAATTTGCATGGACAACAGCATTTTGGAGATGCTGCGCTCTTTCTAATTGCAAGGGACTCTAAAAGGCCCCGAGTACACCTTATTCTCTACAAAAGTGAAGCCGCACAGCAAAACCATCTCCAGACCCCCAGACTGCTGCATTATTACTGTGGCAGAAGCTTGTCTGACGGTGAGAGCCCTTTGAAGACGACGGCTGAATCAGCTCCCAGATATCAAAGGTTTGTTCTGGTTGCTGCAACGTGCAACGAATTTCTGCTGCAGCATCTTTGGGTTAACCTCTCTGTTTTATTAAAGGTGGGAGCAGAAATGTCAAGATCCTAATGGTGAAGGGGAGTTTTTGTGAAACTCATCACCACGTGTCCAGAAATACTCCAGGCAGGATCCTGTTCCTCAGGAAAACCTGAGGATGGAGATGTGAGAGTGATTCTTTCTGGGGCCGTCCTCAGGCTCAGCCGGTTTTATCATTTAAGAAATCATACGAAAGAGACTGAGAGAAGCTGGAGAACAGATACCTCAGAGCACAACTAAAAATCAGATGTGAGATAAGAAAGCCAGGGGGAAATGTCAAGGTTTCTCTGGGAAGCACACAGGAAAGATCAGGCACTACCTGCTGCGGCTGTTGGGAGACATCAGGGTGTCTCCACCCACCCTGCGCGCCAGCGAGCCTCAAACAGAGGGGTGAAAATACACCTGTCTTCTTCAGGTCTCTGGGAGCATCACTTTTGCCTTCGAAATGCTCCAGCTGCCCAACCTGCATCATCTGCCTGTCTCTGTGCAGAAGCCCAAGCGTGCAAAACACGATAACCCCCCCCAAAGCGGCACCACGAAGGAAACTTCAAAGAGCTGCTGAAGCCAGCGAGGAATTCGCCTGTTGGAGGAAGGAATAAAAGAAAAGGTGGGGAAAGGGGAATAGCAGCAGCATATGGAGAGCTGTGACGGGTGGGGAAATGGGGCTCGGGAAATGCTGCGGAAGCAGCACGGCGGTGGAGGGTGCTGCAGAGGGAGGTGTTACGGGAGAAGTGTAGCCATGGTGGTCTGTAAGAGCTGGGCCATCGCTGGAGCCACCGCAGTGAGAAATGCCACCTGAGACCTCCGATTCCGCAGATCCCAGTACTAGGGCAAACCCCACAGCAGCAGCAGAGCTTGTCTGGAGATAGCAACTCCCACCCCGATGGAGACAGGTTGCATTTGTCACGTATAAGCAAGCTTTCTTTGCACTCTGATCAGGTTTCAGTCACACCAGTGAAATTTTGCAGCCTGAGAGTGCTGTGTAGGTTACCCAAACATGCCCAGCTTCCTTGGCAAATACTCTGTGATTTACAGGCTCCTTAGTTGGGGACCCGTGCAAAGCTCCCCACACACGTTTGGCATCCCTGGTCCCTACCCCACTGTCCCCATCCACAGGGCTCATCCTACCGCTCCAACGATGAATGAGCCACAGAGTTTTTCACAAAAGAAGGCCCTGGAGAAGCACAGGTGTAGGGCTGGTGTCTTATGTGCAATATAGTGATACAAAATAAAGGAATAAAGGGAAGCCTGCAGTGCTTGCTCCATTCTTTCTCTCTTTCTCATTTCCTGTTGCTATGCCATTGCCCAGGCAAATACAAAAGAAACAGCTTCTTCAGCCACAAAAATGAGATTATTCAAAGAGCCCCTCTATCGTCTCATATTTATTGTGATAGGCAGTGTTAGAAGTGTTTGACAACAACTCAATTATTCACGATGAATAGAAGCAGGATAGGCAGGCAATTATCCACTTTACCCATGTGAGAGACACCCATATTCAAAATCCACATTCAGAGATCCACATTATTTCCAAACCATTTTGCATATTTTTAATTACCAGCTTCAATTTAGCTGGATGGTTATGACTCCAATCAGTGTGCTTTGGAAGGGCTGAGCACTTGGTTTTAAGCCAGGCGAGCATTGTCTGATTCACGTCAGCACGCTAATGTGCAGTATTTGGACTGTTTGAGTTACGTTTTAAGAAGCAGCCTCCAGAATGGTGTACATCATCAGAAAACCTGACTAAAAATTGTAATCAAAATGCAAGAAATGATAAAAAGTCCCTCAAATATCGATTTCAACAAGGTGGAAAGATTATATAAAAGAATTAAATTACATGGAAAGTTTCTATCGTACGGACATTTCTTGAACACTTAGATTTTTTTTAGAACTTACTTTCAAAACAAAAATTATTGCTTTTTCTATGTAAATGTGTTTACTTAATATTTGAAATATTTCTACTTAATATTTTAAATATTTTGAGCAACCTGAACTGTTCTTTCTGGAGGAAATATTTCTCTGGTTTTGATTTTGTTTCTTTTCACAACTGCAGAACATCATAGGAAGCTGAAAATCCAGTTTCTACCCCTCTGAAATAAAAATATATCCTTCTGTATTATATGTTCCAAAACATGATCTCTGACTGCAGCCAAACTGGAGTTAAAAGGGGAATGACTTCATGTAATTTTTACTAGCTTTCAGCTGAATAATAGTATGTTCTTCACACAAAAAAATGGTAAATCACTGCTTAGGTGGCAGAACAGTTCACTTTTCAAATTTGAAATTGGACTTTTGCATCCACTGTTGTGTGTGTGTTATCAGAATATTCTGGCTACAGGAATCCACATTTCCCTGTGTGAAGGTTTCTAAGTTTCACGGTATCAGTATTATTCTTAACTCTTCAGTTGCTGAAGGTACAGGATCAGATAGGATTCATAACCTTTTTTTTTTAAGAAAACCTTAAAACATTGAATTAAGCAAAAAGTATTACTAAGCATAATTTAAAGCCTTAGAAACGGAAGTCAAAAAAATTGTGTTATTTTAAGTGATCTTGTAACTGGGGGAGAAACTTCACTCATTAATTGAATGTACAACTTTGCAATGCCAATACCATAATTTTCATAAAGTTATTCCTAATTTGCTGAGACATAACAAGAATCAGAAGTAGGTCCATGTTATTTTTTAGAGCTTCTTTACATTTTTACCCTATCCAATTCAAACTCAAAGCACTTCCAAGCACTTACACATCTCAGAGCAACCAGGCTTCAAGCACATAGGTTGCTCCTGAACGCACAAATCTAACTGCAGAAAAAAATCCTCCTTATTCCAGCTGTGAAGACTGGGTCAAATGAGATCAAAGGATCAAGGGCAAGGGCTTCCCACTGCTACCCCTCCAGAAAATCATTCAAGGTTGTATAGTTACTAATCAATTCAAGAAACTCTCAGTTTCCATCCTTGCTATGTACTTCTCCTCCTTTTCAATTTTATTGCATACTCTTCATCAATATTTCTCAAAATGTTGACTATGAACTAGACAAAGAGTACATCTTGCCTGGACCTTACCAAGGTCCCAGACCTAGGACATCTACATTCTTGTAGGAGCTCCCATATTTCTCCTCAGCAATTGTGGTACAAAACCACAATTCCTGGCTCCAAAGGTGACACGCAGAGCCGGCCTGGCTGGGTTGAGCTGCAGCCAGGACCTCTGCAAAAATTGGGAGCCTGTAGTAAAATTATGCAGGAGATCCCAGTAAAAATCAAGCAGATCTGCTCCACATTTTTCTTTTTATTCCCTGTAGCAATATTTCCTTAAGGACATATTTGCGCCAAATGTGACATTGCCCTTTCTGCGTGGCACCACTTTCTGATTTGACTCTGTGTGTTTCAGGTTTTGCAGCACTGCAAGCTCTTCAAGGTAGTAGAGACAAAGCTCCCTTAAGCCAATGTGCCTTGGATCAGCTCTTAAAAGTTTCAGTGCTGTGACTGTTATTTAATTTTTATGTTTTCCTTCTTGTTCTCTCAGAACGCCAATAAGAAAACTTGTTCGGGGAAATCAGAGTCTATATTTGCAAATTTATCCAGTAACATTGTGGGTAACATTGGCTCATGTTATACAGTGTGTTTGTTTTCATTGTGCAGACTTCATCTACTCAGGGGGTTTAGTTATTTGACCTATATTAATATTTAATGGTACAAATACTTAAAATAAAAATTCAGGCACAGCCAAGGCTTTTGGTAACTCAGCTTTAAACAGCCACCCTTCATTAAAATTTGGCTACGTTTGAAGGGTTTTGATTTCTTGCAGGGATTGAAACAAGGAGCAGCACTTTTGATGACTGTTTCATGACTGTTTGAATACTGTCTTGGCTAATATTGTTGTACATCAAGTCTACATTGTAAAGGACCTTTGTGTAGTTCTTGATTTACTGAGCAGAGGAGACCTGCAGAAAAATGAAAGAGAAAAAATCTCAGCTGGAGTAATACAATCGATCATTTTATCAAAGCAATGTCTGTTTTTACTTTGCAGTCAGGCTAGACCGGTATTTTACCATGGGCAGTTACTGACAATGTAATAAAATGTTGTCTTTCTCTTCCTTGTTTCCCCAAACTAGCAACTTCTAAGGTTTTTCACTAAAGACTGTAAAAAAAGATATTATTCCACTAACTCTGTCCTCTTTCAAAACAAAGTTCTCCTGTGCTGCCTTAATCTCCTGAATTTCAACCAAAAAGCAAGCTTTCCTGGCATGTCTGTAAAAGAAAACTTAGCCCATGAAAAGGGTAGGAGGCTTCTTGGCATCAGGATAAATTATCTGCATAGTATGGTTCAGTCTATAGATTTTTTTGCTATGAAGCAGCATGAAAGCAAGTGAATGGCTTGCTATGAATCAACCAGCAGCTTTTCAGTACCTCTTTCATTAATCCAGCATATCTCAGCTTGCCTTTCACTCCCTGCACAGTGAAGAATATCCCTGTGTCTACCTGCCGTGAACAAAATGCACACTTTTGCCTTAGGCTAGGGATGTGTTGAGAAGTGGAGGAAAAAACTTAAACCAAGCCTCTAAAGAAAGAAAAACAATCATTAGAAACACACTCAGCGTAACTATATAAGAATCCTGAAGAAAGTTGATGACAAAGAAAAAAAAGGAACTTAGAGCAAATGTGCAATCAGCTTGGATGTGATGCAGTTAAAAAGCACACAAAAGCTTTATACAAACTAATGAATTGATTTAAGGCTCCACTGGGTGATATACAATGACATATTATTTATGTAACCTGTAGTTTACTGTTCACATAGTAATTTCCACCTCCCACCCTGTCAAATAGAAGAAGCTTTTTCACCTTAAATCTTAGATGATGATGAGACCAAATAGCAGGAGAGGATGTATAAATGAAAGTAATTTAGTGAAGAAGGTTTGACTGACATGAAAAGACAATAAAAGTTATGATAATGTTAGGGATATCAAAGCGAAAGCCAGGTGGGCAGACGAGAATAGGCAAATTCCCAAGTCAATCTGAAAGGCGTTCTTCAACACTGGGGAAAATCCAGCCATTTATTTTCCAGCTTATCACTCCGTGGGTCAAAAACTATGTATTAAATTTGGAGCACAAAGACCTGCCTTGTCTAACAATTGTACTTATTGTAGAGACGGGCAGGGAGGAGGGGAAGGGGAAAACTTTCAAAAGCTCAACACATACTTTAGAGAAGATGATTTGGGATTTTCTCTCTAAAAAAGAGACCATTTGAATCTCACCTCTCCTACTATTCAGGGAGGTATATATTAAAATGCCCTTCTCCGGTGTTCATGATTTGCTTTTTATTGGACCCTGGTTTCCTCTGTTTCTCAGTTCGCTGGTGGTAGTCACCATCTCTGTTGAAGAAAGAGCCTGGCTCCCTGGAAGTATTCCCAGATGGGATTGTAAGACCTGGATTTTCAGAATAACTTAAGAAATGAAGATCCTCAACTTCTCTGAAATTATTAAGCTGCCTACCTAATGCTTAGAGAGTAGAAGGCTTAGCCCAGCAACCCCGTCATGCTTCAGCTGAGGTGATGCAGTTTGGGTAAGGCCCTTACAGATGGCAAGTGGCTAAAATCCAGTGGATCAGTTCCCAAAACCAGAGTGCTGCCAGTTTGTAGAAAAGCCAGGCTGCACGAGCGATGGGTGCTAGTAACAGAAAGGCTGACAGGTTGGGGTCCCACTGCTAATGTGGTTCCCTGAGGACTCCCTTGCAACCCAAAAGGAACTGAGTTGGTCCAGGGACCACCAGCAGCTGCCAGCCCACAGAGATTTGGCTACAGGATTTGTATAGTGCTGACACCTAGTTATACGTAGAAGAGTCGTGCTCTTTCTGAGATGGGCTTGGCAGATGTTTAGACATTTTATAAATAATAACAGAAAATAAGCAAACACTCCAAAAACCCATGGGCACTTCATTTGTGTGAGGGATCCTACACTTCAATAATATTCCTTTTCCTTCCTGTTGGATTCATTGACAGTTCTGTCCCTGTTCTTATAACTGCCCTGCAAAAATATCAAAAAAACAGGCTGGGAAGAGAGGTTTTTGCTTGAATTTCTTTCCATTTTAAGTTTCCATCTCCCCAGACAAAAAAAACAGAAAGCCCTGCTGAGAACAGAGTACATAACAGTCCCAGTGATTAACTCCTCTCCTTTTAAAGCATACAGTCAGGTGCTCTGAGCACTGGACTGAGCCCTTCCAGCTTAATCCTGCCAAGTTGGAAGCAAAAAGGGTTTTTTTCATACTTAGTGGGGGAAAAAAGAGTGTGAGACATTGTTCTCCAGGACAGAAAGGGCCTGAAGGTTTCTATTCTGAACCTGCTATTTTTGGGACCAGTCCAGTGAGTCAGTGAAGAGCCCCTCCGCGTGCTGACATGAAGGAAATCCCGGCTCTGGGTGTTGCTTCCGAACGTGCTCTGAGCTCAGCTGAGAACAATACAAGTGTGGTGTTTCCAGCGGGGGCGGCTCGGCTCAGGCTGCTGCAGTGGATGCATGGACGGATGGATGGACGGACGGACAGATGGACAGCAAGGAACACAATCACGTTGTCTAATTTAGCCTGCTGTAGCTGGCAACCAGAGGACCAAGGACAATTTACAGGACCAAGACAATTCACGGATCCTCTAAAGGCAGGGAACTGAGGTAGCTATCTCTGTTGGGCCAAGTCAGAGCATCATTCAGATGACTACAGCTGGCACAGTGCTTCCCAGTGGTACCAGTACCTCTCCTCAGGAGACAGGACTGGGGAATTGCACCTAAATCCTCTCGCCTCTCCCCTATTCAAAGGATATTGCCAAACAAAAGAAAAAAAGATGAAACTGGATGGTGAATTTTATATTAGCTGCTTTTAGGGCATTTGAGACACGGCCTCACTGGCATCCTGTCTGGGATGACAGTGGACAAGGGACACACATTCTTGCACCTGTATCTTCTATTTCCTTTACATACCTACTAAGTTAGCAAAGTTAGCATATTTCCTTTACCTCTCTTTTTTAATAAGAAACAGAACTGGGGCCTTAAATTTTGCACATTACCAAATCCTGGGTACACTTGTTGCAAAAAAATTCCCTTTGTGCAGGAGCACAAATGGGGGCCACCTTGTGCCTTCCATCAGCCAGCTAGTCATGCCAGGACGCATCCATAGCAATGCTCCCACCTGGAAAGACTGTGCTTTGGTCTTGGAGTTCAGCTTCCAGACAAACTGGGGAACAACTGCTGGTGTCTGAGGAAACACAGAAGTCAGATGGTAGTCTTGGATTAAACCTGGTTTGGTTTCCTTTTGTACACCACCACCACCCCCCCACCACCCCCCCGTTTTTTTTTTTTTTAAGCCAGAACAACACGGAAGTTTTGAGCCAAGCACTCTCATTCTATGCAAACATTTGAAACAGCGAAAATTCAAAGTCTGTGAGTCATCCTGACAGTACAACCAATGTGTTAATCCATCAGGTTTCCTTCCAAGTACCAGTAAGAAGGGGAAATATCATCCTAACAGGGAGAATGGTTTCACTTTCCAGCATCCACTTCATCAAGAGGTTACTGGGTAACTAAAGATAAGGCCAAGTTTGCCAACAGGTTGGCAACATTCAGAGTCTCTAGCATTGGGCATCTAATTTTGTCACTTAGACTGAGCTCCTTAAGCAACCACCTTTTAAGACATTCATTTAACTATTCTGAATTGCCCCCACAACAAGACAGAAAAGCACCAAAACAATGTTATTGAATGATGAGCAGACCTGTGGCTCTTTTCACGTTTATTTATTTGCATTTCTTCAGTTCTATATTGCATATTTTTAATACCTTCTGGTTGTTGGGCAATATTCTACACTGCGCTGGTGAAGGGGTCAATTTTGTAGTGAGGGTTATTTTCAGCATCTCGATCAGCTGATCTTCATCTTGAATAAAGACAGACAAGCTTTGGGGACCAGACTCACCTGTGAAGCAGCAGTTTCTGAAACCATTGGCTTCTCATCTGCAGCTCAACTAGGCTGGGATTAGCAAGCAATTCACAGACCTCTTTATGGGCAAGTGCTTAGACTGAGAAAAAGAGCCATGCCATATAAACATAAGCAATTCCTCAGTCCCATGAAAGGAGTCACAGACACAACTCCTTCTGACGTTTGCATTCTGCAAACACTTCTGTCAATACAAAACTATTGCACCAATGGGGAAAAAAACATTATTTATGCATCCAGCTCAACTTGAATCCCTACAATCAAAATAAGGTTACTGGGAATGTTGACAGGAAATAGGAAAAGGTAAAATAGAGATACCTTGTTGAGACTATTTAACTGATAAGCAGGTCCCACCTGCATCCTTATAGATAAAATGAGTTTATTCCTGCTTCTTCACCAACTGATGGAGCTTTTTACTGAGTGGTGTCTAGCAGTGATCAAGGTGATACTGTTTCTCTTTGGAGAGGCAGCCCTCTGCGAGGATCTGTTAGTGTCATGACTTGCCAATGATGTATTGCTCTAAAAATGGTGCCTTCTACAAAAGAACAGGTCCTGGAGCAGATTTAGCCTAATTACAGGAAGGAAGGAACAGGAGAGGTATGCAGATACCAGGAGATTCATCTTGCCAAAATAGAAAGTGTGTTGCTGCAAGCTGGAGAATTTAAATGGTGATGCTTTGGGAAGAGACCCATGCTAAACAAATACCTCCTCTGCATTAATCAAGAATTAGGCTAGAAAAATGCAGATATCTGAAACCATAATGTATGTGGGTTTTTAGATAAGAGATTTACTTCTAGCCAGAGAGATTCAAAATACATTTTTACTTCATCTTCTAACACAGCACAGCGTCTCACATTGAATCTATGACTCAGTATCATACAATCACATCCTGTTTTTATTATGTAATTTAGTCCTAAGTAGCAACTGAAGAAGTCCCACTCCCCTCTCAGTACTTCTCAGATTTCCTGTATTTGTCACCTGAAGATGACTATTTGATATCCTGCGTTACTGCTAATTATCATTATTTTTTATACTAGACTTTTGCATTAGATTACTACATTAGTCTAATAATGATGACACTCCCATGCAATGATACACAAGGGTGCACATCCGAGAGTTTTTTACAGTGCAAGACTTGCTTATAAAATGGTTGAAATTATTCTATGGCCTTAGACAAGTCATTTACATTAGTAGCAAGCCCAGGAATAAAATCCAAGCAGTCTAAATCTCAGTTCCCACTCCAACCAGAGAACACCACAAATGTACCTCTGTATTGGTTCATTATTCTGTATCATATAACCACAAGTACATTGTCTTTGAGAGCTGAGCATAGTAGGGATTAAGTTACTAAATGTTCTTATCATAAAATAGATATTGCAGTCCTCAGGTTTCCTCTGTTAATCTGTTTGTTTTGTTGTAGCTGGAGGATAAAAAATGTGGGAGTATGAAACATTTATCTTTTAATTAGCAATTATAAAACAGTAATGGAGCTTGTGTGTTTTAAAATATGTGAGACAATGTTTGATTTTATGCTTCATTTAGAAATATCATAAGGATCTAGGCATATTCTATAAATAATTTAAAACAATCTATATGAGGAGATACGTGTAATCAAATGAAAGAGAGACAAAGTCCATGCCAAAAATAATGACCTTTTTATCAAAGGTGGGTGTGTTTGTATAAATACAAATGTCTGGGTGCTAGCTTCAGCATTAGCACTTGCCTAATTCATTTAAACATATGCAAATGAATACAAGGTGTCAGGCTATGCCAGTTAATTGCACAATGAGTTGAGCTTGTCAGCAAAATTTCCTTGCACTACCCTTCCTCTGCTCCACTTATAACAGTAACAGAACACTGACATGCAGAAATATTTGTTCTTTCTGTACACACAGGGCTGAGCATTTGGGGTTTCTAGGTGCTTACCTGACAGGGTGCAGCTATCATCTTCTCACCATGGGGGAAGAGGAGAAGAAATTAGTCTCTGGTCTGCAGAGCTATTTTGATTGACATGTGGTGGGATCATACATGTAAGGTTTAACCTGGCAGAGTTTCTGCCCCTCCTGAGCCATAAACTCCTGTTAACTTCACGCTGCAAAGCAGCACCAGACAGAAATCCCCGCACTGAAAAATTTACACTGAGCCGGCAGGAAATTGAGCCATTTGCAAGTATGTGCACCAGGGAGAAGCTGAAAGGAAAGGTCACATTCAGAAGAGGATTGCTCTGTCCTGACTTCATTGAGAGCAATATTGCCCTGGTAGGGGACAGGCAAGCCCTGCGAGGTCTGCTGGCTGCGGCCAAAGCTTGCAGAGAGACAGAGCTGCAAAGGGCCATGGGCAGCAATGCAATAGTGTAAGACAGCAACAGAAAACCCATTTCTTGTTAAAGGGATATTGCTCGGCCTTTATAACCCAGACGTATCTACTTTTATAATTTACTACTGTCAGGTGATAGACCATGTCTGCAAAACAGTCTTTAAGACTTCTCTCCCAAACACTCACAGGAGGTGAGGAAATATGTAATAGAACCATAAATGTTCATTTTCTAAATCTGTGCTGAGCCCAAATCCTGAGCACAGATGAGTGTCCATGTGGAATTGGGATTTTCAGCCTGGCAAAGACAAAAATGGGGGAGACAAAGAGGATTCAAGAAAGCCACGGGTGGCCTGGCCCTCCGAACTGACCATGAGCTCTGTCCATCTCACTCAAGTTGGCTCACCAGGTACATACAGCAAGGTGCACAAAGCATCCCTTAATGACATGGGCAGCTCTGCTGTGAGGTTCCTGTTGTCTCCATGCTTGTAATCTCATCTCATTTATTGTGAGATAGGACTTCTGCAATGCTTTCTTTGTCACTACTCCACATTTGGGAGCTTTTGTGAAGCACCAACGGCTTTGAAGCTCAGAAGGGCTTCCTCACAGTCCAGTGAATTGCTTTGTATCCAGAAAAACTGCTTTATGAAAGGGTAGGAAAGATCTGAGCAATCTCTGAGATGACCAGCTTACTCAAGAGCTTAAAGAGTATGGTCAAGATGTTGAGCTGGCACAAGCAGTGACCTTGGGAGGGAGCAGAAGGACACTGCGGAAGTGAGGCATCAATGTCCGCTATTTCTGAAACTTCCTTCTTTGACACTGCCTTCATTTCCAGATCCAGCTAGTTATGAGTGTACAGGGTAGCTTTGATGAATTTTCCAAGCCCAGGGCCAGATCCTCACCTACACAGAAATGGTATGCTTCAATGGCAAGCCAGAAGGAGCTGCCTTCCTTGCCATTAATGCCACCTGAGGATTGAAAACCATAGGAATAAGTCTAGTAGGATGCCAGCCAAAGCATCCTATTGTTTCAGAAACAATATGCATGTCATTAAGGCATGGCAGGGCAGTGCTCTCATGAGCTCCTTGAGACATTTCTCCCTTCCCATCACCGTTTCCTTCCCATCACCACCCTGCCAAATGCCTCCAGAAGTCGATGCTCTTTATAATACCCACTGCTCTCCAGCAGGCTTGGTGTTATTTGTATTAATCCCAGTATTAATTATCACTATTAATTCCAGGGGAGTTGGGAAGTCAGTTATCAAGCTGCATGCCAGAGCAATGCCCACGGCATCTCACTTCTGCAGGGAGTTTCATGTCCATCCATCAAAGGCAACACAAAAAGAGAGACTTTAAGAGGTCAGACATTGTAAAACCATAAAAAGCTTATACTTCCCTGGAGCACTCTGAATCCTATTCCCCTCCTTACGCTGCACCTTCTCTCACAACTGCCCTGTATCACGGCAACCAGCTATTGGGACTGTGCATTAATAAAAATAAGCTCTGCAACCAGAAATAATTGAATATTACATATTTTCCCTCATTTGTGACTTTCACAAGCCCTTGCTTTTTTTTTTTTTTTTTTCCTTTTTCTGCTTTTTCCTGAGGCTCTACAGAGGTTCAGACCCAAGTAAGCTGGACATAATTTTCAAATAAAAATAGCCAGCTTATTCATCAAACAGATACAAACAGATCTTTTTTTCTAAATTGGAGGTTTGGGGGAGTTCTATGTATGTTGGACCTGAAGTTCAGAGATCCCACTTCACAAACCATGTGTCATGATAACCTCCAAAGTGTCCTGGCTCTTTCGTCTTGGAGGAGTTTCCAAGGGGAAGCAAGTCTGCTTGCTCTTTTGAGAGACTTACCAGGGCATATGGGACACCAGTTGTGCTTTACTGCAACACACAAGCCTCTGCTGTCAACAAAACTGTGCACTGCTAGAAACAAAATAAAAAGAGAGGGGAAAAAATTAAAGTTAGCTTTTGTGGAAGGAAGTTGCTAGTTAAGAACATGGTTGTGGGAAACAGGTGTTAATCTTTACTGGCTTGGTCCCTTCAAGAGTCACACAGGGTGCCCAGCATCCCAGATGTCCCTGTGCTCCTTGTAATGTCATCGCCAGCTGCACCGAGAGTGAAGTGACTTCTCGTCCCTACCCTGCCCTGAAAGGCATAGAAGAAATAAAGGGGGAATATATTTGGCAGGGAAGTCCTACCTCAGTAAGTGCTGTGCTGGCTGTGTCTGCCACTGCCCATTACAAACAATAACAGTAGCGATTGCAGCTCAGCTGCCAGATTAACTCCACAGCAAACTGCTAGTATGAATTTTGACCAATGTATGCTTTTCTGAGGTCTGGCCGCATTACTTGTCTCAAAGAAGTTCCTTCTTCTTCCGCTGCTTTAACACATCTTACGAGTTTGGCAGCACTGCTCCACAGTCCTGCAAACCTGCGGGAGGTTGCTGTTGGTAGAAGAGCTTCAGTGCAGCTGAAATGCAGCCCTGGCTGGGTGCGGAGCCCCAGTCTCCAGGCAGGCTCATGAAAAGTTCATGAAGCAGTGGTGGGATGGGAGAGAGGTTTCAAGAAACTGCTCTGCATAGTGCACTAGGGCTATTGCATTGTACTTGATAACAGAAGGAACCTTTGGCATCATACTAGACTTACTCCCACTCTTTCTAGGCAGGTAATAATAATGGCAAGAATTACATTCACTTCCCTGTTCACCCACCGTACCAGGTGGGTCTGATTTTTCAGACAATATGGTAATGTTCGCAGTTGTCTTATGAACAGATCCAGTTTGCAGCCATCAGCTGCAAAACAGCAGCTTAAGTATGCAGCGCACGCAGCTGTAACGTACATAGATAGACCAGCCATGTGTTATTCTGCTTCTGGTCTTGGGCAATTAAACATCTGCTTTCCACGGGGAAATAATCTTTTTTGTATAACCCTAAGGGAAAAGAAGCTGTTTTATTTCATTTTTCACACTACGCACTTACTCTTCATTAAGACAAATTACAATTAAGGCAGCCCAGCATAACTCAAACCATTCCTTGCCATGAATAATGATAGGGGGCGATTTTTGATCACTGGCCACTTCAATTGTCAAACTATCAATCTTTTTGCAGTTACTGGCTGTTTATTCAAAGAGCCTTTGTGGAGCTACCACCTAATGCGCTACCTCCAAACACTCCCATGGCACGATTCACATCCCAGCCTCCTTGACCCACTTCTAATCATTAAATTCAAATCATTATTTTTAGATTACACACTTATGAAAAATAATCTCTGTGCAAGCCAGAAAAGCCAAACTGAAGACAACTTGCTTCAGCCAAACTGAAGTCAAACCATCTCACACTACGGCAATGTCCAAGAGCGGGGCCATAGAATAAAAGAAGACTTGAGGTTGGATGGCACCCCTGGGTATCATCCAGTCCAATGCGAACACCTACGGTCACCTCCGCTAAGAGATACTGTAAATATAAATCTGCAAGAACAGAGCAGAGAGATGTCGCTTAGTATCCCAGCATTTGCAATGGGGTTTTTAAGCTGAAATGTCTCCTGTGATGTGCACTTAGCTACAGACTTTCAGAAAAGCCAAGGGCACTCCTTGTAATAATTTGTCCATACAACTTCTTTTGTTAGGTATCCACATATGAACCCCCATGCAGGCAGTCAAGACATAGAGGCCAAGTGCACACAGCTATTTATGCCCAGATACCTGTTCTCTGTTTACTGCTGCAGCAAACTGCAGGTAATTGCTCATGTGTTTACCAAACATGAACACAAATCTGGCCCTTAAACATGCCTGGTCCATTTTAACACTTCACTAAACCGCAGTGGCTCCCTCAGACAGGTCTTCACTTTCCCCATGTTTTCCACCTTTTGCCCATTTAGCACATTTCCATTTGCACATTTTCCAGCGCAATCAAGTGTGTTTTTCAAGCAGTTGGGCGATCACGGATACGCACGTGCATTTTACACACTCTGAGAGTTCTAAGGCAAACGAAGAGAAGAAACGGTTTGGCTCCCCCTAAGCCATCACGCGGATCTGGAGCAGACCCAAAAGGGTGTGTGTGCATGTGTGAAAGGAAGAGAGAGCACTAATGAGCTCAGGTTGCATCCAAGACAAAACAGTTACTCATTGCCAGAAGCCAGCGGCTTTACCTACTTGAGGAATTCCCATCCCTAACCTTTGCAGATAAAAAAACCCCATCGCATTTAGCCAGCTCCTCATCGTCCTCTCGTTTATCAAACACAAACAACTATCCCTAACAAGTCCACTAAAGCATACAGGGAAATGCAACGTTCCCAGCTCTTAAACCTATCGGTTACAAGCAAAGAGCCAGTGGCTAAACAAATAGAAGAGTAATCTTTCAGAGCCCAGTTGGCTTTCTATCTATTCTGAGAGTGCCTGCAACTTCAACAGTGATTTATTAACCACTATTGAAGGACAGAGCTGTTAATAAAAGCTCACCTACAAATACCTCAGAAAATGTCAATACCCACTAATGACAAGTTCCTGAGATTCCCATTTAGCCCCAAATCGGCACAGCACAGTGCATAAGCAATTGCTTCCATTCAAAAAATGTGCTTAAGTCCCATTGGTTTCTTTTATCTGCAATAAATACGTAGACCCAGAAAAATCAACAGCACTTTTCATGACCTCAGTTCTTCGAGGCACAGCTGGCAACTCCATACAGTTAAGATCACATTCAACGTTACTGAATCAGGACTGAACTCAAAAAGAAGGGGTCTAGAAGTAGTGCCCAGAGGCTCACACTTGCAAAGATCACTCATGTATTATGGGTTATTTCTATCTGCATGAAAACTACAGGTTTGGGGTATTTTTCATGTACGCTGGTCTAAATCTGATGTAGTTCAAATGAGAGCAGAATTTGGCTTCATATCAGTGAAAGCATTAAGTGTATGATCTCTTAGGGCTTAATATTTCGTGTGACTATGCTTTTATGGAGAGCAGGACATTACACTAAGGGCCCTCTTCCTTAGTTTACAGACTTCTTTTTTAACACTTGAAACATTTTAATAGTGCCAAGGACCATAAAGCTGTTGTGGCAATTAAAAAAAAAAAAACTGATTACATTTGTAAGTAAGGTACCAAAAATCATACTATTCATGACTGCCAAAAATAGCAGCTTTGGATTTCTCTGAAGAATTTCGGTACTGAAAGGAGGGAAAAAATGTCAGAGCAATCATTCCTCACTCTGGGAATGAGTGAAAAAGCTTAGTGGTCCAGACTGTGCAAGATCCACAGTCCAGAATCCCGCCACTTTGTTCCTCCTGTGCTCATTTAGACATGTGCAAAGTAGGTATAAACTTCTATTGCAGCAGAGAAATATTCCTGCTTTTCCAGTTTCCAAAAGTGTAAATGACAAAACATATTATAGACCAGGGGAGAATCGGCCCCATAATAGCAGTTGTTTACCTGAAACTCCACAGATTATTTTTTTCCCCAGGAAGAAAAATTCCCTAAGATTAGCTTTTTCTTGTATTATTTCAAATAAATTCTGGTCCCAACCCAATAAAAATATGTTGAAAAAGCTTTTGTCAGACTTTTCCATTAAATTAAGAAAAAGGATCCAAGTAGAAAAATTAAAGGAAATTTTAAGAACCTTAACTTAACGTCAAAAATTCTTTCATTCAGGTTTGAGTTTAAATTAGGGGTAAAGATTTGGTAAAGATTCCTCCCTACTTTATATAGTTAGTTTTGCTGGTTCTGACTTACAGATCGACAAGTATTTTCATTGCGTTTGTCCCATGTGAGAGTTCATTAGACTGTTAAATCCGTTTTCTTTCAATAAAACATTCAAGGCTTTAACAATGCATAGACTAATGAATGTCTATGCAATAATGATATGAACACTATCCAATATATGTGCTGTTCGCAGCATATTAGTAAGTATCAGGCAGAATATAAGTCATTTGTCGTAAAGGTGCCCGTAATTTAAGACACCTAAGAAATTCCAGTGCTTTGCAAGGCAGTACATGAAGTAACATGCAACTTATGCTGTCATTATGGCTTATTTGAGAGGTTTAGATAAAGAGGAAAAATGCCAAAAGCAAACTAACACTTCAGAGGCACAGTTAAAAAATGACATGCTTTTTGGAGGGGGAGGAGGGGTTTTAATTTTTCCCTTGCTGATTTTTTTTTTTCCAAATCTGAGTAATTATGACATTCCATTTCTTGCACAGCTTAATACCTCAATGTATTGCCCAGTCTGTGCTGCTCAAATACATTGTCAGGACACAAGCTTTTCTTTCCTAGGGCACAGACCAAGTGGTCTGATCCTCCGCTGTCAAATTACCCGCTTTGTGTCTGGAGCAGGACCCAGCGGGGAATAAGCAGGAATCCTGCAGATCAGCCAGGAAGCACTCCAGCCCAGAAGAGACTTCCCTAATTCCCTTCTTAGGCGCCAGTGCCAACATAATGTTCTTGGCTTCAAGAAGTGTGAGTTTCTGATTCATTTTTATTTTTAAATGAACCATTGCATGGTGGAAACCCCATCTTTCCACTCCAGGGATTGCCGTTACTGTTAGTGACGAGTAGTAAGGGAACATTGAGCATCACAAAAGAAGGGCAACCTTTATTGGAGGTCAAAATACTATCTCAGATCTAAGCTGATAGTGCTGTTTTGTGTGGGTAACCTGTTGAAGAAGATGTAGGGAAGTCCTTCTGTCCAGGATGAGCTAGGTGAAGACCATCGTCTCTAGATTCATGATGCCACCATTGCCCACAGAAGAAAGAAGGCTCCTGTTTGGAGAGCAGGGGCTTTTAGTGGGAGAAGGGAAGACAGGAGGACAGATGTGGAAAGTGAATACAAAGAAATAGAGGCATGAAGAAGAGAGGGAAAGAGTGAAGGCAGGGGAAGAGAGAGAAAAAAAAAACTGGTGAACTCCCAATGACAGAACAATAGACTGTCCAATTCCCCTGGCCCCAGTGAGCTCTGTGGCTTGCAAACACAGCAGGACTAGACAGTGCAAGGGGAAGAAAAACTCAAATTCATATTTCCATGGAGATATGACAGACCAGGCCTTTGCAAGCAGGGCATGCCCAGGATAGAAACTGCCATGCAGCAAGGGCTGGCTCCTCTGCACCTTGCAGGCATGTCCCCATGTAAGATGGCTTTGTGTTTGGTTTTGGCCCTTTGCAGCATGGCTGCAAAGCCGTGGCTTTGATTGCATGCCTGGCTGTAGACTACTGATTAATAGTCCTACCCAAAAGTGAGCTGGTGAGCAGCCCTAGAAGGAACCAACCTAAAGCTGTGACATAGCTTTTGAAGCTTAATGAGATGTGTCACTCCTATGAGATTAACTCAACCGAAGAATGGGAATATCTTCAGAAATTTCCTTTTCTTTATGCCAGAATTAGACTTTTCTGCTCATGGTAAATCAGACCGTGCTAGGCAAAGTCAGGATTGGGTAATCAGGGCTTGGGCTACAATAAATATCCCAAGGCAATTGATATCAGCCAAAATGAAGAAGCCAGGTAGGGAATCGCTCACCACATCTTGGTTTGGGATTTTTTTTTTTTTTTTTTTTTAATTTCCCTTGATCTCACTTCAGGAAAAAAAGAAGCACACACCAATTCAGCAGCTTCATGAGTGCAGTGTATCACTCTATAGCCAAAGAGCACAAATCTGGGCACTTCCCTTCCATCAGCTGCTCTGGACCCACAGCCTGGGCTTCAAGGTGCAAACCTTGGTCAACACAAAACCATGCTCTTTCACACAGAGGCATTTTAAGTATGTAGTTGACAGCTCTCACTTGCATTTTACATTATAGAGATGGCAACTCTGCAGGCACATCAGCATTTAAAACACTCTTGAGTTACTGTGTAGGCAGTGGCTCAATATGTTTGTGCCCCTGGCAGGTCTGGCAGAAACCCAATATCACTCCTGACTATGTGGCAACCCTGAGTTTAATGATCAAAACTGAAACAAAAAGCTTAGATAACATTAAAGTCACGTTTCAGCTCAATCTCTGTAACTTTGAACCACTAGGTCAAGGATGAAAGTTTTCTGGGGAATTTTTCAGAAGGACAGCCATGTAGCTCACTTCAAAGCATAGAGACTTCAAAAACTCATCTTTTCCAGGGGATCATTTGAAAACTGCCCAGTGTTGTTGCAGAACAGAATTCAGGTCTGAGAATGAAATAAACCATTACCTTTGCAACCTGCTGCAACTGGGTGCTGTTCTGCTGAAGGGAGGGAGCCAGAAATTCACTCCCCACAACCTTTTGGGCCCATCACCATTTTTGATTCTCATTAATTGCCTCGCAGTAACATGGAGGGCCTCCAACGGAGATCAGTGCCTGACACCATAGATAGATATAGAGGGTGGGATTCCTCTCACCTAATTTTAGCTGTCTAAAGATTAGCTATCTAGTTTAAACTAGTCTTCTAGACTCCCTTTATAGTCAATGGAGAGAGATAGGCACCTTTGTGGTAAAATTTGTCAAGGGTCCTAGCTGATGAATTTAATATGTGTGTTTAGGCCTGAATTCAGCAAAGTACTTAAGCAAATGCTTATCTTTAAGCACATGAATAATCTGATCTCTGTTAAGTGGAGCACTTCAGCATGTTCTGACTTTAAAGATCACCGTGGGCCTAAGCACTTTGCTGAATCGCTGAGCATGGAGTCGGGCTTGACATGATGAAGCATGGCAGAGCAGAAACCAAATATGCAGCATTAAGCTCAGAAGAAAGAGGAATTCAGGGAAGGGTGAAGGGAGGGAAGACAATGTTTAAGGGGCGGCTGAAACTCCCAGGTGAATAAAAGAGACTGGAAGGATTAGAAACCATGCGTGGGCATCTCTGCTATCTGTAAAATTCGCAGTGGGCAAGAGTACGGGCTTTGCCCTCCGTGTTGCTGCCACAGAAGAACAAGGTGGCATTCAATGCAATGGAAAAGCAACAAATTCAAAGCCAATAAAAGGCAACATAGCTTAAATCCAGGTGCAATGAGTCTATGGACATCACCACAGCAGGAAGTCACAGAGAGCTTAACAGTATCAAAAACGAGGCTGAATATTTCTGAGAATATCCAGAGAGTGTCAAAAATAATACCAAGAGGGGAAATTGTGGTGTGATTACTCAGCATCCTTCTTTAGGGCTTGAGCCAGTTTCTAAAGGTTAGAAATCAAGATGCAAGCCACACGGAAATGGCAAGGGAGGGCAGGTAACCTCACGGCAGCCAACGCTCAGATCCCTCCCATCACTCTGAAGCTTTTGGTACCAACCACTGTCGGCTTCACACTGAACTGGTGTGTGGATCCATCCCTGTGGTCATTCTTTTGAACCCTCGTATGTAAAAAAACCTATAACAACTTCAGCACTTAAATAAACCCCCTGAATTACAATTTCAAACTCAAGCTTCTCCTGCAGTTAATGGGTGTTGGTTGGAGCACAGCACTGCATTCGAAAAGGATGGGTTGATATTGTAAAGTACAGTGAGACAACATTCATGTCTGTAAAATACCCTGAATGATATCCTGGCCTTTCTAAATATCCTGTTCCTTCAAAGTCTCTTCATGCTGATAAAAGCGAGATCTTAACCATTTCCTGAAGTGCAGGACAAAAACAACAGCTTGCAGGGGGGGTTCTGTATGTGGATGCATGTTTCAGGTTTGCATGCATCTGTATCTGTAAGCAAAGCTGTCCCCATGTCTGTTAAGCTGAGATGTCTTTCCTAGCAGCTATTTTTCTAATCTGGGCATCATTCTGCCTGCAAATTGCTGACGGAGAGATGTCACGCAGGTCCCATGGAAGAGGCTGGGGGAAAGGCGGGCAGCTGACACCAAACTCAGTGTAGGGAGAAAAATACCAGAGAAGAGGCAAGTGAAACAGGCAGAAGACCCAAAGTAAATGCAGAAATTCAAATCCCATAGCAAAAATCACTTTCAATTGCACTACACAGGATTAGGACCTTTGCAAGAATGGGTGTTTTACTAATTTGGGTTTGTGACCTTCTTTTATAACCACGCTCTTCTTTCAGAGCGCTTCTCTGACAGACATATCTCTCTCTCTTCCAGAAAGGCCAAGTGATGTAAACATCTGGCAGGTCACTGTGCCTACAACCCAGATTACAAAAAGTCACAACAGAAACAGAAAAAATTACTGCTGCACTTCAAAGCTGGCATCTCAGATGCCAGTGGTTGGGACAGCACAAAGGCTGGAGAAATCTGAACTCTGAGGAATATATTCCCCTGTTTTCTTACAGAAAATCTTTGAATGACAGGGTAATTTGCTCATGAGGCTCCAAATGGGAAACAAGCCTGAAAAACATCAGCATCTGGAGATTTAGCTGTCTTGGTCCAAGAGACAGAGCAGACAGGGAAACCAAGATGATTTACTTTTTGTGGAAAAAAAAGGACACTCAAGCAGAAAGTCAGAGGAATCTTTGCAGAGTCTGATACAGAACCACCTTCACAATCATTTTCTTTTGCTGTTTATACTATATTCCTTTTCTTTTCTCATGTGTATGATGGTTACAGGAAGCTGATTGGAGATGTTTTATAGTGCATGTCAGGAAATACTAATATCACCCTTTAATTACCATACAACACCCTGAGTGCTTTTACAGGATGTTGTGAGGGGGAGAGCTTTATAGATAAAATGAGTAATAGAGCACCTTTCTGTACCTAAGGCCTTTGGAGTGCTGATTGGAAAATTAAATTCTGAAAAAAACCAATCACTATTTCTAACAGAAATACATTGCTTCTAACTCTTTTGAATTGTCCCTCGTCTCTTGGTATTTTGTTTTTCTTAAATGGTCTCCCTGGAGACAAGTGACTGCATGAGGATCAGAGCTTTTCCTTAAAATAGAAGAAACTGTAAGTTTTTAACTCCTGGTGCCTATGAAGAAAAACCTGAAGAATATTTCTAACAACCCAGAAGCTGAATAAAAGGAGTCCCATATTTTGCAGCCTGTGTTTATTGTCTCCATTTTCTAGGCTCATCTCATTTTATTTGGAGACCTGCCAGATGAGATACAAATATTTATTGTAAATTATCAAAATACAGTGTAAAATAAACAGGGGGAATGAACAGTTTAGGCATTAGACTGGCAGACTTTGGATAAGTATTCCTGGGTTTTGTTGAGCACCCAAGCAGAAACCCAGGTGCTGGAGCTGCACCAAGCAGCCACACACACCAGCACACATGTCAACCCATGGGCATTGATTTCAAAGGACTTTGGGTCAGGTTCAGCTAGAAAACTCCTGGGTTTTGACTGTTCCTTTAAACTTTATTCCTTTTGCAGAAGGTATTGCCATTGATTGATTCAAATCTTGGATCACTGGTCCAAGCTTACTCTGCTCCCGCATTGCAATAACTATGATAATTATTGCTTCAGTTCCCCACAAAGAAACGTGTATTTGTCTCTCTGTGGAGGAAAAAACTTAATATATTTTCCCCAGTGATCAGCAGCCTGCGTGGATTTCTAATAATCAAAGGGTTTCCTCTGGTTCAGCAGCATGTTGTAAAGTAAAGTTTATAATGTCGAAACAGCAATTGCTGGCGGCTTTCTTCCTAATTTCTTGCATAAGTGAAGTGCAGAGACCAAGTTCACATTTTACTGTTACCTTCCATAACAATTAGCATTTAACTTGTCAGAAAGAGCTATCTCTCATGCCAAGCAGTGTCACAATGTTGAAGACTCTGCAGTAGTATGTTTCTGTTAGATTTTTTCCCAGTAGCAGGGCAGCTCCCAGAATAAAAGAGCCAAGACTCAATTCCTTGTAATTATTGACAGACAGTTCTTGAAATGCATGTGCTAAACAAAAAGGCAGGCACAGAAGTAAAGCCCAGGGCCAAGTTTAATGGTCTGTCGGTGATAGTCTGTAACCAATGGACACTTGAGAAGTCCGTACACTGCCAGTGAAATGAATGAAAATGGCTTTTTAATTATGCATCAGCTGTATAAGTTGTTTGCAGCCAAGCCACTTAGAAGCTGTATGTTGGAAAGATGAAGATGAGAGTTTTCGTCCTGCGAGCTCTTGCTTGCAACTGTCTTGCCACTTAAGCAAAGCCAAAGCCTTTTCTGGTGGTTACAGCTGAGAGATTTGGATGCTGCTGGCGCTGTCACCTTCACGTACATGAGCTTTTTGCTCCTTCCCTCACCCCTTGCTCTTCCCCTCCACCGTGGCTGTGAGGAAGGGTCTCTCAAGGTGAGCCCCCACAGCTAGGCTAGCTACAGAGCTCACAGTGTCCTGGCCATGTTGACTTTGGGGAAGGTCAGTTGGACATTCCCAGTGTGGTCTCCGACAACAACAACTGCTCAAGTCAGGTCAGATCCCCAAACCTACACTCGACGTCATGTTGGCCACCCTGCAGTGCCTGAGCTGGCTATTTTAAATATATGTATATCTGCAAGGTCTTTTTCCACTGCAATTAGCGATGTGTGAGCAGCCTGGGTGGGATCCATCTCATTCAACTTCAGCTGTCTAACACCGAGGCGTCTACCCATCTGGGCTTTCCCTGTCATCAGTGGAGAGAGGTAAGAACAGCCAGAGGGTGATTCATCACACCTCAGTTATGGGTCGGATACGGTGAGTTGGCTTCTGGAGGCAGGTATTTCTCTCCACAGGTTATAATGGGAGTCTAGACACCTATCCATAGCCAGACAGCCAATTCTGAGACAGTGAAGCGAGAGGAAACCCACCCCATGTACCTGTCTACAGTGGCAGGCACTGATCTCAGCTAGGGGCCTTCAGTGTTACTGGAATGCAATTAGTAAGATTCATAAACGTTGACAGGCCCAATTGTCTGTGGGAAATGAATTTTTTTTGGCTCCCTGACTTCCCAGAATTGCATCCCCTTGCATCACTTCCACTGCTGACTCCATAACACTTAAACTAAATAGAACCAAGGGCAAGAAACATTTGAAATGGTAGATGGAATGTTTCTGGACATTGCCTGACCATGTCATAAGGCTGGGCTTGCTAAAATATGGAATTTCATAACATTGATGATGGGTGCGTGGGTAGAATTTCTTCCTTCATTTTCAACCGTTTCTCTTTGGACAATCCTTAACATTAAACAGCGCTGAAAGTACAATTTCACTTGTCTTCAATAGAAAGATCAGAAATCAGTGACAGGCCACATCCTGGGCCCATTACTCAGGAAAAAGCTTTCTTTCATCTGACCAAACTCTGAGTTAAGGACCTCAAGACTTGGTCCTTGTGAATAAACCAAAATGGAAACAACTGTGGTTGAACTAATGAGATGAAGATCACCCTCTCAGAGGGCTTTCAATCAAAAAGATTGTCTTAGTTTCTGTACAAGGGGGGCTTCTTTATATAACCCTCTCTCTTTTTCAGTCTGGAAGGGATTCTGTAGGTTTCTGAAGGATTTTCTCATGCAAAAAAACCCAAACCTCTGATAGCAGACTACATTGAAGTTTAATCAGTTTTCATCCCAAATGCTCACTAAGGCTCTATTTTAAGGAAAAAGGAAAAAAAAAAAAAAAAAAAAGAAAAATGTCCAAACAGGGATAACTACTGCTTATTCTAAATCAAATGACACCATGTGTAGACTTCTTCTCTTAGGTTGTTTGAAAAATTTGCCAAAACTATGAGGTTTTGAGATATGCTCAGATTTGGCTGAAATCCACAATGTTGAAGGAAGGGTAAAACTCCAATTGACTTTAGGAGGAACAGGATTAGGCCAAAAATGAGTACTTCTGAAAATCCCACACCATTATTTTTATCAGTAATGTCTGAAGGGAATGTGGCAGACTCTCACAATTCAGATTCACTTCAGATGTAGATCCCAAACTTAACATAATGAACTTGATTAATTCCGAGAAAATATAATTAGAACATGTTTATAGGCATTAAGCCATTTTGATGAAAGAAATATTTTGCAGCCTTATGAAGAACAAGTCGTAACAGACTAGTGCAGGTTTAAAAATCTCAATATGATTAATGAATTGGATTGTACTTCTATCCGTAAGCAGAACAGTAATTTAATTCACTGATGAATAGTAAGAAGACAAAAAATTAACCAAACATCTAGTACCTTCAAGTGCAAAAATCTTAGTAGCCCTACAGCACTTGAAGCAGTTCTCCATTTACACCCTGTTCTGTAAGAAATGTATATACCTTAAAAACGGAAGACATCCCTTTAAGCTGAATTAATTACACCGATGGAACTAAATTTATAGCCTTCAAACCTCAAGGATGAAAATAGTATTTCTATATTAGAGAATGGTCTGGGCTTTCCAGATGTTATTTTACAAGTCTTAGCCTTACCTCTGATAGTCTTAAGAAGCAGCCAGGCTGCTTAAGGCATTCTTCCTTGAAATCAGAGACGGCACAGCAGTCCATCCAACACCACAAGTGAAAAGCTCTGTAAAGTCATTCCTAGGTTTAAAGCACTGCTTTGCATCTGGCCATTCAAAGGAAGCAATGGGACTTAGGGATTTTAAAGCTGGTGACTACAAAAACCGGTGAACGCAGCTTTCTGCAGTTGGCAGCTGGGAACAAAAGAAGAGCTACACTCCAGCTGGTTTCAGGAATTCAGCCCAGACTTTGACAGACTTTCAGGACTTGAAAGGGAGGAATGGGAAGGGAGAGCAGTTGGATCTGAGCCATCCAAAGGACTTTCTGACCCGGAAGGATTTCTTCAAGCTAGAATAACCATTCTGCGGTAGGCTTTGACAAATGTGCTTAAATAAACAAGATGGCAAAAAAAAAATTACACTTTTTACCATTTTCTGGAGACAAAAGGACAACCCGGCTGGAAGAAAGACTATCTGTTAGTTTGTCGTGGCTGATTCCCTTCAACTCACAAAGTCTTTGGTAATTGGGAGGGATTCACAGAAGTTCTGTACATTCCTGATTTTTGCATAACAGTGATAACAATGTTCATGATACGCTTGGAAACTCTCACCATTTTACATGTTCAAAGCATTGTATAAACATCACTTAATTAATAGTTGCTAAACAGTGCCTTATTCAGGTGGTTCAGATATGCCTTTGAAGGGTACATAAGTACTTAGATTGTATATTGTGAAACAATTTGATCTATTTGTTCTTTTTAATTAAGTTTTTCCATGTTTACATACATGATACAAGGTAAAAAAACATGATTGTACAGGTGCTAGAAAGCAGAGGAATCACGGGGGCCCAAGGGGATATAGAGAGGTGTAATAGGATGAAACCGGAAAGGCAAATTAGACAGACTATCAGACAGTGTTTCCTACTGACTAAAAACTGGAGAACTTCTTAACTGTGCACCGTGCTATATTTATAGCAGTAAATGCATTAGCCAGAATGATGCATGAGAAAGCTCAAGGAAAGCAAGTGAATTTCAGACACATGGCCGAGAAACGACATGGAAATATAGGGTCTAGTCCAAAGGCCATCAAAGTCAATGGAAAGATTTCTACTGAATGCAGAGAGCTCTGGATCCCAGGTTTCCCAAGGGAAATCATGAAGGTGTCATTTCTGGCTCATTTTAAAGCAACAAAAAACTGTAGAAGAGAAGTCTGCACTGAACAGGGGTCACAACCACTGTCCGAATTCTGCTCTTGCTTAGCCCAGTGATCAAGTAGCTGGCCTGTCTCAGCCTTCTTCCTTTATTTTTTATATTTTCATTAAAACTGAGCTAGTTGCATTGAAGTCCAACCAGAGCTACTCATCTAGTAACAACCTGGTAACAACTGATAAAATCAGTTATTTCCAAAAATTGGTTATGAAAGGCTATTACAGCAGACAGAGCAAATGACCCAAGAACAATGCGTATTGCCCTTAAGTGTAGTCCTTAAATAATGACACCAAGGTCACATCTGTCACAAAAAAGAACAATTCTACTGCTGTCCTTCGTTTACCATGGTCTTCTGCATTTGGTTCACTGAACAACAGCAGGAAGTTTACATGGTTGTTAGAAATGACTGGAAATGTCCAGGGACTGTGGTCTTTACTCTAGATTTTAATTCTTCCCATAACATAAATTTCAGAGCTAATCTGATTTAGGGAGGAGACATAGTTCCTCTCCAGTGTTTCCCCAGAGACTTTGACCTCTTCAGCTCCTGGATTCCACCCCTCTGACCATCACTAAATATGAAGACTATCCACCAAGTATAGTGGTGTATTTAGCCACACTCATTTACAAAGTTTTTTTCCACCCTGTTCCCAGCTTCCAGTATTCCCTCTGGTTTTTTCCCTACACTGAAATATCTTCCTGAGTTGTTTTTTTTTTTTTCTTCTGTCTGTCCAGCAAACCCCCAAAGTCTGTCCTCATACACTTACCATGGGAGTTTCTGTAGGACACTCAACTTACTAAAATGTGTGGAATTTCTTGGTCCTACTAGTTAGAACATGATTTGGTCTTCATTCAAAGTGAAAGGCAAATATTTGTCTGGAAAGGTGACTCTAAGCTTTTACTATGTGTTACTTATCCAGTTGAGTCTTGGCAGTTCTCCCTACCCTCATATAGACTGACTTTCCTCTCCTTTAGTTTTTCATGCTCAGATACACTCAAGTAAAACTTCTCCTGACTTACTTTGCTGCTGAGACTAGCAATGCTAATACCCATTCTCTCAGTGTGGGGTGTAATACTGCATTCCCATTCATGTCTTCACCGTCTGAAGCACAAATATCACCCCTTCCTACCCACGAAATAAATGCATTAAAGACTATGACTCACTCAGGCAGGACAGTAATGGAGCCTATATAAGTACTTTGCTGGATAGACAAGACCAAGTCCTAAAATGGGATAAACTTTCATCTCACTCTTCATGAAGATAGTATAGCCATTTCTCTCTGTGGGATCTTACATGAAGAAATTAGTTCTTGTGAATGTTCCATTCCCTCCACCCTCATGAAGGACACTTGTTGGCGTGTTTCCAACCATGCTAGAAGATTGCGGAAGCCTCCTGGAGGCAAGCCAAGCCATGTCACATCCAGGGGGCCCACTTTGCATTTTTGGCTTGTATGTGATTTTTGTTTTCAGCTATGGTGGATAAAGTTTTCAAGTATATGATTCATCAGTGCTCTATGTCAAGACTACAAATCTTTGCTTCTGAAAGCCTTCCCTTGCTCCTAAATTATATGCCAGCCAAGGCCAGAAAAGCAGAACTGTCATTCAGAGGCTTGCATACGGCTCGAGTGAAAATTACTTAGTAGGGGGTGCCGTGACTTTATGATACCTATGCTGTCAACTGAGGAGGGCTTTTTTTAGTTAAATGTGATGACAACTGCACCCTATTTATACCAATGAACTTAGGCGTATCAAAATAGTAACGTCAAGAGGAATATCCTGGGCAAAAATTTCACACTGCTCAGTTTACGCTTTAAAATAAATATTTCTTTAGCTTACAATTGATCACTGGCTACAAACATTGGAGAAGTGTTTCGTGGCTTTGACTCCACCCTCAAAACAAGAGAAGGTTTGAGGCTTAGCTCATTCAGGATTATGGGAGTGACCAGGCAGACTGATATAGGTTGCCATCCCTACGACCAAACATCCACCGTACCACTGGACATTTCCCTCTGTCTCCAGGGCAATTTGAGCAGAAAACAACCAGCAAGGGGAGAAAACTTGTAATTTTGTGGTTTGCATCGCTCTTAGCTTAATTATTATTAAGGGGCTGCAGTGTCCCTGTCCTCCAAAATTTTGGAGTGCCCTTTCTGAGCCAGAATCAGTGCAGTTTCACCGGCTGAGCGCAGGGTGGAAAGAGCGTATCTGGAGGCCGGGCATCCCTTTGTACTGTGGAATTTTAGGGGTGTCTTTAGGCCATGCTGAAACGAGAGGCAGCATTCCCCAGCTCTCAGCTTTCACCCTCCCTCCCTAGACGCTTCCCGAGCAGCTGAGCACAGTCAAGCGGTGCAGGGCTTTTAGATGCATTTCATTTAATGGAGCAGGCGGAGGCTGTGCAGGCTGGTAGGACGAGCACACTGTTGCTTGTGGTCCCAAAAGAGTTATCCACTGCTCAGCCCATTTACTTAGCTTCATGCTGCGGGGAGAATTCACCTTCAGAGAGGAATTCACCTTCAGAGGCAAGGCTTGCCTGCATTGCTGAAACAAAATTCAACTTTTAATAGTCACATTTTCTCTTTTGTACTCTGTGGTACGATTACCAGAATTCAGTCTGCTCCCAAATCCCCCTTCCCACCAGCTCCCACAACTTTGGAACAGTGTAGAGGTCACTCTGCATTTTGCTGTATAGCCCTAATTACTACTCAGCACTATAATTGATATGTTAAAGCCTATTAAAATATGGAGCTGAGCCACTGCTTTACAGTCACTGCACTTCTAATGCCAAAAATCACTTACAGTTTGTTTCTGTGCTTCATTTCAGCTACTTTTAAATAAATGTCTCTCCCCAGGACCTGGACGATACGAAAGGGATTTAGTCTCAGAGTGTGAAACTTGCAGCCTGCAGCACCAGAAAAAGAAAGCGTTCTTACAAAGCTATTCAAATGGATTTCCCTCACTGATTGCTTCAGCCAAAAGTAAATTATAAGCCAGACATTATCAAAGAAAATCACTGTACCACATTCCGGTTCACTTCACTGTACAGCAAGGATTTGAATGCAGAGGTGCAGGCCCTCAGTCCCATTTTCATATTTGCAAGGCAAACTCACACACTAGAGCAAACATTATTTATATATGTATACTTTAACTATCACTTCTGTTATTTATTATGGCAGAGGATGCCTTCAGGACATTCTTGAGGGGATGAGCTGTCTGGCATGCATATAAAAACGAAGCAGCAAAATCAAGTAAAATTAAACTTAGTAGAACTATTAAAAGACTTAGACACCCAGCAGTCAGGCAAGACTACTGCAGGACATTTCTAAAAGCTCACGAATACAAGATAAGATGGGAAGGGGCTGCCAAATGCCAAGGTGAAATGTGTGCTCTTGCATATCATTTCAAAAGAAACACTGGGAAACAGAGAGAAAGCAATAGAGCTCAAAAGGCTGACCCACTGGAAAGCAACTTGTGTCAGGGCAAAGAATATAAAGGAGAAAATACGAATTATGAGACAAATATAGCAGAAATTTATTAGACAACAGCATTATAAAAATCTAGGAAATAGAGGAGTTTCTTCAGAACATGCAAAATTCCACAAATACAGAAGGACTAAACGAACTCTACCTATTTCAAGAGAATTAAATGCTCTGCAGCTAAGACCATACTGGGAAAACTCCAAGTCAAACTGAATTCTTCATAAGGCCTTTTAAGAAATAGTTTGGCCAAAGTTTCCAAAGGCATCTCAAAAGTCACTGGGCACTTCTATTCAGGCATATAAATGGGCACACACAGGCTAAAAGGGTTTTTTCTGTCATTATGTTTGTTTCTTCCATCTGAGTCTTTTAAGGAGGCATTATACACATGGAAATAAATCTTCATCTGCGTGGCATTTACCCCACAACATGGGGAACTACCACCAAAGACTGTCAGATGCACCAGATAACATGTGGAGATGTCTTCTCAGCCTCAAGACAGATCTGGACTGACACCCCATAAGACATACAGCTTCAGAGGAGCTCAGCTAACCACCTTACCATCTTTATGTCTTTCCCTGGTGCCACACTCAAGAGAGACAGACAGAGAGGGGACAGAGAGAAACTCATTTCTAAAATCAGTGGGGGAATGCTGGGTATGATACCTGAGAGAGCAGGAGGCTGGACTTTCCAGCCCTGTGTTTCTCGATTCCCATAGTTCTGCAGTTCTCACAGGGTTCAGCACATGTGGATGTTTCTTCTTTCAACCATGACCTGGAATTGGCCACCAGGGAGGAGAACCCAGGACATACGTTGAGATCAGCTTGCTTTTCAAGCTGCTGGGAAAAGCTCTACATCAGCTGTGTCTTCTATGGGATGGGGAACTGCCCCACTTAGAGCAAGCAGGGACACCAAAGTGATAGCCACCAAGGAAAGACTGCTTTTAAAAAAGAGAAAGCCCCATGGTGGAGGCCATGTGAGGGACGCGTGGCGTCAGCGCGCCCGTGTCCTGTCTGGCGGGCCACCTGAGCAAGGACACAGCACTGCAGTTGGACACCACCCTTCTCCTTGGCCACCCCTCAGCAGACTTCCTCCTTTTTTCCATTTCACTCCTCGGTGCCTGCAGATGCGATGCGGCACACAGGTCTGGATTCAACCTGATGGGACATTCCCAGTGACACAACAATGCCCAAACAACCTCAGCCTCTTTAGATCTTAGTACATTTCAGATGTGATCCCCTACAGCTGTATTACATATCTAAACTCTGCATATCACACTCAAGTCTCTGATAAGGAAACAGCTGCTTCTGCAGCTCTTGCATTTGGCTGTAACCAGTACGTTATGACAGTTTGGCTCCCACTACATTCTCCCTACCCTTGGCACTCTTGGGACGGTATCCGGCTCCTCTCCCATCTCCCAAAAGGAGGAGGATTTTTTTCTGGATCCATGAGAAGAAGAGATAGGTCTCTGCTGGTGTTTATGGGATACAGCTCAGCTTTATGAAGATTAACATTAATAGTGTTTGAATACCTAACACTCACTCAGCTCACTGAGGAGGTGCCATCGTAACTTCTGGAGTGCATTGGCCTGACAGCTTGCAATACATGCCTTATACATCACCCCTGCTACACGGTAGCACTGAGCCAGCCTCAGCCAAAGTCAATAAAGTGCCATGAAAGCTCAGGATAAATTTTAACCGGAATAGCAGTAATTGTGTCTGTCACCCTCTGAACATGTAGACAAAGCAAAACTCTCTGATACTGTTTAAGGACTTTTAAGCTGCAGGGCAGATTGGCTGTGGAAAATCCTCGAACTGAAGGAGATTGTCCCAAGGAGCTGCTGGAGAGCCAGTGGGCAGGAGCTGCACGCTGCGGAGCAACAAGTTGTTCCAGTTTTGAGATATGCTAAGAGACTTTTCCATGATTACTTCCAAACCGGACAAGAACAAGTGTTTTCCTGCCATCTGAAACACATTCTACTAGTATAATACTGGTTTAGGGAAAAAAAGAAAAAAATATATTTCAAAAATTATCCTGCCGTTAAGCAGTGCCCAGGAGAGATTGTGGAAAACAAATTTTGTCATGTGAGTGCTGGAGCATAGATGGGTGTTTTTAACCAACAAGATGATTGTTGTGCTAAGCTAGCTCTCTTTGTGCTCATCAAATGGACTATGTATTTCAAAATTAGTAGTTAATAATAAAATGTCAAAGGGTGAAGGAAGTGCAGGTTCCTCCACATAGCTAGGTCCCTGTTTGGGAGTTTCTGAGCAGTTTCCACAGCCATTTGCTATTCAGCCATGCTGCCAAAACGGCCAATAAATGGAGCAGTCATAGTCGTGCTTTTTGTGCTATTCATCCCCGGTCACTCTACATTGGACAGACGCAACTCATTCATTTCATAAGGCCACCAAACAGAAGCCGGGTGGTGAAGGCATCCGGTCCCTGCTGAGTTGGCTCAGGTCTTCCTCGCGATGAGGGCCTCCATACACCACTATTGGCCCTAGGAACTGCTCAGCCTCCAAAATATGTGTTCCGTTCTTCCGATTAGTGAAACAGAACCACATTGTCAAGGAAATGCTCACAGTGATCTAATAGGTCATCCCTATCTTTAACTTCTATCATTCGAAATAGAAGGAAATTATTTTCCAATCATTTGAAAGTTCGCATTGTGAGCAAAATAAAGCAAAGTTCACTAACCTTTCATTTGCTTTGTGAGTTTTTCCTCTTATGGGTATTTAAAGAAATCAGATGTGACAATCCTGGACAATTAAAGTCTTTAAGAAAGGTCAAAAATCTCCCCAAAATAGAGAAAATGTAATGTTTCCAAAAGGCTGCTAAATCCTTTCCAGTAGATTTTGAAATAATAATAATTTAAAAAAAAAAAAACTATGTTTCTCTGCCAAGTGCCACCAAACAAATACGTATTAAAGCCAGAAACCTCTCTTACAGGCTAGTGCTGTACACTAGAAAGATAAGTTTCCTGATCTGAAAATTAATCTGAGTCATGTCTGCGTTTTAGCATTTGTGAGGAGCACTTTTGTAATACTGCTAATTCCCTGATTAGTCTGACAGGACTTTTTTATTTTTTCCAGATAAAGAGATTCTGTAACACAGCAGACATTACCACATTGTCTTTGTGCTGTTGTAACTGCAGCAGGGAGGAACTGCAGGCTGGGGTTTTCAAGGGCACATTAGCCATTCGGTTCCAGATGAAACTCCACAGAACTGGGCACCTACCCCACCCTGTAACCATCATGCTCCGGCTCTCCAAAACGTACAGCAGGGATTTCAGCCTCTTCTGGCACAGATTCCTGAGCTAACCTCACCTCTTATGTTAATAATATCAAGTTTTTCCTTCTCCAGCAGAGAGTGGGACTGGGATGAAATTCAGTTCTGGCTTGCTAAAGTCCTATTTTGAGAGCTCACATGAGACTCTCCTCCTAGAAGAATAAAGTAAGTCTTTTCAGCCTCTGGCTATTGTGCACCTCACAGCAGATGAAAGCAGCGTCTACAGCTCCCTGCTTGTTTTCCAAACTATCTTTCACAGTGTCGTTTCTCTGGAGGCTTAAGGAATGGCGAGGGGTGAGAGAAGGGAGGAGGACAAAAGGATGGTGTATCTACAGATGCTTTGGAAAGGTTGTTGCAGTGTTGGCATCTCAAGACTTAATGGTCTTGTGTGTGTGAGCACCTCCATGAGGAATAAACAAAGCCTGCTTGAAGGACTTACTGGGGAATGCAGTGAACCAGTGACATGACTTTGTTTTAATACTAACTTCCTACAGCGTCACTCCTCGATAAAATGAAATAAAAGCAGCAGTGCTCAGGCCTGGGTCAGAAGCAGCTGTGTCCTTATGGCTACACGGTCACACGGTGTCCTGGTAATCCAAATGTGGCTGACACTACTGGAGAAAAATGGAAATTTAGAACAAAAGACACAGGCAGACCTATGGGAAGAGGAAATCAGCACTCGAGCCAGCTGCCAGCCCAGGCCTCCAAACACTGAGTATTGCTACAACTCTCTAAAAGTCGTCGGTCACTAAGGTCATTGAGCAACGTGGCATCCCCTTTGCAACACAGGGTCTCTGATGCAAGGGGTGTATTTTGAGCTGCAACCATTTTAAGTCCGCTCTCTGCTCTCACTATTAACCGCTCGTGTTAGGGCAGCACGCGGGGGCTAGAAACAAAGGCAGGGACCCACCGTGCCTTGGAAGTGACGGCTCTTCACCCGAAGAACAAGCCCGTATGACAAGTAAAGTGGGCAAGAGAGAGCTTATCATTAATTCCTCTGTAATGGAAAATTGATACTTACTCCCCATCTAGGCATTTTCCAAAGGTTTTTTTTAACTACCTCTAACCCCACTCCGGTTATAAGGTAGCAAACCAGCTGACTGCACCTACCGCCACACAGTTAATGTCTGATGCAGTCACTGAAGCCAAAATTTGTCTCCGAGTACCCTTTCACAGTGAATTCATTTACGACAACCTGCTTAACAGCAAACTGGTTTAGACCAAAACCTGCATAGCAGAGGTCACTCCTATTTGCCCTGATGAGGCCAAAGGGGACGTATTTATAGAGTGACTCAGCAATGATTTCATCATAGATATTTATTAACTGCATTTTTGGGAGTGACTGGTGATGTCAGATGTCCTCACAGCGATTGTCACTATCAACACTGCTGCCGGGCACAGCGCAGCATTGCTGCTCTTTGGTTTCCTGCTCCTCCACCTGACTCTCCCAGGAGGCTTCTGTATCGTGTGATTTGCACTCTCTGGCCTAGATATAGCAGGAGAACAATTACACAGATTTCAGCACCTTCTTTTTTTTTTTTTTTTTTTAAATGATGCTAACTTTCCTACTGTGACTGGATCATGAAAATATAGGCAAGCTACCATTTAGTAGGACACCAATGAATTCACCCTCTGCCTAAGTATTTTTGGAAATATTATTGGCTCAGCGGGGAATTAGAAATGAATATGGGAAACGTATTGAAACATTCACAATACCTTATAGATAAATAGGCCATGCAAACCCAGTCTGATTGGTTAATTACCTCTTTCCATTTTAGAAGAAGCTTATGTAATAATCCATTCTTTTCATAATCCTATAAATCTTTTTTTTTCTTTATAGAACTTGCTCTTATTGGGTCGACAGGAATTTAGCCATAGACTTTAAATAAAGAACAATCAGACCTAAATGCAATTAAGTCCTAGGAAATGTAGCAATATCTCACTTCAAAAATGCCTGTTTTATACAAAACAAAATAAAAAAGTTTATTTTCAATCAGATGATGTCAGTGCAAAAATGCGAAGAGGAAAAAAAACACCAAGAAAATATTTCAAAGGAAGTAGACCCCTGGGAAGATGAAAGTGCTGTATATTAGGGGAACGATAACAGGATTGGCACAAAATAGGAAATTATAAATATAGACCAGTGGTTCTCAGCCTCTTCTGTACCATGACCCCATCCTTCAAGAGAGAAAAATTTGGGACCTTATCCATGTAGCCATCAAGAAAAGAAGGGTGGTCACCAGCTCCCTGGGGATGGAGAACCACAGATCCCACACAGAGGATACCGAAGCAGAACCCCTTGGAAATCCAGAAGTAGTTTCGAACAATAGCTGCACAGCTTTTTGGAGAACTTACCTAGGTAATTTCTTAATCAAAAGCAATAATCTATCAACTATTGTTGCTAAAAAGTGTTAATACCAGAAAATAGGCCCCTAAGTTATTTCGATATCCTGGGAAATGTTAATCTCAGATCTCAAGACCTATTTTCAAAAGAGGCCTGGAAATCAGGACTGCCTTGCTGAAAAGATGATCAGCAGCTGAGAACAGCCCAACTTTTTATGCTGTGGCTCAGATTTCAAAGTCCACGAGAACCAGGCTGCTGACTACCTGTGCCGCTCCAAATAGCGTCATCAGTCACCTAAAGCAATTAGGACCCTACACGCCAATTATCACCAAAGCGACCTAGTCATCCAAGTTTGATCTCAGTGGCATCTCTTATTTCCTTACCTTGGCCCCATCCTGGCCTCAATGGCAGAGGCAGCTGTTGACCTGCACCCTCTGGGGGACCCTCTCCTTCTGTTCAGGGAGGTGGCTCCGAAGACAGCTCAAGCGGCTGTTCCTCTGCTGTTATTAGCCTGCTGGTAGAGGAGGAGGTTGACTTAGTCACTAGCGTAACTACAAATATGTTTACAGGACCTCATATCCCCTGGCCAAATGTTGAACTCATTGGGAAACTTGCTTGCTGCGTTTTGTTTAAGATGTGAATCGAGCGGTCATTGCCAACACATATTCTTCTTTGTCCATCAGGTATCGTGGTCTCCTGCCTGGCCACAGCTACATGCCTATTGGCAGGGCTGTAGCACTGATGGCTTCTTGGTTTTCCCTGTCTGCCTTTGGCTTTGGTCGAGGGAAAGAAGTAGAGGTTTAGCTGGAGAGTGTCACTGACACTGACATCCTTCCCTGACCACCTCAGCGGAGGGGAAGATGACCGTGAAACCACTCGGTAACTCAGCTCAAATTTCACTTCAGTTCTTCCCTCACATATGCTCCCCCCTTGTTTCTTTCAGCAGACATGGAGGGTTTTCAGTTAGAAAGCTGAAGATGCCATAGGCTTGTTAACTTTAAAGAATTTTGTGGCAGCGTGTTCACCTAAAATAGAAGCCAGGTTCTCCTCAGTGGTCTTACCCAACTAACTGAAGTATCCAGTAAATACAAAAAGCCCCTGGGAAGGCACTCTACATTCAGAACAAGTAGATTTGCATTTTGATTTTCATGACCCAGAACTAATAACATGTTTATCACTCAAATGTCGCAGCTGTCCTCCTATATGGGGGGAAGACCATGAGTATGAAACGCCCCTCCTTCCCCTTTGAAGCTCTGTGAGCCAGTGCCACCTTTCCCCACTGATCTATGTTGATCTCTCCTTTTGGGGGAAGAAGGCGTTGGTTGTTTTAGCCGGACTGGGAACCAAATCCCAAATCCCTTGCAAGCAAGAGATCTTCTGCAAAGACTGATGGTGCAGCCCTTTACTTGTGTCTGGCCGTGCTGCAGGAAATGAACAGGACTGCCTCCATATGAGGCTTCTCAGAAGTGTCCCCAGCTTATCAATAGAGCATGGCACATAAATGAGAACTTCAGCAAGAAAACAGAAAAGCTCATCGAAATGCCAGCAGGGCCCCCACCCCCACACACAAGACAAAAAGGACTTTCATGCACACAATGATTTTTTTCTTGTATCTGACTCAGACGGCCAAGCATGGAGCAAACTTTCACTGTCTGGCCAGACTTGGGTGGGCTCTGTCTCCTCCCAAAGAGGGAAACATTTATTGAGGAACAGACCTTAATGGTGTATCTAAGTGGTGGTTGAGTGAACGTGACTTGGGGACAGCTGGGGAGCAATTGAACGACTTATCAGGGAGTGCTGGTGAGAGCCAGGGCTGCTCCTTTCCCCATAACCAGCTTCAGGGAGATGGCTTAAAACCAGGTGTTTCTGTTACTTGGCTCGTCATTGCTCCGACTAACATTCCTGGCATTTCTGCTTCCTCCTGCAGGCTGGGTATGAGGGAGCATCAGGGCACCCTGCCCAAACACCCACCGGGGATGGGCTTTTCTCCACCATTGCTTGTGAAAGTCTTCTCAGACTGCCTGTGCTCTGCCAGGGGATGCTGAAGATCTGGGCCCTGACCTCTAGACTTCAAGCACCCCAGGACCTGCCAGCTGAGGGTCTTCCCCTCACCCTCTTTTCTTCCTCACTCCACTGCTCCACCATGTCTGAGCCATATACGTATGAACATAGCGATGAAGGAGGCTGCTGGAGGTTTGGGGACTACCTGACTAATGGTGCTACCTTCTGCTACCAGAGAGGTGGCGACGTCTTACACCACTTGGATCGGTTCACCAGAAGATGTCTGTCATGCTTCTGAAGCCAGTGGGGATTGCTGAAGAGAAGGCACTCCTGCCATCAATTTTTAAGGTGTATTCCTCCTTGGGATCCATGATATGGCTGAACAGGTTTTCTAATTTATGTCTAGTCAGAATCAGAAGAGAAACCTAAGCAAATATGAATAAATTATGGTCAGCACACTTAGCTGCCTGTGGACTGTTAATGATTTTCTGTTGTTCTGTTATAATCATTCATCCATGATGTGCTTTTGTGTTACAATAGAGCCTCCCTATTCTGTGCTACTGCAGAACAGCCTCTCCAGTGGATTTATATAATTCATATCAGTAAAATTTTAATGTGTGCCAATACACGAGACAGACAGAAGAAAGAATGTTGGGGGTGGGGGGAGAAAAAATACCATCGGCATCAGACTTAGATGTTTCACTTAATGGCTTTCCTGGAATATACCCACCTTGCCAATAGGAGGTAGTAGCTTCAGTAAAGCCATCTCATTCACACAACATATGGGAGTGCGGAGTGTGAGGAAGATGAATCCTTAGAGCTACCTTTTGAAATGTAATAGGATCGCCTGGCTCACTCAGCCATGCTGCCTGTTACCAATTTAATAGTAGAAGAATGAAATGCATCTGTGTATCTTTTTCCACTGCAGTAAATACTTTATCTTCAGCTACCAGTGTAATCACACCGTACACTGTACTCTGCTCCCCACAGGGAGCCCACCGAGAGCTGCCAGCCACCCCGTCGCTGATCTGCCACGGGGACAAAAGCCCCGGGATCAACACTGCTGTCCCAGCAGCGGATGGGGAGGGTGAAAAGTCACAGCCTTCTAGTTCCTAGCTTTCCCTCCTAGAGAACCCGGCCGGGACACAAAACTGGGTGACCCCGCACACAGAAGAGCAGCAGCCATGGGGAGAGGCACGGCTCTGGTCCCCTGCCACCTCCTCAGCTCTGAAACCCCAGACTTTGCTCTCCTTGCTTGCAGTGACACTGACTGTGGGGTCCCCTCTGTCCTGCTCCTTCCTATCTGTTCAGGTCCCCCACCACCTGCCATTGTTCTCCTCACTTCTGGGGGGGTTTTGCCCTCTTTTGATCTCTCCCCTTACTCTGTTTTCTCCCCCTTCACACATTTCCTTCTCTCCTTTCCACCATTATTTTTCCACTATTCTTTCCTCCTACCTCACCCATATCATCCTCTGCCAGACTTCACCCCAAGGCATATATTCTCCCTGGAGCTCTTATGCACTAAAGAATATCTGGGCTCATAAAATACAGCTAAAGGTCTGCTTATGTACATCTTTCCTCTTCCTCCTTCCGCTCCCTTTCTTCTCTGCACACTGCAAGCTGTGGGGACAGAGACACTTCTTTCATGCATATCTGCTGGCATGCATTGCACACTATTGTTCTACTGAGCTGTGAACCTACCCAGGGCCGTAGTAAAATCAAGTGGCTTAGACAACGGATACGGTGGATATATTTGCCTTGTATCTTGGAAACCTGAAAGCCAAAAACCTGTTTAGTCAAAAATGGTTGGACATTTTTGCATTGGGAACTGGAGGAGGGAAGAACTTTCAGCCAAAAAAATATCAGTTTTCTAACAGAAAATGGAAATGTAACTAAAGCAGATACTAATAAAAATGTTCAACTAGCAATCCAGTTCCCATCTTGGTGGAAAAATTTCCAGCAGCCTTAGCACAGTATTTTGTATAACTGAAAATCAGTTTATAGTATTATGTTTATTCTCTGTGAGTTATTTATGTACAGAAAAGCAAATCTTTTGTGGCTTACTCTTGGTATGAAAGATTTTTCCAAGATTAGTCACCGTAGTCAGCTTTCCTGATTAAAAATACTTATTGGAAATCAGTAAAAGAATAAAACATGAAATATGAGGTCCTGATCATTCATTAGACTTCTAATAATGAATTCTTCCAGAATGTATGATTTTCCTTGAATAATAAAGCTTCATATATTTGTTTTAAATTCATCAGGTCTCGTCCCACCCTCAACCCCCAAAAACTCTTGAGAAAATCTCATTTCACAGTTTCCCATAAAACCAGGTGCAAAACAGCTGCTTTGGGCATGGAAGGATTCCTGAAGCACTTCATTGGTATCAGTAGCCAGTGAAAAACCATGAAATCGAAGGGATTTTGATAGGTACATTCACAATCCTCCAAGAAGGTGCCATAGAGGATAGTATGGCTGAGCTAGTGTTTCCCACATTTGGAGGAAGGACATTCACGGGGTCTAGTTTTCCAAACTCTGTGAAATTTCACAGTAATGGCTTCATTCGACTCTGTGTTATTGTTGAAAACACCGTCAGTTTGCTCTGTGGGGATGATAGGGGTGACTGCACCCAAAAGCTCACAGAGACCATTCGCTGGAGAAAGGAGCTTTCTGGTCTTTTTTTAATGACTGTCGCTAAGATAAATGGCTTTGGCTATTTTGTGTAGAATTCATGGGTTGTTGCTGCCTTCCCCACACACCTTCCACTGAATCACTTGTTCATACATATCAACTAAGACCCTAGGTAAGAAGGGTATTTTACTTATAACTGTACCCAAAGCCAATTAAAGATGAAGTCTCTCCATAATTCATCTTCTCCAGCAGTACTTTGATTGATCCCAATGTTTCCTTCCACTGATTACCTGTCTTACCATGAGAGTTGCTTTAAAATTGTTCTCTCCAGGCAGGTTCCATAGGAACTGTAATTTAATTTAGCAGTAGTATCAAGAGCTAGGTGATTCAGTTCTAGAAACATTTACCACCTATGCCCTGTTCTTCCTCCACCAAACTGAATTCTGCAGCTTCACGGGAAGATCATTTCAATGAATATGTTTTCATCCACCTGGAGAACAGAGAGGGTGAGATCATGTAATGTAATAAAGCCTGTAAAATTAATCCTAAATCATTGAGGAAGCAAAAGAAGCAGCTGCAGGTTCAAGGTTGCTAGCTGTTGGGTTTTTTTTTTATTAGAACTCCATTGAACTACTTAGTGTTCAGCACTGATTTAAAAATATGCCGTTCTTAACTACTGGTTAGGCATTTCATTCACTCTGTATGGTATTTGAGGAAGACATAATGATACATGCTTAAAAGAGTCAAAACAGTGGATCAAACGTTTATACTCGAAGAATGGCAGGTCTTTTTTCCAACCCTACTTTAAATGATTATTTTAAAGAAGAACACTGAGCAAATTACAACGGTTTTAAGAAGACAGGTCACCTACTGGGAAAAATTCTGACTCCTCTGTATTACAAAAGATGTTTTCCAGGGCTGGGGGAGAGATGGTCATTCTGGCTATAAGACTGATACCAGTGATATACCTACTGTGAGGAAAGTATTCAATTTTCATCATTTGCTTAAAAAAGTACCGTTTTGTTTTAACAAATGGGAGCATAAATGAAAGATATTTCTGTGTGCTCTGCTTACATGAATATTTCCCAGTGTTTTTATATCTCAGTTCTCTAAGGAATAATGTTTTCAATTTCCTTCAGTCTTGTACTGAAATGTAAAATAAGACCTCTGGGCTTAAGGACTCCATAAACGATAGTTCTTACTCGCTTTCTATTTAATTAGCATGAAACAGATCATGTACTCATTCAGGGATAAATCCTGATCTCTCTAGAGGGAGAGGAGAGAAAAGAATAAAGGAATTTTCTTCTCTTGTCAATAGCAAACAAACAAATGCAGAAAATGTATGAGGGTGAGCTGGCATTTATTGTTCTATTGAAAAGTCAACCTCTAATCAGAGGGGCAGGCTGGCTGGTGAAAGTGTCTTACCAGCAGTGGTTGGAGAAGGCATTTAAAATACTGCTCCGTATGCTTTGTGCCATTACAAATCTTGCTCCTGAGTAAACAAGAGTTTTCAACTGCTGAATAAGAGGTATTTACCTTCCACTGCCTACATTACCAGCATATTCCCAGTTGACTGCTGGTTAAAAAAAGGCCACAGATGATGAAGAACCATTATATAACCACGTCCATAGGCAAGAAGAAACCTTGGCCCAGTACTCTCAAAACTTTCATTATTTATTGACACTTCTCACAATTTTCCATTGAGAAACCTACCTCTGGAAAAGCAAGCAGCAATGTTAACACAGCCCATAATTGGTTAGAGACGCGCAGCTGAGCTTTCAAGCTCACAGGCTCTGGAGACCAGAGCGCAGGGACTAAAACCAGGACATTTTCCATGAGCAATTCTCACATCCAAAGCCATGTCCCCTCCTTCTCCAAGGTGACACAGGAGGCTTTCTCCACAGCTTGGGTTAGCCCTGAGCAGATGAAGTTGGAAAGAAGCTTCAAGATGCTGTTGTGTGTGGAGGGGATTATTTTAAATACTACTATTACACTACTTATGTATTGTTTGCTTTAACGCCGGATACACAGACATCTCTGGATACAGAACAGGTTTAGCATTGACCTCAAAAAGGAGACTGTTCCTCAAAGTCTCTGCTTCTGTTAGAGCTGCATACTGGTTTTGGCCCTGGGATTTGTTGGATGTTATGAACCTGACCTGCTGTTCTCCTGAACTCCAAATAGCTGCTCGTGCCCATGAAGCGCAAAGCAGGTACAAAGCCAGCCAGCCCAGTGTGCTAGCAGTCTGCATATATTTTTCCCTGCAGAAGCTATTACAGACTATAGATGCAGCAATAAACATCTGAAATGCCAGGAGAGATGGTCTACTAAAATGCATGAGGGTAAGGACATAAATGAGTGGAACACACAGGTACTGGAGAAGCAAATTAGACACTTGGCTTCCTGTAGCTAATTTAAATGGGAAATGGGAGTTGTTCCAGGTATTCAGTAAACAGGCTTGCAAATTAGCTTCCCACAGTTTCCTTATGCTGCTGTACATGCATAAAGAACATGTACTGCGGTTCATTGCGTTAACTCACTTTGCTTCCAAAATCAGTGAATTTCTCCATTATTTTCAGTTACTTACAGAAATGTTTTCATACCTGGTTATGAGCAAATAGGATAGGAGATAACCGAAAGCGAGTGCTGGACTGTTAATAACCAGGTAGACAGATTCTTTATTCGTCAAATGTTTCTTGAACCTGGTGTTACCAGGGGATACAAAACTGCTTTTCAGTAGCTGATATCACCCTGTATGAGAGAGAGGCTCAGAACAGCTTCCTATCTTCATCCCCTTCTTTAATTCCATATGGAGGCCAGTTCAGGCTTCAGAGGAGAAGCATGGAGGGAAAGGAACTGCTTGCCAGAACTTCATCACCTCCTGTTCATGGGTAAAAGGGGTCTGGAAGGATACCCATTAATTAATAAGGAAAAAAATGGTGTAACCCAGCCAATTGCTTCAGACTCCAATTTTAGCCCTAAATTGGCTTCAATCCTTACCCCAAGATTAATCTATATGACAAGAGACCTAACTGCCGTGCTTGCCCTCAGAATATGTGTTCTCTGGCTAAATACAGGAATGAAGATGGTGTTACTGAGCTCATGATAGTCTTTGGTGAGTAGATACATGTCCCATAAGCTTTAACAAACAGTCCCTTCCCATGTGCTCCCACCCTTACACAGAATATAACATAGGAGTGGAGGAGCCCTGTCTCCCTTGCTTTCAAATTGGTCAGCGACTGATGTGTTTTAGCAATATAATGTCAAACTTACAGTTCCTGGCTGTTGAAGTACCAGCAAATGGGCCAACAAAGCTCAAAGCAAGACACAAGAACACCAGAACTACACATAAACCATTTTTGCTGGGAATATTCAATTTGCTACATTGTCCATTTAATCTGAATGCTAAAGGCAAAAAAGAAATCAGCATTTCCAGTTCTGCTCATTCCTTATATGGTGAAATGTTAGATAACTTGTGTTATTTATAACCTGCACATTTGGTATTTTTTTTATAACGGGGGGAGGAGGAGGACATAGTGGGCAAGAAGACTCTGGATTTTTTCCAGTCTAACTGAAGAATTAAGAATTAAACTGTGTCACAAGAGCAGTCAACTTCATACCTATGCCTTGTAAAAGGGCAAATCTTGAGTTGGGCAGTTAAAATGGACGCGGTTTATGACTTTAAAAAAGGGACTTACAGGCATACCACATACAGCATGGTAAGAAGTAACGAACACTGATTCTAAAGCTTTGACCTATAAGGTGGTCTTTAAATGTTTGTATTTCAAGACCTCCACACTCCCCAACTCAGTAACTTTTCTAAAAATCAGACACTGGAAATTGGGTTTTGGACTTACAGAGATGCGAGATGTCTCATATAAGCTCCTGACCTTCCCCCTGCCATGACTGTGTTGCAGTTTCAATCACGATGAGCTGCCCGACAGGGCTGTGCCCCTGCTCATTCCCAGGTAAGGCGCTCTTCATCCCTCTTGTCGCTGCTGTTCGTGCTGTGTTGTGTCATCTGGTCATTTTATTTTTCATCGGTGTCATTGTTCCGATGATAAATCCTGCCAAACTACACTAAAATGACTATTTTCCCCCCTATGGTGCTTATGTCATGCGTAGTGCCGAGCAGACCCATACCCGGCCCCAGGTTTCACAGACATCACTCGCTAGCCCCTCTTCCACACCCCGAGAGGCTTTTATTTCAGATGTGAAGTGAAGGTCACACCATTACCCCGCCGCTTACCTCAGTCCCCTGATCAGCGTGTAATGACATTTCTCTGCCATATTCATGAACTGGACCTTTTCTTTAAAATTGGGAAACAGGCAATTCTATTTCATAGAAATCACTTAGGACAGATGACCTTTACCTTAATGCGTGTGGCACAAAGCTCTTTCAGGCATGCCGCAGGGGCACGTCACAGAAAACTCAGAGGGCACATAGAGCTACCCTATGCTATCTTCCCAAAATGTCAGTTATTTTCTGCCTAACGGCATTTAACTTGGGGGGAAACCTCTTTGCATGCAACAGTCTTTGTCCTAACTCTTCATTCAGGAATAGCGATGATATACGGAAGATCATAGGTTATTTCTAAACTAAATCTAAGCCTAAAGCAAAGGTAAGTAGGGCACGACACATGTGAATTTAAAGGCAGTCTTTAGCTGTGGTTAAAGATTGCTTGCAGATGTTGACTACTGATTTTTTTTTCCTTGCTCTGCCTCTTAGAATATTGTTTTCAATGTCCTCATTGTCTTATTAGCTTTCCCTTCCCCCTGGATCCAGCGACATGCAAAAAGAATGACGGTAGATGTTACTTTTTCCTGCTCCGTGGCAGAGAGGAGTGTAGGGTTTCAGAGATTGTAAACTATTTCTTCTGCACTGAGAGACTGACTGCATGGGTAGAGCCCATTAAATATAGCTATGCTGACAGTATCGCTTCGGAGAGTTCTGTGGGAAAAAATCTGTCTGCACTATGTTGGTACCTCCAGCCAGGCAGAGAGCTGTCTTGATAACTCATTCAGATAATGAATAAAATGTGGAATGAATTCCATGCAGGATCAGCACTCTGTTGATGTGAGAACTGGTTGCAAAACGTACGACAGGATCCTCCTGTGGCTGTTGTTTTAAGCTTGGCAAAAACCGTGAATTGTATATGCTAAAGTCAGGATATTATTAAAATAAACCCCCCAAAACTCCAGAGAGTTAAGATATGATGCGGCTTCTTTTGAGGTCAGGTCCCCTTATCGCTGAGATATGTTGTATGTGAATGCAATTTATATGAAGTTCTTTCAGACTGGAACAGCCTGTTATTTCTGCCATGCCCAGGAAAATCAGGAAAGGTATGTAGCAGTAATAAATCAATTATTTCTTACAAATTAGACCAAGATAGCATTGCCTAACAGCAGTCTTCCAGATGGTAAGGATGAAAGGTGGACTGGGCTGGAGGGAAGGGGTGGATTTCTAGATAATCAGAATAAATGGGATACAGTTTAGCGGTAGAACTGAAAAGATCCAGAGGAATGACACCTGTGTGCGAGGAAACAGCTATCTGAGAGCTTAGGTTATGTCAGTGGGTTGGCAGAGCAGGTTTAAACAAAGACATTTCCTCGACATCATCAAGGAGGCAAATTCTTCATGGTGTTGAATCAGGAGTAACCATGGGGATAGGAAATGACAGATTTAAATAAAATCAGGGTAATTTCTAAATATTAGGGGCAAAATATTCTTTTTCCCTAAGACAAAAGAAACAGTCAAGGGACAAGTGGCAGGGCAGGCACTAACGCAGGTGGTAGGACACTGAGGAAATGGGAGGGCAGCCCCAAAGCCAGCTGCTCCGCTGTGCAGAAATCAGCTGCCGGCCGCCTCCGATGCTGTCTGTCCCTGTGGCCAGGATGAGGATTGAGTGTTTTCACCCACTCTTCTTGGGCTAATTGCCACTCTGCCATAATGCGTGTGGTGGAAACCATTCTCTTGACACACAGGGAAACCTGTGATGTGGAGTGTTTGTACTCACCCAGTAACCCTCCCTCAAATGACACGGGACACCTTCCAGCTATGGCTAGGAGACATCAGTCCAACAGTTCCTCAGACTGGGACGTTGAAAACAATAGTAACTACCAAAAAAAACAAAAAGGTTTTGATCCTGCAAGTCTATTTTTGATCCTGCAAGTCTATTTCAAACATAACTCCCAGAAGCAGTAGACTTTTCAATTGAGCAAAGCTCATAAGCAAAGAAACCTGATGCTGATTAGTTAGAAATTAACATTAACTCATTAATATATGTGTTTGGACATATTCAAATATGAACTATATTAATACTATTATATTAATATTAATTATTTTAAAGTTCCTCTGTTCCTAATCACAGGAGTAAACCATTAATGTTACTGAAGAATGTCTATACATCGGTTCCTAAAAAGCAGCACAGTTTGTTGAGCAATCTTGATTGTCAGCAAAACGGGCGATTGCATGAGTCCCTCAAGGAGGCAGAGGTTCAAAACCCAAAAAGGTCCCTGACCACCTACCACGAATGGCCAAGGGGGAGTCCAAGTAGCTGAATCCACTCCGTGAAGTAGTTTTGTATGGTTCCCTTGACACGCCAAGCAGATAAAAAGTATTTTTGCAGGTATTTGTCAGTGAGGACTCAGAGGGTCTGGTGAAGCACCACACAGATGCCGGGCCCACCTCTGAATATCTGGCTGGGAGAAAGAGCGGCTCTGGAGTGTAGGAAAGCTGGCTGTGATAAACCAAATAATCCCTGCTAACTCTCTGCGTAACAGGCCAACGCGTCTCTCCCTGCTAACTCCAAGAGGGAATTAGTCGCACAGATGATTTGGGATGAACCTGAAGGAACAGCTTTTCGCTCCGTGGGAAACAAGAAACACACAACATCATTCTTTTCCTACACCTAAAATACTGGTGAAGAGATACATGTTTTACCAGAGGCATTTTTTCCAGTGTCTCTCAAATCTCTGCCACTTTCCCAGCACTTCTAAGACAATTCTTCAACACAATTCTTCCCTCTGTCCCTGGGTTTGCTCAGGTCTAATTGCACTTGGGCAGCTGCTGAGAGCACTCAGTGCAAAAGCTATGTAGCTCATGGGGGACACACTCCAAAGGAACAGGGCAAAGACAGGAAAAAGTTTTATGTCATTTCTACCTTACACAGATTCTGGCCTGAACTTGGTCCTGGTACAACAGGGAATAGCCCCAGGTTCTGCTACAATTCAATTACAGCCTGGCCACAGCTGCCTCCGGGGTGATGTGAAGATCCAAATCAACTGAGGGCCCTCACGAGGTACTCAGGTCTCACTCTGCACTTCGCATATGCTCTGCATCAGTCCCACTGTCCTCATCAAAATGGCTATTTTTCTCTTTTCAAAGACAGAAAACACCCACATCTGCTATATTTGGATGCTGGACATCTGAAAAAAGAATCACTCATAAAAATAGCCTGAATGAACCTGCTGAATGGCAAGCCACTGCCAACTAGTCTGAATGATTTTTCTTGCAGAGAAGTTTTTGCTATTTTTTCCTCTGAAAGCAATAGAAAAGGATGGGGGAAAGCGCTGGTTTCTTTTCTCATGCACGCACCCATCATCAACAGCTTTGTTAAGTCCAAAGAACAGACTCCATCTTCCCAGTAACGATGCTATAACTAACAACCCAAATCCTAGGTGTAATAGTCAGACCTGGCAGGCAGGAAAATGATTTCTGGGTTGTTTTTCTTGTTCTTAAAACTTGTATATTCAGCAAAGGTATTTCAGATGTTATTGCAAGGTAATAAATATGGAACCTCCCTACTTCAGAGTCCAGAAATTTCAGGGACAGAAGTGTTTAACACAGACATAGTGAAACAGAGATATGAATCTCTCTGAGAACGAGGCAAGGGAAAACCAGAGAGCAAGGCAAGAGGACGAGGGATTGTTCTGAGGTCCCCTTTGTAAGTGAAGAGGGTGGGTGGTGCAAGATAAAATCAGGAATTTGACTTCTCAGGACAGACGGATTTGAAAAAGAAAAAAAAAAAATCTACAGGCCAAACTAAAAATGGTTATCATGGTGAAGTTATGGGCTGTTTCAGGCTGCCAAAACAAATAGCTTGTATCCCAAAGCAGTAAAGGTTACATGCATGGAAAATGGAGCTATCCCTGAGGACTAACTAATACACTGCAATTATTATTATAATTTTTTCAGAGAGCTTTGAGAAAACCAGAGCACACTGAGCTACCTAGTCTGACTGCATCTACAAAAGTCTTAAGAGGAGATGTTCCAGACTAGAAATGCTTTCATATTCCCAGCCTGGCTAAAATGAGCTAATGCTGTTTGAGAAGTGAAGGTAGTATTACTTCAGCAATTAACAAGAACTGTTTGAGGTTACTGATACACTAAAAATGCTTTGAATGTCAGTAAGTTATTTCCTAATACAGCTTGTGCCACTTCTGCAGGAGATATACCCAAGTAAAATGCAATCACTCTGGAATTTCAGCTAAGTATGGGTACTACAAGGAGAAAAAAAATCCACACTTCTGACAAGGTTGTATCAATCTCCACTTATCTGCTGTTTTGGTAAGACTGCCAAGGTATTCTGAAAGGCACAGCCTCCAGCCTTGCACTTACACTTAATGCAGCCTTTCTGCAGAGTTTACTGTGGATTACTTATATTATCATGTAATTATTAAAGATTTATATTAGTTATTATATAACAGTATTGCTTCTTTTTGGAGCAACCTGCACAGTTGTGTAAATTCCCCCATGTCCCATTTTTCTTCCAGAAGTGTAGCCTAATGGTTCGAGGAAAGGAAGGGACACTAGGATCTCCTGGGCTTCCTTCCCAGCTGTGCAAACTGTTTAGGGATGGTTTCTCTTCCACAGAAATCAATGAAACTCTGTACTGAACTTGCCTGGGAACATGATAAAATCCTTAATCTCTCTCTGCCTTCCTACCCTATCCTGCAAGATATCAAGCTCACTAGCTCAGCCCGTCCAGCAAAGCCCTTAAGCACACGCATGTGAAGTGCGGAATTGCTGTAGCCAAAGCCCGAGCTTGCGGTAAGCGTGTTTCTAAGTGCGCTGCCATTTCCAGAGCCAGGAATGAGTGGGGGGTGATTATATTCATCTACCTCCAAAGGATGTTTCAAACATAAAGTAACAGGATTCTTGGAGACTGGGCACAGGATGCAACAGAGTGAGATTATCATTTCTATCCCTATTCTTAATACCTATTAATGGAAATAGGTGATAGAGTATCTATATCTCTACATACACAACATGTCTCCCATCCTGTCAAGGCAGAGCATTATCTGGTAAAGAAGCAGTGGTTTCAGGTTTGAGGAGGGGGAATAATAAAAAGCAAAAGCTGTTTATAACACATTAAACAGATACTGTTTGGAGGTTTACGCTATCATTCTCCCAGGGGAAGCCAGAGCCTACCTACAGGGTGTGTTGAGTTAGTTCCTCATTCCTTCTTACTTTTTTTTTTTTAAAACTTCTTTTGAAATCAGTGAGTGTGGAGCATGCCTTGCCCCAAGGGAGCATATCGCTGAGCTGTTGCTCACACTATAAAAGGGTGCCACTTCTCGCTCCTCCCTTCCTTGAGGCCCCGTTTTGAGGTGAGGAAAGGGCTGACTGGGCAAACCACCAGACCCTGGGGCTTATCAACCCTGGGGCACACAGCGGGATCCTTTGGGGGGTCAGCCGTGGCGCCTGCCCCTGGGGAGCTTATTCTGCCTGGGACTGCTCCAGCCTGGGATCATGGTGGGCTTCAAAAGCATAGTCTGCAGGTTTGGTGTATCTCTTAAAATTGTTCTAGGCTCGAAGCTGGGATTGGCTTAAGAAAGAGCTTTCTTTGGGGGCAATATGAAAGACTGTAGTTTCTCTCTCCTGAATGACTGGCTTTAGACAGGTTGGGGATCAGGAGGGGGAAAAAAAGGGGGTGTCCTCTGAAATTTAAAGCTAAAATCCCTCACTCTCTGTTTCAGTGGACTCTGACCCTCTTCTGTTTGCTTTTCCCTTGGTGTGTGCCAGAGGTTGGCCCACAGCTGAGACTGACACAGGGTCACATCGATGCCCACGTGTCGGCAATCTCAGGCACTTTCCCCTTTCCCTTCAGTGCAGCACGCAGGCGAGGCACATCACAGGCCTCAGGGCTGCAAGGAAAAAAATAAATTCTTTACAGTTTATAAACTTCATTGAGTTCATAGATCCCCATGAACCTGCAGCCTACCAGCTCCCTAACGCACTGCAACCCAAGCTATGTGAACGAGGAGAGAATCATCAATGTAGTTAGCAAGCTACCATGAAATTAACTGATTAAATTACTGGATAAATATTTGAGAGGATCTAGCTGACAGGTATGTCATGCACGTAGTCTTAAAATAGGAAGGTAATGGGAAATGAGGGAGAAATGAGCCAAGGAACAGGAACAGGAATGTGATTTCTGGTAATACAACTCGTGTTCATCGGTGCCTTTTTAGCAATATAGAGGATGTGTGTGGTGAAACTGAGAGCAAGGCATCGTCACTAAAATAAACTGAGAGAAATTGCAGCTATGAAGAAATAGAGCATTAAGCAGCAGTTCTCCGGGAATAAAGCTGGTGAATGAATTTACATCGGCTGAACCTGGCGGGTAGTTTTTAACATGTTTGCAAGAAGCAGACGTAGCGATTTCCAGTAAAATCTTGGGAAGCCGTGGCAGGTGTGGGCTCGCTGGAGAGGCGCGATGCTCGCGCCGGCCTCTGACGGTGCTGGGCTTGTGGTTCCACCTTGGCTCCACCACCTGCCACCTCCACGAGGGGTTGTTCCTTCTGCAGCCCGAGGATCCTGTGTTTAATTTAAAAGATGAAAGGAAGAGGTGGTCCTGTTGTACAAATGCACCAGGCCAGCGCACGGCAGCCAGCAAGACTCTGCTCATGAGCTGTTGAAACATGCACACGCATGACTCCAAGCAGCATCAGCAAGGGCAGGATTCGGAATCACCACATCCATCAGGTCAAGCCCGTGAAGGTCTCTAAGGACAGGCCAATCATATTTGTGTCATTCAGAGTAAACAGTCTGGAAAGTAATTGCTTTAAAACACATCTAATTCATTTTTGACCGATTTTGCAAATGTTTCCCCTTTCCTCAATGCGGCATTGACTGGCCCTGCAAACCATTTGGCATTGGCCTGTGTGGTGTGTGCAGTCGCTTTGCTCCTTGATGTTACCTCATCAAAGAGCAGCTGAAAATGATATTTGCAGCCAGACGCTCTTCAAGAGTGGCCAGTGAACTCGCTCTGCCCTGTGCCCTCCAACTCGTGATTAGATAGGTTTCCTGTATGTCAATTCAGCTACAGATGGGTGATAAATTTAAGATTGCGACATGCTGACCAAAAAAAAATAAAATCATGACGGGCTATTTTCGGTTTCAAAAGAAACTCCTCTCGCTAGGTCTTTTCAAGCCCTCACCTCCACGTACAGCTGCAGCGGATAAGGAAAACAGGATGCAGGGTTGTAGTGTTGGAGGAATCGAGCGTAAATCAAAGGAGACAAGCTGGTCCCTGTGTGTTGCCTGGGTTAGACCTCAACCTTTGAGCAAGGTGAGCAGTTGGCACTTGCTGGGGACTCTCCCAGTAACAGCATTGCCCAGCTGCCGGAGCTTTTATACTGGGCCATAGCCGCATCTCACTTTTTCCTCCCACTGTGTCACCTCCTTCCCTTGTGCTGACAAGTGATTTAGACAGCCTGCCCTGCTGGCCCTGCATTTGAAATGTAAATCAAACACATGGGACATAAAGCTGGGTTTCAAAGTTGACTATTAACTAGGGCGGAAGGGGTGGCGTAGCAAAAACAAACAGTTCCAAGTTCAAGTCTGAAACCGTAAGAGCAGGCTGAAAAGCCTTCCTCCTCTTCCATCACCAGCCAGAGTGAGGGTGAGCACTTTCCCTAGGACAGAACATATTTAGTGGTTCCCTGACTTCCTAACCCAGGTGCTCGGACTCCAAATCAAGCCTGACAACCAACTTCAAAGGGAGGAGGATGCGGGGGTGCTAAGGCTGGCCTTACACATTAGTATTCAGTGGCTTTAGTCAAGGGTTTCTTGCAGTTCTTGATGTCCTGAAAGCTTTTGACGTTGAGCTCTGTGGTGTGCTTGGGCCAGTATGTAACACCCCAGAATGCTAAATTAATCAGTCTCTGGGATGGAAAAACTGGTGTTTAAAAGTAGTGTTTACTCAGCCTCCTCCAGGAGAGTTAATGACCAACCGTACCTCGTAAGACGTGGGAGTCTCCTAAACCTGCAGGCCCCCTCTGCTGTCCTAATGCTTTCAAAACCAGTGGAAGTTTTGCCCCAAAAAATATTGGAGGCCAAAAGCAAGTCAGTATGAACATCGTTTTTTATCAAATAGGAATGTACCGCTACCATTACAGAATGTAGTTTAATATTTCTTTACCCATCATCCCAAATAATTCTGGAGGGAAAAAAACAATAGCAAATCCTACTTTCTTTGAAATAATTTCTAGCATGACTTAGATAATTTATCTTCGATAATTCTATAGTGACACTCCCACCATTAAGGTCTAACTTGGAAATTGGAGACATGAGCAACTGATAATAGAGAGAGGTTTGAGTCAGTTCTGCTAAGCCCACCCATTCAGGAGCAAAGCAGTTTCCTGGGCTCGGCCAGGTAAGCAGCAAATCCTGCCTGGATATGAAGCAAGATTTCATTGCTCTCAAGAACAATCCAACAGGAAAGAAAATCCTCATCTTTTTCTGAACTCCTTAAAGCAGTATTTTTAATGCAAATTTTCTGCCAGTGAGAGATGGTGAGAAGAAGAGCTGTGAGAAGTGCTGTCCTCCTGCAAGTAGCAATGGTCCTGGCAGTGCTGGTCACCACGCTGGCTGAGCAGGGGACGGCTCGAGCCTTCAACACCTTACTCTGACAAAGGGGTCACAGCCCCTGGGAGACAGGGTGGTGTCCTGGCACTCCAGGGAGCACCTCCGCCTGTCCACTGGGGCAACCTTGGACACATCATTGCATCTTTCTGCACCTCAGCTTCCCTATTTGTGGAATGACAACACTTACCACTTTTGAAAATTGATTTTGGGGAGGGAAGCAACGCTGGCACTGCTGAGTGACGTTTCCCCATTGACTCAGTTCTGTATTTCTGTCCGCAACGCCGTCAACAACGGGAAGGGCTCCACTGGCACACGTGTATGCACAGGCGGCTTTTCCGTCTCAGGGATCAGCTCCACCCCGGTGCTCTCTGAAGGCAGAAAGCACTAAGTGCAATTTCACATGAGCTGCTAACCAACATATCTGTTAATAACATTCCTTTGTTGGACCGTTTTCAAACAGGCTTTGTTGTCTCCTCCAATATGGGAAAGCATTGTCCAAAACCATATAGGATTATAATTATGTAGTAGTCTTCCTGTAAATAATGTGTCATTCTAGGGAAGTAAACTGCTCTGCTCCTCATTAGGCTGCATCGCAGAGCATGTGGAAGCCAATTTACTAGAGTAACAGAGAGGATATCATTGTATGATCGCCTTTTCCATTAAACAACTGGATCTAACTCTCTTCTACTTTTAGGCTAACCATGCTGAGCTTTAAAATCGCCTTGATTATAATGTAGCTTTTAAATGATATGTCATGGCTGATCATTTTGCACATGAAAGTTGCTACTAGCTGGTTAGGAAAAAAAATCCACCATTGCTTCTTCTATTGCTTAGGAAATTGCAATCCTCAATCTGCAGCTTGAAAAGCATGTTGCCATGGAAATGATGCTTATGCTGTCGTAAATAAAAGTATTGTAGGGTCACCAGGGTCTGCGGCATAAACAGGGGCACAAATACTGCCTGGAAAAGTGCCAGAGTGGTTTAAACGTATAGGAAGGTAATTTTAATGGTATTTCACTTTCAGTGTTATCATCAGAAGGACTGATGAAGGTTAACATGTACCTGTAACCTTGGCATGAAAACAAAGCAGAAAAAGTCTTAGCTATTGGTATTAATAAGAGAGTAGAGAAAACAGTATCGTAGCCTTCCTGACCAGTATTTCTCTGCTCGATCGGATCAGTGTTTCTCTCCCATAGTATTTGTCACACATTCAACGTTGACATCTGATCGTATATTCATTCAGGGGCAGTTTTATCAAATTCATGAGCACAGCACACGAGAGCTTAGGAAAACCAGTTGATGTTATAAAATGCTGTATTGTGGACTACCCTGAATCTTCCCTGATTCCCCAACTACATCCCACCCGCAGCCCAGGAGCAACCATGGGAAATTGGCCTTTCCTTGGAGGGGAAAGACTTTTGAGTAAGAACCCAGCTGAGGGAAGGAGCCCGTGTGCCCTGTGCTGCTCCTCTGCGAGGGCGGTGTAAAACTTCTCCACACAAGACCAAGAGACAGCACTGAAACTCTTTCAAAGGAGAAATACAGAGGCCAGCGATGGAGAGGGTTTGGGATTGTCGGTTCGTGCGAATTTTCAGGAGGAAAGCAGGCAGTTACTGTTTCTGGTGGGTTCTTAATTGTTCAATGGGCTGCTCAATGGCATTAAATGGGCCATACTGTGAAGCTGCCTTGGGCAGTATCAGATCAAGGATATATGCTTTTCTTTTTGTATTTTTAATACCCACAGAAGCATTTAGAGCACAGGCAGTCACTTTAAATAAAACTACAGAGATTGCAAATGCCACAGCTTGCTTATTTACTTACTGTCTCTTAGTCTGCCCAAAATGTGGAAATAATGTTTCCAGAGATGCTAGAATTCATGTGCCTGTTGAGGATCCTGGCTCCGGTCCTGGATGATATTGCATATTCAAGGGATGATTCATTCACTCCTGAGAGGGAGGAAGGACTGTACCAGCTGTGCCACCTCTCCTTCGCTGACTGACAGCGTGGTGATGTTTCCACAAGGAAGCTTGTGCCTCCAGGTTAAGCCAGCAATTATGGAACAAACAAAAGAGAAGTGAAATGAAGAGATGATTCACGGGGAGAAAAAACAAAAGAGAATTGGAAAGGTGATGCCAAGCCAGACTGACAACAAAATTTTCATTTGTCTCAGTCCAAAACATGCGGACAGGATTCTGCATTTCTTTTGTGTGTAAATTAACAATGTCCTTTGCCATCTGCATGGGAGGATCCAGGAAGGAACAGCTCAGCTTTCAGGGCTTTGCCACCCCACTCCTGCAAGAGGGTGGAGAAACCTACAGCCAGCAGCCCTCGGTTAAAGACGAGTAAGACCCAACCCCAATAGCCTTGACTGCTCCATAAAGTGACTCAAAAGTTCAAGAAATGGGTTTTCCCTTTTGTACTCCAATTTTTAAAAAAATTTCATCCCTGCTGGGACAGGAACTGTGTGGGATACGGGGCTGATACCACGCGCATTACACACCTCGCCATAGATTTATCACAGAAGGGCTGGCCGAGGCTTTGAAGGCGGCTGACGGCTCCCAGCTGGCTGGGCGTTCGCTCGCGTGGCCTCTGCTGCTTCTCAATGGGAACAGGGTGGAAAAGTTGGGCTCAAAGGGTGCCCAGAATGACCAAGAGAGAAAAAATTCCTCCTGCCACTCCTGTGCTAATCAAAGGGGTGTGGAGAGGAAGTTTCAATCTCTCATGTCCCACACTGTCAAACAGAAAAAAAAAATCTATATATAAATTACATAGCCAATTCCTATATTGAGGAAGAAGCCTTCACACTATCAAAATCAGTCAGGAAATTAATCTTGCCTGTGGTATATGGAAACTGAGCCAGATAGTCCAAGCTCCCTTAAAGCGTCTTTCAAACACACCTAATCTCTTTACTCCGGGCTTTTACTGCTGGCGGTACCTGGGACTTCGCCTCCGAGATTTCCTATGGTTTGTGATCTTAGCAGGTCAAAGTTTCCAAAGGTGGGGAGAAGAGAGGCAATCCCTGCCCTGACTGTGCGAAAGGTATGTGCCTCTGAGCTACTAATTTAGAACCAATGAATCAGAAATAAGTAACACAAAAACCATCTAACAGTTATGTTTACAGAGCACCTCCTCTAAGCAGACAAAAGCATGTGTCAACAGGGGAACTGCCGTGTAGAGCTTGCGTGGCAAGCGGCTCACCGTATTTAAACAGCTTTTGCAAAGATGTTAACATGTTGCTAAGGAAGCAAGAGCCTGCACGGATATAGGTGCCCTCCTGCACCGAGACCCGCCGTCCGTACAATGGGAAAATGGAGCTGCCCCTGCGCTCACAGCTTTTTGTTTTCATCTTTGCAGCTTAAAAAAGGCAGTTCTTCCAGCGGCTGATTAATGGTCCTTCTGCAGAAACTGCATTTTGCGCATATTTAAAAATCTTGGGCTAGATAACACTTTGACCTAAAATATAATAGGTTCGCTTTTTTTTTTCTGATGGTGTCTGACATTTGTAAGTTTTAATACCTTATTTTTGAAAAGAGTCTTTTCTAACTTGAAGAACAAAGGTGGCCAGGCTGTAGCTCTGTGTGTGCGTGTGCACCCCCCTGCACGCGTGTGGCTGGTGGGTGCTCTGAGCACATCGCTAGACCAGGTCTGGGACATACCGACACATCTCAGACTACTCAGAGAATCATCCCGGTCTGGCACCAAAAGGACCTCCTGGGCTGTGGAAATACGCCCAGCGCAGTTCTCCCTCCCGTGGGGTGCGGTCCCTGGGGGAATCAATGGCATCCCCTGCCTGTGAACCATTCCCCAAATTTTCCCTTACCCTGAGCTCGCCACATGTGTGATACAAGCCTCGGCTATATTAAGACCATTGCTCAAAGGACCAGAAACGATGGCTCCCATGGGCACATAGCAAGTACACTACAGAAAGAGTGAAAACTTCAGGGAACAAGTGGCACCATAATATATCATACCTACCCGGAATATATCTATCCATGTACCTGTCTCTGTGAACACACCCATTTCTCCATATGGGCGAGTATATATTTATATGTACCAGTCTCAAAATACCAGTAAGTTTTTATTAGCCCCAGCTGCAGATGGGGTAACGATGACAGACAAAGTGCTGTGATCCCTCGAGGCTGCTCTTTCTCAGGAGGGGTGAGTTTGGGTCTTCCCTCTCTAGGAAAGGTGTAAGAGAGGGAGTTGAGCTTTCTGAAAACCCAAATAGCTCCTTGGTGCAGGAGTCTTGCTCAGCTCTTGCTTTGAATCATGCTGGCAAAAAACCATAAAAGTGAAAACGGTATTGTGAGACAGTTATGCAAGAGCGGGCGGATCCCGGGACTGAGCCATTGTTCCAAACGTTTAATTAACATTATGAAAGCTGATTAAAGGAAAATCTTTAACCTCCAGGGAAATCCCATTTTCCCTCACTTCCCATACCTCTGCAATTTCCACAATGTAAGAAGGAAAGTGTTATTTGAAGGAATGATTCATATCAGCTACAACCTGATCTTTGCCACAGCCATGTCCTGCAGCTTAAATAATCACTAGCAGTGGCACTAGACGGGGACACTTCTGAGACAGCATTTTTCCCGTTATACCATGACCTGAATTGCCATCATAATTTCTAGACTTTGTGTCATCCTGGCATGATGACAAGCGTTCACCCACGCTCAAGAACTAAAAGTTAGTTTGCAAGGACAGCGATACCTTCCCAGACACAGCATCTCAGATACAAAGTGCGAATGACACGCCACGGTCCGGCTTTGTAACAGCAAGGGCTGTTTGTTTTGGTCACTGCAGCGAATTCCTTTGAAGGCAGGAGACTGAAGCCCCATCTCCAGCGTCTCCCCATCTAACCTTGAGCAAATCACTTACCCTTTCTCTTCCTTCAGAGAGGGGGATAAAGACAGTGTTACCTCTCTCGGGGGGCATTGCAAACGTTAATGAATGTAACCAGGCACTGGAGATGTTTAGGTGGAAAGTGCTACTGCAAAGTTATGTTAGTGGAGAGACTTGCTTACAGCTGCAGTGGGTTTGTGAGCAAGCACAGCCCTCCCAGTATTCGGCTGCGTATGGGTTGCATATTGCCTCTCTGCTCTCCTAGGCCTATTTTAATTACACGGCATGACCAGCCCATCAGAGGCCTAATCCCAGGATCTAATCTTGGAGGCAATGGGCAGCTGACTGTCTGCACTGTTTACTCGGCGGAGTGCCCCTGGGGCTGCGTCGAGGGCGATGAAGCGGATGGGAAGGGAGGACGTGCACCCGCCCAGCACACAGAGCAGGTAGCTGCCCAGGGGATAGCCAGCACCCTGCTCACCCTGCCTGGCCAGGGCACCTCAAGCTCATCGGCCTCTCTGACAGCAATGGCACACGGGTGGCATCGGGCAGACCCCATGGCCCTGGGTCCTCCCCTGGTTAACAAGGGCCTGGGTGGAGGATGCATCTACAGACACCCAGATCTAATTCTTGGGAATACACATGGCTTCAGGCCTTCCCAAGCATCAGGCTTATATAAATACAAACACATAAATATATGATATAAATACAGCCTCTGGCAGCAGTAACAGTCTCGTATGCAGATCTTCAATAGTTCTTCCCATCTGTAGATCTTGCAGGACAAAGACATCGCAGAACTTCAGGGACCGTTCTGAAAAGTTGAAAGATTATCTTTTCCCACTGTTGTCTGCATTCGTCTGGTGCAAAAAACATTTTAATTATGATATAACAGGATCATCCTCACTACTCTGACTATGAAGAACAGGCACCGCTTTTGTGCACACAGAGACATCAGTAAAGTAGAAGCTTTACTTACAGGATGAAATTCCTCCTTCAAAAAGCGCTAGAGATAAACCAAAGGAATATTAATGCAACATCGTGAATACCAAATGCATGAAATTCTGACTCAATAAAAGGCAGACAGCTGGGTATTCTGATAAAAATGGGCCTTTATTTTTTAATTCTTCCTTTCATTACCTGGATTCTGTGTTTGTCAGAGCAACAAAATATAGTTCTTTGATACGCGGCAAATCTGAAAACAATCCTGCAAATAGCACAACACAAAAACTCCCACAAAAAAGGGAAAGCTATAAAATTTGAGAGGCGACGAGGCTTTCAGAAGTGCCAGTTTCCCAGTGCAATGGCTGGAAGGGTGGCCTGGCCTGGCGGCAGTTCAATCATTTTGTAACGAAGGACAAATACTTTCAACATCCTGAGAAAGAGGGCGGGGGGAAGGGGGGCACGGCTCCCTTGCTTTCCCTCCTCCTGCTATTCTTTCTCCTCCCTCCCCCCACCCCTTGGATTTTCAATAGCTCTTTAGTGTTTCCATCAAAGGCTTTTACCATTCATCCTCCCTTCTGGTGCCTGCCTTCCACCTGTCTATCCATCACAGCCCTAACCCAGGTCCTTTTTTTTCCCCCCTTTGCTATTTTTCACGCGGTGGGATTTGTTTATAAGCTTCTGTATTACCTAAGCTTGAGGGGAGGAGGCTGCTGGGAGGAAAGTGAGAAAGCAGGATTAAGGAGTAATAATTCAGCTCCGTTGCATTTCCATCTGAACGGTCATAAAATGTGCAAATCCTGTTCCTGGGAATTCCATGTCAGAGGCCTTCCCTGCCATTGCCCTTCCCGTGCCCCCTCTCTCTCTCCCTCTCACACAAAAACAAGTGTCGGGAAAGATGTTTATAATTCCACGGACACCAAAGCCACGACGTGCGTGCCGTCGGGGAGAAGGCTCCTACCAGCACGTGTGCAGGGCAGACACTTCAGATGTGGCCGTAAACTACAGACAAGGGGGTGGGAGGCAGCAGGGATTGAATCCAGGATGATGACAGGAGTAAGCAGGGAAAGGCTGGTTAATACGACAGCTCCCAACACCACCAGCTATAATTAATTAGCCTGGGTAAACAATAAAAATAATGTAACTTTCCAGGCTTGTTCGCTCTGTAAGAAAATGCTACAGAAATCATATGTGATTTAGACCCCAACAGCTTGAAGAGTTTCTACTATCTGCTTTTTAGCTCATCTACCATCACAAGGCACCAAAATAGACACGGGCCAGCTTTTTACATCCCAGAGATCCACCAACAATCCATCTTTGATCAAACTGCAAGACAGAAGAAGGACCACTGCCATATACAGCTCAATGAAGCTTTGTCACTGATGCAAGCAGAGGTCAACGCAGCTGGATGTGGCCTCTGTGCACCCTTGCTACCTAACAAACACATTCAGAATAGCAAGTAGTGCTAAAAAAGAGAGTGTCCCTTAACCTGTCCCCAACCCCAGTGAGCCCATAAACCTTTTCTTGGTGGAACTTCATGTCATGTCTGGTGAACCTCGCAACAGCTGGCAGCTTTCTTCCACTTACAGACACATCTTGGAGATACTGAGGATCACCCAACAGGTAGCACATGTCAAAATAAGTTCCTTTGATTGATATTTATTTTTTTTAAATAAAATGAGAAGAGATTGAATTGGTTGCCCATCAGCAGCTCAGTTCTTTGTTTGGCAACTTCTTGGACAGTTTGACTATACATATGACAACACAAAATAATTTCACTTGCTTGCAGTAGCAGTTTGCTATAAACTCAGTCCATCAGGGATTTATAGTTCTAGCAGCAGTGGGATATATGAAATGAGAAGCCCTTTCATCCTTAAACTGCTCTGCAGTCTGGTTGAGATGATGAAAGTCATTGTTTCTAAGGCCAGAGGAGAGCAGGAGTTCACTCAGCCAGTTCGCCTGTGCTAGCAGGAGGCGTGCAAATTGGGTCCAAAGACGAGAGGAGGCCCAGAGAAACAGCAGTCCTTGGTTTCGCAGAACAGTCAAAAAGAAATCCATAATGATGTTAGCCTTGCTTTGCAGGCTGGAGAGGAGCAGTATTTCCATCAACTAAATGATCTCATCTTTGGCTTCCCTGAGGGCACTGCAACAGGACAGACTGCGATCCCTCACCAGAGTCATTCTCAGATGTTTGTGTTCCTCCCACCCACCAGCAGCCTCGAACCTGAGCATGGCTTTGGCACAGCAGGTGGTATCCTTAATCCCAAAGAGGGCCAGCCCGGAGCGGAGATTAGCAGAAGAATTTGTTTTCATTAAAATCCAACTTAACATTACCATCCTATCTGATGGTGCGGGTTTAAAATGCGCATGTCCAGCTATTCTAGCAGCTCTGTTTCTGCAGGGAAAAGGGTAGTTCAGCAACCTGCCTCTTCACTTTCTAATGTCTTTCCTTCTTTTAATCAACAAGTAACCAAGACAGACACAGCGAGGAATGTTAAATGTACCTTCTCCTGGAGAATTTTGCCAGCAAGGTCAATAGAATTGGGATTTCGCCTTTATTATGTTTCTTTTGACCGTGGAACGGGTCTGGTTTTCTTCCCAGAGAAATTTTTTTTATGGGCCCGTGGAAAAAAAAAAAACCAAAACAAAACAGAAAGAGACATACAAATAAACACTAATACGTGCAGGAAAAATACAAACCTTAGCACCATGCACTCCCCTCATTATTAGACAAAGGTTGGGAAGGGTTCACAAGTGTAAAATGCTCATGTGAATTATGAGATTACTGCTCAGTTTTCTTTCAAGTCGTGGGCTGGAAACAGATGGTGGCTGTAGCATTTATGACGGCACAACAAGTTACTGCAAGCCTAGCCATCTCTCTCTCTCTCTCCTCAAAAATGCAGCTGCAAGGAAAGTTGTGGAAAATCACATTAATAGTCTCTTCCACCACACAGTTTTCCAGCCCTTCATCCCTGGCCAGCACATGGACAGAGCCATCTTGTATCCCAGTAAGATACTATTCTAATCCCTGTCCTGAATAGTTACCCCTAACTGGCTTATTTAACGGCTAGTTAAAATGTGGGGTTTGTTAGCATCGTAAAAAAGCCTCCAGAAAGGAGGTCCTTAATAACCTTAAGGAGCAGATGCCATGTGACCCCAAGTGCTCCATAAGGGAAACACTCAGAAAGAAGCAATCAGCCTGTTCTTCACTTTTGTATTATTTAAACATTCAGTTCAGGCCAAGCAGGTTGATTTACAGAGAAAGACAGATAAAGAAAGAATTTGCAAAAGCGTCTTTGTGACTTAGGAGTCCAAATCTCACTTTCAAGCGTAAGTAGAAACTTTCACAGAGGCAAACGTCTCTTGATTTTCAGTAAGACAGCCTTCTAGTGACCACAAGTTTAGAAGTATCTGGGTGCCTAAAGATACAAAGAATAACTAACCTGATATGTAAATACCTTGCCTGTATTGAAGAAAAAAATGCTCAAGCTTCACCACTAGTGTGCTTCAGTCCTGATGGAAATGCCTTGCCGCCTACAATTTGTTCAAACATACAGCAAAGCTATCCTTACAATCTGAGTGAAATACAAGAGCTGGCGGGCGGGCGTATTTCCCCCATGGTGGAGAACAGCAAGGTAACCAGCACATGTGCAATACCCTGCACGTGACAGAGGTGCACCCAACGCTGGCTGGTAAACTTGGGGACAGCACATCTGGACTTGAAACCAAGAGCTGAGCCTGGGGCACAGCCCTTCAACTCTCTAGTGACCATCGAGGGGCCTGCTTACACCAGGGAACTCTAAATAGTAGCAAACTGTTACTTGTCATCTATAGGATCTTTGGGTGCTTTACGAATATGAAATATTCCTGTTTCACAACACTTCTGAGAGCATCAACCCACTAACAAGAATTCCAGTAGCTTGGGATTCAGACCCTTGTCCAAAACCAGGATTTTAGGATTACTTCTTCAGTTCAGTTAATTAAGAGTCTGTCAAATATTAATTTTCAAGACAAGCGTCACTGGTAAATCTGAGTATCCATTTTGCTATTCTCACTTTGCTGGTCTCACTACCTGACTGAGAACATCAGCACCAACTTTACCATGTTCATCCTTAGCCATTCAAATGTGTTCCTGCTGTCCTCCCTGCAGCTAGATATGTGCAACGCAGGATTTCTGCCTCCTACGGTGCAGAACAGGCCAACTGAAAACAGGAGACTTTTACCATTCCCTTTATCACGTTCTGCAGCTAGACCAGGAAGTTGCTACAGAAATTCACTAGTGAACACACTTGAAACTTTAAAAAGCCTTTTCCCAGAGGTAGAATCTTTCCGTGTGATATGACCATACACATCCACTGCGTATCTGTTGTAACTGCAAAAGCCCCGAGACCTTTCCTCTAAGATGTAGAAGGTGCCGTATTTTTTTTCTTTTGGAAACCTCATCCTGCAAAATTCATTAGTATCCTATGCAACAATGTCCTTCCTGTAAGTAATGAGCTATAAAGTGTATTAGAAGTTTCCACCTCTGGTTTTATCTTTTCCTGATCTAGCCTGAAAATTCTTTTGAAGTTGCTCAAAGTGTTCTTCATGTATGCTTGTTTTAGGAAATACCAGATCACTATTGGCAAACTTCTCCTTAATTAAGAAAGATAAAGGAATCAAGATGATATGATCTGGTTAATTTCCCACCTTTTCAAGGTACTATTTTAAGATTTTTTTTCACTTGCCTTACAAAAGAAACATGCTGAAGAAAATAAGGAAGGAAGAGACCTTAGAGGCCCAGAGAGGGCAGACATTGCTATGGACTTTCTAGTGGAGCTGAGCTTGCTAGTGGAGAGCCATTGAATAGTTAAAGCTTTCCCTCAATACTATGGAATAGTTTACAGAAAGGCTGCAGAGGCTTCGGAAACTAGCATCACTCCAGGCAATGCGTAAGAGGAAAAGACCAAGCTTACACTGTATTAGCACAGTAGGCTCTTCAGGGCCTCAGCTTAGCAAGCCAACTCAGACCATGCCTAACTTTTAAGCACAAGTAACTTCAAAGAAACATCTCACATGCCTCAAGCTCAGCTTTGCACTGACTCTCTTGCTGAATCACAACTTAGGAGAATGCAAGGAGCTAATGGGAAACACTTGCACTTGCTAACCCCAGCTGCAAGGTCCCAGACACAGCCTAACCATTTTGGATTGGCCAGCAGGCTCTTCACCACAAATGCATACAAGCTGTTAGGCAAGCTCTTCTGAAGCACATGTAAGAGAAATAGATATCCCTGAATAAACAGTGACTATTTGATTTAAAAGCAGCATTTGTGGCCATCAGTGAAGTACACAAGCTAAGTAGGACTCATACATGGTCTGTTACAGAAACCACTCTATCTGTGATAAACCGCTTCTGTCACTTTTGCTGTGGAAACCCATTACAGTCAAGGGAGAATTCAGATCCTGAAGATGTATTTGAGTAGCTTCCCGGCTCCAAGGAGACCTCTGAGCAGCTTATTTTACTGTGGGTGAGTTCGGACCAAGAAAGGTCTTCACTCCCAAGTGTATGAGCACAGAGCCCTGAGTCTGCATAGGAAACTTGCTGCCAGATAGATACCAGCTCTCCTCAACCACATCATGCCGCGTGAGACCCTCCCCTGCATAAGGGACCTGTAGGCCTTGGGGAAACATCAGCCCTCAAGGCAAAGGGGGAAAGGGAGAAAGTGCAGTGCGTGGTGGCAGCCAGGGAGGATGTGTCTTCAGGCAGGACCATTTGAGCACGAGGAGGCTTATCTTGGCTTCCCTGAAGTGCTGCAGCATCTCTCCCTCCTTCTCTGGCCCCACACAGCAGGCACAGCTGGGCAACAGGCTCCAGCAGAACAGGGCCCATAGCAGAAAATCTGGCCTCTTGAAACTTCCCTGGTCTTCAGCTTAAACCAGCATCACCTTTATATAGAAAAGACATGTAAAACCAAAGTGCTAAGGAAAAGGTGAAGCATGGCTGGAGTAAGGAGGACACCCCATCTGAAATGTCAGGCTGTCCCAGCAGTGAACATGGCATGCAACAGGCGCTTGGAAAGTCACCACTGGGAAACACCTACACCAAACAGCAGAAAGCTAACCTGAGGTTCGAGTGTCGCTACCTAGGAAAGGAAGGCAACACTCACGGCAACATCCCTGGGTCAGAATTAGCCTCTCTGGAGAAGACAGACTGAGGGGGTTTGAAGCCAACTGAAGTCTATTGAGTCTTGTAAAAATGAGTTAAAATTGGATGCCCAAATCCCTTAGACTGCTGAAACAAATCACAGCCAGGGATGTTCAGCAATTCTGGAGGGCTCTTGATAATTCACTGAGGTCTACAAGTTTAAGTTCATCCCCAAAGAGAGCTGAGGCCGCTCAGCACTTCACCCACAGGCCCTCTGTGAACACTCTTCTTTCTTGTGGTCAAACAGGGGATATCTTTAATTTATGTCTTGCTTCTCCCCTTGTGAGCAAACAAAACCATTTCTATGAGTAATTCTACCCGCTAATTGCCAAGGAAAAGTCTGGTAACAAATGCTTTGCATTTTTGACAGGTCAGAGGCTTTCCTAAACAAAGTTCCTGGTTTATGTTTTCTAACAGCACATGTTCACATCCGGGGACCTCGGCAAATTCCAGTGTGGAGGAGTCTCTGTGGGAAATTGCTTTTCCAGATTTTCTTAACTGCTCCAGGAAATGAGTCTATTTTTACAACACCACTAAACAGCAAAATATGAAACCATTATCTGCCTCGTGTCAAGAGTTTCGGGTCAATTCTCAGGTAACTGTCATCTCCAGTGAAGTCAATGGAGTTGTATCTATTTATGCAAGTCAGTGATTTGGCCAATTATGTAATTGGTTGATCAGTTACTGGAACATGGAGCTACCATTGGCCTAAGGAGTGTCCCATTTTCATACGTCTCAAAGTTCATCCAAGCCCTGATGTATCGATAAGTGAAGTATTCAAGTATTATGGTCTGTAAAGATGATCATTAACTGCTGAAAGATTTAAGCATGAGCATTTTCTATGAACAACTACTTTATCACTGAATGATCATTATATGTAGTATACTTCCTGGATTCTTTTTACACCTGCCAAGTAAACCAGGGTGGGATTTTCAGAAGTGTTTAAAATGTTTTTCTTCTACTTATTTGTGATTGCTTTCAGGAATCAAGATGTTTTCAAAATCCCCAGGGGATTTCAAGCGCTATGGGCTCTACTGCATCTCTGGGTGCTTCTGGTTTTTTGCATACCTGATCTTAATAGATACTCTCAATTGCAAAGATGGACAGTAAAACCAGTCGCCTTCATTACGCAAGATCAAAGATAGTATGTAGAGGCCAAAATACCAGGTCTGATCTTGGGAAGATGAGTGTGCAACACCTGTTACAAACTTGGCTCCTTATTTCCCTGTTTGAGGGACTACTCCAGCCTTCATATGTGGATTTCTTTTCTGTTGAAGCACACAAGTCAGCCTTTCTGTGTGTATTTTTATCTAAGATCCTGGAAGCCATTTGGTATGCACAAGTATCAGTCTAAAAAGGAATTTTTATATGCTAAAAACTCAAACCAAGTCAGATTTGATGGCCTGCTAATAAGTCAAATAAAATAATGATTGGATTCCCCTCTAGAGGAGGAAGTTAACAGTGGAAGAAAGTGACACTGAGACCTTCAGTGACAGAAATCCTATCACCAGGATGTTGCCAGAATTTCATCTATTGATTATGAACAAAACTAGGAGTTAGCACTTCCTTAGTTTCAGGTTGGGAACTACATATTCTTGACTTTACACCTAACTGAAAAGCTCACCAAACATCACTCAAGAGACTAGCACAAAGAAAACAAACTTACAGACAATATCTAAGGAAAACAGTACCTAACCTATGACTTGTTCTTTGATTTACAACTGTGATTGCAGGCCCCACCTCACAGTCATATGCCATGATAATAGGTAGCAGTTCAACAAGAACCAGCCATAACTTTTTACATGTTGTAGTGATTCTGAGCTAATTCAGCACGTAATTTGGCCTGATGCAGTAAGTAACTAGAATGACTAAAGGGACAGGTAACATTCCACAACTGAAAAATGAATGACCAACCTTTTGATCTTGTTCATTTTATTTTCTAATTCATCTTTTTTGCTAAACTAAAAATTGCCATATTTCACATGAAATTCACTCTCATTATTTTTTCTCATCTCAAATTTGTCTGTTATGGATATGACTGTGAGTTCTCAAATTATATTCTCTGAGGTACCCAAAAAGATAATCTTAAATGGGGTCACTGGCATTAGTAATTGCAGTCCTGAATCTAGCCACGCCAGGAAAGTACTTTCCCAAAAAAGAACACAACATGTATTTCAAAATGGTAACCTCCATGGGAGTAGAAGAGAGTGGAATTTTCCCAGCTGTTTCTCTAGTTGTATATGCTAATCTTGTTACTTCATCTTTGGGGTTGCTGACAACATACTTCAACACTCTAGGAGCACGAAGACCCCCATCCCACAACTGGGATCCTGTGTCAGGAAGGCACACCCTACTCAAAAAGAGGAATAAAGCATCAACTCTGCTCCATTTGCCTGAGGTCAATGGGATGTTTGTCCAAAGTTACAAGCATGCTTAGGCACTGGTTTGAAGAAGGGCAAACACAGGCACCTCTTAAAGTGCTTTTCCACGTTAGGGCCTGGGAAAAAACATCAGGATTGGGCCCATGGTAAAAACAGTTCCCTTAGGAAATGTTACCCACACCATAAAAGGAATGAATGATACTGAACTGAAGGGAAGTACAATGAAAATTGTCTACTGAATTTTTGTAAATTCCCATAAAATCTGAGTCTTGATTTGTTCTATGTGCATAATTTTCACTGTAGGTCACAAAAGGTTGACTCCTTAGAGATGCAGGAAATGACTAGCTCATGGTAGCATAAAAGGCTGCATAATTGCATGGGCAGAAAGCTGGATTTTCATCAGTCACTACATTCTCCGATGATATGGCAGTGGTTTTTGATCATGTATCCAATGCACAATAATTAGGCAAAATGACTTACCCTCAATCTTTTCAGTATTTAGCTCTAAGGGTGCAAGGATTCATTCTTGGAAAGGGAAGATGGTCGTGTGATTTAGGGCACTGGATGAGCACTCAGATCTGAGTCCTATCCCTGGTTCTGCCATAGCCTTGCTGTGTGACCTTGCACAGTCATTTCTCCATGCCTCGGTCTCGCCTAAAATGGGATAACAATAGTTCTTTATTTCAGAGGAGATATGAGTACAAACCAGTTCAAGGCTGTGCTGCAGAGATGCTACAGCAAAGAGCAGCACATAGAAGCTCAGACATGGAATAAAATTTGCTATTAAAATGTGGGAAAACACACAGTAATTAAATTAAATAATAAATACAAAACATAGGCTGATTTTTGAGGAATGCAACATTGATAGGCTTTTCTCTGTTACCTGAAATTAAAGCAAACTTAAGCGGGATTCTTACGGGTTTAAACGATTTTTACCTGACTCTGTTTCTGAGATCTGCTAGTACTAGAAGCTGTGTATTAGAAACACCAAGAAAATTAATTCAAATTAAATTGAAAACCTCCACGTTGTTTCTGTTTTAAAGCAACCACGATTCCCAGCCCAAGAGAGGGTCAGATAAATATTCAGGGTAAGATTTTCAAAGCTATGCAAGGGGCCTACAAACATGATTTCCTTCAAATTACAGTAAAATATGAGCATGCAAATCTGAGGTAGCTTTGAAACTTCATCTTTGCTTTTGGGTGCACTTTCAAATCAAATTATAAACGGGGCCATTGCTCTTAATTGAACTGTCAGATGTCTGGAATAGCTTCAGTACCACTATTCCAGAGTTACACTGCTGCTGGAATTGGACAGAGCTTTAGCAGGGAGCCTTCTGTAATGAATATTTTTCCAAATGCAAAGATGAATCTTTTTCTCTCCACAAACATGTCTGTATAACAGCATTTGTCTTTCATGTGGGGGTCAGTTATGGGCCTGTAGGCCTGGGAGACAGGATCTCGGGGCACATGCCTAGATAAAGCAATTGATTTGGAGATAAACAGATCAAAGGCTGTTCTGTCAGGCAGGAGGGGACAGAAGAGATATATGGTGAGACAGATCCTAGGAAGGGAAAATCATTTTTGAGAGACAGAAACAGAGGGATGGGAAAGTCAGGCAGAGAATAGCTGGAAAGTAGACCACAGAAAAGCAACATGGACCCGAGGAGGACAGCCAAAAGAACCTCATAGCTGGAACGCTGAAGCCCGTTGGAGGAAGGAGACCCGTGAGATGCTGTTCCAAGCAGAGGAAAAAGCCTAAGCTCAAAGACACAGAAGTGCTGGAGCTGCCTAGGAACCTCCAGGGCTGGAGAGGAGCAACTGCCTGTAGTCAGCGTGCACTGCCTAATAAAGCAGATGCCAAGCAGGACGGAGGACAGGAGAAAAGGAAAGCAAACTGGCACGTAATCCTTGATTTCACTCAACAAAAGCAACTGAAGGGCAGCTCTGGAAAGATGAAGCACAGAATTAAATGTAATAAATTGACTAGAGAATCAGCGATCATGCACCATATTTTAACACTGAGGTTCTTTTTGGGCAGTCCACTACACATACACTTTCTGAGCAGAAAAGACCTCAAAAAGGATGAAACCAGACCAACAACTTCTGAATCTCTGGACAGAGGAAGTGACTGCAGAATGTAAAACAGAAAAACATTTTGCCCCCAAATCTCTACCTAGTATGTGCAAGGACAAAAACGACAAGGTGTTAAAGGATTGCATGGAAACGTGACTTACAACTATCATCTTCAACTCCTTCATTAAGTCCCCTACTAGCCCCCCACCCCACAAATAACAGAGATGTCAATCAGATATCTTGCGGCTCCAATTGCTGACACCGTTCCCTGTAACACTCCAAATGTTGCACTTTAAAAGTCCAGATGGAGTCCACCTCCAGTAGACAGCGGAAGAAGATATGACACGGCATTCACAAATGCACAGAGAACTGTTTAATTTACAGCCACAATGGTGAAACAAACCATTTCAGAGCTTGGACATTCAAAGTTAAGTCTGACACTCATTCTTATATTCACTTATTGTGCTTAAGTATTAGAGAACACAGGATTACATTAACAGTACACAACAATCTGAGATCCCTGCAGGACCGAGTAGTGAAAGCGATGAGCAAGAATGAGGGACCAGCCCCTCAAGTGGTGTAAGCTGGTACAGCTCCATTGCAGGCAATGGAGTGATGGTGATTTACACCAGCTGAGGATATGGCCCTTGAAATGTCCAACTTAACTTTGAATTAATGTCTCCTGTGTCACAACCTTTAATGTTACTGTTCCTTCTGGTTGTATCTGCCACCTTGAAGAAGAAGGACTAATACCATAGCCTGTAATGTTCGAAAGGCTGGCGGGTAATATCTCAGCTGGGCTACAGTAAATGACACATATGTCATGACACTACTCCTTGTATTTTAAAAACCTTGGACTGGATCCTCATCTGATGTAAATTAGCTTGGGGGCGGCTGAAGTCAAAAACATTTGCCAGTTTATACTAGCTGAGACTATAGCCCTGAGATTTTTGTGTGTTCTGCCGCATGCCATATAAACACTGTGCTTGAGAAGAAAGACTCATGTGCGTTTCATTCCTGGTAACAAAATTAACTCGAGACTACAAGTCTCAAAGAAACAACTACTGGAAAAGACTCCATTCAGTCTTCATTCTCTCCTGGTTTTCTGAATTTGGCATAACACATTTATTTGCTGGCACCAATAAAATGCATGCCTCTCAGTTTGCTTTTTTTCCAAGACTTTAATATAGGGCCAGACTCACTCGTGATGTAAATCAGCAGAGCTCCATTATACTCAATGGAGTTACTCCAGGGAAGCTGGCCCACGGATCTGAATGCAATCTCCTTATGCCAGCGCAACCATAGGACTCTCAAAAAGTTGTTTTGCACATTATTCCACTTAAGTGACTTTGACATCCTTTCATACCTGCACAGTGTCTGAGTGGGTCACATAATGCTTTTCATCTACATGATTTTAATGGATACATGGTTTTTTTCATTAGATATCTTTTAGACAAAAAAAGAACGGAGCAACATTATTGGCATCCCACTGAAACATAAATATATAAATTACATTTTATACACTTTTTTAAACGCAGACACATACATTCATGTGCATAACATTGTGAACAGTACACTTAGTGGAAAACAAGCACAGACAATCTTAGTTAAATGTATTTCCAGTTTTGGTGCTCAACAAATACACTGGGAAAATGATCACAAAATAGAACGGTGACTAACTCTATCTCTGCATTAGCATCTGAAGCCAATAATGCCTGTTAGCTAACATTGCTTTGTTTGGGTGAAACTGGACGTAGCTACAGGAACAGGAGGGGAATGTTTGAACTATATTTAAAGAAATGGAAAGGTTAAAAATCTCTCTCTCTCTTGTTGTTTTAAGGTTCTACAGTTCATTCACATTTGAAGATATTTTTTATTTGAGTGGAAACACCATCTTCAAGACAAACTTTTTTGTCATTCCAAACTAAGGAAACTCTTTCATCTCTTTGTAGATGTTTCACAAATAAAACAATCCAGTAGTTCATTTTACATATCCAATGCGATAATCCAACTAAAACAAAGGGTACATAATCCAAACTACTGGGGTGGGGCAGTGATTTTGGCCAAGTGAGCAGCCATGTCATATCTGGCACAGCCCTAAATTTCCAAAGCAGTACAGAAGGATTTAGCCGTGTGGCTCCCACTGCAATCCGTGGGGAACTGAACATTTAATCCTTTGGCACTTTGAAAACACAGGAGCTGATGCCAGATTATTTTATCTGCCCTGCTATAGTTAAAATAGATTTTGATGTTATTTGGGCTATTCTACTACAAAAATATGACCACAAAATGCTTTTTTTTCTTTTTTTTCTTTTTTTTTTTGGTTCAAGAAAACATAGCAGGCTTTCTCAGGTATATAAAACTGTTAATTTTTAGATAAAAATACAAACTTCACCTTTACAAAAACACATATTTCTGTTGAATACACATAAAGCATAACATTTTACCAAAAATAAAGAATTTTAGGTTTTGTTCAAATATTTGCAGCAAGGTAGTTCCCATGCCACCATGACATTGTACAATGCAGATACAAGAATTTGTACATTTCACACAGCTCCAACATGTGAAATAAAAGTATCTGTATACTGATAAGAATGACAATTGCTAACACAATATCACTAGTAGGCAACTGGCATAAGTCTTAAAGGAAAAAAAAGGATTTTTGCATGGATATCCTATGATTTGTTTACGCACATCTCTCTTTTTTTCTCTTTTTTTTCTTTTTATGTAATGCTTTAAATTACGGGGGAGGTTGGGGAACATAAACCAAGAAACGTCTAGAAAATTATGCATAGGTATACCATTTTTATTTTAATACATCTCATTAGTTTGCATCCCACTAGGAGAAATACCATAATGTTTTGTGTTCTGCTTATTGTTATACCAGTCTTTTATATGTGTTATTGGCAAATGTAGTCCAAGAGATAATAAAAAGCTAGGCAAAGAGTAAAAAGAAAACTTAATAATCACTTTATGGTGTAAAAAAAAAAAAAATCCACTTAAGGCTCCCCAGAAGGTTTTTTTGTATAGACTTTTAAAACACCACCAAGCAAGGATGTATTGTTCTATAGTGTTTGCGTGGCATTTGATCATTTCATACATTCCTGCTTTTTTTGTGCCTGAAGTCCATCAATGTCCATCCATCTTCATCAAGAACGCAGGCACATTTCTTGACGTAAAGCACCGTTGACTGCTCTGACAGAAATCCACTATTCACTTAGATTTTTGTCATGTTTTTGAGTACTTTTGGTATCCTCCATTCATTCAACTGTCTTTTTTTCTTTTCTGTTTTTCTTTCTTTCATTTTTTTTTCTTTTTTGGACAGGGAAGCTTCCTATTGTTTCACAGAGTGCTACAATACTTGCTTTGATGTCACATTAAACAAATGTACATTGTCCCTTTGTTCTCATTAAGTGTTCTTTTGAGCCAGTTTTTTCACATAGGAGAACAAATAAAGTATACAGTCAATAAGCACCATACATAGTAGGTTCAGGAATGTAACAAACCATGTACATCCATGTCCCAGAGAGAAGTTTTTTTTCTAGCTTATTTTCACCTTACATCTGCAGGAGAGAAAAAAGATACAATAACTCTATGATTAGAATCAAAGGTCCTATCCTCTAAGTAGATGACTTAAAAAAAAAACTGTTCTGCATGAAGAGTCACTAACCTGGGACAAGAAGTTCTAAATGCTGTTTTGATTGAGTTTACATGCTCACTTTTAAAGTTGAATTTTAGAAAATCTCTGCTTCTATCATACTACTCCCAATAAATACCTGTTAATCTGAAACAGGATATCAAGTTTAGCATTCTTTAGAAACGATACATCAGTATAAATGAAAACTGCCATTGGGAGTTTATGTGCAAAAATAGGTGCTTGAAATTAAATTCACCATCATCCAGGCGTTAGGCACATACACTGCAAAATCCAAATCATTCCCGCTCCAAATACTAGAATCAATTGCAAGTGCTGCAGTTTACATAATTTCAAGTCATTAAGAAATGGAAATTCCGTATTTAATTTGGAATGTGTATCGCCATCATCATACATTGCTAATATGTTGGCCAAAGGATTTCAGTCATTTTTGCATTGAGAGGGTGTTAGTTTTTCACTACACTGAAAACCTCATGAATTTTGATGACTGACTGTCATCATCCTACTGAGACTGAACAGACAAAAAAAGGATCTTAATGTTCTGGTGTAAGTAACACAGGGCCCTGCAACAAAAACATGGTATTTCTGAACATCTTCCTTGTCAGGTAGGCAAGTCATCAGACCATCTCAGGTGCATGTACAATCAAACCCAGTTCATGCCAAAACATGGGTTTGATGGTCACGCATATAATAGCATTTGCTGTATGTACACTCAATGTTTTACAGCCAATGACTGAGAACACATGAATTTGTAACCTGGCAATTCATTCATGCATTATTATGTGATACTTGGACCTCAGAAATCAATAATAATGAAACAAAAGCAGAGGCAATAGAACTTGAGATTTCAGAAGCTGAAGTATTAGCACCCTCCAAAAAAAAGAACCAAAAAAGGCAAGAAAAGGAAGTAGCTCAAGAATGTAAGATGCTGATGGTGATGTGGAGCTTAAAGGAAAAATACCAGCAGGTAGAATTATCAAAGCCAATCAAATCTAATCTCTTTGCAGCCTTGAGGTAGCAAGTGTCAAGATTCTGAACAGTGATTAAGTTGAAGTGATGATATTTGATTAAGTTTTCCAGTACTTGTGCTATTAGGGTGTTCAGCATATAGGTCCTACCTGAATATCAAATAGTTCCAGTAGGTTTTATGTTGGTTTTAACTTTTTTCGTTTCCGTTTTTTACCTGATTCCCTAGGCCTTCCTGTTAACATAAGGGCAGGGCTGGTAAAAAGCCCTAAGGTAATGCATTTCGTTGAACACTGAAGTAATAAATACTCAAACCGTTTACATTTCAAAGAAACCTCATTATCTTTTGCATTAAAGTAATAACTTTATAATGTCTGATTTGACATTCCGTTTACAAAGTAATTATACAAAAGTAAAGAAATAATAAACGAAGTTGGCATTGCATACGTCATTTCCAAGATCCATCTATAATTACTGTTACCATGCAGTATTCAACATTTGCTTTCAGCTCTGTAGTTAAGCTATTTTCAGCTCATCATCCACTTGCTGGTGCAAGTTTTGTTCCTATCAGTAATTAAATCCTAGAAATCTGTATTTTTCCATGACAATTCTACACCATTTTTCACACACACCAAAAAGGAAAGTTTTCATCTTAAAATCTTAACTGCTTCGTCTTGGCAATTAAAGACATTTTAGAAAACTGAAGTTGATCTAATGAAACTTTTTTCCAAAACAGAAGACATCATAGAAAAAATATCAAACCATACACACATAAAAATAACCATTTTAAATGTGGTTTTGTCTACTCATAACTCAATCTAGTTTCAGCTAAAACACTCAGCTCAGATTATAAATTGATGTCCAATAAAAATCACAGCAGAGGCCTAACTTTGCTTTTATACAAATTCTAATTCTTCTGCTCTGTACATAGCAACTGAAGTTTACATTCACTTAGACCGGATTTATGTCTCCATGCTGGATGGAGACAGTACAGAAAACGCTTCCTCACCCAACCACCTACGAAACCCATCACCTTTGGGCAGCTTTCCTCCTATATTTACCTGCTCTTCACTGACTCTCATTTTGGGGCTGGGTTTACTGCATTCCTAAATTCCCAGCAGAGGTGAAAGCAAACTTTTGAGGCTGCCTTCAACCAAAGCCTGGAGGGAGGGAGGTATGCTTTCTACTGTAGTGGGTCTCCTGAATAAGTGTCAAGTTCTGCATCGATTGCACCCTAGTAAGAGGATTTGAGCTAACGATTTTAGGTGGTTTTATGAAAGTCACATTGAAAGTAAGTATTTTTCCCCGTAAATCTTTCCCCATGGTAACTTAAACGTTGTCTTGATAAGGCAAACTTACGTTTAACGTGACAATAAATTCTTGACTACATATAAGTAAGAAAACAACAGGAATGGGCAATGTTGTTTCAAAACTCCTTACTCCTGAATATTGTATTTATTCCTAAGAAAGAGCTCTACATTCATTTCATTAATATTTTCCCCAAGGTCAAGTAAATCTCAGCCTTAGCCCTGTCTCCACAAAGTCTAAAGAAATCAGGCAACAGAGTTCACCAATAAGCTGCAACATAACAACCTTTAACTTAGTTAAGCAAGACCTGAATACTATCAGGCATTTACGTTTATTTAAAGGCTAACCTAATGAGAACTGATACACTTTAAACTTCAAATGCAAACTCTTTATCCAGCACAAACTGTCCCTGATTTTGCATCTTCAATACACAGAGAAGTAGCTGGGAGATTCTCTACTGAGTTCACTGGAAGCAAAGTTTGCTTTACATACTTTACTAATATAAGGCCCATATGAAATCAGCATTAATGCAAAAATAAAAGGAAAACATACCAGTTTCTTCTTCTCTATAATCTGAATTAGTATTTGATGATGTACAGGTGCATTCCATATGCTCTTCTAATCTCACCAGAACTTCTTTTAATTTTGGCTTTTTTCTAACATATTCCACTTTTGCAACCTATAAAATATGATGAGGTATGTACTGAGACACATTAACATAGTTATAGTTCAGAACTGAAGACAAATAACTGTATAGCTCTATTTTCTAATGTAGCCAAACCCATATAAAATGTTAGCATACTAATCATCTTTTATCTTAATTGTGCATCGTGTAACTATTTGTTGCAGAGACTATTTGTTTATTCAAGTTCAGCAGTTTGAAACAATTTTCTTTTCCCCCAAGAGATAAAACAATTTCCCATTCATTTCGGTTTGAAGTTTTAAGCAACTCAGTTTTCATGTATATCACAATAAACTTCTATACAGATTCAAATCAGTGGTTGTTCTTGTAGACTGCCACTTCTAGCATGATTTCCTGTACATGCTGACCCCTGTTCTTAAGCTGAAGGCTAACAGTGAAGGCATTAGATTGGTTTGTAATACATTTTATAATTTATAAATTGGTGTCTCCAGAGCCCTCTGAACATAAAGTGCCCAACTCTTTACAGAACCAGGAGCTGAGTATCAGCTTAGAAAGCAGCAATCTCAATCCTAGTCACTTCTTGCAATGACCTGGGACTTGTTTACAGGAGTTCCCACGCAGTTTTTACGTCCAAGGGAACTACCACTCTCAAAATGGATCCAGCCTTTGGCTTTATTGTGGACAGCCAGCAGGTACACTATTTCTCTCCGGTCCATCCAACTGCTTCCAACTGCACCTGCTCCACTATGGGCCAAAGTACTGGCATCCTTAAAAAAAGTCTGGAGGGCAAGGTGAGGTTGGAGGAAGGAGCATACTGGAGAGGCTCTGGCTACGTGCAGGCCTCTCATCTGAAGGAAATCAATGCAGAAAAGGATGTTGGGGGGCGGGGGGGGGATACTGAACACGAGGAAATCCTGACGAACTTGGTGCCGGCAGCCAGGAGAGGAGGAACAGCACAGGGCGCAGGAACACTGCTGCGCTGGGGAGCTGAAATGGGTTGTGGGATGCTGGGCACAGACTCGTGCTAAGTGTAACGGGCATGATGGTCATGTCCGTGCAAGGGAATACGGCATCATGTGGGCAAAGAAAGTGCTAGACAGTGTGCAAGGGGTCCAATGTTTAGTTTACAATTGTGTTAAACACTGCATGAATAGGTGATAATCATTTGCTTGAAATGGAAATTGCTGAAATGAAATCATGGCTTCTCAGTCCTACTAATGATTTATCTACCATTTGACAAAAGGGGACTGCAATATGGCTGTCCCAGCAAACAAGATGACTACATAATACAGGTATGCATTATAAATAAGATAGATGAGGGAGCAGAAGGACAAGAGAGGCTGGTGGTCTCTACAAAACTTACACAACAAAGTCATAAAGTCCGATAAACCAAAAGCTGCAGCTACTACCAAATAAAGTATCCATAGTTACACTAGACTCGCCTGGTAATGGTTTACTTGTGTGTTTGGTGGGGATTTAATGCTCCAAATCAATCTTCACACTGTGAAAATCATTCCCTGGCCCTCCCAAAAGTGGAACAACAGTGTCACAAAATGAGAGTGGTGGCTGGAGAAAAACATCACATTCCCAGTTTCCAGAAACACTCTTGTGGCTCTGTGGACACAAACTACCAAGGACCTTTGAATGACAGGAACAGAAGCTAAGGCAAAATCCTGGCCTTATTAAAATCAATGGGAGATCTGCCATTGCTTCCATGGAGCCAATTCAGATCCACGTTTTAGTCACCGCCTCTTCTGTCAACAGGATCTGGAGCATTTACCCAGCAAACAAAAGTTGCAGGGAGACAGATGCAATAACTAAAGTGTCCACATTAAAAGGTATCTTCCAAAACTGCCAGATCTCCATATAAACAGATTAAGAACTGGCTGTGACATACAAGAATGCTTTTGCTGAAAGACTAACTATGGGTCAAAGCAGCGTGTTTCAAAATCTCCTATCAGAACCTAACTCCACAGAGCCTTTGAACACAAAGATTTGAAAATGTATCGTACAACTGAGTCATCTGGCATCAAAGGATGACTAATCCTTAAAATTTACAAAAACAAACAGGAATTAAGACACCTCCATCATCAGAGACAAAGAAAGAGACCCAGCAATCATGAAACAGCTTTCAGATCTGCCACGCTTATTACAGCTGTTAGAATAAACCAGTCTTATTGAAAATTACACACAATAAAAATAAACTGTAATCAAGCTTTTTAAAGTCTGTCCTTGTTTTGCTTTCTTTTCCAGACTGAAAGATATATGCAGTTCCTGTGGCTATTTCGTATTAAACAACAGTAAAAAAAAACCCAAAAAACAAAAAAAGATAATACTTCGAACAATAGCATCATAATGAATTTATGCAGCAATTTAAAGCTGTTTCTTACGGCACTGTAGTTAAAATACAATCCAGCATACGTTCCACTGCCCCATTTCATGCTACACAAGTTAAAGGAATGTCATTTGTAAGATGCTGCAAATATTCAAACCGAAGCAGCACAAACCAGATGAATTGCTGTGCTTGTGTCATCTGTTAATACCTGCTGCCACACAGGATCTGTAATTAATGCTAATCTAAAATGATAAGGGTTGCAGGTCAGATTTTCAGTGGGTGTAAACAGGGATAGCTATGCTAACAGCATGGGATTTGGCCTTGTGTTTGCATCTTTTTTCTTCTTTGTATTTTTCTCCCTGGTGTTTATCTTGTACGGTTACTCTCAAGTGTATTACCAAATGCTTTGAAATGGTCAGCCCTCAACAAACCAAGATCAGCTGCTTTTACTTGTCTCTAATGCAACAAAACTAAAAACCATGCCAACCTCAAATCCTCCAAATCCACAAAATATCACTATATAAAAATTCTAAGAGAAAGACAGTGAAATAACTGACTAGCTTAGTTAAATGGCGTATAATCGGTGGCACCACACTTGTATCACTGGACACTCTAGGTACTATCCTGTGGTATGTCGTGCTGGCTAAGTAAAAAGGAAAATAAAATCTGACAAAAATATGTGGCCTAACGGAAGCATAATGGGAACACCTTTTCTAGAGCTTCTCCAGCAGAGATGAAATCAGGGAGTAATAATAGGAAAAACCCAAGACCTTATGCAGAAGTGTCCAAAACACTTCTAGCACAAAGCCAAAATTTATCACGGGCAGGAACTTGCAAGAGACGTCTCAGCACAGAAAATTCCTCATAACAGCAAAACTCATGTGGCTGATAGCTAAACACAGGATAGGAAATAAAACCAAAAAATAGCTGAATGCGGATACCTTTTGGATACATCTATATAGATGCTTCCGTATTAAAATAAACGTGTGCTGATACGATGGAGGGAAAACCTGCCTTCACCTTGCAACTGTGATCTTCACAGCCCTCAGGTCTGTGAGGAAGATGTAAGACAACAGGGCGTAAAGGCACCAGAAGGACTGAGCCGGGATCAGGGATCCCGCGGGGCCCGGCACGTCACGGAGCACTTTGCAGGCCCCGAGCCGGCGCTCCAGGGGCGGCAGGGCAGGACTGACCCGGTGCCTTCCAGGACGCACCACGGCAGCTGTGCGCGCCTCCCCAGCACACACAGGACGGGAAGCGGTGGGGAGGCCAGCTGCCTCAGAGCCTGGCAGCCACCCACCCTAAAATACCCATTAGAGACATTCACAGGGCACTCCTCAGGCCAAACCCCTACCTAAGAAAAGCCTTGTGCAGTTACTTAGGGTGGGGTAAGGAGAGTTTTCCCTGCAGGGAAAGGAGGCCCAGGGGTGCACCGTCCTGTTAGCACACAAGGGGGGCAGCCCTGCCACGGCTCCAGGGACAGAAAGTGGCCCTGTCAGCGCCCGGGGCGGCGCGAAGCCCTGTCACGGCTCCGGGTGGAGCGGGCTGCGGCCGGGCCGGGCCGGGCCGGGCCAAGCCGCGGGGCGGCGGGAAGCCCTCTCACGGCAGCGGGGCACGCTGGGAAACGCAGTCCCCGCGGCGCGGGAAGCTGGGGCGGCCGCGGGGCACGCTGGGAAGGCGTGGGGGCAAGGGGGCCGCGGGGAGACCCCGCGGCGGGAGCCGCCTCAGAGGCCGGTTTGGCGGTGCCTCAGCGAGGGCACGGCTGGAGGAAGGGTCCGGGGGCAGAACTGGAGGGTGCCGCAGCAAAGTTGTTACCCCCGTCCAGGGGGTGCTGGGGGAATGGCTGATGTGGGGTGTCCACGTCCTCTCTTCCTGACCGGGAGCAGCCAGACCTTGCCCTCTGTCAGGCGACCTGCCATGGCAGGGTTCCTCTCATGCTATGAGGGCACCTCTCTCTGGTTTTCGGTCTTCTCTTCACCTGTATCGGGGTTTCCCTTGTTTCTCCCACTCTTAAATTGACCTTTGATACCCCTCAGCTGGTCCTGCCTGCAGATCCCACCAAGTGCTGGCCGTAATCTCCTGTTAAGCCACAGCTAAAATCAAGTGCTGTTTATCCTAATGATAGAAACAGTCACTGAAGAAAAATGTTCTTAAACCTGCAAACATTACATACAGCCACTTTGCCTACACAAGCAATTTGTTCTGCCAGGCCTTTTTAACCTCTTCAGAGGCTGGGTAGCTCTGCTGAACAACTCGTTTCAAATTCCTGCATTTTTTTCCATCTCTCTTCGAAACCTCCCAGCTGACAGCTGAGGAGCTGCTCCTGTGTGACTTCCTTTCCAGCTCTTTTCTCTGCATCTTTCCCTCGTATTAATTTACTGTGAGAATATACGAGGTTAAATTTCCCCAAATCAGCTCAACATTGAATACTGAGAAATGGTTAAAGCAATGCTAAACATTACAAGAAACCTCTTGGGAAGACTCAGTTCAGAAACCCCCCCCAATAAATTATGGTCTGGTACTTGGTAAATACTTGATCTCGCTGTGCAGAAGCAACAGAATCTGCAGATGTTACTGAAATGCTTTTGCAGACAGGGGAGGACATATATCTGTAATAGACACCAGCACCCCTAACTCACCGATCCTTGTCACCATTACTCCATCAGGAGGGAAATGCAATTCTTTCCTTCCTATCAAAGAGCAACTCCCAACCAGCCGTTTTATTTCAGCCCGATTTTTGCAGTGCTGTACAGGTACAGCTTGCTGAATAGAGATCTCTTTAGGACCAGCACGCTGTGCTCTCATGGGCTCCCTCTGTCATGGTGCAGGGCAAACCTACCTTTTACTAACCCATCCCATGAAAGTGAAACCTTAGAGGACCCGTTTCAGGGAAGCTGTGCCACCAACACCCCTGGCTTGGAGCCTCCTTAGGCTCCAATTCCACAAGCCCATTAACGGTACTTCACTGACGAAGGCACAGTGAAGGCGAAGTAAGGACATCCCCAAACCCTTACAGCCTTTGAGTCATGTTCCCAAGAAAGGAATGCCCCAAGACAAGCACCTCCGCTGCTCCTCCCACACTGCCACGGCTGTCTTTTAACCTTGACTACAGTGGCCCTCAGTAAGACAAAGAAAACACCCTTTGCTTTCGCCTGTTAGATGATGCAAACCCACTTGCTGACCTTTCTGGGTGAACATTTTTCTAGTGTGAATGGGCCAGCTATGATCTCACTACCTTGTCAATGAAGAGGAAGTGGGGAAAGCCTTTTCAATGTTTAATCAAAAGAGGGCTGTTATGCGGGCTGACATCAGGGGAAAACACAAGACGGCTTTCCAACCGCACTGCAGGAACAGCTGAGAAGGCTCTCCAAAACCGCTCCCCCTACCTTTCCAGCGACCCTCACTCTGGGCCAGCTATTTAATGGCATGAGCAGACATTCAGCTCTGAACGAGGGATTGGCAAAAGGCTCATAAAACCATCAATTATATCAAAGCTACAAGAGGATCTGACTCTGAAGGGCATAAATATGGATTCTGTTCAGAGATTTCTGGTGTGACAGTGGGGTCAGCCTACAACCTTTACAATGAACATCCTGTTCCTGCTTGACCTCTTGTCCTTTTTTCCCTTCTACTTAATGACTGTTTGGAGCAGTCTTGGAGCTTGGAAAAAAAAAGTCCTCCAAAGCTGGCTGACGTATATTGATATTGCTGGTGGCAATACATTTACACAGCCACAAAAAGCAGCTGCTCAGCTGAACCTACTTTTAGCTTGCACCCTACTAAAATGAATGCAAATCTAAAAGCACTAAAACCGTATTAGCAGACTGAATGAGAAACTAAGATTTCTTTAACATGGTGGTACGCTGGGGAAGCAGCCCCAGCAATGACATCTTACAAAGCTGCTGCCAGTTGTGGAGTTTGCAGCTTCCAGGGAACTCTCAGTGTCCCCAGCAGCAGGGGACTTCAACAGCCAAACCTCCCTCTGTAATCTTCCCTGTCACTGCAGGGGTAGGAAACAAGCACATGGTTGCAACGTCACACACAAGTACCAACAGCAAGTTCACAATACACAGCTCAACACTTTGCTGGGTGTCTCCAGTTGCTTTGTATGTATTAGTTGCTACACGAAATTATCTGGAAGCTGTATCAAACCCAAAGGCAACACCACTAGATATTATAACCCTGAGGCACTTTGCTGTTTAGCTGCTACTCTGAATGGCTTAGAATTGTAGTGCTTCAGCTTCCCCAGTTTGTTCTCAGCTCTCAAATAATTATTAATCCCAACTTTTTCCTCATTTTTAAGTGTTTCTGCAAAGTATATCCCCCAAAGGAAGGGATACAAAGCAAGTGTAAAGTGTAATTATTTTTTGAAAGACTGACAAAATCTGTTCAGATGTTTCTCCAGTTTATTTAGGTGTGAAAACATCTTTCCGATGTTCAGAAACAGAAAAGAAAAAGAAATCCTGCTCAGATGGTGCCTGTGTGTATGAAAAACAATGAACTGGCTTAGATGCCATACTTTAAGACGTACAGTGCTATGTGGGTTAAGTATACCTTTCTCGATAAGAAATCCATTGCAAGTACAGTGATCAGTATGTTGTGCTGAGCAATTTTATGTTCAAGAATGTGTTGGATTTTTTTAAATTCTGCTCTTAAAATGCTCAGAGCAACAAGAACTCAGAGTCTTAACAATATAAATGCTAAGTGCAAGTCTAATCTCCTGCACGCAGATGTAAATCAACATTACTTGTTTAAATACTGATAAAAATTAGAACACAGTGAAGCCAAATGAACATAAGAAATATTTCACGTAATATTTACTGGAAAATTGCAAGAGGGATTTTGTCTAATGAGTAAATACAGCATGAAGCTGTTGAGTCTTCTGTCCCTGGGGTAAGATAATTTGAAACACATTTTTTCAGATCAAAAGTGTTATGTTGTCAAATATAAAAGCCCAATTTAGGCTGCATAATTTTTAATTAAGAAAACAGCATTCCATACTGTGATTTATTTATTTTTTTAAGTCCAATGCCCCTTGAGTCATTTTATCTTCTTAACTTTAAGATTTGTACTGTGCGAGATCATGGGAAAGACACAATCAACTTCATTTTCATTACAAAAGAAGAAAAACCTAATGGGAATCCTGTGAAAATCAAATCCAAACTCAAGATTTTCCAATGATCACGTAACTTGAAAAGGCCATCTGCTCACTCGAAATGGAGAGGAGCATTGCATCTGATCCTGTGGCTGTGAGGATGGATAATAAAGATCCAGGTCACACAGAACAGCCACAAGAATACCTGGAGTTTTTAGGTTTAAGAGGACCCTCTTAGGGCTCTGCGGCCACCATTTGCTCACCTTGACACTTCTGTGATGTATCCGCGATGGCTGGCATTTCACGCTGCTGGTGTTGCAACAGCCCGTGCAACGTTTCACCTCCACGCAGGGCGGCCATATCAGGAAGTTGGCAGAGGTGGGATCAATCTGACTCCGAGGTATCTCGTATATAACCGTCCGTGTTTTGCAGACAGCCGGGATGGCTTCCTCTGCGAACACAAGAAATTCACACTTCCAGGTGAGCAGCTGCTCCCACCTCAGAGCACCCAGATACTTTACAACACCGATTTATGAGTGGCACCCTTAGCTGGCGGGTTGAGATGGTATTCTCAGTACCCATTGCTTACTGACAAGTCAGTGCTGAGTTCTGTTTGCCTACCACTAAACTGTGTGTGCTACCTTAGAGGAAGCTTGACTCACTCCCAAAAGCCCAGCCCTAAAACGAGGCTTGCAATGGCCCGGCTCCCAACATAGCTCGGAGCACATACCATTAGATAAGACAATCCTGGCTCTTTAAAAGTGACAGCAAGCCAGGGGCTTCTCCAGATTAGACGATCCTCCAATACAGCCTGATAGTGACTGTGTAACTGCACCTGTTACTTTACAATATCGCACACATATTATCACACAAACATGCAATACCTGGCAAATACCACGACAGAAGTTGCGTTGAGGATATCACACCCAAATTGGCTGAGCTGGGAAACAACCTGTACCAGCTTGAAACTTCTGAGTCTTGGGTTTCCACTTCCAAAACCTTAACGTCCCCACATCAGGCAGTCTGGTCCATCTGCCATCCCAAAGGGCAACTGCCATTTTTTCTGAACGAAGTTATCAAAGCTTTGTACATGGTGGGTTTTATTTCATTTGTTATTTCGTGAATGAGGCAAAACAAGAAGAGTAGCATGACCGAAAAACCTATAGATAAACCAATATCCTTCTGGGCTTAGGTAAGGTGAGCTTGTAGACAACTGTCTCAGCCACATGAGGCTCGTAAAGAGTAGCTCTGTACTGCTGCATGAAGCTGCCATGAAAAATGCAAACCATGTATCGTTCTCAGCCTAGGGACTGCCTGAGAAGTCAAGCTGGTAATTCAAAATGGTCCAGAAAATAACAGCAATTGCAGGGACAACTTGTTTGATGGTAAGCTCTCCAAAGGCAGCTTGGATTTTTTTGGCTTACAATGGAAACAGCGATAGCTTTGGGTTAGATGTGTCAGGGAACTGGAATACTACCTGCACTTCTTCAGTTACTTCTGAAGTACAAGAAGTTCAGGCCTGGCCTGTGCCTGTAACATGAAAACCTAGGCTTAGCTTTGAAAGAGATGCATTTCAGTTGGCTAAATAGAAGGAAAATTCTTCTTCTCAATCCCCAATGCCATGAACTCAAGAAAATTAACGGATCCAATACTGCAAGATAGCTGGCAACTCCACCAAGTTATTAAGCATATCCAGTTCCCACTGACTTTTACGGGGAGGCATTCAACACCTTGCAGAGTAAGATGCCAAGTGTAGCAGACTGTTTCAGAACCACTGTTCTCTAGAGGCATTCAATGTGACGAGCGCGCTTGCCAATTTACACTGCAAATCCATGCTGACAGCACGCTGTGCTATCTACCACGTACCACCATAGCTTAAAGTACAAATACATTGACTCTGAATTACCTATAATAGAAAAGATGATGGATATTTTCCACAGTCAAATGGAATGGTAAACACTTAGACCTAATCAGATGAACAAGCATTGCATATAAATCCTATTCTAAAATTCATTACCATCTCTTTGAATTTATATTTGGGCTTTGTTGGATTACCATCATTATTGTTTAATAAGAAAAAAATCCCCTATAAACATGCCTGGTGCCCTACGCAATGATAGAAATCAATGCCCCAGTGTTTCCGCCAATGGCTTTTAATTTTTTGGATAAACTCGTTTTTTCTTTTGAATAAAGAGTCAAGCTGTTTCCTTTTGTGGAGCTTCTGTACTGAAAACTCTACCAACTGTTGATGTTTTTTAAAGCACACTGCTGTAGTTGTTCCCCACACTATGAATTATACATTGAATATCACAGCATTTTCTAACCAAGGTCTAGCTTTCTAACATGCTGCAACAAGAAAGTGAATGTAAAGAATTTGTGCTTGTCTGTCTCCTATGGCCATCCTCCAGAAGACAGCTTCTCAGGCAACGGCTCGTTTTGTGCAAAAAGAGAGGCAGAAACTAGAAATGGCCTTTTTCCTTTGTGCATGTCACATTTTTCCAGTGAAATGTCCTGCTTGGCTGACCAAAAGCACCCCCTCTGTTTTTACTCCCTAAGTACAAATAGCTTGTTTCTTACCAATGCTTCTTTTTCTGCGAATGGGCACAGGACGATTCTCTTGCACATGTTTAGCAGAATGAACACTATAAGATCTCAAGTTTGTTTCTGAAACATCATCATATCCTAAAACAGGAAACAAAATATTAAACCTCAGCTACGTTATTCGCATCATTGTTGCTACAGTGCTGTTCCATACATGTAAAATTGCGCTGTATTTATGCACAAGATCAAATCCTGCGGCAATTAGTCTAACGTAACTCCTGTCAATGCAATTGCAAGGGCAAAAGGCAGGGAAGGCATAGACGTTAAATGTCATGTATAAGCATGCACAATTTAATTCTAATACCCATTTTACTGAAAGCCCCCAGAAACAGTGCACATTCTGTGACACAAAACCATATCTAAAATAGAACAGTTGCATTTTTATGTGAAAGGCATAATAAAGCTTTTCTTACTGGAAAGGTGTAGAAATAAGAACAGTAATATTTCACGTGAAATGTTTCTTACAAGAAGTTTTTTGAAGTTCTGGCATGAGGCTATGGTAGAAAATACGGTATTACACACCCAACAGCAACAATGCTTCCTCTGTAATTCTCTTGCTTGGTTTTCAGGGCAGTACCAGGACAGAATCAAAAGCAAAAAGTAACTAGCATGGCTTTCCTTTTAGCCTCTCTGTTGCAGAACAAATCCCCTGTGAAGTATCCTAACCTTTGGAGGGGCATCTGAAGCTACTGCAAACTCTGGGACTGCATCCAGGCTTGTCTTGTTCCCTAAATAAGCCTACCACATGGGTTAAAGGGCCATGAGAAAAAGCAAAGATGGAAAACTTGGCATTTCATTTATCATAAAAAACAACAAAATAACTGCTCCAACTATTTGGCTTTGTTAAGTGAAGCAGTCCAGGTCGTGTCCCATGCAGTGGGGTTCTGAAAATGACAAGCACAATTTTCAAACGGGATCAGGAAGATGTATGCAAACTGAGGACTGCATACAGATTCCAGTACACCAAAACTACGATTTTTAGCACTCTGCTGCCTGGAGTGCCCTCTGTAACATCACTGGAGTGTTTCAAGGTTTCACTGCTGGCTCCAAAGAAAACTGATGTACACTAAAAAATGTAAATCTTTATTACATAGCACTCAATTACCCTCTCTATATGCTACCAACATCCTACGCGCCTGTCTTCTGCACTGTCACGCTTCCCTTGCATCCACAGTTGACTGTGACTCTGGAACTTCTTTTATTCTCAGCGTTATTAGTAATGCACATCGCAAGGGTCTGCTCTACAAATCAACCAACTCCTTTTCTCCTCCCTCCAAGAAATCCTGCCCTAAAGAGCATGCAGCTGGTGAAATCACCTGCAAAGCCTAGTAAGACATGAAGACAGTGGTATCTTCAGCACCTTAGAAAGAGCTCTGTGCCTCAAGGTCTATCTTCACTCCTTGGAAAATACTATCAAAGATGAAATGGGAGGTCCAAGAGGTAGTGCCAGATCACCCACTGGTCCTGTCTATTTTCCTAATCAGCTGAACAGATCCTTGTCTGAAGTAAGTCAGTGCGAAATCCAGACTCTCAATTTACCCAAATAAGTTGCCTCCTACTTCCTATGTAGAGTGCTCGTTTCCCATTGATTTCAATGGGAAATTTTGGAACCTGATTAGCTGATAGTAGGCCTTATTTGCAGTCCCAGTCCTGTAATGTAACACAGCAATGACTAATGGATTTTATTTCTGCTTTTATGGTACCCCATACTCCAGAAAACTCATCAGTGGGATGATAAATAAAATGGCTTGCCCACAGGAAGTTTGCAACTGAGCTGGGGAGTGGAGCCAGGTCTCCTGCATCCCATTCCAATGGCACCAGGCCCTCCACCTGACCCCAAATAGTGTTATGCAAAATGAGGATCCGTCCTGATGTTCCTCCAGCCCTCTTCCGCTTCCTAACGCTCAGCCACCCAACACCTCAGTACTGACCTCCTTTTTGGCAGCTTCGAGTTGTCGCAACCTCTCTCTCAATTTGAGGCAACATACTCAAAGGAAAGCAGCATGAATTCTGCTCAGTGTAAGATCCAAGGTAGGCTCAGAGCAAGAAGCATCTCTGTCTGCATGCAAACAGTGTTTAAAGAAGATTAAACACAAAACTAATGCCTCTAATCCGAACTGCTTGGTGGGCACAGACATCTTGCTGAAAAGAGAAACCGTCGATGATGCCAGCTGTACGGCAGGCCTGAGCCACAGGTCCTAATCCCACATTCAACACGCTGGCGTAGCTCCCTTCTAACATGACTGATTTCTTGCTGTCTTGTTTGAAGAAACTGGTAAGACTAAAGGAATAGTATGATCAGCTAACCAATATGTTAAGCCATGTGCTTATATATAACTGCTCAACTCAGCTGCAATTAGCCATATTCTAGCATCATGTTTATAAAGCAAAATGACATGTCGAGGAGCATGTGTTGCTTATAAGATGATTTCTAAGGTGAAGAAGGCCTCTGGCTCATACTGTATCTCACTGTCTCGCTACATATCTTAGGCATGTATATCATTTCGTAAGTTCATGTCTTGCTGTGGGGGTTAAAAAAAGAGATCTACGCAGCTAGCACAGCAGACTGCAAATCAAGTTCCAGTCAAACCTCAATGCATTATGCAACACAAATTGTATTACTTCTATCGACACAGCATCATTGTGTTCTTTTTTTAATAAACAGAATTATGGAGCACATGGCTGGTGCCAGAAGACACTATAATGCTAAAGGGACTTGGTGTCCCCATGATCCCCACAGGCATTTGGAAGGAATTCCACTTCCCCGTGAAGTCAATGGGAAAATCACTGCACTTCAAGCAATCTTTAAGAGTCCTGCCCGAGCAGGACTGAAAAATCACAAAGTCAGCTTTGAAACCCACACTTGACTCTGGATGCGTGGCCAGAAGACCTTCTTTTATTTCATTAAAACAACGATGCTACGGTAATTACAAATAGCACTCTCCAGTTTGACTTTAAAGAAGCCTGATACCTAATTTGCAATCCAGTAAAAGGATTCCCAGACAAATCACATCAATTTGCATCAATTTTTACCCCAGTGTACTGACTTAGGAGCATGAAGTTGCAGGATAAGGTGTTTCAGCTCTTAGCAAAGGAAATGGGAGTTTACGGGTGCTTAGCACCTCACAAAATTAGGCTTAGGGCAGAAAGCTTAGAAAGGGATGGTTCTTAGTTTAGAAATTGAACACTGCTTGTCACTAAGCGAAGATGGAGGACGCTGCACAGAGCCAGATTAATGCAGCTCTCTTTTAATGTTTTAATAATAAAAAATGTTTTCATGGCAGCCGATCAAGAAATTTCTCTGTAATCTTTTATGCACTGACAACATATCAATGATGGGTAGAAAAACTCTTGCAATTAGCCTTGGTCAATCCATTAGTGTAGCTGAAATTGTTCTTTTTTGTCAGATTGGCATTTTTCCACTGGGTCATGGAGTATAAATCACAGAGTTCCTGTGACATTCTGCCAGTATGCGATTACTCTTCTCCCTAAATAAGCATGTGGAAAGCATCCTAAGACTACTGTTATCTTGTATTTATCAATTTATACTTTCGCATTGCCATCTCTTCCCAATTTATTGTGAGGTACAATCCCCAATATATGCAGTCTTAACACAAACCCTTCTAGATGTCACTTTGATGTGCATCCAAAATGTATAGGTCCAAGACTTCTAGTACCAACAGCAGCAGCTTAGGAAATTCTCATTATGCGTTTTTTCAAGAATTCAGTGTAAGGTACAATAAACTGAAATGGTCTGTCTTACAAATCGGTCCTAGAGCCAGAAAGCCCAAGGCAACGTCAATCTGTTTGTTTGATCTTCTTTCTGGCTGATGCAAAATATGCCCTTCTGACATCCAACTGCAGAGATAGATGTCATTAAGTTTTCAACTTTGATCTATTAAAGGAAATATAAGTAGCAGCCTGCAAGATCCTGTTTTGTTTAGTTTTTTTCCTTTTACCTAGATGTGATCAACCAACTGTAAAGCAGGAGGAGTATTGCCTCTGTCTGTCTCCGGGAAAACACAGGACACACACGGCAGATGCCCGCCTCTCATAATGTTTAAGAGGTGCAAGGAAAGCTAACACATTGCAGTGTAACATCCTTGATTTGAGCACCACACCAAAAGCCACAAAGTCAACAGAAGATTTCCCAATAGACTGAGCTCTGCAGCCATCTAACACTTTTCCATGAAAATGTACTGTTAATTTAGAACGTTTCTCCACTTCATGAAAGCTGCTCTGCTAGTTCTTAATCACAGGCCGTTAAATTCACATGGCCTAAGGTGACCCTGTGGTTGATGCCCGTACACCATGCAAAGAAGCACACTCAGCCCAATGTTTCCCCACGCAGGGAGATGACTGGGGGAAAATATGTTCCCAGCGGGAGGCAAGCATAATAGGTGATGAAATGAACTCTACCTCCCACAGGACAGATGGGAGAGGTGAAGCGCGAGGAGAAAAAACCACGCTGCTAAGCCAAAGAGAACTTCACAGGCGGAATGTAGGAAATGCCCCCGTTTCGGTGATTTAGTCTGTTAGTAGTAAAACTGTACTCTGCACGCTACAGCTGCCTACTTCCTGGGATCCTGCATGCTTTCTGTTTTAAATAGGGTCAGACTCTGCTCTCTGTCACGCCAATGAAACTCCATTGCTGACTATGGATCCCAATCACAGCAAATTAATATAAGACCCTGTTTTCTGATACAAGCAGAGAACTTTCATGTTGCCTTTACAGGATTTCTCTTTGAATCGGACACGCAGCACTGGGCTCTGACAAATTGGCCTGGATTTTCTTTTTTGAATACAATGATAAGCTCCATGTTGGGTAGTGTTTTTCTTTAAGTAATATGCCAGATGGTCTGGGGGTGTGGTTTCTAATTTTATGAAGGGGGTTATCAGTCATCTCTGCGCTACAATATAGAGACCAAATCTGTCAGAATAGAAGAAAAACCTGCCCACTCTGACTTACAAAACTTACTTTTCCAATTAAAAATACATGCTTTGCATTGCAGGAGAGAAAAATGACTGCTCTTCCTTCATTTTCCAGAGATTCTGTCTTGTTACTCAGGAATATCAGACATTTTCTGCATGCGTGCCTGATCCTGCAAACTCTTCCCCTACAGGATCATTAGTCCTCGAGTCCACCCACTGAGTTTAAACGGGGCTACTCACATGCAGAAGGACTGGCAATACCATGCACTAAAATGAGGGAGAAAATAATCACCGGAGTGTTTTTATTCTGAGCCTCAGTTTAAATCAGTATATGCTAGAAAACAGAAATACATCTACTGTACAAGCCCTCACTGAACTAGCCCTTCCTTAAATGCAACTACAGCCCTAAGGAAATACATTTCAGAAATATCATCTTACCAGTGACAACTAGAAAACATTTGATTTGCTAATCCAAGCTAATACTAAATATAGTAAACAGGCCCGATCCTGTTTACTGAAGAAAACATGGTAATTTCAATGTTCGATTAGTCACTCTGATAACCCCTTAGTAAGAATTACTCATGACAGTAAAGACTGCAGGACTGCGCCCAGAAAATGTAAATGCAAGTGGTAAAGACCGGTTACTCTCTACAAAGATCCAAGCCTGCCTGTGTAGCTCAGAAAAGGAGCACACAAGCAAGAACAGGGTGAAAGGCTGAGTATTTTGGTTTTCTTTTTTAATGTTGTTTGAGTTCATTTCTTAAGGCATCGCTGTTTCATGTTGAAATAGTAAAATATTTATGTGTCTTGTTTCTCTAATCGTTTCTAAACTGACAAATTGCATAAAAACAGCAAAATGAAATGGTAAACTTGTGGCTGACCTCATCAATTTTTGGTCATGCATCCTCTGGTTAATATTTGCCACGAGTTAAATAATTATTTTCTGAAATAAATTTCTCTGCTACATCCACTAATTTATTCAGCTCCCGCCGTTGCTCCACTTGCCTGCTTGATTCTCTTGCAATGGAGCCATGTGAACTTTTGCTCTCCTTGTAACTGGTATTTAAACATGAAGCATGTGCTTGTTACACTGGGGTATTTGAAAAAAATAATGTATTCTGGTAGCTACAGAATACTGACTCAAACGCAGAAGAAGCATGCAGGATTTTACAATGCTAGCACTCAGATCCAGCCCTTCTGCAACAACAGCCAAGCCTTCCACTGAGTTCACTGGGAAAAAGATTTTAGCAGTAGTGCACTTGCCTGGTCCAAAACAGTCTTCAGTGGGGAAATATGTATTGCACACCCCTTCCCTGTTGTGAAAGCTTCTTTAATTGCAGTGATAAGCAATAACGATGAAGCATTGCCCTCCAAAAATATTAAACCCATGCCAGCAAATCTGGTAATTAGTAATTAGCCTCTATGGTAAAGTATTGTGCAAGAGAGAAATATTCCCATTTTCAGTGTAATGGGAAACCGTTTGCTCCCTCATCGCATGAAAATTGAAAGCTATGTCTGTAAAACACGTTCCTAGTGCATTCCTGCCCATTAATACAGCACCATACAAAAAGCAGTCAGTTAAACTCTAGAAGGATCCTGCAACACTGAATGAAGGTGATTGAACCTGGCACAGACTTTACAAAAATACACAGCATATGGTTTAAAAGGAGATGGCCCAGTACCAACGCAAGCAAGAACTCATTCATTTTTCTCCATGTTTGCTCTTCAGAAAGATGCAGGTTTCCCTCGGGCACATCAAAGGTGCCGGGTTTATTCTCTCCCAACTGAGGGAAGAAACCACCAGGAACAAAGTGCATCAAGTGAAACCGAATGATAAGAAACCCAGTAATACAGTGCTTCTAGGTCTGATTTACTGCTGCAACGATCTGCTTGAACTGCACGTTCTCACTACACCCATTTGCATGCCTAATGATGCAGAAAATAACCCTGCACTGTTTTCTTTCGGAAAAAAGTGTATTTTTAAGGGTAAGCTTCATATGCAGGTTCCTGTTTAAAATCAGCGCGGACGGTTTATTTTCCTTTTAATAAAGCCCAGCGCTTGAAGAGACATTACTTCATTCATAAATATTGTTTCAAATATTTTAAATACCTCTAGGACAGTAGTTTAAAGATAACAGAGCAATGCAAGACCAACAACAAACCTTACGGAAATTCTTCTCCGCTGAGAGACAGAGAGGTCTGAAAACACCGAGGGTCACTAGGTCCCTCTCCACCCTGAACCCCCCGAAGTTTTAATCCCCGATCGGCCCCCTGGCCGCCGCCTCCCTTTGCAATAAAGCTCCCCTGCCCAGGGCAGCCTGGCTCTTGAGGCCGGGTCCCTGCTCGGGTCTCGTCCCCGAGGCGAGGCAGCCCGGGCCGCGCCGGCGGAGCGGCGAGAGGCGTGCGGGGCGCTGCGCCGCGGCCGCCCGCGGTGCCTCCTCCCCCGGGGCGGCGGCGGCCGACGGCGCGGAAGGAAGGAGGACGGGACTAATTTACCTACGGAGTCAATCTCCAGGAGGCGCTGCAAGTCGCGGATGCTGTGGATCTCGCTGTGCGCCAGCCGCTCGATGAGCTCCTGCGGGATCTCGGCCTCCTTCAAAGACACACACACCGCGGGTCACCGCGCAGCCCCGCGCAGCACTCCCCCACGCCCTTGCAGCACCGGGGACTGAGCGCTTCGGGGCGTTTGGGGTTTTATGGAGGGTGCAGGGTGCTTGCTGGACGCGTTTGGACGCAGCAGGGGAAAAATCCACACACCCCCCGCCCGGCCGGGCGCTGGAGCGCTCCCCGCCGCCCCCGCCTGCGCGCCCGCGGGGGCTGCGCGCCGCCCGCCGCCAGCTGAACTGCGCCACGGCTCGCCCGGGCGGGCAGCTCCGCACGGCTCCGGCCTGGCGGAGCGTGTGCCCGGCGGAGCGGCGCCTCCGCTCCCCGAGCCCCGCTCGACGGCTGGAAACCCGCCCCGGGCAGCCGGCTGATGAAGTTTGCCCGAGCGGGCGTGAAGCGCACCGCGGGCGCGGGCTCCCCCGACCCGGGGAGGAGGAGGACCGTGTCCCACGGGGCTACCGCCATCCTACCAGCGCCCACGTCGCGGCTCCCAGTGCCGAGCAGACCCGGTCCCGGGAAAAGTTAGCGTCGCCGTGCAGCGCCGAGCACCGCGCTCGCCCCGACCGGGGCCACCTGTAGCAACCCCAAGACGCGGCTCCGCGCCCCCCTCCGTCCCCGAGCAGCCGTGTGCGGGCGGGCTGGAGCCCGGCCCTCGCCCTCGCTCTGAGCCGGGTGATCTTCAAAAACCGGGGAGGGGCGTTTGGCGGGGGGTATTCAACCAACTTCTGCCCGCGGCACTAACGGTGTCCGCGGTCGGCTGTGCGCAGCGCCGTGCGCCGCGGGGGCGGCCGCTGCCAGGCGGCTCCGCGCACCGCTCTGCTTGCAAATAGCCGCAGCCCCTTCGCACCCGCGGGGCGTGAATATATCTATGTGTAATATAGATACATATATAATTTTTAAGGGCAGCCGGCAGCCCCGGAGCGGCATGCACAGACATTCCCCTTCGCCTCTGGCATGCACGCAACGGCAACTTGCTTTCTGCCTCGGCCGCGCAGGGGCTGGGGCAGGGGCTGGGGCAGGGGCAGGGGCAGGGGCTGGGGCAGGGGCTGGGGCAGGGGCAGGGGCAGGGGCTGGGGCAGGGGCAGGGGCTGGGGCAGGGGCTGGGGCAGGGGCTGGGGCAGGGGCAGGGCGAGCGGTGCCGGCCAGGCCGGGGCGCGGGGATGCCCGCGGAGCCCAGGTGGGCAGCGCGCTCCCCCGTGCCCTCCGCCGCCGGCTCGCCCCGGCCCGCGGCTGCGGCGTCCCCCGGGGACCGAGAACGCAGGAAGCCGCTCTCACCTACCTCGGAGAAGGTAAAGGACAGGTAGCCAAAACCTATCAGCAACACGCAAGCCCAGGTCCTCATCGCGGTCTAGTGCACTTTAGAGACGGGGGGAAGGCAACGCTGCTGGAGAGGAGCTGCAGGCCGGCTCCTGCCGCGCAGAAATTCAGTACCATCCCTCAGGGGAAAGGCAGCGGGGTGGCTCGGGGGTCCTCCGCATCCAGGGTGGGTCGGGGCTGCCTCGGGGCGGCGGTGGTTTAATTACGGCGCTGCCGCTGTTTGTACGTTCCCCTCGCTACGGGAGCGCGGCTGCTCTCCTTTCTGCTGCTCTCGCTCGCTCCTCTTGGCTCTTACGACTAGACCAGCCGGTACTTCTGCATATTTGCTTAGATCAGACCAAAGTGAAACCCAAGGAGTCGATCCGGAGCGCAGCCGAAACGCCCATCACCTGTCTGGGGCGGCTGGCCCCCCTCGCGGCGGGCGGCGCTGGGGCCCGCCTCCCCCCGCCGCCGCGGCCTCCCGCTCCGCGCCGGGACTGAGGGATTGCTCTATTTGCCGGCTTCTCCCCCACCCCGCTATGCGTGCCCTCCACCCTCTGCCCCTGCCTCAAAAAGGGGGGGAAAAATAAAAAAAAATTAAAAAAGGATCTTTATTGATAACGGCTCGAAATGTTTCTCTTGCTGGGAATGGTCCCGCTTCCCTCCCCGGCTGGGGTGAGGTTAAAAATAATAATTAATTACGAATAATAGCAGTGATAAATATTGCAAGATCTCGCGGGCTGCCTCGGTGCAGTTCCTTCTCCACTTTGCACGGGAGAAAAAGAGAGGAGGAGAAGGAAGGCCAAAAAAGAAAATATATATATGCAAGAAGGTTTAAATCCCAAGGGGATCGGAGACGAACTGCAACTCCTGGCGGAGGGAGGGCTCCCGGGCTCGCTCCGAAGCGGTGGCCTGTCTGGAGCGTGGCTCCGGCGAGGAGCAGCATATACCGCTCCCCTCCCTGCCATGCGCCTCCCCCGTCCCTCCTCCCGGTACTCCCGGCACCAAACCCACAAACAACAAGTAGTGGGGGCTGCCGCCAGCTGCAGCCCCTGCTCGCGGGGCCGGAGGGGCTCTGCCCACATGCGAGGAAAAAAGAAAGGAGCCGGAGGAGCGCCGGGGGGGGCCGGGGGGGAGCGGGGCAGCCTGCCCGCCGCCCCGGCCCTCTGCGGCACTGGGGCGGGGGAGCCGCCGCGCCGAGGCGCGGGGAAGGGCTGGGAGCTGCTGCGCAACAGCCGCCGTGTAACCTTACGGGATCCACCTTGTGCCCCTGCCTTTTACATAAGGCGGAAGAGATCGCCATGACCGCGGAGGGTTTGGGTGGCTTTTTTTATCGTTGTTATTTTTTTTTCTTTGGGGGGGGGGGGGCTCGCCTTTTGCAGGAGGGGAGGGGCGGGGTGGCGCTGGTTGTGTGGTGGTGGTGGGTTTTTTAACGTAGCTCCTTCGCTGCTGTTGCAGCGCAGCCTTCGTTGCGAAGGAGAAAAGCCCCCCCTTAAGAAATACAAAAGCACCCCCCAACATCAACAGAGCGCAGCTGGGGCGGGCGGGGGGCAGCGGGCGCCCTCCGCCCTGCGGCACCTGGCTGCGGCATGCGCGGGCGCGGGGCTCCCCGCCGCGGCCGCGGAGACGCGGCGCCCCGGGGCTCCGCCGCAGCCGGCCCCGGCCCGGCCCCCCCGCAGCCAGCCCGCGGAGCATCGGTGCCGGAGCCGGGCGGTGGCCGCTCGCGTTCCTTTCGCATCCTCCCGCCCCGGCGCCCCGGCGAGAAAATGCCCCCTTTTTCCCGGCGCGGATCGGCACAAGGTGCCTGCTGCACCCTGACATCTCCCTGAACTCATTGTGATTTAAATAACAGCCCTTTCTCATCTAAACAAAGCATCTTAATAGCAGATGCAAAGAATTCAGCTCATCTGAAAATCCAATAGCATTTAAGTGGATTAACTGCAATAACACAACTGAGGAGTGATACTATCCTTCATGGAAGACAATAGACTGTAAATGCACAGCCAGGGAGACTTATCCTTTCATCTCTGAATTTCCTTCAGCATTTCAAAAGCGAATGCTTTCTAGAAGCCCTGAAGGGGTTTGCACGCTACTGGCTTGGACATGCTTCTAGGAAACAACCTGTGCTTTAATGGGCACTTTGCAATTGCATAGAAGTTCCCACCAAAACAGAAGTGGCCTTTCAAGTACGTTTAATTCTCTCTCGTGATGTCATGTAGACTTACAGGGTGGTCTCCCGGACCACAAGGGGGGAAAAAAAAGGTGGGGGTTGAAAAGAGAGAAAAGGAAAAGAGATGTAAAAGATTTGGAAGCACTTTAAAAAGGAAAACGCTGCTTTTTTTTTTTTTTTTTAAAAAAGACAGAAAATGCTGAGCCAGTGTGGAGCCATTCTCAAATGCCTCCTGATATAAAAAAATGGCCCATCGCGCAGGCTGCGCGGGCAAGCAGCAGGGCAAGCGGGCAAGCAGCAGGGCAAGCGGGAGGCAGACCAGGGCAGGTCATTCCGGTAGTTGCCATCACTTTCTTACATGGGGTTTGACATTGCAAAAGTAAAAACCAATGACTTGAGTTAAAAAAAGTCTCATCTGCACTTATCATTTGCCGGGGTTGAAGAAACAATTCTTACCGTCTGTGTTGTCATAGTAATAAAAAAAATAATTACCAAACAGTGAAATAGATTCTGACAGTACCGGCTCGCCGAGCATTTACTCCTTCCTTCCTTCATTGGCCAACGTGTCTGGGATCAGAAGTGCTGGGTATTTGTAGCTCTTTCAAGTGGTATTCCACTGCGAAAGCCAACACAGAGATAACTCCTACTTTATCTATTGGTAAAAAAATATCTGTGCATTTTTGATTTTTCGTGCATTTCCCTCATTCTATGAGAAACATAACTGCATCAGCATCTTTTTTAAATCTGTCATTGTGGAGCTCAGATAAGCATCTTTCCTCTGGGTCGAGTTACACTTGGAGTAGCTTTTAACATTAGACTGTTTATATGGATCGTTGCAAATATTTGATAATAATGCAAAATATGTAAGATCCCAGAAGAGACCAAAGACCGGGGAACGCAAATAAAATTCACACAGATTCTGCAAACAACTTTATACTTGGGTTGCCTGTCTGCTTACGAAACACATTTTCTCGTTGTCTATTGTTTGATCTAAAAATGTGTTTATGCCGTGTGAGTCTTTACAAGCGTGCAAAGATATGTCTGCGTGAAAAACACCACACAAGTGCATCTTTACTTCAGCACGGCACCTTCCTACAGTCTACAAGTCTATTAAGCATGTGTGCACCAAACATGAAATAGCATCTTTTATGTAATACCTACAAGCCACACATGTCAAAAGAGTGACAGGATGGTATTTATAAGTTTAAAAGAAAATCAGTACAAAGAACAGAGCACCAGAAAATTAGGTTTTGCACTTCTTTATTTCTCGGAGAGCAGCGAGCAAGATACTGCTTGTCTAATTTAAAGCACGTACTGTTAGAAGTCCCTCGAATGTCAGGAATTATAATAGAATCATACTATGACAGAGTGTTGAGAGGGAGGATTCCCAGGGTTTGCACAGCACTTGGCATAGGGGAAGGGATGCAGAAGCTCCTTGACACAAAATGAAACTACTTCAGTGGCACCAGCGCTTTCTGCAGCGGTGACGCATGAAGCCAGGGCGCCCCAAATCAGGCTTCCAGCACTGGCTGCAAAGCTCATTGAAATCTCTGCTGGCTCAGTTGTTAGAAACACAGGTCAAGCCGTGTAGCGGGCCCAACTCATGTTTCAGAGAAGCGTGCCGGGGCTGCGATGCACGAGAGCAGCCCGGTCACGGGACGGTGGCTGGGAGAAGCGTGGTCTGGGGACGGGCAGCGAGGCAGGCGCTGCGGGGCTCGGGAGGGGGCTGAAGCCCCGGCGGGCACTGGGCTGGCTTTAAAATGGTACCCGCAACCCGTGGCAACTGTATCAGAGGTCAGGCTGAAATGTTGACGCTTACTTGGCCCTCCTGGCAAGTCTTAAAGTTGCAAGAGGAATCCTTTCATTGCAAATCACATTCCTGCTGAGGGAGTCTTGAGAAACCTGTCTGAGTCTTTTTCAGACTTGGTTTTAGTGGGGATTTTGCCTGATTGAGAATCATGTTAAAATTAACAGAACAGAATGAGTTTGAGTAAGGGGATTTTTGTGGAAGGGTGGCCTGCTTTTATTGTAGTGGCTGTTTGGGGTTGGCCAAAGTGGTTCAGGACATTCTGCGGGATACATCCTGCCACCACAGCTGGAAAAGGACCACGAGCCGAAAGGGAGCTCTCAGCGATTTGGTCCCATGCCGTTCAGCATCAGTGCCACACCACATAATACAAAGGGTTAAAGTTCAGAACATAAAGTGCAGAAAGCTCACCCACTTTTGGTGGTTTCCCTCTGGTTTTGAACATTTCTTTGGCCTGTAGCTTCAGAGGGGCACGTGGCCACGGTGAGGGAACGTCATCTTCCCGCTCTGCAGCTCGATTGCTGCCTGCCTGCAGAAACAGGCGCAAAGCTGTCTCAGGTGCAGGTGAAGTACAGGCAACGGATTACAAATGCAGAAAGCACTGATGGCAGGCAAACCGTTCCCTTCCCTGAAACTTGGCCCATAAAGAGCAACAAGGAAATCTGCAAGAAGAACAAGCAAGACAGTTATTATTCCAGCTGGTACACCTACGAACATTATTTCCTCCTTTTCCAGCTCTTCCTTTTGGATCCTTGCACTGGCTCCGTCCTTCTGGCTGGGCTTTGTTTTCTTTGAAACCTTTATTGGTGCTGCTTTCCAGATGCTTTCACGGTTGATCGTTTTCTTAAATAGTCATAAGATGCAAATCTGCTACAAGGTTTCAGCTAAGCAGAGTGATCAGAAGGGGCTTGGAAAAGCCTTAGGATGTCCCTGCCCCTGAGCACCGGGGGTAGCCATGGCCTGCACCCCCTACACAGGTTGACACTTAAAGCCACAGTATGTCGGGAGATGCTTTGCTCTCCTATGAATGGGGCAGGGTCCCACTAGAGCTGATCTCCCCCCCAAAACCGCCCCTACTTCAGCAGGAGTTAGACCCAACTCTCCTTGGAGAAGTAGTTTGGTTTAATAGCAGAGAAAGACAGTTAGTAACGCTCTTGTTAACGTGCTCTTCTCTCCTCCCTGCCCAGCTGCTTCTTACCCAGGAGGTTCAGCAGCAGAGCCGAAAGCGAGGGGCTGTTTGACCTTCCCTGCTGCAGGAGCCACTGCTGAGTGACACACAGTTCACCTTCAGGGCTGGAGTACGAACTGGCAGCCCTGCCAGCCTGGGTAGCAAGATACCATGTTTAGGCATTAAACTAGGGCACTTGCATACCAGCACAGGCCGCTATTTTAGTGGGTATATGAAGTTGCTCCCTGCTCTCCACCCCTATGGGACAACGGAGCTGCTGCGAGTGCGGGATATCCTCTGCCTGGTGGATAAAGCTATTAAAAATGGGTTGTGTTTTGTCATAGTACTTAGTTCATCCGGCTGAATAACTGTAAAAGTACCAGCCCAGCTTAAGGTATACTGATATACGTTGTAAATGAAAGCAATATGCTCTGGGCTCAGCCTCCGGGGTCCTGTGCGTGGTGTGCTCATGTCTCTTCAGCAATGTGGGTGTAAAGCGCTTCTCCTCTGACTCAAATCAAAGCCAGTCGCAGTGATTCTGTGGAGACCATCCAGGATGTAACTCAGCCATGCTAAGTACCATAAAATTGTGATATTATTCTTCATTGTTTGTAGCTTGGAAGCCTGTAGAGGCCTAGCTTGGAGCAGTCCATTTTATTAAGCTTCATCCAAAGACAGTGAGATAGTTGTTCTTCCGAAGAATTCGTATTCTCAAAGTGCAAGCCGCCCCGTTTGTGTTCTTGTATCCATGCAACCTTGTTGCTCTTACAACATTACACATTTGTCCTGTGAGATTCCCTCCCTTACAATAAAAACTCACGAGAATGATACACACATTTTCAGCTCTGCACACACCAGGGACCGCAGGATCCAGCAGTACCCAAAGGACACAAGAGATATGAAGGCTGCTGTAGTGGAATTGCTAAGTTATTTTGAACTGCAGATGTTTGTAATGGCTGTGAAGTTTCCTAATTGAATTTCTGACCCTTTTTGTCACAGAAACCCAGTTAATATAGGGGAAGGAGAAGAGCAAATAGAAGGGTTGGCTTGCTTTTTTTTTTGACAGAAAGTCCAGTGTAGAGTTCTGTACATTTTTCTTTTCATTTTCTTACATCTAGGAACACAGCAGCCTAGTCCTCACATGGTCTCAGTGGTTGCACATCATTCAAAGGACCACGCCTGAAGCCCCCAGTGCAGTGCAGTATCTCTCCAGAGGGCTTCATGGAGCCCACACTACCGAAGTCCCCCAAAGCTAATCTTCTCTGAGCGCTTCCATCCTTTCGAGGCACGCTGTTACGCGCAGACCCACTAATGGTGGTGGCCAGACCAGAGCAGGTAATCCACATTGTATCTTCTGTTCCTCAGCAGAAATTCCTAGGAAATACAGTGCTTTCCAGCTGTTTTTTCTCAATACTTAGTACTTATGCAATTTCTTACTAAAAGCTGATAAAGATCCTCTATAACCACAAGGCACATCAGTAATCAGAAATGCGGAGAGGGCGTAGTGAAGCTACGCAGTGAACATGCCATGTGACTGTGGCCAAGTTGCAGATGAGAAGCTGGGAGCAACCATTTCCAAATCTCTTTTTTCTCAGCCACCCCCCAGCTCAGGACCAATTTTAGCATTTTCCTGCTATGTTCCAGATCCGACAGACCTCCTAGAAGCACACAGCGGCCAATTGGCCGTGTCACATGTAGACGTCTTAGCTCAGTCTGTCACCTGCTAGCCACCACTGCTTGTTCACTAGGAGCGTGGCCTCAAGTTGCGCCAGGGGAGGTTTAGATTGGATGTTAAGAAAAGCGTCTTCACTGAAAGTGTTGTCAGACACTGGGACGGGCTGCCCAGGGAGGTGGTTGAGTCACCATCCCTGGACTTTTAAATACCTCCAGGTATTTAAAAGACGTGTGGATGAGGGGCTTAGGGACATGGTTTAGTGGTGGACTTAGCAGGGTTAGGTTTACGGTTGGACTTAGTGATCCTAAAGGTCTTTTCCAACCTAAATGATTCTATGATTCTGTGTTCTTGCCTGGGATGTGCTGCTGGGCTAGAAAGGGGACACGTAGCAACATTTACACCAGAAGTTAATTTCTTGGCTCTTGCAAACAGTGAGGTGCAGAACCATCTTCTCCATCCTATTGAATGTAGCATTTGTTTACCTTTCAGCAGTGATTTCTGATGCTGTACCCATCGATCTGGATACAGAACTCCTCCTTTCTTGGAAATCAGTGAGAAATACAATGTTAAACCAGAGCACAGGCAATGGCCCTTTAAGCATTGTCTGTTTAACTGTAGCACGATCGCTCCTGCACTCGAGTGCTTTCCATAAACAGCAAGTCATCCTGGAAGGGGAGGGAGAGGATGATAAATAATCCTGTTATTCATGCGACTGCGTTCTTTCATGAAACTGGGAAAAGGCAAAATAAAGTGGCGACTGCGAGACTGAGAACGAAATGCAAGGCAGTGGGTTGTGTTGCTGTAGTTATTTTGGGCTAGAAGAAAATCTGAAAAGAGAAAGGTGAGCAGAAAAGGTTTAAAATGCCAAGAAGAAAGCCAAGAAACAGGGCATAAAAGAACAGCTTTCTCTGCATCCCTGCTTTGTGCCTCAGCTAACTGCTAGGGCTGGCTGTAGCTCTGGCTACCCACCGCCTGCTCCCATGGCACGGATACCTGTGCTGGAGCCTTTCTCCTGTGTGTGCACCTTGCAGAGGGGTGGGAAGTGGGAGATGCCAGAGCTCCAGCAAGGACAGCTGGGCAAGGAGAGAGGCAAAAGTGGGCAAACCCTGGGAAAGGAATCCCACGGAGCAGTGGGGAAGCAGAGAAGAAACCTGTTTGCTGAGGGTCCTAGCGAAGGAGCTGTAATTCATTTTGCTGGGACAGTCCATGGTGATCCCTCCACCATGCTTTGCCCCTGTGCCCGAGGTGCCTCCCCGGTTCATGGCAGAGGCGTCGGTGCCCACACTGCAGCCGCTCCAGTTCTCCGTCTGCCCTCTCCGTGCATCCCCCTGGGCCCTGGGCTGGGACAGCTGAGGCCCAGGCATCTGTCCCATTCGGTCGCCTCTGCTCGGGGCAGCCTCCCGCAGAGAGCCCGGACAGACAGCTGTGGGGTAACAGCCTAAACCACTGCAGCTGTTCGCTCTCTGCATGTGAGTCAGAGCCCTCCATCCCCGGGATGCTCCTGGAAGCAGCCTGGCCCCATCCTGCTGCCAAATTGCCCGGTACCAGCCCCATCTTTGGTTTGTAAGAGCATCTTATGCTGGGAGAGTGTGTCAGCCCCTCTAAGACATCGGTAATGACACACATGCCTTTCAGTGGTGTGGCGTTGGGGATTAGGACAAGGCGGCTGCATTGTTACAATCTTCCAAAAGTGCCTCTTCCCTGTGTAACTTCGTGGCACCAGCGCAGTTCCTTCAGGCTTATAAAAGCTTAAGTCATTGTAAACAAGGCAGCCTTGGAGCCTAGGTATTGTAGAGAGAGAATTCCTCTCCACGTCCTAGATATTTCAGATGGAAAAAAAAAAAAAGAACGAACATTTAAGACGTCAGCTTCACTGCTAGTGTAAATGGGACTAGCTCCATCTAACTTCAGTCCGGTGTCTCTGTTACACCGTCATTGTGTGAAGCTCCCGTTAAGGCAAATGGGAATTACACATGGTGTGATGAGAAAGCAACAGATACCTTTGTAAATACTGCACAATCACATGAGCCACATGTATCTTTCCTGAGACACCCTGCCAAACTAGCAGGTGTTTTTTACATCAGGCCTTATATTAACACACTCCTACGTATGTCTGGCTGCATCTGCTGCATTAACGGTCGTTCGGTGCATAATGGCTGGGTTAGTTTGTGAAGTTAAATACCATGGGCAACAGCCCAGCCACAATGCATACAAAAGTTAAACAGCTTCTGTTTGTATCACAGGGTTTATTACTGCTGTTCCTTCACTATGACTTTTTCTTTCTTTCTTCCTCTCACTGCATTTTTCCTTTGTTCCTGCCCATCCTTTCCCCAGTTTGTGGTTTCCAGATCGCCTCCGTCTCTTTATTTTCTCCATCTTTTGCCATAGCTTTCCTGTCTCATTTCAGTCTCTGTGGACGCCAGAGAAGATGAAAGCTGCAGCCAGCCCGCCCCAACTGCTCCAATACACCCCGACAGCCCCGGGGCGATGGGATGCTCCCGGGGCTGGTGCATGTCTGGAGTCCAGGGGTAGTGCTGTGAGGCTGCTGGTTGGGGACACCACCACTTCAACTCTGGATGCTCTTAGTGGCTGCTACGGAAGTGAAAAAGGCCAGATCAGGGAGTGATGCTGTCTGAGTGTCTGGTCCACTTCTACTGTGAATGCAGACAGCAAGCATAACTGGAGGATCTGCATCCAAGTCCAAAGCCTCTGGGGAAAATATGTACCCTTAGCAACACCCCGTGTAAAATCCTGCTTTTACAGAAGTCGGTGGTAGAAGTCTTTGGGGATTAGTCTTCTATTGTAATTATCAATGACTTAAAAAATATTCTGTGACCAGGCATGAAAGCCGTTCAGAAACAAGGAAGGGCCAAATCTGAAGCCAGTTATCATAGACTTCTACCAAAAAAACCCACCTGGCTTTGTAGGGCTGATATTGAAGTTAAGTAGAAGTTCCCAAGGGCATCAAAGAGGTGTGCATGTTCAACTCCCACTAAAATGGGAGCTGGGAGCATTACTTAATGAGAAGGATTTGAAAAATACTCTTCTATCCTCCTTTGTTTAAAATTAAGAGGCCAAATGCAAACATCCATGCTAGCATGGTGTCCGTTTCCATTGCTCATGCTTTTAGTCTTGTAGCTCTTGTCACGGTCCTTCATGGAGGTCTCACCTTTGGTCCCAGGCTCTCTTGGCCCAAGGTTTAGTTTTTTGCAGTACTTCCATGGTGTATGCACATACACAAAGCACAGCAGCTGGTGGATCTCTTATTCATGGCTTAATCACTTCCCTCCGGAGGTGTGTGGTGTGATGGGTGGTCTTACTCAACCCTGGCTTTCTGAGGGATGGAGAGGCAGGGTCAAGCACAACCCAGATTCAGCTCAGCACTTAAGAGCATGACTAACCCAGAGCGTGGAGTGTTCTCTTGACGTCATTAGGATGGACCTGCTTCTTTTCCTGGCGTTAAGCAAGCATTTAGTCTTTTGGAGTTTGCCTTACCACACCCTTCCCATCTCATGCTCATCTCAGCATCACACAGCTAGCTGCCCACTGGGTTTCCACACATCTCCACTGACTTTCCCCAGGCCGTCCATCTGATCTCATAACCACATCTTCTCTGGCGGTTGACCATGTGCCCCTGCTCCCACCCTCCGTAGGGGTTTGCTGTATCACTGCTACTTTCCCATCCATCTGGAATTTCCCCTGAAGGCACTGAGCCACCTACTCCCATGAATGTCGTCAGAAACCTTTTGCTGGGAGGGACTTTCTGGTTGTGTCTTGTGTTTCTTTGCTTCATGGTTGCGCAATCCAAATTGGCTGTCGATTTAATTTGAAACGCCATTACACCAGAACAGGGCCTCAGCATTCACAGCACTTGAGAAAGATAAAATAGCGATAGGGAGCCAGATGGCTCAAGAGACTGGGAATGAGCGATGGAGTCTTTAACTTCTACATCACTGCTTCAAAATGCAGCTCTGATCCACAGTGAACTTCATGGTCTCAGTCCAATTTCTAGTGTACATATGGTCATGCCAGAAAATCCTCCCCCATAAAACACCACCTGCTTTGGCTGAGGGGCCTGAAGATGTGTGTGTGGTGGTCACCTCAAACCAGAGTGAGATGTCACCTGCTGCGCAAGGGGGACATGGTCACAGTGGCACTAGCAGTACTCATGCATGGTTTGTGGCAAGGGAAATTCCCACTGCAGCACTGCCCACCTGGCTGGCTTCTGCAGGAAAGACATTTCCTTCTCTCCCAAATTACCTTTCAAGCCATTTTTAAAATAGGCTTGTTGCTAAGTCTCATGAAGACTCGATCTCTGCAGACCTAGAGGGCTGCCTTTGATCCTATGGGTACCTCATGAAAGACTCCTCGGAGGTGAGGGACACTTTGCTGAAGTATCAGTAGAAAGAGTAAGAAGCAAGTAAGATATTTGTGTCTGGAGTGTCCCTAGGATAAAAACAGTGTGAGAACAAAATCTGGCCATGCACACAGGAGCCAAAAGCCATGCTAAACTAAGCTACAATTTCTTGCGACATGGTCTTCCTTCCTGATGATGGTTATTTTCTAACCTAGCTGTGCATGAATTGGAAAGAAGCAGGTGCCAGAGAAGAGGTGACTATGAAATGGCACTAAGGTCGTTACACACAGAGCAGGGGAAAAGCAATCCAGCCTTCCAGGTTTCGTTTACTAAAGCCGTAATAGTCTGATAGGGCATCAGACCCCTTCCTGGCAAAGTCTTTACTGTATGTGAAGGCAACAGAGCAAATGACTTTTTCCTTGCAAGGCTTCTTGGCTTGGACGTTGTCCCTCCTCAGCCCCTGTTCACTCAGCTGCTCTCTCGCGGGTTCCCCTTGCCCCCGCTGGAAAGCTGCCCAGAAACTCCCTCCCCAGCTTGAGGGCCAAGACCAAAACAGCCGAGTCAGGCTTGTTATTTGGGTCTCTGCCCCGCCTCGCCTCCCCGTGCAGGTCCAGCTTGTGCCTTCATCCTGTTGTGGCTGCATACGCTCCCTACGTCCCTCGGTGCTCCTGGCTGTTAGACGCACGCAGCCAGCCAGCGCGCTGCTGCTCCCGCGTGCCCCCCCATAGCCGGTCCCACATCGCGCGTCAATGGCCCTGTGTCGGCTCTGGGGATCTGCTTTGTACCATCAGCAATTGTTTGGTTTATATTCGCATATCGGGCTATGACCCTGAACTGGCTTCTCCCTTTAAATTCCTTCCACTTGGCTCTGCCCACACTGTCCACAAAGCCTCTCAAAGAAATGCAGCTTGAAAAAAAAATATCTAAGAAGAAGAAAACCCCCTTCATAACAAAATGTCCTTCTCTCTCCCGGCAGCTCTGCTTGGGTGCGGTTTTCCCAACACTCCCCCGCAACCGAGACGCAGAATCTGTTTGGCACTGCTCACTCCGGCACTGCAGGCGACAGGGTCACCCCACGGCTGGGCACACAGCACCCTCAGGCTGTCCCCATCCGCAGGGCTCGTCCCAGCTCACTAGGGGCCGGGTGCCTGCCCGGGGTCATCACACTGCTGCAAAAATGTGCTTTTATCCAGCTTTCATCCCAAGACCCGTATCGCCCCTTCAGCATCTGCCGTTACACAGCGCTGCGTCTTGTGCTGAGCTCACGAGTGGGGTAGCGTGGCCCGCGACCCTCCTCCTCCGCAGTGAAGAGCCCGTGAAAGCCCCTTGTAGTCTCATTTGCTCCCTTATATATATATATATATATATATATATAGGATTGTCCCCGTAGAGTGGCAGCTCCACGCGTGTGCGGGTGGGCGGATAGCTTTGCATTTGCCCTCATGATTTCATGCCAAAAACATTTGCAAGTTCAGCTCGTCGCTTGATTTCCCTCTCTCTCGTTCTCCCTTTCGCAGTTACTCACCGAGTGGAACGAAGGCGTCCCAGATTCATCCCCCCAGCAGGCTGTAAGCTCTTGTGTTTGGGTTTCTTCTTGCATCCCTACAGCTTTATCATACCCTTGCCCTGCCCCAAGTTCTTAAAGATTTTCTTAAAGACTTTCACTAAGATCAAAATAAATTATGTCATACACACTGCTGTTATCAAGCCTCCCCTTTCGCCTCTATTTTCAGCAGTTATTTTGGGATGATTAATAATTTACAGTGAGGCTTGGCACAGCAATGGTTAAAAGGACGAAGCCGATCTGACGCAGGAGCCTTCTGGACAGAAGCAGTTTTACAAAGTCTTATAAGTGCTATTTTTTCTTTAGGAAAGGAGTGGATTTTTTTTTTTAAGTGTTGTGAGAACAGGAATGTTTCTTTTTTAGCCAATTCCACATACTTTTTGTTATAGGAGAAGATGTGGTCTGAGGGTTTTAGCAGAGGCTAAAACAGGGGAGAACTGGATCTATTTTGGTAGTGTATCAAGTGAATAGGAAATAATCGAAAATGCTGCATTAAAAAATGAGTTTAGCAGCAGCTCCAGGCGAACCCTGTGCCGCAGACAGCCCTCCCCTTACCTGCGAGGCACCCAACAGACCGCGCCGCTGGGTGCAAACCTGCAGATTTGATCCATTTTCACCCTTTGGCCAAAACACATTCCTTTAGTCATGCCCTCCTGGGAACTGGGGTTTGGCGTGTAGTTGTTTTTCTGTTGGTAAAATGGAGCATGTTTGCTCGCAGAGGTTGTTGCAAGGCTGTTTTCAGGAGTGTATGTTGGATGGTGGGCAGACAGGTCTTGCCTGGGTCTCCGCCGAGATGCTCTCAGACATATTGGTTAGTGGGCAGCGTGTGGCTTTGCTGGGTCTGAAGCACACCGAATAACCCTTCTGCCTTGTGCGGGCTATTTCTCTTTCCCCTCCTGCTGCTTGGGCTGAAATCAGAGCTCAGATTCATCCACTCCCATCCCAGCACCCTGTCTCCATCACACCCCGCTCGGTGGAAAGGCGATGGTTTTTTCGGGACCCCACGTGACAGACACATCCCCTGCTAAGGACACACACCGGTCCTATCGCTTCAGATACACGTCCAGGTCTGCCGACAGCCTCGCCTGTAATGATGGGTGGGACGTGAAACGGATTAAAAACCAGAGGCCAGCACTTTTTTTAGGTTAATCTGCTAATGCCAAAGGATCGTATTTGGCAGCAACATAAGGAGAGTTCTCATCGGTTTATATTTCTGCTTTTCTTCCCTTTAACAATCTAATTTTGTACATTGCTGTGTGGAATACAGACACAGATAATCCTCCCCCAGTTAACACCACCCTAGTCGTGCCCTACGGAAATCTGTGTGCTGCCTGTGGGAGCTGGAGAGCTGTGGGTGCCGTGCTGGTCTAGAGACTATCCGGAGGGGTTTCAGAAGGTAACAGATAGCTTAAGGTCACAAGAAGGGCTGCTGGAGACATGTGCAGAGCTTTTCATGAGCACTTGTGAAGAAAATGACCTTTCGCGTTTGCTTTGCGCTTTGGTGCAGGGGATAGTTGATAGCTATTGGAAAATGAAGTATTTTCATTGTCGCAAAGGAGAAACTCATCATTTTCTCTGAACTTTCACACCAAATGTAAATTTTCTGACAAACTATTCAGCCAGAACGACCTTATGTACTGCGGAACAAATTGCGATGAACATTTTTTCTACCAGGTTTTTCTTCCGACGTTATGAATCCTGACGGGGGATTAGCTAACATGGCTTGTGATCAGTGTATACAGCCTTGGAGAGGAAGACTTGAAGCTATGTGAGATCTTGAAAACAACCATCCGATGCCAGTAAGCAATGTGAGATGCTGCTAGAACCAAAAAGCAGGAACCGTGGGCTCAAGTCAGTGCTGATGTTACTCCTAGCTATGGGTGAAGTCGCCCCAAGGCTGAATTTGCCTCAAGAGAGTCAAGCTGGGGAGCGGATTAACTTCTAAGAAACTCGGAGTGAATGAATTACGGGAATTAATTAGCAAGGTCAGCAATGAAATCATGAGTCCATTGTAGAGGAAGCAGGATGCATTTCTAAAGGGCTGAGAATGGCCCCTTTGCTAGATTTATGGGGCTAAGGTGATGAGAGAGAGGTCAGATAATAACCTTTCAAATCACCAAGGCAGGCCAAATATGCTTTGCCATCGTCCGCTTGCTTTTCAATGTATGTGTGTCATGTTTGGAAAACAAGGCCCCGTCTGTCCCTGCTGAAACAGAAGCAACAAAATAACAGTGCTTGTTAGGGAAATGCCAAAACAGAGAAAAGATAATTGAAACATTCAGGCTGGCAGTAAATGGGGGATAAAGGCAATAAATCTTGAAAGCACGCTGCCTTATCTCGGGCAGGAGCTGCTGGCGCTACTCTTTGGCCAGCGTTTCGCCAGCCCGGGGAGGCTTCCTCTGGTGCCCGGTTATCTGGAGCGCCGGGCTTCAGCCAAGGCCACCAGCTTGCGATAGAAAAGGGATGCTGAATCAGAAAAGATACGTGTCCCTCCTGCTGCAGCTGTTTTCTCTCCTAATCAGAGATGCTCTGGGTGGGGAAACGGCTGCAGTGAAACAGGGTTTATGAACTAAACCCGCGGCCACACGGCCAGCAAAACGCTGAAAAACAGGAGGCAGAGAGGGGTGGCTTCACTGGGGAAGGACACACGGCCCCTTATGGAGCCGCTCCAAGGCCATCTAGTATGTCCCTGGTGCTCCCACATCACCCAAAGGGCTCAGTGGGCCGGAGGCTGCCGCTCCGGTACTAGCAGCCTCCTACACCATTTCGAGGGCTTTTCTTGATGCCTGCACAAGCCAGTGATCCCTAGTGCCTCTGAATTTATTGTAACGTGAATAAACTCGGGGTAAGTGGTCAAGGAACCCCCATAATTGCGCTACAAATGTCATTTAAAAGAAGACACAATCTTCCGGATTTATGTATAGTTGAAACACAAGCAATAGAAGGGGAAAAAGCTGCAAACAAAAATAGTACCCTTGAGTCTTCTGCTTATTACATGGCAACAAAGGTATGTGATGCTGCAAAGCTCTTGGCTCCTGGCCTCACCCTGTTCTCACACAAGTCTTGGAGAAGTTATGAAAGTCCGAAGGGAATCTGTGAGTTTTGATGTGGACTCCCCTGCCCTCAGGACAGGAGTCAGCAGAGATGTGCTGCGAGGCAACTGGATGATAGCAACCGCCTCACTGCTGCCCAACATTGCACCCGGCGGCTTTGTTCACCCCATTTTCCACGCTCAGTGTCTGCTCTCCTGTTGTGGTGCTAAGGTTCATCTCGGAGTGATTTTTCAGCCGGCAGCCCGTGCAGTGGCGAGGCCCAGCCTCAGCCAGCCAAGAAGGGTCACCTGGAGGGCCGTGGGCTCCAGGGAGCACATCAAAGCTGGAGCACTGCAATACTTCTCTGAAGAGCAGCTCCCCTTTGAGATTTTTCAGAGACCACCCTCTGCCCTTTTGCTTGCTTTGATGTTCTTCAGATGGAGACAGAATTTCAAAATGCTTGACTATAGGGAAAAAAAATGTAGAGGAGAATGGTATTTCTCCCCCCGCTTCTTTCCCCCATCTGCTCAAGGGCTTGATCCTGCAAGTACTACCGAGACAAAACTGCAGTCAGTGGGGGAAAGATGTTTTCCAAGCCAGCTCCAAGGTGGGCAGTAAGCGCAGAGCAATCAGCTCCTGTCTGTGCTGCTGTGGGCTCGTCAAGCAGTGGCCAGAGACTCTCCGCGGAGACCTGCTTTTTCTAGGGTGCCGGTATAGCTCCTTACACACAGCACTTCAGTTTGAGGTCTCAAGACATCACTGCAAGACCCCAGCTTGCTGTGGAAATGTTGATCTGGTAAGGGTTACCTCTCTTCTGCAAAACACAGCCCTTTCTTTTTCTCTGCTGTGGTAATTTTTCTGCAATTATAACTTACCACTGAAGAGCTTAAACTGCAGGCACTAATACAAGACAGGCAGCAGCCTCCTCTACCTTCGGGTGGACAGCGTGTATCAGATGGCACCCGGATGGTTTCAGCATGAATCACTCGCTGCCTCTGTAACCAACATTCCCATAACCTAAATCTATCAAAAAGAACATAAACCACATCAGAAGCCAGTTCTCAGATACTCATTTGCTAAGACTTTGGAAATCTCTTATATTAAACAGATCGTCTCTCTATAGGAGTATGAAGCTGCCCTAATTACACAAAGGGTGGAAAGGGACAGTCTTCCATCTGGGAAGGCTGTTTAACTTTTCCTGGCTTCCTAAAAAGCCATTGTCTTGTAAACTGAGCATTCCTCCACTGGCCTGGTAGACACAACATTCCCCATGTCCCAACCAAGTGCCGTGCAAGGCCAGCTTTGCTCTCTGCGGAGCAGCGGTACCCGAGCCGGCCAGCCTGGAGAGCCGCCGGCACAGCCCCGTGGGGATCAGAGGTGCAGGTGGGCTGCTGCTGGCTGCCCCTGAGACACCCCATTCGGAGCACAGCATGCTGCCAAACATGGTCCTACGCTGGCTTTTGCATGTGGACCCTCAGCAGTGGCCTCTGGCCTGTTGTTTTTTGGAAGGATGCGCTTTGCTCCAGGCACCTACTGCGCATCCACTCCCTTCTTTCCCCCTCCGCTTGCCGGTGCCCTCCCACGCCGTCCCTGCATGGGGTGCCCACTGAGGTTCAGCTCCAGGCGATGAGACATAGCGAGTGATGTTAGTCCTCAGCCTTTTGGTTCCCTCCTCTGCCGAGCTGTGTGATCCCAACAGCGTTTCCCACCCCGCACCTCCGCAGTGACATTTTAAATTCGGGATTCAAACCTAGGAGCTTTCACACTGTGAGTCACTGGGCTTGCGGGGATCTCACTGGGGTCAGCAGCAGCCTCTGAAGCTTTGATCTGGTGGCTCTGAGGTTTCTCTATACGGCTGGAGATACGATGAAAATCCTGGATCTTCAGGAAGATGAACTGCCTCGTTCCTTACCAGCCACCTGGGCAGCAAGCAGGGCCAGGGTGACTCACACTGACCACGCGAGGAAGGTGACATCTCGGGATACTAAACAACATCCATCAAGCGCCCTTTGCTTGTAAACCATGCACAATTTTTTTCTGCAGCTAAAGAGCCAACTGTGAGTAGCAGTGGGGTGTCAGCTGCTAACACCAAGTCAGATCTTACAGGGAAGATTTTACTTCCATGTTATGATAATCCCAGGTATTTTTATTCTGCACCAGCAGCTTTTATTCTTAGTTTCCTTCATCTGTCGGCGGTAATGTATTCAGTTTCTGTTTGTGCACATGCTCTGGTACATGCTATGGTACAGCTGATGGGCCTTAAGTTCACGCTTTGTTGAAGGTGTATTTCTTTCAAAAAGGTTTTACATTACTAAAGGTAGCAAGTCATAAAATAAAACCGTTGTTGCAAATAGCATTTGAAGTTAATCTTTGTATAATCCACAGTAAATATTTATGCGCAATACAAAAGTGGCTGGATTTGTTTACAGTTTGAAATTGTTGGAGAGAGGATTCCATATAGATTAGTCAGTTAATCTGCTGTAATCTGCTTAAAAAGGAACCAAAATGGGTTTTCTGTCACTGAATCATGTTAGCCCTATGTGTGCAGCGACTTCAGACAGGGAATGGATTCAAGCACAAAAGGGCATTTACCTTGTGGGCGCTCAGAGCATTGCTCGTATTGCAGGAGAGCCATAAATTTCCTTTTCTGCCTTAAAGAATGGGACAGCTGCAGTGACTGAATTTAAGCTGAGATGGGTGTCAGGCTCTTCTCTCCCATTTCCTCATGCAGCGTTTGAACTACGTTGCCTGGGGATAAACTGATCTTTGATGAGGCACCTGCAAGGCGTTTGCAGAGAAGTCCTCCTTCCTGAATTTATTCTGTTTTATTTTGCTCCTTCCTAAGGAGGATCTACCTGAGGTGCCTCTGCACTCGCATGCTCCTGAGTTAATAAGGAAAGCATCCTGCTAGTTTTCTTGATGTTTCTAGATTTTGGGAAGAATGGGAAATTATCCCATATTCTTTACTCACAACTCAACTTTGCTTACAAGGAAATTGCAGCTCAAGATGGAAAAAGATTTTAGATACTCACCATACTTCACAGAAGGTCTCTGGCTGATCTGGGCTCTCATGGGACCTGTGTGTCACCTCTGTGCAGGGGCTGCAAGGTTCAGGCTTGGACCTCTAATAGCCCAAGGAGTTAAAAGCAAAGCATGGGCAGCAGACTCAGAGATCCTCCTCCAACCAAGCAATGAGCTTGGCTGCCAGGTTCATGTCACACGTGACTGAGACGGTGTGAACGGTGATGAAATCCCCTTCCATGGTTGTTCACAACACACCAACATTCGGAGGCTGCGGAGGGCAGAGGGATCCCTCCGCGCCCCTGTCCCCGGTGTGGGGACACTCACACAGAGGTGGCCCCGCTGAGACAAGGCGCTGGCTGCAGCATGGGTGAGTCCCGAGCCCTCTGCACCCTGTCTCTCCGGGATATAGGCACGAGCCAGGCCGGGATCAGCCCTGCCGGGGGAGAAACGGGCTGAAACAACCCTCCCTGTGGGTATCAGGACACTTTATTTCCCCTTTACCCAGAACACCTGGGACTGCCCAGGTGGCCACCAGCAGAGTCTGCTGCCACGGAGGACGGGGTTGCCCTCATCTCTCTGCTCCTCCTTGCTTTCGGTCCCCTGTACACCTCCTGTACAGCCTGGAGTGGGCAGGCTGGGCACCCCCCGCCTCTAACCTGCTCCTCCGGCTGGGTCAGAGCTGCAGCCCAGCTCTGCTCCTGGGGGTTGGGACCGAGAATCTCCCCAGGGAAACCCGGGGAAGGAAAAACACATCTTGCCTCATGCTGTAAACAGCAGCACCCGCAGGACTGCAGATCCCAGCCTGGGAAGGGATCTGGCCCATCACCTGTGCTGCCCTCCAGCAAATGCATCAGCCTGCGGTGCCGGGGCAGTCGCTTTTTTCCCCCTACCACATAACCCCAGTGCCGGTAGATTATTTCAGTGTGGGTCCCTCTGAATAATACATTCATCCGCAGTCCTTCCCCCACCCCGTCCTCAGCAAGGCCTTCATTAGTTGAATACAGTGGCTCAGCTCCAGCACGCACAGCTGCCGTCACTGCTGCAATTCTTTTGCCTTGAGAAAAAGCATATACAATTTAATATGCTCCTGGCACAACAGCTTTTCTGTAGCAGAGGAGGCGGGTTTGTTTATGGCTATTTTGATAGGGCAGCTTTCATCCGGACACAGGTTCTGCTGCATCTCCCCGCTCGCACAAGGGCGCCTTTGTTGGGCTGGTTCTCGCGTTCCTCGGGAACCTCCAGCCGTTTTGGTACCTTCTCCTGCCCCCCGCAAATCCAAGTTTTAAAAAGCCCTCCTTGGCTAACCCTGTATTTCTCCAAAAGCTAAATCCTGGGCTAAGAGCCAGAAATGCAAGGCACTAGGAGAGGGTGTGATGCTTTACTGGATACGTGTCAAGGATATGAACCATCCTGCCATCTCATGGGAATTTGGCCCATGGCAGCATGTGCTGGACGCATCTGAGCGTCCGCGTCAGTGGGAGCAGAGCTCGTGATGCTGCTGGTGGCCGTTAGCGGCGACTTACAGGCTTGCCAGGCTCGGGAGCAGCTCTATTGCTTTCCCAGATACCTTTGGCCTCGCCAAGAGCCATACGAACCATGCGCGGGGGCATGACTCCTTCCTCCTGATTGCAGGACCAAGACCGGGCTTTTCCATCTCTGCAGGAGCCGGCGCTCTTTCCATCTCTCCAGCAGTGATTCCCGCAGTCATCCTTACGCAAGTTAAACCGTGAACACTGATGCATCTCCCCGCTCGGTGCTTCTGCGGCATGTTCAGCTCCCCGGGCAGGGTGGGGTGCGGAGGAGATGCACCTCCGGGCTGGAAAGTCTCAATCAAATAACCCAGAGTCTGCAAACGCAGCCAACTACTTCTATCTGGCAAATTGCTTGAGCTGCCCCTGGATGAGAAGGAGAAATAATCTCTTGTATTTTTCAGCTGCTAAGTCTGTTCCCTCTCGCTGCCGTAGTGGAAATAAATGGTGGGAGGGTTTAGCCAGCACTAATTCATTGCCGCGTTCGATCTGAAGTCGCTGCGACTTTGTGCTTGGCCCACAAATACAAGGGAGAAAATGAAACCGGCTAGAAATGCGACTAATCATCCGATCGTCGTAAACACATGGTAACGAAACAGAGTCACTCTGTAGCGCATATAAATTCCACACATGTGGAGGAATGCAAAGCAGCTATTGTACCCCCACTTCACAGATCTGTTTCACTATTTTCCCAGTTTATCTGGAAAATACATACTGCATGGTACTGTACGTCGTATTTCACTGCTATGCACCATGATGTCTTCTAATGGAACAATCGCCATGCTTGTAGTCTAAGGGCAATACAAAAGTGCTTTCACATAATAACAATACATTTTCTGTATAAAGAGGATAGGGAGTAGCCACTTCCCAGAAAGGCTTGATTTCCCTAGAGCCAGCAGTATGAACATCCAGAGCGCCAGTAACAGCAGGCAGTGGTGAGAAAATCCCTACCTCATCATCAGTCTATACGTCCCATCTCCAACTGCCAGTTCTTGCAAAGAGCGGAGGCTGTTAGCACCCACCAAGGGTAAGGTGAACGCACCCGGTGAGTCCTGGCAGCGCGAGGCTCGATTTATCCCATCAGGGCTTGGGTGAGGGGCACTTTTTTGGCAGATCAACTCTTTCAGCTTCAAACCGAAGCTGTGAGTGGAGAGGAGCAGTGTTCTCACAGCCCAGCTACCAGGGATCACGCAGCAGCGCAGCATCTGCCAATTCATTCAGCACTGCTGGCCCATGCAGCAACATGGCACGCCACTGTTCCGTGTTTGGAGACAGTTTATACTGGAATAGGAGCAGTCATCTTGGGTAAAATGACTATTTTTTTCCTCCATGAGAGCTCACGACTTTTTTAAAGAGAACTCTGCGCACTTAAAGTTGCCTAAGCACAAGAGGATGGGACGTGTGTTGCAGCTTGTCCGGGCAGCAGAGGCTCTCTGCAATGCTTTTGCAGAGCGTGACTTGCAAACAAGGATTAAAACACGGCTGGGGAGGGGCTGGAGCACTCAGAGGCAAAAAGTTACCCATGCACTTCTGAGACAGGAGTCAGATTATGCCCAAGGAGACGCTCATCCTTTGCTTTCCTTTCCCAGGCAAAGCGTAGCCTCTTTTCTAAAAGCTGAATCCAGATTTTTAGACATCAGAAGAATCACTCTGGTATTGGAACCTGATCAAGCACAAACAACGTCCTCAGCCTTCGCAAAAATACCAGGTGGCTGCAGATGCCAGCTCCTTTGGCCAGGCAGCTTCTTCAGAGAAGAGGCCAGCTTGTTGTGCAAGTGCTGCATCCCAGATAAAAGTCTGCTGAGCAGCGAAGAGCCATAGGGAAAACCTTGGAGGAGGAGCACTGAAGCCAATGCTTTCCCGTAACATCAGATTTTGAAGGCTACACATATGCTCATATCCAAATATGTTCTCCTTCTCCAGAGGGAATTGGGACCTACGGAAGTGACGCTGGCTGTGGAAACACTCAGGAGTTTCTGAGCAGTCATGTGCATTTGAAGAAGGCAAAAATGAGCTCCAGTCAGAGTTGCCAAATCATTAGAAACAAATTAAAAAAACATGCCTGGGAATGTAAGAGTAGATAATTTGGTCTCTAAATGGTGAGCTGGTCTTTGAGACATCAAGCGTGAGCTTTTAAAGCAGTTAGTGCTCATTGGGCCAACAGTGCCACAGCAAAACATGGTCTTCCTACTCTGCGAGGGGACACTACTGCGGCTGCAGTGACTATATTCTCGTAGCAGAGCCATGAAGAGCAGGCAGGAGGCTCTCTGGCTCTCTTTAAGGAGATCATCACATTTTGCCTCTACACAAGGCAATATTCTCTCTCTCTGCTGCTAAACAGAAATGTGCATGAAGAATAAATGCGACTTCTTCCATAAATAGGTCAGCGAAAGGATTTATGCACCATTTAAGACTTCAAAACTGAACGTGACACCCGCACCTCGTGCAACCTTCACCACAGAAGAAATGTCACCCTTCGTGCGGTGACTCCACTTCCGAAGACCACTTACCAGCAGCCAACAACCAAACTGGCGTGCACTGGGATTACTTGGTTCTCTGCCACAGTTCTTGCTTTCCACCAACACCTGGACAGGTAATATGGTGGCAGACTGCGCTCACTTGAGGATCAAGGACTGACGGGGTTCATACAACTCCAGAACTTCAGGCACCCATTGCCACAAAGCACTGAGAATGCCTCAGACGGCTGACAGTAATCTGAGACACACGCTAAAGCCTGGTCAGCCACATGGGTCTCGTAAAAAACCTGGGGGTACAATTAGCTTCTATTAAAGAAAAAAAGTCTTGTCTTTTGTCTTGGGAGTCCTGAAATGGCTGCAACACAATTAAAACCAACCAAAAAAAGAATGACAATGAGGAGTGGTGAGATGCTCTTTTCTGGGGAGCGTGGGCAGGCAATGTCCTTCTGGAAGAACCTCAGAGAGAGTGGTCACTTTTGATTACTACATAATGTGAGTAATTCTCTGGAAAGACGAGTCCTTCCCGCCTGAATCATAGCAAAGGGGGGAAAAATAACACACTCCAAAAACAGAAAGCTGGACGGCCCTTGGATGCCGGGAGCCGCCCAAGACGCCTGTGCGGGGGCCACCGCAGAGAAGCTGCATGGAGTGAGTCCACTAGCCCTGCACGCTGCTCTGGGGTGACGGCTCCAGCACCGGGGCCAAGCTTGGACCACAGTGTAGCTGCTTATGTGGCCACCCAGAGCTCTGGTGGATGCCGTAGGCAGTGTGGCCCTAACAACACGCTACACACCTCTTCCTCACCCAGAAGCCATACCCTCCAGTGCTTCAGCCCATGCATTCACCCTGATGCAGGAGATACAGGTGGTTCCTTCGGAGGCTCTGCCTTCTCTGAGAAGTTTGCCCTCAATGCAGTTCTCGGCCAGCCCATTGCATGAACACAAGCCATGGCAGCAGCACGGTACATCTCTGGTGCCAAAACTGGCTTTGTGCTTTAGTCCCACGGCAGCTGCACTTCTGAAAATCCACGCACGGCCAGAAGTGGAGAGGAACGATTGGGACAGATCCCCAGTGTGGTCAGGGCCACGGGCTTTGTCTATGATACGGGGCGGGGGGGGGAGGAGGAACAGCATTGGTATTTGAGAAAGAGTCTGCTCTTCCCCAGTTCTTCCCACTGACTGTACAACAGACTCATCAGCAGTCCTGTGGGTTTCAAAGCTCTACACAGGGTCCTTACGACCAGCGAGACAGCTCATACTTCACGTTCCACATGTGCTTAAATGCTAAACTGGCATCTGAACAACAACATGAAGGTCCGAGAGACACCTTGATCCCCTACGTCTTTATGTAGACATATATGGTTACATTTAAACACAAGAAATTTTTTTCTTCATGCTAATCCTCCAGAAAACCAGTTTGGTTTCCATTACTATATATAGCACTGGGATTCTTGGTCTATTTTTTGTCCCTTTGCATCTGATTATTTTCAGTAGAGTTCAAACTTTTTATGATATGCAGATTTTAACTAGAACATGACTTCTATTCATACAGGCTCCCATTATTAATAAACCCACCACAGCCGCATATAATGTAGAAGAATTTTATTCATACTGTAAATCTGTCCCATCATCCACTGCAAATATTACAATTATCTTTAAAATGTCACCAAATATCCTTTTGTTCCACTTAAAGCATAGGAATCCTGGTGTTAAACGGTTACACTTCTCTTGAGATTGCTTGTAACAGAACCATAATTCAAATGTGTTTTCCATGAGCTGTAAAGGTTCAAAGCAAAGAATCTGTGTTGTGTGTGCGCTCGAGTAGCTTCTAAACAGTGAGGCTAATACTTGGTGTTTAACAAGAAATGTATCATCTTGCATATTATGCAAAACACTCACAATTTTTTACCAATACAACAGAAATACAATAGGTAAAAGAACGTACATGAGTGACTGGTAACCTTTAAAAAATATTTCTTTTAAAAATTGCACAAGAGAATACAAAAACAGTGAAGCAAATCAAAAGTTTTGCAAATGCATATACATTTATCTATATATATAATAAGGGTCTGCCTATATAAATGTACGTGATAAAAATGGCAGGGGTGAAAAATGTGGATGGTCATATTTAATAACACGTGCAAGAAGCGTAACATAATCATAATAAATAGTAGCAACGAATATACACTGACAGGACCACTGAAAAGATGCTGAAATAAATTAAGCACCTTGAAGTGATGAGAGGAGTCTGAAATCAAGAAGCAGTCAGCTCTGTAAAAACCACTGTGGGCAGCTACTGGAATATTGGGTCCTCTTGGTGGGAGTCGATAGGAAAGTCCCAAGTTAGTTTTGGTTCATTCCAAAGAAGAAAGCACATTGCATGTCAGTAGGAGTAACTTTAGCCATGTTCTTCACTAACACCGCTAGTTTCAAAAGGGAGATTGTGGCCTTATTTCATTGCATAACCTTTGGCATGTAAAAGGTACAGAAAGTTCATATTTACCCAGAAGAATGCTATCATAAAGAAGAAATGTGGTTTTGCCACAACTGAAAAGTGGGGAGTGCTATTTAGGGTAGCTGAGATGCAGACCTTTGCTCCTGTTAGCGAAGACAAGTTTTCCTTCAAAGGAAGAGCTTCCCAAAGAATAATCTAAATGATGCCATCCTTGAGGGCTGCGCAGCAGAGCGAGGTCTGGATCTGCAAAAAGCTCCATTCAAGAGGAGGCCCATGCCCAGGGAGAGCAGCAACGACTGCCAGCGAGGCTGCACGCACCTGGAGGGTGCTCCTCTAGGAGCCCGGTGCTTTTCGTTATGCAGTACCTGTCTTTTGGAGGAGGGGCAGCATTTTGAAGCATGTGTTTGGCTTTCAGAAAATCCTAAAAAAAGCCAAAATTTAGTCATATACTAAAAGAAAGGCATTTGAATTTAATTACGTGGACCTTCTTAAAGACAAACTGCTGTTGTTGCCCCTGACATACACCTGGCACCATCTCTTCAACATTTCCTGTAATAGTCAGAGAAGTGGCTGAGGACACTCTGCTGCAGATAAATATGTTTTGACGCCCACTTAATTCAGCAGAGAAGTTCCTGTTGACTTTTAAGGGATCTAATGAAAACCCTCATTTAAAAAAAGCTGAGGACAAATAACTTGGGTCCTAAAGGCTCCGTCTGAATTCTTACAAACCATTGTCCCTTGACCTCTTCATGCAGCAGACTGGAGCGGGCTGTTTGCCTTAGCATATCCTACAAAGCAGACCTGAAAGGGCTTGTAACATGGAGGAATACAGCCCCTGTCTCTAAGCCACAGACAAAATGACTTAAAAGCTCTACTTTTCTCTGGCTTGCTGGAATGATCAAAATCTTCCTTCAACCTTCCCTCTTAAACTGCGTGACTGCCACTCACCCCATGGGACTTCACAAACCTCCAGTCCACAACCAGGGAAAAGTCTTTTAAAAGTGACAGGCAGAGGGACATCGCTTGATCAAAGTAGTTTGAAAAAAAGGTGAGTAAGACCAACTTTAAAGATAATGAAGGGAACAGAAAATCATATGTATTTTAAATAGTTAAAAACACAGTTTTAAGCTATATGATCCAACAATAGGTAAAAATCTTGCCTGCAAGCCAAGAGCCTAATCTTCCCCAAAGCTAGGCTCATCCAAACAGTCGTCGTCCTACTTACATGATACATAAGATTTGAACTGACATTCAGTACGTGACATAAACAGAAAAAATACACATAAAATGCACACCTTTCATTTTTTTCTTCATAAAGCTATGGAGCTGCACAGAGCAAATTTTAAGTGCACAAGGTCACACAAAGGCAGCTTTCCAGAAGGAATCATTTAGACGGTGAGCGAAATGAAGCTGTTGTATCTCTGAATGTTTCTCTTGAGGATTTCGGAACAAGGACCGAGCACTCGTTCAAAGCGGGGCCGATCCAGCTTTACGCACTTCAGGGGTCCACGTGCCACCACCGTAGCAGCCCGGGGCCGATTGAGCAGTAACGCTATCTCACCTGGAAATAGGGATAAATACGGTGTCACACGCCCTGTGCCTCTTTTTTGGAGGGTGCATATTTTAGCCACCATCCAGTTGCTTTGGTTGTAGAACATCTCCCTTCATGCATCTCTTGATAGACACTTTACATAATTCTGTTGACAGTACAAATGCATTACACATGCATAATGCATGCGTGTAAAATGCCTTTGAAAACAAATGCTTTCAGACTGTTTTGCTGATTCTGGATCTGTCTCCTGTCAGCTACACTGGTGCAAACCAAGGAATGGTTTCAGCTTGACTGAAATCTCTCAGTATCACTGAAAGCAGCGGCTGACCTACACGTAACCCCTTGTCTGTAAAAGAGTACGACACTAATTAAGACAGTAACTACTTGATAAGACTCCTTGTGCCTGTCTTTCTGAACCATACTTAAGCTGAATTTTCTTACCAAAATAATCTGATGGACCAAGTCTTCCAACTTCGATGTACTCCTCGTTGTCAGACCTGCGCTGCAGAACAGAAGCTGTGCCCTGGGAAGGGAAGTGCAGAAGGTCAGTTGGCTTTGCTTAAACCTGTTTTGCTTTAAAAAGTATCAAGTCCTGAGTATTTCCTTTTGCGTGTCACACTCCTTTAGTTCTGTTATGGGAGAGATGACAATTTCAGTCAATTCCTTATATATGAATGAAAGGAATTAAAGGATAAAAAAAGAATCCATCAGTATGGCAAACGATTTCTTTCTTATAAATTGTTTGGATGCAGCCAGATTCAGCTCACACAGAAGAGAAGAGGAACAGCACAGAACTCAGTAACTCCTATTTAACTAATGCACACCATGCTGTGCAAATGTACACTTTAATATAACTTAAAAATATGTTCTACATGGATGCAGAACCTTACAGGAGACACAGAGAAGATTTACATTGTAAGGAATAAAAAGGCAATTTTCCCAGTCACAATCCTGGGACATGATTTTGTAAGACAGCAACTAGAGCTTCTTCCTCACCTGATCGTTCACTGGATCTGTTGTTGAAACGGTTGGTAAAGGGAGTTTTTAATGCTTGTTGCAACAAAGCATGATTTTTTTGTAGTGACTTTGCCCGCTTGTGGCCTGTAGTGATCTGGACACCTGCGAGTCAGTCGCTGGAGAGATGGAATGTGCCTTGTCTCCACTACCCTTAATAACTGCGGTACTTGACACGTGCTAATACATGTCAAAACTCAGTTACAGTCTATTTAAACCTTCAAAGAGGTTTTACATGCAGAAATATTCTAACCTGGAGGAAATCTTAAATTATTGTGGCATAAAGCTTTTGTAGAGGAATAGAGAAGTTATCTGCTTTTCTGGAAAAAAAATACAGTAACATGAAATTATCTTCTGAGTCCAAACCAAAAGAATAGGAAAAGGCAACATGTTAACATATTTTGATTTAACTGAAATTAAAAAGATTTTTGAAAGCCAAGATTTTTAAATAGGCTGGAGAGCCATTTTTTGACAGTGCTGTTGGAGAGCATCGATAATGTTTTTTCAAGGTTTTTAGCTTGGAAAGTAATACGTGGGGGCTGATCCTGCCCCAACCAGGACAGGGAAGGGGAGGAGACACAGTAATGTGGACTATGCTCAGAAGGTTGATGCCAGTTATTGGAAAATATCACAGCCCTCACTCTGCAGTGTAACACCCAAGTGTTGGATTGCTTGGCTCGTCGGCGCTGTCGGTGCCTGTAACCGGCTGCAGGACCACCCCAGCTTGGAGCGTAAACCTCCCTCCAGTGCAGAGTATTCAGTGCAGAATCACTGGCTGCAAACATCCTGCAGCTTCCTCGCACGGAAGGAAACTCGTGTGCCTCAGGGTATGGTGCGGAGCTTGAGGAGACACTGAGCACCCTGAAACACATTGGCTTCAATGCAGTTAGAGGCACTCAGCACCCTGCAGAACTGGCCCTTCACCTTTGCACTGTGTTTAAATACACCTTATGGTATCCCAAACATTGTCATTGAATTGCAAATCTGAACAGCAATGTAAGGCTGCTTCAGGTCTGGCTTTCATTTTTATAGGACCTGAGGGGCCCAGGAATAACCAAGAGTGGTAGAATATTCGTTATTATGTAGCTCATTATTATGTAGCAAATGATCATAATTTGCTTTCTTCTGAACAAGCCCTACTAAGCTGCTGCAATACAGTTGTATTGCATCATGTCCTATTTCATAACAGGGTTATTTTTAAGCCCATATACTTTACAAATTGCTAGGCCACTCTCTAGGTTAACTTATAATGTAACCTTTATGTGTTATATAAATGAAGAGGTAAATCTTATTTCTGCTAATGCCAGGAACCAGAAACAAAAATCAAATAATGTGCAAGTATTGTTTGATACATGCTAAGCATCTGATGGCTTCTATATGGACTTGGATGTATATCAAATTAATCTAGCACATTAAAAGTGATAATTTCTCATTTTGCCCATTAGCAGTAACCTGTGCTTAGTATAAATCACTAGATACCAGACTGTCAACACTTACATTGGTCACAATAATTTACTGTTCCACCCCATCAGCTACAAGCCATATCAGTACTGCAAAAATACTGAATAACCACCAGGGCTGTAACTCCAGTTTGATCTGAAAACAATCGCAAAACTCTCCTCAGCTTCAGTGTTTTCACTCTTAATATGCCAGGCAGCTGATGGCAGAAGATGCAGAACCATGTGCTTGGCACAACACGCAGGAGCAAGGGCACCAGAACTGGGCAAGGTTGTTCAAAAATAAGCCAAACATACAGGGGAAGGTTGGTTTTGGTCTTTTGTGGGGTTTGTTTGGGGTTTTATCTACCATTAAAACACGCCACACACATAAAACTGTCCACATCGAGTGCAAGGCTATCCACAGAAGTAACTGAAAGGACTGGATATAAGAAAGTGATTTGGTGCTGGTCAAGTTTCCAGCAAGTATTCCTTATCCTTGATATAACTGAATTGTTCTGCCAAAGCTGCTGTTTTCCAAGACCTTCCAGTAAATCTGCAAGGGCATGAGAATGCAAAGATAGTGTAAAGAGTTTTGTTATTCACACTTATTGCAAGTTTTCAGAACAAACACACATTCCTAAGCAGCATTCTCGGAAATACCCCATGCAGGGAATAATGCGTCTATCAACCTCTCTCTTGCCAAACTTCAGATCAGGTGCAGCTCGCTAAATTGATGCTGTTCTTACTGCCTGTGCAATGTAGATGGATTCAGCTTCAGAATCACTTCCAGCCCCTGTCCTCCTCTGTCCCCATCTGGAGCTTGGCAAAAACCTAACCCCTTGACCCAAATAGCTGTCTGCAATCCATGTCTCCAGTCTCTTTCCCAAAACTTTTATTACAGATGTTTTATTACATAAAACAAAAATTCCCCAAAGTAATCATATTGACCGCCCAGGTCAAAAGAAGAAAGGACTGACTAAATTCCCCACTGCCCACCTTGAGCATGCTGCCATAAAGGTGATCACAGTATCAAGCAATATTGCTTTCATCTCCCCAAGTGTCAGCTTTTATTGTGGCTAATATTTTTTTGACAGGGTCCATATAATATAGGACTCCAATAAGTCAGTCTTCTGAAGCAATTTCTTCCACTGTTCCACTACAGTCGGCCTTTTTAATCCAAGAAACACCATGATATCTGTTGGAGGAGGACAGATGTGTCTGGCCTCCACAATAAACACTTGGCTTGGCAGGATAAAGCAATGCATATTCCAGATAGATATTTTTCCACTCTTGTTTTAACAGTCACATAGGCTTTTCCCGTTGCCCAGTGAGAACAGGTCTATCACGGAGCAAAAGAAGTTTCCTGAAACCCTGACAGCGAGCACCCAGATGTAAGATCTGATTATGCCGTTTAGCCTCTCGTTGCACAAGTCACCAGCCCCACAAGTACATCCTGGAGCATTGTCAGAGTGACCTTCACGGGAAGACTGTCCACACCATGAAACAAAGAAGATGTATTTATAATTATCTATCTGCATCACCTTCACTTTGCGTGTCTTATCTCTGGAAACAACGCTATTCTGACTGTATTAGAGGAAAAGTCCAATTGTAAACGAGCAGTGTAACCAGGGCAAAAATAATACAGAAATAAAATAATACAGAATAAAATAAAATAATACAGAATAAAATACTACAGAAGCAATCCCTTACTATCCATATACTTAATGCAATAGTCATACTAAATTAATTCAGTGCTGACCCCTACCTTTGTTCCCATCACAGGTCTCAGCTGTATTTCATTTTACTGTACTTGTCAAATCTTCCCGACACAGTTTTTGAGCTTTCTATCCCTCTTGTGCTTTAGCAAACTCCACCTCTTAAAAATGATACGACTGAATAAATCTCCCGAGCCCTGCCCCGGGAGGTACAGGCATTATCTAGGGGCTTATCACTCTCACCCCCAAAAAGCATTTGGTCTCAGTGGGAAAAATTTCCCCTTAAGTGGCACATAAACTTGGCAAGATCAGGCGCTCTGAAATAAACTGCGTGATCCTAGATTTGCAGGATCAGGCTATTTAGTGCTGCTCAATTTAAAATATACTGTCTTGTACACTGATAGCCATTTCAGCCTCCTACACCACCAAGTGAAACCTACAGAGCACAGGCTCAAAGACAGTCAAGAAGTTTGACACCATTTAATAAATCAGGACTTTGTGATGATATTAAACTGAAAGCAGACAGGCATGTCCTTCTGCTAGCAGACACTTGGGAGTAAAATGATGATCTTCGGTGGATCCAGGAATATTCCCTTTCAGTCATTGGGGAGTGCCTGTATTCCCAGGAACCGATATCATTAACCTTCTCTCCTCTCCTCCAAGTAAATACAGGCATCTTATTGCAAAAACAACAAGAGTAGCAGTTCCAAAAGCAATGTGCCATCACCACCTCTCTGCCATCCTCACCCTCCGCACCTGCTCACTCCCTCTATCACTGCTCTGTCATGGTGCCGAGAGTATTTATTTGTGTCTTTCAAATGCATCAGCAGTTTGTTTTGTAAAAATTTATGGCTTAGATACGGCACCATAATTTAAGGTATAAAAAATAAATTAAGGTTTATAATCCATGAGCTCCCATCCTCTCCAAAGTAATGAGATTTTGATAGATGTTTCACTTTTAAACTATTGGACTGAATAGGCGCGTGAGACATCCTACAGTGTAAAGACAATGACACAACTGGATCAACACTGAGATTCCCAGGCCCTTATGCTGCATGTACCTATAAGCACGAATTGCTTCAGGAACCCTATTTTTATATCTAAGTATGAATCCTATAGCCAGCAGTTGGCCTAAGTATCCTGGCTACAAAAGGCAAGTGTTCATGATGCTGAAAACTGAAATCCTGTATTTTTTCCTCTATTCATTTCCGGACAGCACAAGGCAAAATGTGGTAGGCAGTGATGTGCCCACGTTACCTCTGGGTGGGACAGCCTGTGCAGTAAGGTCCTTCCTCAGGGGCAGCGGGTAGGAAGAGAAATTCAGCACTGTTCTAAAAACTTTTTGGTTTAAAAGTCAATCTTGTTGATGTTTTGGTTTTGCTGGTCTAACCTCCCATGTCAAAGACATAGCAATCAGTAAAAAATATAGTGAGGCTCCATCTGTAATAAAGGACATACTTACCACCATTAAAATTGAAGAGTATTTATTCTACCATGAGTGTATGCAATGTCAATGTCTATGTCCTTTTGATACACTAAGTATACGGAATAAATTTCTACCTTTTAAAGAAAAGTATTTTAATTTTCATAAGCAGGAAGTTACTATTTCTATTTCCACTTTTATTTCATACTTTTTTACTTACTGCTTTTTTAAAGTGAAGCATGGAAGACAGTTTTTTTCCCCATGCCCTCAAAATGTGACATTTTTATCCTAGTTTTGAGCTTAGAAACTTTTTCTAGCCTATTTTGTTTTCCTCTACACCATCCTTTAGAAAAAAGCAGTGCAGTCTACAGAATTAGAGATGAAAAAGGTCAAGCTGATCCATCTGCTATTGCTATTAACTCTATCAATTGCTATTATGAACATACCTTTACTCTTTCTCACTTTGTTAATCCGCACACTCCATAATTCACACATTCAAAAGATAAGTTTCCCCTCACTCCACAGTCACACAAACCCTCATTATATGTCACTATTAAATCTTTGCTAAGTTACTACAAAAGACGCAGAAGAGGCTGTGAAGCGGTATAGAACGACCCTGTTCACACAGCGAAGCAGACAGAACTCGATGTAAAGACTCCTGTTGGTTTTAATGGAAGCTACAGCAGATCTGAAATGAATTAAAACATCTTTCACACAGTATGATTCTGGGAGTATTTTATTTAATTGCAGGCAAGATGAGGTTTGTGGAAGTAATACCTTTTATTAGACCAACTAGCATAGCTAGACAAGGGAGAAGAGCTTTTGGGCACACATGCCTTTCTCCAAGTTGTCTATTTCTCCAGATACATCTAATAAAATATACCATTTACCTATCTACAAACACTGCCTGGGCAACGTCCTTACACTATTATAGCTACAACCATAATAAGCTACACTTTATTTGATCATATCTGCCCTCTTACTGGTTCATGCATGCAATTAAATAATTCACAGAGCATCTCTGAATCATTACCTTAAACTAGGGAGAGTCAAAAGCTATAGGTCCCAATGCTACAAAACTCCTGGAAATAGCCATTGCCTGGTGAATCTGTGAGACTTGCTAAGATCTGCCAGCTAATGTGTCACCCTTCACTTTAAAAAATTATCATTTAAATCAGTTCAGTTTTCTGATGTGAAACCTTGGGCAACTTTGGTCCAGTTTGGCAAACTTTACTTTTATGACTACCATTTATGATGCGCCTGTTATAATGACTGTTGAGTGGGTAAGGGCTACAAGGACAGACCCCAGGTTTGCATTAACTGAAAAAGTGGTGGTTGTTCGGCTTGCTTATCTCTAGCAAGTGAGCTCTTCTCTGCATCCATTAGGGTTCACTGCAGATTACAGTGCAAGACAATGCCCAAGCTAATGAGAGCTTTTGAATCATAGAATCATAGCATCAGTTAGGTTGGAAAAGACCTTTAAGATCATTGAGTCCAACCGTAAAAACAAATTTGAAAACAAATAAACAACATTTTACGCATTCAGCTTTTTAAATTGGGCCGTGACTCTGGAAATCTTGAGTGCCACTGATTTCAGCGGATTTTCAGAAAGCCAGCACCTTGGGAATATCTTTAGGATTAATGGTGCAATACCAAATAAGCTCAAAAGGCAATATTAGAGTAATAACGGGTGCAGCATGGTACCCATACAATCTCCTTGAGAGAGAGAGCAGTGCTGCAGAGAGTGCCTTTACACTGCAACAACCGCAGTGACAATGTCTATGATTATCATTTTGTTGTGATCATAACATTATAACATTAATGCATCATCTTCTTATTGACCATAATTCTCAACAACACTAATGCATACAGCAGTCTTGCAGAGATGGGAAGCAAACATCACTACCCAGCTGGCACGGATCCTATACATGAGCTCTACAGCCACGCTTGATATCAAACAATCTGCAGTTCGCCGTGTGTACCAGCTATGTCACACCTGCGTGAGATTACTGTATGTATGTCTAAACTTCCACCACTTCTGCTACCTAGGCACATTAGGAATAACATCCAGACCCGAGAGAGAGGAACAAAGCTGTCTAGAGCAGCCACCAAAATAGCCACAAACATAAAGGTACTTTTATAAATGACAATCAATCATAAACCAAGTGTAGCTTAAAACAGCAGAAACAACTGAGCCACAGGGCATTTCCTAGGGATACAGGAGAGGCCAGGGTTAAGGCCCAGACATGACTACACCCAGCCTGTCATTAATCACCAGGAAACGCCTTTGCCTTGATCATTTAGTATTTAAAATCATAGATGTTTGACATGGGAAGACCTTTTCAATCGTTTGTTCATCCTCCTATTGCAGTATCTCAGACAATCTTCCCCTTCAGTGTTTCTTTGATACAGTCTGCATTAAACCTGTGCTGTACCTAATATATTCCACATGAAGTACAAGAAATGTTTTTATTAGATGGAACAAGACAGGATTCAGGTGAGAGAGACCAGTAAACATAGTGAAAAGCCAAAAGAAGCCAAATACACTGCACCAACTGCAATTTGCTTCAGGCAGGGAGAGCCCTGCAATACCTAGCAAAAATAGTGGGTTTTGCACAAAGAATAAAAAATTGGGATTTTTTTTCATTAGGCCTTTTCAGTTGGAAGGCTTTTCAGAATCACAATATGAAGTTTTATAGTCTTTTGACTTCAAAATGTTGCCCTTGAGCCACAGCAGCAGAGCTAACATCAGGCTAGATCACGCAGGTGACAGATAGAGTGGTATCCATGTGTTGGGGGACTCAAGACTTCATCGACAGTCATCATCATCCCCATCATCAGATGGGGGAACATCATGGTGGCCTCCGTGCTCCCCAGCCTCGGTGCCACAGTAGCCCCATGCTTCTCTTCCATGCCACCAGTTGCCAAGTGGGACTGTGAAGCCTGGAAGCGAGGGGATGCTGACACAGGGGTAAGGATACCAGCTCTGAGCCATGGGAGGAGCCCCTTGCCTGGGGTGTGATCCTCCTTGGCCAGTTGTCCTGGCTTCATGCCCAGAAAACTGGGAAGAGGTTGCACTACAGCCCAGCCTTTGGGGTCCCTCTGCATTTTTACCTTTACTCCATTCTAGGATTTTAGTTGCCCCTTTTATTACACATTCAGTCCACCTGTCACAGGGGTGACAAAAAGCAGATCCACTCAGTAAAGGTGGGCTCAGATGCTGGGTTTTAATGAATCATCTCAGCGATACTTGGCCTTGACTAATCAGTAGCTTCTGTGGGAAAACAACTGAATTAATATTCATCCTGATGCCAGATTTTAAAGACCGTCTTGTGCCAAGCGCTGTGGATTATTGGCAACAAGGCACTGTTTTCCTCCCTCAGACATGTCAGCGTACAAAGCAATAAAAGTCACAAAGGAAAAAAAATGTTGCATTTTAGAGATTCTTTCTTTCTACAAAGCTAGCCATTATCTTGACTCTCTCTGAAGCCAGGAAACGTCCACTGAGTCAACATAAAAGTGACTCTATAATGGGTTATTCATCAACTGTTCATATTTGTGACTGACCTGACAGGGCTCATCTCCTGCAAGCAGACAGCGCGGAGCGCTACCACCTACAGCAGGGGCAGGGTTGAATGTACGGGAGAGAAAACAAGAAAACAGTGCTGAACTTCCCTCACCCTGCCCACAAAATCCTTTCTGGTGAAAACCCTTTTTAGCTGTTAATGTTGTTTTACGGCCCAATTACTCCTACCACCATCTGCTTCTTTGTGAAAACATTCTGTAGATGCTGAAGTAACCAGACCAAGCAAAAGGCTGAGACAGACATCGTCATTGAAGTCTCATAACTAATGCTGTGACCAGGGCTGGGCGAGCAGCTGTGGCCAGCTAGGGCAACAGCTTCTGAGCAAGAAATAAAACTTGGAGCAAACTTGGGGAAGGAGAGAAGGGAGTTTATCATGAAAATCAGGAAAATCCTTCATGGAAAGCTCTCTTTATGTCCTTTCAGTTGGTGAATCTTGTGTATTCAAAGGACCAAATTCTGAAATTCAGAAGAAAAAAATGCATGCTCTACAAAATCCACACTACACAGCTAATGAATGAGCCCTAAAGGGCATATTCTTTCAGCAAATCTGCAGTCATCTCAACAGTATCTTTGCAGAGGAGGGACAAAATCCATCCCAGTAGGGACAGCTTTAACGTGATCCAGAGAAAGGGATGAACTCTAGCAGGGATTAGGAAATTCTCCATTTCTCTTCCACCAGGTTGGACACCACTATCTTTCAGGTCTTGTTTATATTGCAGTATTTTTGCTTAAAGACAGAGAAGCACTCCTCAGGACAGAGCTCCTAGCTCCTGAGACAGCAGATGCCTTAAATTTCAGTTTAGATTTAACATGCCTCGGGCCATACAGTTCTTGGTCATGTTGACTAAGTGCTTTGAATCAGGGCTTGTGAGCTTGGTCTTCAATGCCAAAAGAGCTTATAAGGATTCTGAGAACCTCCTGAAAACCTTGAGGGGTAAACAGCCTGTGCTGCTCTCCTTACTCACATGGAGAGGTATTTTGTTACCTGGAAACCTCCACTGCTTTTGCAGACTTCCATGGTAGGATGACACCACTGGACAAAACTAAAGAGAGAAGAGTCAAAGCATCAAGCATACCTTAAAGCAAGTATTAGCTAAATAAAAAGTCACAGGCTCTTTTGAACATGGAGAAAATCTAGCACTCTGATTTTTATGAAAATCCAAATGGAGCGTGTATATGGTAAGAATGAAACGGCCAATTACTAACTTCGGGTTTTACTTCTCTGCACAGCGAACGATCTCCCAGTTTTCCACGTATCCTATAGTGGTAAGAGGCCAGGGTGTGTCTGTATTTCCAGCATAAACTTCAATTTTATGGCTTTACAAATCAGATGTTTTAAATTACAGCTGGATGAGACTGAAGACTCCTACACAAGTTGTCATGTCAGAATTGAACTGGGGAAATATTCATACACATTTTTTTGCACTGGGTATACCATGTGCAAAAGAGAGATTATGAAAACTACTTTTCAGCCTTTGAGAATAGTATGGCAACACTGCATCCTCCCGGTGGTTTTGCTTCAAGACCTAAGTTTACCAACATCCCAGTGACACAGAGTAACACAGCAAGTCCTGCATGTACCTCATGATGCTGGCATAAGCAATGTTCTCAGTTGCAATGTCCTGGAAGACCACTAACATATCGCTCCTCAGCTGCCATTTTAGCCCTTTGGGACTGCTAATAGCATCATTCCTGGGACGGCTTTTATGTTACAGCTAAGGATCAGCAGTTCTAGGGCCACCTTCCAAGAGAAGACAAATCCTTTGAACTATGTAGCCAAAGACACTGAAAATATTCCTTTAGCCAGTAAATAATCTTGGATTTTTATTATTTGCCAACCTTTGATTTATGAAATACTTTTATACAAAAACAAGGGAAGAAATAAACACATTTCAGTCAGCAATACAAAGTGCAAGTGACTTCCACATAACCTGCAGTTAGAAAATAACACCCATCATTTTTGGGTGGTAAAATATAACATAAAGGAAAAAGGGTATCAGTTGATGTATTAGCCTGGGATTCTGTCCAGAGGGCTAACACTGCTTCTCTGCCTTAGACCTTCTGTGAGTGAAATAATGAAGGTCCAGACCTTCAAGGTGCCTAATTCCCATTGATTGTCTTCAGCATGAATGAAGAACTATCTTAATTCTTTTGCCTGTGCTTCAGACCACAACAGGCAACGTGGAGGTTGCTTCACGCACCTCACCACACAGGTGTAGTGAGGATAAAGGCAGTGAAGTTCACGAGATGTTCATGTAAGACAGATAAGTAGCTAAGATAAAATGAGACGCTTAAAAGGTTACATATGTTGTATACCATAGTCATTACAACTCCCAAAATTATTTGGTCATACTACATGGATATGCCAATCCAGGTGAGAATTTTTTTCCGTAAGAAATTATTGGCTGTGTGCATTGCTTTTACATTGTTTTCCTACCCATCAGACTTCTTTTTTAAAAAGCTTCATTTTCATAATATAAAAGCTAGCTGATCTTAATGGTGTTGGAGAGGGATGATGCAAGAGGACTTAATTCTGATTGTGGACTCAAGATTGAGTCATGACTGGGTTTGACAGTATTTTTTTAACTGTACTTTTTTAAACTATTATACATTATTCTCCAGTCTCTGGGTTCATAGCAACTCACAGAATTTACATACAGTTGTCCTGGTTTCTGCCACAAATGAGGAACAAAATCTGCAAAGTTCTAAAATAGACTAGAAATATTGGCTAATCTGAAGTTTCACAAAATTGTTAAGAAAATGCTCCATCATACATCACTTCTGAGGTTTCAGATTTTGGAGAATTCACCATAGGCGACTGCATTGCAGTGGTTATTAGTGGGGCCAGAGAAAAGAGTTGGAAGGAATGGCCAAAACCTGCAGTCACTGACAGGTCCTCCATGGCTGGTGGGAAGAAGGGGAGCAGCCAGTTGCTTCCTACGAAACACTTCCCCTTCTGACAGAGGAGAGATAAGGATACGCTCAAGATTACATGTATATGGATATTGCATGTATATGCAGCCTGATCCACTGCCCACAGAAGTCAAAGTTAATCTGAGTTTAACAAGAACTGGACTAAGCTGACGTTTTAGTCCCTTTGACTCAGCAAAATACTTCACCTCCATCCCTAGTTAGGATGGGACCCAATCACACACCTAACTTTCAATCTTTGACGTCAGCTGGCCATTAAAAATGCCATTGTGAACACAGATGAACTTTGAAGCAGGGCCAAGGGAAACACTATTGCTCCAGCACAACTAGGTGGTATCAAGAAAATTGAACGTACCTTTCCTGTACAAGCTCTATGGGAAACAACGTCTCTGCAGTTAAAAATAAATAAAGTACAGAGCCCTCAGTGACTGCTGGCTCTGTTTATTTGGTATATTTTGTTTATTAGGTATATTAGAAGTCGCTGTAGACTGCCTTTGACAAACATTTTCGGTATCAACAAAATCCCGGTAACACTAAGCAGTTCGGATTGTAGCCTTTGAAACTCCTTTTCTAGACAACATTCATCTTCCTAATTAATAATTAATCACACCGTGTTTTTAAAGAGATTATCAGGTGTGATAGCAGAGTGTGCCTAAGGCAGTGACTTCATTAACCATACGGAAGAAGTTTACTTTGTAGTTCTCCAGCCTGTCGCAGGGGTAGGTGCCAAACGGGGTCTCTCTTGGGTTAGAAAGTCAAAGAGCAACAATTTAGAGCAGGAAACAATTGGGCTATTATTTTTCTTTTTTTCTTTTCCTTCTTCAGGAGCTTTTAAATCATAAATCTTCAGATGCTTGTTGTGCAATTTAAGACTCAGGTCGACTTTTCCAACAAAAAGGCCCAATTCTGTGAAGAATGGAGCACCCTTCTGAGTTAGACTGAGGACCTTCCTCTGTTGGTGCATGTTACCATGGTAGGAAGAGTTTACAAACACTGTTCCACCTAACAAGGCTTTGAACTGCATTTGTGCAGAGACGCTCCATAGCATGCCAAGAGTGTCAACAGGGCTGGAAACACTGATTTCACCTAGAGGACAGTATCTCAAGTACACTCTCAGCAAGAACTCACAGCGGATCCTGCCCAGACTGGAACTAGTTTGTGGCCCTGACTTGAAATGTCAACAGCAGCATGAAAGCTAGCAGCCCCCTGAGGATTACAGGACTGTTTTCAATGTAATCAGCCAAGAATAGTGCTGGACAAATAATCATTACCAACTAATTTTATTTACTTTTGTCAATCGGGCAGCTCTATGCATTAATTCTGGAAGGATTCCTGCACTATGAATGAAAATGTTTCTCTTATTTGCCAGTTCTGCTATTCCCATTGCCTGGTTTCAGTACTGACAGATACTTTATGCCTTTTCCCATTAAGCTTTTGCTTACTTTTATGAAGTGTCATTAGGATTATTCCCACTAACGGTCAAAAAAGGAGGGTATCGCTCTGCCCACAGACTGGACTGCTAATACAGGTGAGACTGAAAATCAGATGCCCTGACTCTGCCTTCTCTCTAACCAGCAGGATAATAACAAAGAACACAAATCCCCAGCTTTTTTTGAAGTGCTTTTCACAAAGGACTAGCAGAGGAGGGTGCAACTACCCCCTGTAACTTAGCACTAATCTACAATAAAATATACTAGTTTTTAAAGTTAAAACCAAAAATGTAATGTGAAACTACTTGATACAATGGGTCCATTTCTCCTTGAATTTTCTCCTGTGAATTATCTTCTATTTTTAGGTCTTTTATTTTTAGGCTGCTGCATGCTATTGCTGAGCAACTCGACCAACTATTAATTGGAAGTGTTTTGCTTCTCACGCGGTTTTATTTCTTTGCTTTCTGCACCACTTAAACCGAACTGTCCTCCAAAGAGATGACAGGCTATGAAGAGCACATTTAAAGGACAGTTACAAGCTGTGCTCTTCAGGCGCAGTGTGGCACTATTATAAACCTTTTGCTGTTCTCTCCTCCTACACCTGCGTACGTTTGTGTCTGTGCATGCATTTTTCTTAGGCCATGTCAAACTTTATGGAGTATTAGGGCCATATGGCAGCAGTTCAGCAAGCTCTCAGCATGCAGCTGAGATTAAAAGACTCCCTGAGCACAGTCAGTGGAGTCTCGTGACAATATCCATGTGCCGTATATGGTGCTTGGTCACGACAAGTAGATCCAAATGATCTGACATGGGGAGGGGTGGGAGCTGGAAAACCCAGCAGGGCACTTCACGGCTGCAGGTCCCCGCGTTTTTGGCAGCTGCGTTACGGAGTTTCTTCGAGGTGCTGTGCCACCCAGCCAAGTTCGAAGCTGAACTTAAGAGAGTGGTACATGATCATAACTGCTATTTTTAATACTATTGTCACTACCTTTTTCAGTAACCTAGACAACAGCAAAAACCTTATTTCTTTCCAGTTCCAGAGCACTACTACACTAGTTTGAACTACTGTTCGAACTGAAGTCAGTGGCAAAGCACGAGTCAGGAATAAAATCAGACCCCGTTCAAGTGGCATTTCATTTAAAAGGACTTAACATTTGCTGGGATATTTAACTCTGCAAAGCTCACATGCCTTTGCAAGCTACCACTTTAAAATACTAGCTAAAAATATTTGTGTTATCTGAAGTCAGATGAATAAATCCTCCCTACTGCTGGGTACACAGTGTGGCAGTGTACAATACAACTGCAAATTTATTTGTTAGAAACTGTACATCTGTTATGATTTACGCTTGCCAAAATATAATTCTTTATGGCAACAATTGTTTCATGGTGCTTAAAGTTTTTCACCTCTGTGCCAGGAATCTCATATGGGATAATTCCATGACCTTGGAATCCAGCAGATACATTCCACATCTGTCTGGTCTGGGAAAGCCCGAGTTTGTTGTGTGAAACCCAGAGCGGGAAAATAAGACCTGGAAATAGCTGAAAATACAGAAACTGCAGGGCTGCTTCTTTTTTTCTTTTTTTTTTTTTAATTACCAGTTTCAAGTGCAGTAAATCAATCTCACAGAAGCGGTTACTTTGCTTTTGTAAGCAGACATTCACTTCTGATCCTATCTTCAAATTAAAGAATATGGTATAAACATTAAAATAGTTCTATCTCTGGAAAAAAATCACAGCCTTTAAATATTAAAACTAAATCTTGTTGAAGGCTGCTTGAGATTTAAATGGAAATGCACCCAGCCTACTGCAAGTAAACATCTTACTGGTGCCTGTGAAGATTTAGGATGGCAGAAAAACTGTAGCTGTCCTGGAATCTCAGGGTAATACCTTTCTCATTAGACTTTTTAACAAAAAATTAACCATAAACAGCTTTGTGAGCAGTGAACTTAAAAAACCCTGGTTTTCTGTGACTCTTCCCTGTGCATATTTTCTGTTATTCTAATAATTTAGCTGAGCTCCTGCTGCAGCCTTGCTCTCCATGGGGCACTGTAGCATTTTCATGCATACAGCCTGTACCTCAATAACCTGCACCCTGCTACAACCTCTGCAACACTGGAGACAAGACAGTGGACAGAAAGCCACAAAAAAAGGTTATACCAAGAAAAAAGGGGAAAAGGTGAATGTGTTTGCTTGACAGAAGGGGGAGACTAAATATTCTTGTCCATACTAACCAGGATGATATCCTGGTTTAAAGCAGGAATTGCTGTTCTGATCATCACCTAGGCTAGAAGTCTCTCTTTCAAAATGCTTTAATGGTTGCACTTCGGTCTGCAAATCCTGAAGGTGCCAATTCACTTATAGGCTATGTCATCCTGCAGGGCCAATATACTTAAAAGATGGTATCCCAAAGGGATGTCACATAGGAACACAGCATTGCAGGCTATCCGGAAATGAATGATTAATTTATGAAGTTCATACAAAACTGTGCTAACAATTTAAAATCCATGTGTGAATTCTGGGTGTCTTAGAGAACCTTTTTATGACAACAGTCACAAGATCCCACTTGGAACCAGCATTTGTGATGCTGGTGCCCCACAGCTTTGTAAATTGGTAACTGATTTGTCTAAGGCATGCTATGAATGACATGGTTTATAATAAATTAGTACCTTGCCAAAAAATTATGTGGCAAAGTTTAGCTTTGTACTACTGGACATAAAAGGAGGCTTCATTCTGGTGATACATGAAATGGTTTCTGCATATATAGAAGCCAAACAAATTGGCTGCATTTTGAGTGTTTTGAATTATAAGGCCACAAATATCAAAAAACATCTGAAAGAAGCTAATGACTTTTCAACATATTGTGACAACAAACCAGCCAAAACTACTTTCAACCAGTTTGTAGAATAATGTGTTCCTGGCGGCTCACATCAACTCTCCTGCAGAAAAGTTTAACATCAAAGATGTAAACTCCTGTGAAATCAGGTTTAAAATACAAAGCTTAAACTATGTGTAAGCGGGCACAAATACTACTGCAGCACAAGAAATAGTTGATACTGGATGTTCATTCTTTAATGTAGAAAAATATAGGCAATTTCCAAAGTGAGAAACTATGTTAGATTTATAGTGGAAGGGTGAGGTGAGCAGATACTTTATGATTATGCAGCATGCAGGGTTAATACTTTTCTACCCATTCAAGTCTTAACAGCTGTTCCATCAAGAGGGGGAAAATAAAGGCCCTTGGTAATTCTTAAGCAAGCTGCCAATTTTCCACATGGGATTCAATGGCTAAGAAAATTAGGTTCTCCTTGTCTCATGCTGCTGCAAGGAATAACAGCACACTTAGTAACACTAGTAGAAATAAAAATACAGTATTTCTGAAAAAAAAGTTGTATTTCCTAAATTTTTCTTATGTACTAAATATCTTATTAACAAAAAAAATCCCTATCTAATATCTAGTCTCTTTTATTCTGACACTATTGTTTTGAAGGGGCACTGCTCGTCTCATATTTAAAGTTCCTTAAGTGTATAACTGTGTGATATACAGGTGCAGTTATTTGCACTGACAATTTTGTGAGCATCAGAAGAAAAACTATGTTCATAAATCAAATACATATTTCCAACACTCAAGAGGAAAGAAGGATGGAATTTTAAGTGTCAGATATTGATTACAAACCAAATTCTGGCTGCCTTGGATAGAGGCACCTGTCCAAAAATCCACAGATAAGGAGCAATCAAAGAAAAACCTGTTGGTCTCTAAGCCATTTGGAATGGGCACTGTACGAGCCCTTTATGACCTGAGCAGGGCAGGGTCTCTTTCCTCCTAAATCATATCACAACACATCAGCCTGATAGAGCCAGAGATGTATTCTGTGTACATACAACTGGCAAGGCAACACAATGATACCAGCTTCCTTACATCCATCTCACCCTCCTTCTCCCACAGTGAGGGATTCAGATTACCTCCTAGTTCCTGTGCCACCACTGCCTTGTTGCTGGTCATGTAACATCTGGTCTGGGATTTGCACTTGAAGTGTCACCACGCAGCTGTATGACGGTCATTCCCTGTCTATAGATTTGTGTATGAACACTGACAGCTGCTACTGAAAAGCTCCTACTTCAATATACCATTATATCCTAATGCTGTCTTGTTACTCTTCGTCTGAATCTAATATCTTTTTGTAACTTGTTATATCACAGCACCTAGGTATTTGTATAAGATACCAAGGATCCAAATATTTATGTCAGAGAGGGAGGAAAAACACCATCAGCATCTGTTTGCAAAAGTGAAATGGTGGAACTGAAGTGTCAGATAATCTCCCAAAAAGATGTCAGCATTTTCAGCTGCCTGACAGATCTGTCTGCCTGTGTGAGAGTAAACAAGAAAATGGCTCAGACATTTGGACTGAGTTTAAGGTGAAACAAAGAACAAATTATCCATTTTCAGATCAGGTCTCTCACTCCAATTCACAGGATTGTTTGTGATTTCCCCTGTAAGTCCCTTTGGAAACAATGATCAATGCACTGTGTGGCTAGCAAGCCTTGTTAAAGTATTAGTGATTTAAACAAGAAAAATCTCATGTAGAAAACAAACCTTCAAACAGTAAAGACACTAGACACACCTCAAAATTCCTCTGTGTCATCAGTTTACTGGAAATCTGGGATCGTCCCACTTAAGACATTTCCATGGAACTGGTGTCTGAATTAATTTGAATTTTGAGCAGTTCTCCTGGTTTGGGTGGAGTTAGTTCAGATCTATCCTGAAGTAAGAGATTAAACTGAACCTAAATGTCTTTAATACAAAGTCTTGAACTTTAGCAGGAAATGACAGAGCTTATCAGGATGCCAACCTTACCTCTGTAATAATGAAGAAGTCATCACCGGGCTCTCCCTGCACAACAATTTTTTCTCCATCTTCGAACTGGACAGGTTCCAGTGCATCAGCCACTGTCAGCCGCTCCCATTTGTCCAGGGACTCTAAAATATTGAAGATCATAAAGCTTTATTATAAAAAGACTCTTAACTTTGGCTGAAGATTCGTATCTAAACTGACAGTTCTGCTATGCCTCGTTCTGTTATAAAAGAAACATTTCTTTCATCCAGGCACTTTGCACGAACCTCCAGTTGGGAAACATGAATGTATTTATTCATTATGTCTTAGACTTTAGTAATCAGCCAGATAATAATCTTAAAAGTTGGACAGGAAAAATTGGCTCCAGTTCCCTAAGCCTGAGATCTGATCGCGCTGCCCTGATGCTGCAGCGGATTGGAGCAGCCTAGGAGCTGTTGGGAGATACCAGTGATATGGGAGCACCAAGATCCTCTCTTAGCACATCCCACACCTGATGTCAGAACAAGTCCTACTGTCTTTTCGCCAGAGTTGCCCTCAGCTGGTTACCAATGGCCCGCTAGATAAGCGATGCAGAAGTGCCGATCCAAAAGATGACTCTTCCCCCGTGGGTGAGACCACGCAACACTGAAGCCAAGGGCAAGACCCTGGTAGCATGGGTGGCAGTGGGACCAGAGGCTCAGTATGGATGTTTGAAGTGACACCTCTGTTTCATTTGCCAGCACGATGGCTTACAAAGTGTTTTTCTTTTCATTCCCCTACTTAGAGAGAAAAGTTATAAAACTTCAAAGTAAACTTCAGTAAGAAAATATGACCGGTCTGTTTAATCAGTAATGCAGCTAATACAGCCTGGTTCCTGTGCCTTTGTGCCCTATCACCCACCTGCAGCTGCCACAAATCCCCACATGGCAAAAGACAGGCTGCACAGCGGCTCGTCCAGGGCTGCTCACTGTCCCGCTGCCTTCCTCCTCCTGCGTTTGCTAAGGGATGAATTCTACCCACCCTGCCTTCTCTCTCCCTCCTGGGAGAGGAGGGGTGCCAACCTGTGTCTCTCTCCTCTACCCATTTGCATGAGAATTCAAGACAATGAATTGTACTTGAACTTCTGTACTTTTACCAGATTTGACTGAAAGAAGTGACAGGTTTAAAAGTTATTAAAAGAAACAGATAATATAATGATATAACCTTCCCTGCCTCAAAAAGCTGGGCTAAAATTCATGTACTAGAGCTCTGCTGAGTCTTACTTACTATGAATTATTGAACTATGGTAAGTCAAGACACAGCTCCTGACACCAGGATTAGATCTGGGCTGTTCTCTCAGACTCTAGTTTTCACATTTTGTTCAAAATATTGCTTAGAAGTATTGTGTAAGGGTGAAAGAGTTGTTCTTTAACAGTTAAAAAGCCTTTTGGCTGAGCTCAGAAGTGCACACGGAGTCTTGGTAACAAAACCAGATCGAAGTGATCAATGCACCAGGGGTAAGTTTTGAGTTGCCTGACACACATCATGTTTTTATGCCACTTTCTGCTGCTGTTTGGGAAATGATTATTTCTAATATTTTCCCCGCCTATAATCACTAATGCACTTTCCTGGTCTATTTGTGGCCTTTGCTGCAGAAGCATTAATATCAAAGGCCAAGGCCATATTGTCAATGCAACATTCAAAAAGTGCTCTGTTTGACTAAAAATAAGCATAGAGCTCTTTCATACAGACTAGAGTAGGCTTTTTCATTAAAAAAAAAAGAATAAACTCAGTAATTAACAATGAAAAGAAAGTCTCTTGAAACTTCTTCTTCAGTTGGCTTTATGAAAAATTCAAAGCTAATTCTAGCTGTAGTCACGAAGTGTCTCTTTTGTTGAAGGGAATTGTGCCACTACAAATACATTGGTTAATGGTTCTTGCAAACAGAGCATAGTATAGAAGATTGTACGTGATAAACTCCTGAAGTTTTAGTTGCAGAGTTAAAGTCAGGCATCAAATAAAGTAGATCATATGTAATTTTTTGCAATTTCTAAATTGTACGTATCAATTAATGGCTTTACATTTAATTAAACTCCAGAAGAAAGACTTCAAACAATTGGTTTTTTCATATCTTGTTGAATACACTATAAGCAGCTACTGATAATCTAAAAATTCTTAGACTTAAAAAAAAAAGGGTCCTACAGTTATATGGCCAGCTACAGACACTATGCAAGCCTTGTAAAAAAATATATAAGAAGCAGGTAGAGGTTTTTTCACCATGAAATCACCAAGTTCTGACCACATTAAGGCATGAAGTGAAGTTGACTTCTCGGTGCTGTGTTGAGATTTCTAAAATACCTTTCTGTTTCCCAGCTGTCATCTACTTTTTAGACATGTGAAATAGATCCTTACACATTTCACCTAAATTCTCAGTGCTCCTGAAATGATACATTATTTTGTCTGGTGCTTTTCCATACTTAAAAAAGGTTCAAATCTTGAAGTCCTACCTCATTTTTTACTGAGATTGAAAAGCCATACTACAAAGTAGGATATAATTATATTGCAAACCGCATGTTTAAGGAAGCGCATCTTTGAATAACCTTTCCACTCTGAAATTGTTTTGAGATGTCTCATTGTTATAATTGCTTTTCATTACTGCAGGTGCAGAGATCCTTTTTTCTTTAAATACTCATTGTAATTTGGTATAATTTGTGCTCTTAATTTAGGAAGATTTAAATTAAGCATAAAATAAGGCATTTAAATGATGAAAGCTTCATTAATAAGTGAGCAACATACTTGGCCTTACTTTAAGCATACAAATGTAATTGAAAATTTCATGCATAGCACCTCTCAGAAGTTCAAGTATATTTTCACTAAGATTCTCATATTTCAGGTAAATAAGCTCAAATGGTAGAGGAATACAATAAACAAGAAAAGAAAATTGTTTAAACAGACATATAAGTATTTTAGTTATATAGCATATTAATCCTGTACTGGTTTTTGGTTTTTTTCCCAAAATAGCCCCAGCAGAAATATGATGTTTCTCCTGCAGCATCAACATTTCATTGTACTGTCTAACACTATCCTCCTTATTAGAAGCTTTTGTTCTCCTAATGGTGATTGATTGGTCAGGCATTATGGGTTTGTTGTTTTTCCTACTGAAGGCCATCAAGAACATGTCCAAATTTCGTGGCTATCACATTAATCAAAGGGCAACAAAATCCAAGGACAAGAAGCTAAACAGATGTTTTAAGAATGTGAGACAGGGGCTGTAAAATACGCAGAAGAAAAGAAAAATCAGTCTGTTTTGATTTGTGAGGTTAGTTTGTTTAGTGCACATGAATACAGTATTCTTACAGGAAAAAGCTTCTCACCTGTCACCTGGAAGGAGGTAACTAGACTTTATGACAAATTTCTATCTCTGCACTGCTTTCTCCTCTATCCATATGATCTCTATTGCAACAGCAGCTACCAAAAGGTTACCAGCGCGTGCCTGCTCCCATATTTAAGGAAAGATTTGCCCTTCAAACAAATGTCCAGTGCATATTAAAGAATGAGAAAAACAAGTCCTAAAAAGGGCCCTTTACACTCCAATTCCTTCGGAAATGACGCAACTGTGAGACCTTCTGTTTGACCACCGTTGCTTTCATCGTGCCATCAAAGACCAAAATTCATTCTGCCAACACGTATAACAGAGGAACTAACAGGCAAGTCCAAAGGGCAACTGACCCAAAATGGAAACCTTGCTCAGGAATTCTTCATACATCTTCCGCTTTCTCAGCGTGCTGCCCTGTTATTAAGGGAGAGAGAAAAAGGAGGTAGAACATTACACAAAGTATTTTTGCGATTTCTTCCTACAGCTGCTCTTTTTTTTCCCCTCCCCTTCCAAATCTTAAGCATAGCCAGTATAAACAGCCTAAGGCAAATGTTTCCCCATAAAATGTCTGGGCAAGTTGTATTGCTGATAAGCAAAGACAGAAGGAATCAAATTCAATCCTGGTGTAATTTCACTGACTTCACTGGTGTTACTGGACACCGCAGATGAATTGTATCCATTATTTACAGGCACTCATTTTAAAGCCAGAGCTTCATCAATTAACTGTTTAGCTAATTCAATATATATCTTGTTACCAATGAGGCCCTGCTAGAAGGGAATTTACAATTACAAAGTAGGATAAAACTTAAAATGTCCCCCTCATGGGTCCCATCCTTTTAGGTTAAAACCTCTTTAATGCCAAGAGTGTTTATCTGTAAGCCTGGTTTATATTCTGTATAGCGTTGTATGTATTACTACTACTGAGCAACCTATTCATATTATTATTTTAACAAGATTTAAGTGTTTTGGAGCAGACAATCGATCAATGTATGTGAGCCACCACCACAGTCATTCCCACTCTAGTAAGATTTTATTGTGTGATAAATTACTGAGAAACCTTCCGCATACATAGTGTTCGATCACCATAGACAGAAACCGTAAGTAGCCACTCCAGCATGCATTTTTGAAGGAGATTCAGGTATGAATACATATGATGCAGTTTTAGCAATACAAAAATAATTAATTCATCCTTAACTCCTTCTGCCGTGACACAAATGACTTGAAAAGAAAACCTTCCCAGGTACCAAAGAGGAATTCCGGGGTCTTCCTTGGTACCGTGCAGTTTATTCCACAATATGACAGCCCCCACTGTTTCTGCCTGGGTAGATTTCCTGTAGATGTCGAAGGATGCCTGGTGCCTGCTACTCAAATCTACAAGGCAGGAGTACAGCATAAACATGACACACTCATCTTCTGAAGAAAGGGGAAATAAAGTTGGCATTTACTTATAGGTAGGGCAGAAAAGACAGAAGCATATGTCAATATCTGCCATAGAAAAAGCCACTTCTCTATTCCTCCTTCTCCAAGCGAGCACTGGTAAGTGCTGGAAGCAGAGGCAGAAAATGGGGATAGACAAAGGAAAAGGAGAAGAAACATTTTACCCTCCAGTGTCAAAGCATTCAGAAATGTATGGAAGTATAAAAATGGGAAAGGCTGGTGTACTTGAGTGCAATGATGTAACTAAGAATTAAATATTGTCCCTCTTCCCACACGCATTGTGCAGGTGGGGCTTGATCCAATGACCACCAAAGCAGTGGGAATCCTTCCACCAACATCAACGGGCTTTGGCATCAGCAGAAGCTGCCAGGTGCTCTCCTCTGGGGACAGTTCCCATATGCACCCCTCTCCCGGGGCCACCCCTGCTCCGAAACAGCCACAGCACTGGCAGGAGCTGCCACTCTTCCCAGGTGTCTCTGGACCAGCAGCAGCACCAGCTACCGAGGCTTCCCCGTCCGCACTCTGTTCATAATTTCTGAGTCTGCTGATGACAGTTCGCCTCTCAGCGATAGCATTGGTAACCCTTGTCTGACCTCTCTGTCTAACAAACCTGGTTCTCAACCTCGGGGGCCCACAAAGCATCTGAAGTGCCAGAAAGAAAAAAAAATGAACTTCAAACAGAGGAGGCTCTGCAAACCACGTCAGATCCTGACAGCTCGCTGTGAGACAAAGAATGGAAAACTGGACACTGCGCAGTTGTTGCTTTCCTCCCTGCAATCGAGTGGAAATGAGACCAGCAAAATTGACAGCTGTGGAAAACCAGATTGGTGGTTTAGTTTGATGGGCTGGGGCACCCAGGGACAGATGTGGAAAATGCTTTTTAAATGACTTGTGGATACAGATGAATTTTAAGAAGCAGTAATCAGTAGCTATAAGTGACGCCTGACCACAGCTTCGAGTATTTAGAGACGCAGCCAAGACCCAGGAAGGTAAGAATTGCAGGCATCCCGCCTGGCCCGGAGAGCAAAAGCCCATCACTTCCTACAGTACAATGGGTGTGTTCGTTCTTGGCTAAACTAAGCCAGGGCAGAGGTACAGAATTCACCGTGAAGACAAGTACAAAAGCAAAACCGAAGTGGAAAGAATTAATTAAATGTGCTGTTATCATTTTCTGCATTGTGATAGTACCTAGAACCACAGTGGGACCCCACCTAAGACACAGCTTCCCTAAGGGTGCCCATGCAGGCACAGAAGCTGTCTCTGCATTTTCAGAGCACAAGACACTGGACAGTGATCAGCACACTGGGACCCCAATTTCTCTTCCAGAAAGGAGAAGCTTGGCTCACCCTCATGCACATTGTTTTCACTTGAGTGTGTTTTCCTGCGCAAGCTTTCACGAGCAGATTGAGGGGAAGAGATTTTGAAAGAACACTAATAGAAGCTAAAAACAACCCAGCATTAGAAATCTTACAACCAACCAAAGCATGTGCTTATTTCCATTGGTATTAATCACCTTCCCTCCCCATGAAACAGAGACAGAACATGCCTACTTCCCACCTTCCTTGATCAGCCCAATATTCCCCTTTCATCCCCTCCCATATGGATAATGTCACCTCTGACTCCTGATGTCCTTTTTATACTTGTTTTATTTGATCTAGTTGCTTTATCTAAATTGTTGAGGCCACGGGTATGAACACCATCATAACCTTTTCTACTACCCTTCAAGTCATTTCTGCAGAAGTGTCAACCTGCGCACTCCCTGGGACATGTGCTAAGTCTGTTCTCATGCAATATTTTCATGGATCTTCTAGAAGAAGCAACGAATCAGACAGTAACAATATCTGCGGACTAGGAGATACTATGAAAGCCTGCCAGGACAGGAAAATAACAAGAAAGGACCTAGAGACATTATAAATGTGAGTAGAAAATAATAGAATGAGCTTCTGCTTGGAAAATACAGCTAAGAAATGCGAAGAAAAAAAAATCCAAAGCACAGATGTTTGACAAACAGAAGAAGACCGGAAAGCTGTAAGGCTGAAGAGATTTACAGACAGTAGGTGAGACCTGGTTTGCAGCATCAGACTGCAACAAGAACACAGCCAAGGCTATTTTGGTCTGTATACTCAAAGACATCATCCAGGAATGAAGTTTAGAGGCTCCATCTCCATGGCTTGGATGTGACGGCGCCTGGCATGCTACACTCTGCCTGGGTACCTCTTCTCCAGAAAAGTGCTCACAAACCAAACAGAGCCTGAAGAACTGCTAAAACACTCGAGGAGAGCCAGTATGGAAGGAGCAAAACAAATTCACCTTGTATAGGTCAGTTCAACACTGGGATCATAGGCTATGTCATGCTCATAGCTAGCGTGCATTGTTGCAAGGGTTTTAAGTAGACAGTGATAATCATCTACAGATATATGACAGAAAGAGAAGGCAATTTAGTACAGCATAACTTGACATAACTCAAAGTAATAGGAGAAAATTAAGAAAATCTAATTTAAGATGAGTATCAAAAAAGTTTTCCCAACTTAGGAATTATTCTCTTGCAGAAAAGTTTCCCAAGGGAAGCAGTAGAAATCTTACTGCTTGAGCCAGATAAAAACAATAGTAAATGTACATGAATAATTCTGCACTGGCAGGGTTCTTGATAGCATGTTTTAAAAAGTCTTTATTAATTCTGCTTTTTCTAACCTATTAATATCTTATTTCAATAGTCGCTGCTTCTCCCTCTCCCTCCTTTCCTTTGTTCACTTTCTCCCCAATTCTGAGCTGTCATGCACAAGCTCATCTTCTTAAAGACAGTGGTTCCCATTAACTATGAAGACTCATTAATACGCTAAGCTGCAGTGCTCCTCCCTGAAACAAACCCAAGGAGAAACGAGGCCACTTGCATTTGACAAATCCACACAGAAAAGAGCTCAAAGCCAGTTTTAGGACCACTTAAAAATGTAGCAAGCCCTAGGCTTAGCTTAAGCAATACACAGGCTAGGAAAAATGAATGCACCAGAGATTATAACAGGTCTTGCTGAATAGGACTGTTGCATCTCTTTTCCAGCTGCCCCTTCTTCACTTTCCCTGTTTTCTTCCATTTTTTTTTCCCACTCCTCCAGTCCAGTCTCTGTCTTTCTTCCCCTCTGCTTGCCTCTGCCCTGTCCCTCCAGCACTCTTCATGTCTTCTTTCTTGCTCCATTTTTTTGGTGTGCAGATGGGCTGGCTGGAGTTGATCAGGTCCTTCCTAGAAAACCCCACCTTCAGTAAGAAGCCAAACAAATGGCTACCGAAAGGCAAAGCATGGTTCAAGTTTCAAATAAAAGAGTTATGCTGGCAGGAGATACCGGAATGGCCTTCTGAACGGTTCCAGCCCTATTTAATCCCTGTGTAAAACTGATATTGAATGATGCTTTGGGTGTACATTTTTACAGGAGCATGAAAGAAAGAGTCACCGTGCATACTGGCCATGAAAACAAAATAGTCCCCAAGATCCCAGTGCTACATTGCACAGATGTTGGATGGATTGCAGGCTTCGGATTCACTTTATGTTTTGGCCACCATGCAACCTACATTTTACGGAAACACGAGGTCCTGCTGAGTTATTTTGTCTGAGAGGAAAAAGGCACTTGTAAAAGAACTTGTTTGCAGCTTCAAAGCTGTGAAAAGATGGTAAAACAAAGCCAAAATAGCATAAATAAAATGAGGCATAACATTAGGAACTGACTAACCCTGATTTGTCATGACTTATATCCCAATATTATAATTCATTTTCTGAGAGCAAAGTTTGCCAAGTAGGCAAAAAGTATTGTATCCCATGCAACTCCACTCTCAGAGCCAGGTATCTTGGACCATGGGAACTACAGGATAGTTAAATAATCCTCAATCAAGTTAAATAATCCTGAATCAAGCCGCCTTAAAGAAGAAATTACAAGAAATTAATACTTCAAATTTCCTCAGTCTGGGAACTGAATTGTCTGGGGGATCAATCTGATGTTGAGATACAGACATTTGCTTCTCTGGTATTTGTGGTATTTGCTATATTTAGAATACAAATATTGTACTACCCTGGGATGTTCCCCACTCTGTGATGCTCTTGAATCCCAACTGCAAAGAAGAGAGCAGCAACATTTCAGCAACTGAATTACATGAGAATCCTATGGCAAAAAATTCCTTTGCATCTCTCCCAGAAGAATGTAAGTAAATAAATAGAGAATATATACATAAATGTGTGCGTGCTTGGGTGTGCACACACAGAGAACATATACATAAAAAATTTTGCAACAGCAAAAAGTATGCAACTCAGCACAGATAATTTTATGAAATAAATGGAACACACAGATGGACAGATAATTTATGAGTGTACTGAGGGGGGAACATGTTGAAGTGGGTTTTTTTAATCCATGTAGTACAATGAATTTCATGGTATAATACTTTTTCAAGGACAAAGCCAAGCAATTTCACTGCAAATCCTGACAAAAAGAACTATCCCAACATTTACAATCATCACAGCTGCTAAAACAAACTTGAATGTGACCTTCAAGCCATCAGGGTACCTAAGCTGAGACAATGAAATATAAAGAAATATATCTGTTTTAACAAACTTTTTTTGGGACAGGCTAAATAATAAATGGATGACAAGTGTAACTAAAAGCCAGCGGGAACTTTTTGCATCAGGCTTTGTCCATCTAAAAAAAGGAAAACCCAAGCTTCCAAACCTCCTGAGATGAATTTTATTCATACCATAAACCAGTCAGGATCAATGAGACACGTAAGTGAGGAAAATGGCACTAAGCAGAAACAAAAACTGGAAATTATTAAATGCAAAGCAAAGAACCAAAACAGAGCCTGCAAGGAGAAATGAGGTAGAGAGTCAAGTGTCTCATAACAGCATAAAATCTTTTTGGCAAGTGTGGATCTGCAAATAAGTATTTACAACTTGAATAAAATTTCAACACTAGACTGAGAAAACATGGGGATGGTCATGGCCAGGAAGGAATGCTGACAAAAGAAAAAACTATCTCAGGTTATAGAGGGGCTTTATCTGACTACAGAAAAAAACCCATATCTTTGGGATAAAAAAGTTATTGATCCCTTGGACAAAAGTATTTGCAAACAGAAAATAGAAAAACCTGCTCGCTCTCAAGTTTTAAAACCATTTTAAATTATGTATTTCAAAAGACATCTTAACCATTATTACACCTCTTATTTAAAGGCAGAAGCATTTCTAGATCCAAAATACCCAGCAACTTTCTAGAAACATGAAGTTAGAGGCTAAATGGCAGGAAACCATGTTTCTGGGACTCGAAAGGCAGCTACTACTACATCTTGAACTGAGTACAGCAAAACCAGCTGTGTAATGGTGGAGTTAGCTTCAAGTATGAAATGCAGCCACTGAAACATGATGTAATTAATTCTTAGGCTTGAGGAAATGTGCAGAGAGCCACTGTAACCTGCCCTTACACGAATGCACAAAGACAGGTGCCTCGTTTCACCTACAGCAAAGAAATTATCCATGCTGCACCTACAAATAAATGAAAAAATGACAGAATTCATGTAGTCTGGATGGGTAAATTGCGTTCACCGTGGATAGCACTTAAAATTAGACATTTTCTATACCTGCAGCAATTAATTCACTGTGCTACCTGAACTATTTCCTAAGTGTTGGGAATACTACAGTTGCACGGTCTGGGTATCTAATGTAATGCAACAGACCACCAATTTTTAATGGCCCCAACTGTAAAAAAACACAACAGAGAGAGGGAGAGAAAACACCTCCGTGTTAAGTTAAAGGTCTCATCAACTGCAGAAACTGAGCTTGCTAGGTGAGGTACAGCGGTCACTGGTTCAGAGGATACATAAATTAATTTGAAAAGCTATTAGCACTACACTAGAATCAAATAGAAGTATATCTGTAATATTCAGGTTGTATGTATGGCAAAGCTAGCATTAAAAACACAGTCTTCTCCACTTGGGACTTTAAACACTTTTAGTAAAATCCTGTCTCTGCATCAAATATCCATCTTCTGAAGGCTGCTATCAGATGGTAATGGACGCATGACCAAACCTGAAAGCTCACAGGGTTGGATGATGTTAGGTACCACTATTTTCATCAACACTAAAACTGAAATTACCTCTTGGCTACAAGGCCTGTGAATCTGTCCCTTCAGTTCTTTAGTAGCAAGGTTACAGGCAGCTGTTGAGTTTGAAAGGAGCAGAGCCATGAATCGTTAGCACAGACTCTGCAGCTACCATCCTATGATACGTGGCTGTGTGCTGGCTAATAACGATGGAGGGCACAGTCCAACTGAGACTTTTTTTTGAGTGGAGCTGGATGTGCCTTGTATTGCCTGCCTTGAAGAGCATAATACAAGTTCAGACAAAGACCTCAGAGGCAAGGGGTAGTGCTGAAAGACATTTTGAGGTTCATGATAAGGAGAGGATTTGCATAGCTTCGGTGGGTAACGGAGACCTCCTGAGGTTTTCATTCATGTATAATAGTTATGCATAATGTTATTCAATTGCATTTCTGACTCAGCGTCTTTCTGCTGAATCTTGTCCTCTATTCCTTCAGTTCACTTAATTTAGTTACTCAATGTTATTGTCATATCCTCTCTTATGTAGAAACACAGACTGCACAGCCTTCTATCATCAGTGTACTCTGAACACAGAATAGAAGTGCTGGCACTACAAAAGAAAGTAAAAAATATCAACTCGATAAACAAGCCCTTCTCCATAAACTTACCATTAAAATGCGTCTGTAGCTGTCTCTGTCAATGCCCCAGAGCTTGAGATCTGTCTTGGCCTTGACGGTGGCAGCCCGGGGCGTTCCATAGATCAATGCCAGCTCCCCAAAGCTGCCTCCTTCTCCGATGCTGGTGACCCACTCACCGTTGACATAAACCTACCACAGCACAAGACAAAACAACAAGCAAAACCAGTTTGGGGACTTAGTTGCTGTTTTCCTCCTACTGCCAGTTACCTAAAAAGCTATTAGTAATTTCCTTTCTAATCGCCAATGACCTGTATGAAGGGATAGAGTGTGCCCTCAGCAAGTTTGCCGATGACACAAAACTGGGAGGAGTGGCAGACACACCGGAAGGCTGAGCTGCCATTCAGCGTAACCTGGACAGGCTGGAGAGTTGGGCAGAGAGGAACCTTATGAAATTCAACAAAGGCAAGTGTAGGGTACTGCACCTGGGGCGGAATAACCCCAGGCATCAGTACAGGTTAGGGGCTGACCTGCTGGAGAGCAGCTCTGTGGAAAGGGACCTGGGAGTCCTGGTGGACAACGGGATGACCACGGGCCAGCAATGTGCCCTTGGGGCCAAGAAGGCCAATGGCATCCTGGGGTGCATCCAGAAGAGTGTGGCTGGCAGGGCGAGGGAGGATATCCTCCCCCTCTACTCTGCCCTGGGGAGGCCGCATCTGGAGTACTGTGTCCAGTTCTGGGCTCCCCGGTTCAAGAAGGACAGGGAGCTGCTGGAGAGGGGACAGCAAAGGGCTACAAAGATTAGGGGACTGGAACATCTTTCTTATGAGGAAAGGCTGAGGGACTTGGGTCTTTTTAGTCTGGAGAAGAGAAGACTGAGGGGGGATCTTATTAATGCTTATAAATACTGAAGGGGTGGGTGCCAGGAGGATGGGGCCCATCTTTTTCCAGTGGTGCCCAGTGAGAGGACGAAAGGTAACAGGCACAAGCTTGGTCATAGGAAGTTCCATCTAAACATGAGGAGGAAGTCCTTTACTTTGAGGGTGGCAGAGCACTGGAACAAGCTGCCCAGAGAGGTTGTGGAGTCTCCTTCTCTGGAGATTCAAAACCCTTCTGGACGCATACCTGTGCATCTGCCCTAGGTGAACCTGCTCTGGCGGGGGGTTGGACTGGATGGTCTCCAGAGGTCCCTTCCAACCGCTGTCATTGTGTGATTCTGTGATTCTGTGACACAGAAGGAAAACAAGAGCCTAACAGTTTCCACAGTCAGTCCCCAAAGAGGGCAACAACCCACTTTGTGGACAGAATTTCAAGTCGTCTTGCTTCAGTACAATGAGTGTATTTACACTCTGAGTTTTCAGCTCCTGTGGTTAACTGGCATCGTGTTTTCCCTCTTGTGTTCAAGGCTCAGACAGTCAACAAGCAGAACTGTCACAACTTTGGCTTTTTATTAACACTGTCAAACTTGAAAGGAAGGAGATTTGTCGATATGTGTAATGAGGTTTGCTGAAAAGCACCATGGCCATGAAATGAAAAACAGTCAAAACAGGGAAACATCTTCTGAAAAGGAACATTTTTTTCTTCCCTAAGCCTAGTGCCTCCAACAACCATTTAAATATAACTATTGAGATCTGTTTCTCCCTTAGAGAAGACTACTAAGGGCTTTGGACTTGAGAAGCTATACACAGAATTATCCTTCATCTTTAACATCAGCTCTACAGAAGCAATATTTGACCCACGTAGTATTTAGGTAACACATCCTCTCGAAACACAGTATGGATCGATACCACTACCACAGTATTTTTCCTGGATGACATCTAACCTGACCAGAATTCCTACACTTGAGTGCTATGTAAAACCATCACTGGAGAAAGCGGGACTTGTACAGGTGCTTTCCGCTGGGCTGCATTTTCCTCGCTATTCACGGACAATACAGCTCATGAGACATAATAGTGTATTCAAAGACTGGCATGGATTGTGTATTCTGCAGCTTGCTTGTAGGCTTGCTGCTATAAACCTACACAATAAACCCTTTTCATTCTGTTAATGTCTATGAGTTTAGAGGGTAGGAAAGGCTGTGTGCATTTACCCAGTGCAGAATATATCCCAATCTGTTACAGATCAGTAACACCAGAAATGAACCAGAATTAATTTCATTTGTTTGGAAGCTCTGTGAAGAAAAATAATAATAAGAAAATATGCAGGTATTCTCATCTTAAGCAGGAAACTATGGTAAAGGAAAAGACCATAACCTATTACCAAATAGTGAGTAACAGTTAGCAGTTTTTAAAAAGTATGTGAATTACAGCTGTGTTCAAGCTGGGCATGAGAAAAGATGGTGACCAAACTAAATGAACTGGGGTCAAAATTCAACAAACTGTCAGTATTAATTTTACTTCCATCTTCATTTTATGATGAAAAAGCATATTATGAACTACAGCTGGAATCAATCCCAATTTATCTTCCCAATATTCAATTAAGACCCAATCCAGCTCCCACTGAGGTCAGTGAAATGCTGGTTCAGTAGGAGATGGGTGAGGCCACGGAGCAGTTCAGCCGATCAAGAGACCTCTTGGGTATCAGCTGAAAAGGAGGAGCATTAGCATCACTGCTGAACTCCAGGCAATGTTGGGGCTCTTGGTGTTCCTGGAGCATCTCAGAATCAAGGGACTGAAATAAAGGGTAAAAATAATCCCAAACAGGCAGGTGGTAGCAAGCAGACTGCTGAGAAAGAGCTCAAGCCACAAAAGCTGTTTGTAGCTTCATTTCTTCACCATGACAGAATGAATGTCATGTAGAACATCATCACACAAGAGAATAACAGCGGCGTTTCCTTTCAGACTTTTAAACTCACTGCAGAAAGAAAATCTCACAGAACATTCGATCTACTTTTGATTCTCCTCATAATGAAAAAAATGAAAGCAAAAAAAGTTTTCAAAAAGCCAGGCAAACCCAAGCACTTTCCTGGTGAAACAAGCAGGTAACGCAGTGGCTCCCGGATCCTTTTTGTGAGAAAAGCAGGAGAAATGGATGAATAAAATTAGGATTCTGAAAGGCTTGTAACATAATGAGAATCCATGAAAATTTTTCAACTCAATTAATCCATTACAAAATTGTCCAGATGCGTATCTGAATGTAGGGATACACCCTTACTGTGGAGATTTCACCAGATGGACCCAGAGCTTGCTACAGCACAGTAATTCATGTCCTCAGTAAAAAGTCTCAGGGACAATGGGGAAAACCTAATCATTTCAATGAGTTTTGGATCACATTCTGAATGTCAACTGACATTGCATCCTTGACTCTTTTTCAGCACACCAAAAATACACGTGTTTCTACATGCTCTTTCGTTGAAAACCACACTTCTGTTATTGCAGAAGGGTCTGAATTATAAGCGGGAAATAAACTTATTCCAGCACATATTTTTTTAAGCAGTATGATGACAGTTCTTGTTAAAGCAGCATGCATGATGTAACTGCAGCCCAGAAAGTGGAATTACACTAGTAAAACTCAAGGTAGAGCAAGTGAAGAATGGACACTTACTGTTGCACGGTTGTTATAAAGAGAGGCTACTACTAAACTGCTCTAAGACTTGACAAGACTCCCAAAAACGTGTTTGACATCTCGCCTGTTAACGGTTTATGCAAATGGCCATTCCTCCACCCTATGGGTGTCAGGTTTATAGTACTCCGAAGAGAAACCAAATTACTGATCTGACAGTCTTTGGGCCCAGCATTCACTCCCCCAATAAAAATGCCATTTCCAATATCAATCTCCAAAAGAGAAAACAGCCTGAGAATAATGGTTGTTTTCCAGGAGGAAAACCACTGCACTTCATTCTCTGCAAAGGCCTAAGTCAACAATCAACTTTTGTCTTCATAATGAAGTTAAAGTGCCTTGATGGCACATTACAAAGCCATTCTGCACTTTAACAGGGAGTTCAGCTCCACTATGAATCCCTTTAAAATAGATTTTTAAAAAAGAAGTAGAAAGGAAAGTAGCTCTGTTTGTAAGGTGTGGGAAGTAAAGCTATTTTAGGCTCAGAACAGCTTATGAAAGCCAATGTTATATGGCAGCAGCTCACATGATCTCCTTCTTTATCCTAAAAAATGCTGGGCTGAGGTTTTGGCTCAGGCAGTTTTAGGCACTTGTGAACTCTCACCAAAGTGGCGAGTACATAAGTGAATTATTCCTAATTGTTACTTGACCTGCTGATCACAGCTCTGTAATAGCTGGAACTTTCTTCTTTCATGCAGCTGAAGAGGAATGTCGAACTGCAGATGCCCAAATATGACCAAGTCATCAGGACCACTTACTTTCCACAGATCAAAAGTACTTTAGATTTCTATTGTTTTCCGTCATGTAGCATGAGCACTGCAATTTTTGCGGGCTTGAAAATCACACAACTTGGTTCATTTTATTATTTTTTTAGGAGGCAAATGGGAAAAATCTCCTGTGAACATCAGCAGTTCCTTTCTTCATAGGCTGCGATATACGTAGGCGCTAACTGCGAGAGAAAATGCAATCAGTCACGCAATGCTCAATGCAATAGGAATGCATCTTGGCCTCACTCGTCTTCATCTTGTCTACAGAAGCAGAAAGTAACCTTACCACGAGCAGTAATATAGACATTCTACTATGAAGGCAGGCTATGAACATCTCTGAGCTTCACTGGAGTGGATTTACCTTTAATCTTGTATTGCTGATTGCATATTAACTTCTAGCATTTTCTTTTGCTGCCGCTTTGTGATCTATGTGGACAATCTAATTTGTTCCAGGCATTGCAACTTTTAGATCTTAAATCCCCTCCCTCGGATCTGTTTGTAATAATTTGTGCTTTCTGTCTTGTCAAGCCTTAATATTTGTTATCCAAAAATGAAAATTAGGTTTATTTTTTCTGGGAAAAATAAGCAAGCCTTAGACATGAAGGGTATTTATATGTGGGTAGTTTTCTCAAATAAAGCCAGTGCTTTATTTGTAGTATGAATTTGCTTTTCTTAAATATAAACATACAAACTTGGAGACTGCCTTAAAAATCCTTAAATATTCAAGCTGAAAAACTCCAAACTTTAAAATGTTCTGTTTCAAATTTCTAAAAGCATCCTTCTGAAATTAGAAAGATCATTAATGATGGAAGAATTCAAACCAAAAGCAATCTATGGAATCTAACCATAAAATATAACTAGTTTTAAAATCCAACAGTATTCTCACATAAACCACCATGTAATTTTCATCTTTGTATATACAAATTAGACAGTTTGTATATACAAATAAGGGCTTCAAGAAGATTTGACCTAGAATCAACAGATAATCTTATCTATTGTCCACAATATTCATGTATAGCTCCACATATAGATTTACACAGTAAATACAGAACCTATTTAAGAAAAAATACTGGAAAGCTTTCATTTTGGTTTTCACCATACTATAGTTTGGCTGCTGTTGTTTTACAAGAAGAAAACCTGAGAATGACTGTAGAGAAAGTTGCTGTGACATTAAATAGAATAGGAAGTTGTTGAGTCTAAAAAAATACATCTGTTTTAAAAGGGTAGTTGACAGTGCTTTTTAAAGTAAAAAATGTGAAGTTATAAGATTAAAATAATAAACAGGAAGTCATTTTTATATTTGGAAATATGGATTACAGATTTTTGCAAGACACATACTTTGGCAGGTACTTTCAACATCTTTACTGGAAAGTATAATTTAAGCTCTGCCAGCTACTTTTTGGCATACGTTCACATTTGTCTGAGCAGAAAAGCTTCCGGTAGACAATTGACCTCTAAGACTTCAAACCTCATGCCATCATCTATCTAGTATAAACTTTATCCACCTGCAGGGCTGGGTCATGAGTTAACAATTCTCCTCAACCCTGAAGTGCTAAGGAGGAAGACTGCAACTGACAACGCTATAATGTCCTTTCCCATCCAATGCCAGCTTTGGTCAAAGTATACCTTGTTTGTAGTACACAGTATATGAGAGGAAAACCCCAGGTTCTCCAAGACCTACCTTTTCCTGATTTCTAAAAACCTTTCTTCTACTTATGAAAATTTGTGCCCTTCTCCCTTGGCCCACAGTCCATGTTGAATGTGCTTGCCAATGGAAGGGTATTGAGTCTTCTTTGGCTGTCCATAGTATACCAAGAAGGAAATGTACAGATACTTCATTCTATGCTAACGAGGCTTGTTTATACTCTAAGAAAGTGTAAGAGTTGAGGATAAAGTGTTATTCTATTTAAAAATATTTTATTGTACTTCTAATTTGACACAGATGATTTTTAAGGGAAAATATTAGAATGCTCTTACTTACTCTTTGGCGTGCCTATGCCAAAACTCTAACAGTAAATTACTTTTAAACGTTGCAGTTCTTTAAACTCAAAACACCACACACTGCTTTTGTTATTCTGGCTTTGTTGGTGGTTTCTGTCTGGTTTTGGTTGCTTGGCTGATAGATTTTTTTTTTTCAGTTTTGCCATGACTTTCTTCCAGGCTGGGAATTTTATGATGGCAACTGCAACCTCCTTTATGTGTATCTTTGCATGTGTATGGAAAACCTGGGCACTTATCAGTCATGATGTTCTCAGAGCAAATTGCTCCTTGAATCCACCAGTCCTGGTACACCTGCCACTTCTGTGCAGATCAGAGAAATGATGAAGGCGGATAGCCTGGCCAGGGGTTAAAAGCCTCCATGCATATGCCAACACCAGCTGAACTAGGCAGAAAATGGCTTGAGGCTTTAAGTCTCGGGGTCAATTGTCTACTCTCCAAGTTGCTTTTTTTCTTGGAGAAGGGTGGAAGCATGCCAAAAAAGTATCTGGCAAGGCTTAAATGAACTGCAGCTCACTTACTAGCGGTCTGGATTTTCTTTAGACAATAAGGTTTTTAGCACTGCTGCCCAGAAAGTGGAAGAACTCTTTTCTGGGAAACACTATATACGATATGATAGTACACACCCATGGGGTCTGGGAGCTGCTGCCTTATACAGGAGCAGGTTGCTCTGCACTAACTGCCCTGGTACAGGCTTTACTCTGTGTGGGGGGAAATGGGCTTGCCTCCCTGCAGCTTCCCAGCAAAGGCAGTCACTGTAGGTAACTTCTGCAGCTACCAGGGTAGTTCAACTTGCTCCTGGATGAGCGAATGTTTCTTGTGCCTTTCACAGTATCTTGCAAAGGAATTCAGTGTGTGTTTTGGTTGAAGATATAGGAAAGGCTTAGGAAGGAGAGAGCACCCAGCTGAGGAGATGGGGACAGGAGCGGTGAAGTGCAGCAGGATGAAGAAAGGGGGATGCTGAAGGGGAACAGCATGAGAGTTGGTCACAGAAGAGTTTTGCAAGACTTAGAGGGTCAGGAGCTTTGGTTGTCCCTGGAATAAGCTCAGTCCAAATGACATCTCTTAAGTCTTGTTAGGATGTATTTGTCCCACAGATCATGTCAGAAAACTGTCCATACGTGTGTCTGAGAAGTGGCAGGATGACATTATTGTGGATCTGTCCGTTTTCATATGTCCTAGCAGCTCTAGGCAACCAGGGGAGTAGGGATTGAGAATGCTCGTGAAAGCGAAGTTGCAATCTACTGGAAGAAATCCAGTTATTTCATTCATTCCTTAGAAAATCTGCTGCTGCAAGTCTCGAAGACAAGGCAGGAAAAATGTATATCCTATATGACACATAACTGACTGGAGGACTGCAAACTACTAGGAATACAAAGAAAACTTCTACCTTCAACTCTAACAGTGTAAAACGAAGCTGTGCACTATGCTCTTCGTTTAGCAAAACAGTGAGTCCCACTGAAGTCAACGGAATTGCTCACATGCTTAAAGGCCCACCAGTGCTTATGTAGCTTGTCAAATCAGGGGTCTGGAATAAAATTTTCAAAAATGCCTATACAGCGTAACAGCCTACATGTAATTGCATTGCAGTGGCACTGAGGCCATTTAGTCACTGTGGTAGTTTTTCAGATTTTACCCCAAATCCTATCTCAGAAACTTCAAAGGCCCTTGAAATGTTCTGGGAAATATAAGATTATTCTGCGTAAGACTTTAATGAACTCAAGAAACCATCAATGAAAAATGATCTGGACACTTGTCTCTTGTTGGGCTATTTGTGGTCAAGATGAAAGAATTTCAACTTTCCATAAAAAAACAAGGAGAACCTCTGATATACAAGTAACATGATGCAGTAAAGGTGTTTCTGAGTAGATGCCAGGATATACGTGGGAAGGGAGCTAAAGATGCCATCTTACCCGACAGAGAATACAGCACCTGGTGCTCTAAATAAGTCCTTCTCAATGTTTGCAGAGCCACAGCCACCTTTGCCATTAGTGGCAACCACCACTTATAGAAAATCCACAAACCACCTTTTTTTTCTTTTTACAAGCAGACACAAAGTTGGCTAGACCCTGGACATTTATTTTCCCCATTTTGTCACTGCTTTGTAAGAGCAGTATGTGCATATGGAAGTTTATCTTTTTTGCAATTAATTGCAAGGGTTTTGCAGACTATTTTCCGATGTCATTCAGTCCCCCACTATCCCTGAGCCAAATGCTGAAGAAAGCTTTCCTAAAGGTTTTGAGCGAGGACAAATTATGTTTAAAGAGGATTAATCTATAACTTCAATATTGGCATTTGCGTATGTTTGTGGGTCTGATTCAAAGCCAGTGAACTCATTAAGCTCAGTATCAGGCCCTAACCAATTATTTTAAAACTAAATTTTAGCGCTGTTCTATAAATATTGCTCTTTTATTTTCTGACCCTGTGTATGTGGCAATGTTTGCTATGGAGAGGTATGCCTGATAGGAACAGTGAGTCAGACGGATTTCCTGAGGAGCAACTTCCAGAGGCAGAGGCAGCATGTGAGGTTTCTCAGTTCCCAACAATACCAATTAGATGGTCTCCTGACACAAACAGACTGCTAAAAAAAATAACTTTCCCTAAAATAACTGTATGCCTCCTGCCCAGATTTAAAAGAAATCACTTTCTTCTTTAAACATGCCAAACAAAACTCATCTGGGCATCTGAAGAGCAACATGGCTAATGAGCAAGCCTGTCCTATTCGACAACTGTGGATACATAAGGTGTGTGTAGAAAATTCCGTCAAATGAGGAACTTGCAACAAAACTGCAAAAGGGTGAGTTTCAGGATAAAAATTGTAAGAGGTGAATAGAATACGATTTGGAAGGCAGGTTCAGAAAGAAGCTTCTTTTCAAAGACTTGCTGATTAAACCACCACATACTCCTGTAAACATTTTGTGGTCTAACAGATCACTTTACACTTATAATAATCCTTGCTTTATTAATATGCTGCATTGTTCATATATTTGGACCTAATTTTAAAAGCAAATTAAGGTTTCTAAGATGAAACTCGCTGCCTCAGGCTGTATCTCAGTTTTGGGGAAAAAAACCAAAACACATGAGCTCAGCTAACTGATTAAAGAAAATATTTTCCTTATGGTTGTTCTGAACCCTCAGGTGCATTCCAGCATGGTGGCCTGCTCTGCCAAAGACTGCACACCTCCAGGTGTGGTTAGGGTTCTAAAGATAATGTCATTTGCTTGGTTTTGATACCATATTTTCCTGCTTGGAATGGACAAATAAGCTAGGATGTAAAACATGCCAATTATAAAATTATGCACAAATGACTTAACATAACTAAAGCAAAGTAATGAGACCAATCCTTTGAAATCTTATTTCAAGAAGAAAGGAGACAGAACCACAGCACATGACTGGATAGAGCTGTGTTCCAGAGCATACAATTTTATTATGTAGTTTCAGAATCAGTATTATACTTTAAGAATGTACTTACATCCACCTCGCCTTGGTCAATCACATAGAAGTTGTCTCCTTCATCACCTGGAAGCAAAATACAAAAGGTGATTGTTTCCTGAAGGTCTGCTAAACTATTCAATAATTTCCTGTCTCCATATTTAATCCTGTACATATTTGCCCAGGTTTGTACACCAGATTACTTACAGAGAGGTTCATTTTCTGAAACATCCTTGCCTATTTGCCTTCATAAATCAAAATATTACTATGATGTCTTCCTATTAATATCTTTCAATTGCATTAATTTATCTCTTTTGGTTGATTCAACGCTTCACCCAGCGTAAACACACAAGAGGCTTTAATATAGCCTGAGGGTAATGAAGTCCTCCACAACATGCTGCAGGCATGCAGGTAAGTTGCCAAATGCGATAACTACGATACAGCACAATGAGGTGTTGAATATTCCCAACAACCATAAAAATATTTTCCACCTCTAATTACTCTCAGCTAGCCTGTGCCACCCTTATGCATTCTAAGCTGTGCTTTACTTCTTGACTATCTTCAGGTAAGGAATGAACATTTTAATTTGAAGTGCTATTTATCTACATTTAACTGTAGCACGTTGAAACCCTGGAGATCTACCAACGTGATTTTGTAGGAGATCTCTGCACATGTAGCAAAAGACCTTTATCGATGAACTTATGGTATAGCTGCACACTTAGAAGCTTCTAGAATATAGTTATTCTTCCCATTAAGCAAAGAGGGTGAAATCTCAAATGGAGAGATGTGAATTGTACAATCTTAGCAAACACACAAGGGAAAAAACGAGGGGAAGAATTACCCTGTTGTATGACTGTTTCTCCTGCAATGTGTGTAACAGGGAACATGGCATCGAATATGTCACTGGAAAAGAAAAGAAACATCTATTAATGAATCAGACCTATTTCTTATCTAGCCAGTAGACCTACCTTCACTGTTTCATTTAGCCGTCATTAACAGATTTTGCAGAGAAAAAAAAGGAAAGTGTTAGTTGTAAATGGAAAGTGAGCCCCTGCTTGGCAAGAAATCAAAATAACTAGTTTGGCACAACCTGTGGTTTAAAACTAAGTGAGACCGTGATTCAGTGCATGCTATTGTGAAAGAACTCCTGAATTATACGCATATAGGCCACTTCTTATAGTACTGCACAAACTAGCCAGCTTGAGTATTTTATTGTCTAAGCAGACAGATTTCAGATTTTCAGCTGCGATAGGTATGTGTCACAGCAGTAATTGCTAGATGCCTAAACAGGAGCTCTCCTCTTCTGAACATCTGGCCTCGCATTTACAAGCAAAACCTGTTCCACAATACAGAGCACAGTTGGAAAGGTAGATGGCTCTAAATTAAGGTAGCATAAGAGCTGGCAAGAGATTGCACTCCCAGTGCAGAACAGACCAAACTCTGAAAATCTTTGTGAGTTACTTGTGAGAAGGGAATTTGACCAATGCTACAGAAACACCGAAGCTGCAGAAGAGCCTTGTGCTCATTAATCACCGCTGAATTACACACCTTACTGTGGTCTCCAGCATACTGTCACATATCCTTAAAAGGCCAGGCAGAGCAGTAAGGATGGGAACGCACCCTGCACCAACACTTTGGGCAACTTGCCCAAAGCCAGTCCTTTGTTTATTGAGGGAGACAGCAGGCTCCCTGGAGCCAGGGCTTCCTTTCCCCACATCAGATTTTGGGGGACTTATTTTCAGAAGCATGAACCGCACCGAGACAGGCGCTCCCCACCTCTCTTCCCCTTCCTATGCATCAGTCTCAAGGACTAAAGGAAATAGCTCCCTGACACAAACAAAAGGCAGCAAGGAGGAATTGTTAACTAGTCTCTTCCCTGGTTTGGTCTAGGAATGGTCCAGCCAGGGACCACCGATGACGGTAGCGAGATGAAACACTTCAGCCCGGAATGGAGCAAAGTCGTCACAATTGTAACGGGGCACAAACAGTGAAGAAAGCTAAAATTTTCATCAAAGTAGCCAGAAGAACAGCTTCACAAACAAACCCATGCTACATTTCAATGCCTTATATGGGAAATGCATATTGTAAAATCCCATTATTAGCTTACTTCCTGTTCAACTGTTCCAGAATTTATTCAGGCTCAGTTCTAGGAAATGTTTCACTCCTAAGTTCAAATTGGTCATGTCTTTCCTCTTCAGCAGCCAGAATGTTTTTGCTCAGTATCGCAGCTCCGCGTCAGCACCACTTGTAGGAGAACTGGGAAATTTCAAATCAGGCACCTCCTGCTGCTCCGCAGTACCTGCAAGGGATGCTTAGCCTGTGACCTATAATAAAATGATATATTTTATCCCTGCTGTTTCATCAGGCCCACCCTGTCCTATTCCTACTCACATTCAGGAAATACCTCCACCACTGGTAAAAAGCCTGCTCAGAGGCTCTAAGGAGAAACCTCTTTCTCACCTCATTCTGAGCACCGATGCAAAGATCTGTAATAAAGTATTGTGAAAAGTACATGGACTGTATTCTTAAATCCACTAAACTCATTTTTAATGATCTTAAATCGGTTCAGCATTTCTCCAGTTTGCAGGACTTCTCTGCTGGTAGAAAACAAGCATCTGTCCAGTGCAGGCTGTGGAGCTGGTCCCTGTGCCAGCCCCCGGTGCCCTCAGCCTAAAAGAAATGGGAGCTGAGGTTCAGATGGGATGGGGGAAAGTACCGCGATGCTCGGTGCTAAACTGGAATGAATCAAAATGGAAAGTGATCAAGGGATCTTATGTCAACAAGGCAAGTCTAACTGTTCTTCAGTAGCTCTGGGACTTGGAAATTTGGTATGACAGAGGCTCATTTGCCTCCCTGTGGTTTACCCTTGGCTGTGCCTGGGCACCTCACAGAGCTTTAGAAACTCTCCTGCAGCCTGCGGAAGATTTACTGGAGGAAAAGGCACTCCACGTGGCAAAGATGAAAGTCTTCAATGCAATACATCCAAAAATAGACACAACACTGTGAATATCAATAACCAAACCAAAATGTGACTCTTTGCACAAATTTGGACACTTTTTTTTTTAATAGAAATACAGAGGAAACAACTACCTATAGATTCAGCCTTTCATCTTTGTTTTAAGGCTGTATTTTATTTACAGCTTAAAAATTGACTGTACAAACAGTGCCCAATAAATTATGTATAGCACTGCACCGTTCTCCAAAAAGTTCCACATCTCATTTCTATGACACCTTTTAGTTGTATCAAAAAACCTCTTTAAAACTTACCAACTTTCAGCTGACAGTGTAATAAACCTGAAGTCTATTAGCAGCAACAGCAATTTTACACTAATATTCTGCTGCCTAGAATATTAGTGTAAATATTCTAGCACCGCATTTATGATGTGTTTCAGCAAAGTCTCCATCTTATTAGACCAAGACTTGGAATTTTAAAGAGACCTCTGAAGGACATGTCATCAAACATTAGCCTAAAACACATATAAACACACAGACACACAGGTACCCAAAGTCATGGTGATGTTGATTTACATTTCCAGAGTGAAACAAGGGCATATCTTTGATAAATAAATGCAAGTGACCAATAATATCATGACTGTCACTGGAAACACGTCGTCATGTTTCTTTTCTACTAGGGAACTATTGTTCTTAATTGATATGGTTAGGCCAAGATTTCTCACGGTGATTAATGAGTCGGAGTGTTTCTGCTTTTGGATGCTCAATTTGAGATTCGTTAAATAGACTCAGATCTCAGATGATATGGATCAGCGGGCAGCCTCAAAGTTTCTCAGCCTACAAGTCTGGCAGCCAAAAACTGGGACACTGAGAACAGCACCAAAGAAAACCACCCGTTCGGAAATTATCATCTCCTTAAGTACCAAATGCATAAGTCCTTGTGTGAAATCTGGCTTTTGATTTAATTCAGACTAAGTGTAGAATCTGTTTTGAAAATTTTCTTGTTGTCTTTATTTGCAGTGCCTGAAATAAACACAAAAATGTCCCAAGGATCAACATGACAAAATACTTTGAAAATTTGAAAAATTTTTTCCTGATCAAGCCAAAATCTGAAACTACAATAAACAGACATATTTTCCACCTCCCCAATAAATGTCCTATGCTCCATATGCAGTTTCAGCCATGTGTCCCGGGTCTGTACTATGTAGAGAAAACAAGTAAATCTTTAAATATCGAATGAGTTAAGAAGTGGCACTCGCTAAAGGCATAAGTAATACGGCCAGGGCCAAAAATATAGCCTGTTGTTTTTTCCTGTACCATGCACCTGTTTTTAAGTCATTCAAAATCACCCTCTGACCATTACAGTAAAAAAAAAAACCCTTACAAATACAGTGCTGCAACCATCTCACCATCAAGCAAAGACTGTAGCCACGTTCTTCTACAGCTCTGCAAAAGTAGGTAGTTGTATTTCTTGTGTTTGAAGGTTTTGTTAAATAATTAGGGCCAGACACACACATACAGATTCCTAAAAACCAAGATTTTTTCCAAGCACAAGCAGGTTTTATTCCAGTGTAAACAGAAAGCCAGAAAATCAGTAGTTAAGTCTTCTCCCAATGCTGAACTACCATGATTTCATCTTGTCTGAGCTGCAGCACCAAGAACACAGCAGCTTCTGTCTTCTGCCCCTGCACCAGCTATTTAACTGTTGACACCGACTGTGCTAGCAATGCTGTGCGCTGAATTGATAGAGAAAGGGTTTGATTTTTTGCCAGGATTTTTATGATTGTGCTGTAAACGAGAACTGCCTAGAGGGATTTCCTTATTTTGTTGAAAATGTATCATTTGCCCTGTTTCCAGATGACTTATTCAGGTGATGGAAGAAGAAAACAGGGCACCAGTTCTGCTATTTCAGCTGTTGTTCCATGAGACTGCAGCCATGAGAGATGCACTGCACCCAGCGCATCCCAGGTTCAGCATCAGTAGTTGGAGGGCTCTTTCTCACCCTCTCCAGAGCCAAAGCTTTTGACAGGCTTTGCAATTTTTTCACAGCTTCCCTAGCTACTTCCAGAGGATCTGTATCTGGTTACTTATGGCACTTGGAGTCAAACATTTGTTCCAATCAGAAGGTATCAAGGGCAATTTATGGCTTGGAAGTGTAGTTGCAGGTGAGACTGTATGTACCTGAATATCCACATCTGGATCCAAAGGGAGATGCTAGCAGGACGTTGCTAATGTTTTCTGGGGGGATTTCTGCACATTTAATTCTTTGTAACTTTTTGATAGTATCATTCAAAAACAAATTACAAAAAAAGATTCTGAGCAGCATAGAACATACAGAGAGCAGTTAATTAGTCCAACAAAGTGAAACCAAGAAATGCGTTTCGACACGAAATCTCTATCTATTCAATCAAAAAATACCATCTGTCTTCTTAGGGAATATCAAAATTTAAAAGACTTTTTTAAAAAGGTCAAAGATATCAAAGGCTTGCAGCAAGTTTTAACACATGAAGTGTCTTCCATGAGTGTACAGGAGAATTGCAAACAACTGCGATCAGACCTGAAATCATAGGGGCTGATCCTCTGCTGTCTGTCATCTGTAATGACTTCTGGCCACCTGTCCAGGTTGAGCCAATTCCCTTTCCATGCAGAGCAGGAAAACTCCACTCGAATCAATGAGACCATAGCTATTTAGAACAGCAAAGAGTCTATCATCAGAGTCATTGCAAAATAAGTATGATGAAACACTTTGCTGATTTAATTCAGTAGCATTTTATAAACCCCATTTGCCAAGATGCAAATGACTGTGCTAAGAGGAAGCCAGTAGAGAGGGCAGGGCCAAGGGGTTCTCTTTCTCATGAGAAAAACTGAGTGATAAAAATAAATCATCTCATCTGCTTTTAAACCAAGGCTGCTTGGAGTCGATGCAGAATATGAGATAGACAAAAAAAAAATACGTGCACTGTAGGTAATATAGCACTGGCAATGGGCAGCGGAGAAGCAGCTTGTTAAAACAAAGCAAGAGAAGGAGGATTCCAAGCACTTTCAGAACCAGACCATGGCAATGGCCAAAATAGGGAAACTATGTAAGACAATTTATCAGTTTCACAATCAGATTTCTTTCCAGCCCTTGCTGTGCTGAATGCATTGCAGGAAAGGAAAAATGGAAGAGACAAAATGTATACGTGTTAGGCAAAAATGGAAAATCCTTATTGTATCTGCAGGTTATAATTTGTCAGAGTTCAATCAGAACAATTTCATTGTGCAGGCAGACTCAGAAAGCCTTCAATGTGTGCACTATCCAGAGTTTTTTCTTCTTTTGCTATCTCTCTAGCAAAACAAAGCAAGCCCTGTATTGCTGAGGATAGCTTTAAAAGATATGTAGCTGCTCTGGCATAATTCAACAAATGACATGCAACATTTTCTTGGAGTGAGGCTGCCCTAGCAGGAGGATTCCAGTGTTTTAAACCTTTCCTACTCACATACCTTTAAAGTTCAGTAAACACAGTTGATAGCAACTCTGCCTTTCTTTAGCTGTAGCTCTTATATCTGGGTGCTATTTTAAGATTTCTGAAGTTGGGGGGGGGTGGTGTTTCTTCTCATGTATGTCTAATATTTTCTTATGATTCATTTCCTGAAAAGATAACAACTTTCTAGCAATTGTTCTAACAACCGCTTCTCCTGCTCTGTAAGGATGAATAGCATAGAATTTAAACCAGACAATTGGCTTCAATTAACATCTATGTAGTGAAGGAATAAATGCAGTACTTTTTAACACTGAATAAAATGCGAGGATCTATGCTATGTGTTGGTATAAGACTTCGATCCACACTGCTTCTTCCTAGTAAAGCAGCATGTCATTGCTGACGTACAATACTGAAACCACCAAGAAACAATTACTATTATTTACTGACTATTGAGAATAAAAGCAATGCACACAGGTAAAATAAAAGATTCCTTTTTAGAGGTATTTAAAACTAATTGCTATAATCAAATACGTGGTGTCACAGGCATGTACCTAAGAGTCAGTACTGAAGCCTTAATGAAAACATTACCCATCTACTTCTGTTCATTTCTTTTCCTGTTAGGACAGCAACAAATTAATTACAGCAGCATACAAAGCTATTAACAATTGAGAATATTTAATTACTTCATTATAATGGCCAATGTTTAGTTATTACTGCAATTAAGACATGCATTAATTTTACTATAATGACCATATAGGTCTTTGAAATCAGACATGAGAATACATTCTGAATGGCAGGTTAAAATTAAAGTCCATGTCTAATTCCGTAACATTTATTAAGTCACAAGTCCACATAACTAACAGGCATGTGGAACAGAAAGAAATAAAAAATTGTCATCTTCTATTTCTGCGAAGTATTTCCATTTCTACTGTTTTATGAAGCCCTTTCATAGGTTCATTACTTATTACACCAAATGAACTGAATGAAACTTTATGAGCAGAGCCCCAATTCATTTTACAGACTCTATACATCTACTTGTTCAAGCTAAGCCACATATCACGCTGTGTCTAACACCGAATTGTAGCCACACTGCATCCCCTCTAGCAGACCCAGCTGAAAATAGGGCAGCTCTCCAGAGACTCTCACTGCAGACCAGTTTCATACATTTTCATAGCTCATAGTTCAAGGACAACTGCAGACTGGGCTGTACCAACAAAAGCGTAGCCAGCAGGTTGAAGGAATTGATTATTTCCCTCTTTTCAGCCCTTGTAAGACAGCCCGGAGTACTGTGTCCAGTTTTGGGCTCCCCAATACCAGAAAGACATTGACAAACTGGAGCCAGTCCACAGTGGCCACCAGAACTGTCCAAGGCCTGGAGCATACAGCCGGCGGAGACAGGGTGGGAGAACTGTGTTTACTCTTTTACGAAAAGAAGATTGGGGAGATCTTATTGCTGTCTACAAGTGCTTAATGGAAGGGTGTAGAGAAGACAGAGCCAGACTCTTCTTAGAGCTGCACAGCAGAAGGATGTTAAGGCAACAGGCACAAATGGGAACAAAGGAAATTCCCACCTGATAAAAAGAAAAAAAATTCACTATGAGGGTGGTCAAACACTGGAACAGGGGACCAGGGAAGGGGGATTGTTTCAAAACTCAACTGGGCAAGGCTCTTGGTTAGAGCAGCCAACTCTGACCAGACCTGCTTTGAGCAGGAGGTTGGAATAGGGATGGCTGGAAGCCCCTTCCACCCGCCAGGAGCCCAGGGTTTGGCACCGAGCTTCTCCCAGTGGGAGAGATGAGGTGGTCCTGCGCTCAGCCGCAGACACCGGGGAGCTGGGGGAGCATGAGTCAGGAGGCCAGCTGGAGGAATTCCCATGCATAATGCATGGAAAATATGCTCTCTGTGTACTGACGTAGGAATATCTGCACGCTTGTGCATGAATAATTGCAACGAGACTGCATCCCAACTTCACATCACTAATATCACTGCTCATCAACAAAGTCTGTGCACATCAGGAGGCCTTGGTTAGAAATTAGGTAACACGGGTTTTTTCAGAAAAAAAAAACCAGTTTAATAAACTGAATATTTTTGTGGAAAATGACTGATGTAATTTCCCATTTAAAATGTTTTTTAAAGTTTTGAAACCACTCTAAGTGTCCTACTGTGATATCTTCAGAGGATCTACTTTTCACTACGAAATTATTTCAGAAATAAGCTTCTTAGTAAAAGGATAAAATCAAAATAAGACGTTGTTGAAAATGATATTTCAATGAAACTTAATCATGTTTGTTTGCTTGGTTTTTGTTTGCGAGCAGAGATCGAGAGATTTTGATCTTGGAACTAAGATTCAAGATGGGGAAAATTTAAATGCCAAAAGAAAAACAAACAAGGAGAAAAAAAAAAACAGAGAAACTTGGGTCAATAAAATACACTTTCTACTTGGTTACAATGTACAAATATAGATATACACATACAGAGAAGCACACATAGTACACTGCACAGGCTTCTTTCTGTTTTAGTAGGTACAGAACAGTGATTAGGAGCTCTTTCCTTAGCCAGCAGGTACCAGACTCTAATGTAAAGATAGAGACATTTATGGAGGTTATATACTATAAAAATACAGTGTTGCTGCAAGCATACTCTACTGAAGCTTTTACTTTGAGAAAACTCCAAATACATTATTATTAGAAGCACAGAAGGGCACTGTAACGAAGTAAGAGGCGTTATTTGTATGCGTTGGCATTGCAGAAGTGACCTGGGGAAAGGCTTAGCACAATGACGAACCATGTACTTCAGACAAAGTGGGACAAGTTCATCCCTGGCGTCACCGAAATGAGGTCGATCCATTTGAGCTGACTGAAGAGAAGGATGGCCCTTTAAGGCACAGATGAGTATATATGATTTACATTTTCCACACAATTAATTACTTGTGATTTTCTCAAACATTCTGGAAAAGCAATGGCGGATACCACGCTGAAAAAATAAGTATTTTAACTTAATAGCTGAAAGAAAATCGCTTCTGCTGGAACAGAAACACAATACTCCAAGAATAATTATCATCCCCAAAACAAATCTCTGTTGTTATTAATATGAAGCAAATTCCACCAGTGATAAGGGGTGACCATAACAAAGTTCCCATATTTGAACAATTTATTCCTTCTGGAACTTTTAAATCTCTTCACTCTTTAATTTCAAGCTCCCTCTTCTGGACTACCCCAATGAAGCTAGAGAATCACTATGCACTACTCCTCACCCTTACTTTAGTAATCAGGTAATACAGCTAAAGAAGCCCTTGGTAAATGGCACTGATACAGATCGCCATGTCCCAGTTTCATGGTTACTACAGCTGAAATTCTTTGAAAATATAATAGTTTATGCTGAGATTTAAAGAGTTCCCAGAGGTTTGCAGCTATAAATGCATTATTATGTGATCTCTTGGAGTAGATGATGGAGGAGATGTCCCTCAACATAAGGACATGGGACAAATATCCCTAGGGATATCCCTATATAGGGATATAGGACATTATTTTAAATAATAAACTATAAGAAATTGTATTTCACATGCATATAAGTAAATATGAACAAAACCATACCGTGTACATGACCTTACTGTTCACATTATGCAGTGAAGAGAAATACCTCCCTCAATAGTAATAGCATTTTTTGGTTTGCCTTTGAGATTGAGACGGAGGACATTCTTTCATGAAAATGAAATTATATATATTTATGTTTTCTTGCATCCCTATAATTAGCAAACTGTTGACAGAGGAAGTTTTATTCTAATAATTCACCCAATTTTCCTATTCAGAGCATGTCTACAAACAAACTGTTATGGTTGTGGAACTTGGACATGAACACAACATTTATCTATTTTCATTATTTTCTTGTCTTTTAATTTTTTTTTATCTCTGTGCAAGAATCATTTCTAACAGTTTTCTATAAATATGGGAAAATTAAACTGTATTTGATAATTATGATTGTTTCTTTGAATCATATACTTACTGCTCCTACGCACTATTTTTATGACTACAGCTTCTGCACCTAGAAGAAAGGCTTCAGTGCCACAAGACAGCACCTGTGCCTGGCAACTATATCAGAATAAAAATATATAAAAATTATCAGGTATTAGGTTAAAATGTTTTCCCTACCATGCCTGGTGGCCCTGGCCATTAACATAAAAATCAGGATACTGCAAGAATGCTAAAGATGCTAATGCTAAAGAATGACTCGATGCTGAAGAATGACAAGATGCTCAATATAAATGCAGTTAGAGGGTTTTTTTATCACATTCACGTAAACTAGTTTTATACATCAGGAAGCTCCTAGGGTAATTCTGGTAATATGTGTATCAATAAGTAGTGCCCCCAGAAAAGCTCGGAAGCGATTAGAGACTGAAGCCAAGGCTCTGCAGAGTTGTAGCTCCCGAGTCACTCAGCGGCGTGCCTGCTGCGAGTCAGAGGAACGCATGCTGCAACTAATCAAGCAGTGTTTGACATGCGTCTCCTCTGGCTGACAAGCACATAACATACGGCTGCAAGCATCTCCCACATCTTGCTTAATTAATTTCCATCCTTATTGTGTGCTCCCACACCTGGAGATATCAAACAGCTGCGTATAATAAAAACATTTTAACCTGTGTTAGTGGATAGGATTCAATTTAGTCTATAATTGGATCAGTAAATGAAATCGTTATAAAATAGCTGATAAAGGTTCTCTAGAATGAGTCAGAATGATTTTTTTAAAGTGTGTAAATCTAGTGTTAAATAGCTGATGAATAAAATTCATAGCTGACACAAAACCACATGTCCACAAGCACTTGCTTTTCTATTTGCATATCTATGATAGCTTACAGACATGTGCAAACTCATACACCCACACGTTTTCCTCATGTTTTCCCTAAGTTTATCATTACTCCCCTTCATCTCTGATTCACAGCATTTCTGAGATAGAATCTTTTACAATAAAACAAAATAGAGATAAAATTTCCCTAGACAATAAATACTTCTTTTGTAGGAGCATTTTAGTGAACTATCACAATTAAGCAACTTCATTTTTTACAGCTCCACGAATTCAAAGAATGAGAAAATAGAGATCGATCAGATCAGATGGTACATGCATTTTTTCTTAAGTGATCTCTATTTGCAGGGCTCTGAAGGAAAGGGAGCATTTTAAGCAAGAAGAGCTGTTTAAATTTATAGAGGCACAAACACAGACCTAAGGGCACACTTTCTTCATACCTATGTAAATAAATTCAGACTCAGTTACATTACTTTGTTCCATCTTTCTTAACAATTTTCTTTCCAAATCTTCACTAACCACTAAAATGTACATCAAAGACATCTAGAAGACACCCAGCAATATCACTGGCAGCAACACCTGCTACTTCGAACCTCACAGCACTAATGCCCTAACAGTTTGTCGTGTTTTAAAAACCTGTCTAGCAAACACGGCACTAATCTCTTTCTTCTGCATTCTGCTGCAAACATTAACATGAGTGCCCAACGTTAAATTCTGCAATGTAATGTGCACGGGTCTACTTTTATCTTTCCACGGTGATAGCAAATCTGGAAATCTCAGCTATGTTGGGCTTTCATTAGCATTGCTGGGATGGGAGAGGGGAAAAAGCAGTGTTGTATACGCCTTCCTGCATATCTGCAGTACATTTTTTAAATGCCTGGTTGAAAGGGAACACGAAGAATTCGTCGGGCAGGCTGGTGGATCAGTATTAACGCAGACGTTTGCAGTCACTCTTGGTCCAAACCTTCAAACACTTTTTGCTTGGCTCTGATAACTCCATGTTTGCCTTCATGCCGGTATCATTTTTAAGCAATTTCTCAGCAGGAAGAATTGTATTTTATGGCCTTAAATAAACCAAGACAAACTCAGCCCCAAAACAAATTGCAAAAAAACTTGCAGGAGTACATTATCATACAACTCATGTTGCTTCCTCACAACTAAATAATCCTCCCGGTTCACAGATTTCTGTTTAATTTGGCCTCTGGCATGACAGAAAGGAATTTTTTGCCCATTTACACAACTCTATGAATCAAATGTTGACAACAGTAAGCTAATCTTCAGTCTGACTTAGAGGCATGCACCGAAAAACAGCCAAGTGCTGCGCTTGCTCTATCAGGTCTCACTCATAAACCAGCTACAATATGGCCTGTAGCATACAAATCCCTCTGAAAAAAGAAATGCTTCATGGTTCCTCTTCTTGAAGACCTGATGTATCGGCAGGTATAACTGCTCTGAATCTTGACTCCTGGCTGGGTACGCTGCTGTGAACTACTCCAACACCAGCACCTTAAAATACTCTGTTTGTAAGCTGAGAACCAATTTAGGTTAGGTTTAAAAAACAGTTTAAAAAAGTAGAAGATTTTGCTGTTTAAGAAACATATCTCCACTGCTTTAAATGTATTTTTAATGTAGGGCAAGCAGGCTTTATCTGTGTTGATATGAAATTCCAAAACACAATAAAGAAATTAATCAGAAATTTCTATACTAAAGCCCACTTAAAAATAAATCCAATTAAAGGGAATAAATAGGACAAGAGAACAACTAATACCTTGTCTTTGCTTCTCTTCAAGGAATATTCATATAAATCCCCGGTCTGACATTCATGCCGTTTCATGTGACAGGGATCAGAATTCTCCATAGCACAACGTTTTTAAACCATTTACACCAACAGCACCTTTAAAACGAATAATAGAAACCTCTCCACATTCACAGTACATTTTCTATAGGCTCACAAAGGGTTTAACCCTGCAAGCTTTTATCCATGTGAACAGTCAGCACTCATACTTGAAATAAAAGGAGTAATTTAATGAAAAGGAGGTGGTAGAATCAGGGATTTGGAGCGAGAACATTCTGGGATGAAGAACATCTCTCTTATCTGTGCTGGTGAAATGGCTTGTAATCACGAGTATTATATATGTGCTTTGTAATGCAATAATAATAATAACAGGGAAAATTTTGAGCTCAGTGCCTGAATTAGGTAACTGTCCTGGATCCTGTAAAAATCTTGCCTTCAGGCTGTTTTATTTTAAAGAGAGGGTTTCACAACTTGTGGACCCACATCATATGCTTCCTTTACATGTTCCTGTGGCCAGAGGACGTGGAAGAAGGTCACAGGGATTTAAACCCCGCTTTGCATCTCACTTTTTAGGGGGAGGATGTCAGGAGGGACACCACCCATGACTGAATGGCTTGAGATAACATTTAGATGCAATGCTCATGTCTAAGTATACAGGCAGGAGAGGGCAATGTCTGTGCATGTTTAGGGGTGACAGCCTGGAGAGACACAGAAAGTAATGCTCCAGACTTCGGGACACTTCAGTGTGAATCTAGAGTGAGATATTATCACACCAAATTAAATGCAATTTAAAATGAAAACCTTAATAAGAACACTGCAGAGAAATTTCATCTTGGTGAGGGTCAAAAGAGAGGGGAGGAGGAAGGTGGCAAAAAGTGTTTCTTAAATAGAGGAGATAAAGATGGCAGGAGATAAAAAGGTCAGACTAGGTGGTCTAAAGGGCCCTGCTAACCCTGAACTCAGTGACAGATACAGAAAAGCAAACATTTGATCTCAGAAAGATTTGCTCATACAAAGAAAGTCTTGAAAAAAAGACCAGAAAAGAGCCAGCTATCAAAGCAACGCTTATACCGTGGTAGTAGGTAAACGCATGATGAACCGCACAAATATACACTGGTACTACAGGCCACCTCCCTCTCCATTTGAAATAGCAACATGCACTCACATTCCTGAGATTCTCCTCAAAAAACGTGCTGCGTGCTTTCTGCAACACCTTGACGGCAATATCTGAGGTTATTAAAAAATCTTAAACGAATAAACAGATCTGAAAAATAAATTACCAATGTGCCACAGGATTTGTAACATTAAGTTGACTTTAAAAAATAGACTAATACATGCAAAGGTCACTAAAATATTTATATTAATGATGGAGCCGAACACTAAGCAGATATTGACTTCTGTTAAGGTGAACCTCAAGATTTATTGGCCTAAGAGGTAAACATTGACTGAGATAAATCCAAGGTCAATATTTGCTACCAAGGACAATAAATCTCGGTGGCCTATGAAACATGAAATAAATAAATATATATGTATATATACATTCAGAGACACAAGTATATCTGCAGATATTTACACAAATTACAATTTATTTGGAAGAATGATCATCAACAACATTTTTTACAGCGTATTTTCTTAATTATGCTAGAAAGAACCAATGAACAATTATGAACCAGTGTTAGATATATCTATTTGCATATGTCGGCACTGATATCTAAGGGTGACATTTCTGCTTCTCCAAGTGACTCCCTTTGCCCAGTGTGCTGCGTGAAAGGTTTCTAAGACACAAAGGGAAATCAGGACCTTAAGTGCAAATTAGCTGCCCTATTTCCATCTTAGCTTGAGAGCCCATGCTTGTAACTTAAGAAGCAGAGTTACATACACCAAAGTAGTCTGAATAATTGTCGAGCTCTGGACTTATCATCCAGAAAGATTTCTGAATTCAATGCACCTTCATCTAAGGTCAAGTTTCCTCCCACACAAGGCAAGCGCAGGAGGGGAACACGTGGATATTCTGGAAGTGTTTTAACAAGAGGCACTTTTACTGTAGCTGTGGTCAATTTTGTATGAGCTCAGAACAAAGACGTATCAATCACACTGAGCTAAATAAATAAATAAAAGCACTGGATCACTTTCAGAGTTATAGGCTTTTTTCCTTGAACTAGAAAAGCAAATAAATTTAACAGGAGTGCTGACAAAAGTAGACCTTCTTCCTCCAAACAGTATACAAGATCTAAGCCAAAAGGAAACAGATGACTTTGTGTGTTTGTAGGAAGTGATTAGAGAAGATAGAACTTAATTTATTAAGATGGGAGATGGTGATTCTTTTGTTGACTTTTCAGGTCAAGTGTTAAAACCTTCTGCAAATAAGGCGGTAGATACACTGCAACTAAGCCTTAATGGTTCAGGAGACCGTGGTTTTTTGATACTCTAGGCTTTTCTTGTTCTTTGAACAATTGTTTCAGAAAGCCAAGTGAGAGAAATTTGCAATCCTTACCTATGCCTCCTGGTGGCTTCCCCTTTGCAAACTGTACCAGCTTGAGCAGTTGGAGGCTGGTTTGGACCAACACATACTCACTGTCCCAATGCAGGACGCTGCCTAAAGCCAACGGAGACAGCTTCTGCGTGACTTCTGAATTTTTTCCTATGCACCCAGTGAATGACAGAACAGGCAGGGGAAAAAAAAAGAAAAAAAAAAGAAGAAAAGACAGAACAAAGTGCTTAAAAAAAAAAAAAATTTGCAGTCATCTACCAGTCTGACAAGTCTCAGGGAGGAATGCGGCGCTGTGCAGGCAGTGCTGGCCACTGGATTTGCAGGAAGGAAGAGCAATTAGAAGCACTGGGCAGGAAAAGGCCTGTTAGCACTGCTACCTTTAACTTAATCTTTAATCTCCTCCTATGCCTCCAACTTGTCACCACAGGCATTAATCACCTTGCAGGTCTTATAGCCGTCTCAGGCTCATTTATATTATTTGTTTTAATGGCCTCTCTCATGCCGTTGGTGTTCGGTGGTGTATAGTTCTGCCCTCATTTCCTGCTGGCTGTTTTGGTCTATCAAAGCAATGTGGTTTATTTTTACATAGGTTTCCTAAGGCTACAGTATAGCCACAGGTTTCAGTGATCATATCACAGTTGACCTCTACAGAGAGCACTCCAAAACAATCCATGAAATATTATTGCTCCAAATATTTTAGAAGCCTCTGAAGTCTCATTAATATGAACACTTTTTATTTCATTAAATTTTATTAACGTTCTTAGTAATTCAAGGAATCGAAGAATGGCTGCACTCTTAAGCAGGATTTATTTCTTAGCTTGCAAAGAAAGGAAAAGTGATTTTCAACTATACAAAAATTGGAACATGGAAAGAAGATGATAAACTGACAAGGAAAAGACAAAATGTCATTGTAGTCTGTCTTCTAAATCCAGATGAGATCTCAGGCTAGGTGTTCTCTCAACAGACAGAATCGCTATATAAAACTTATAGCCAAGATTTTCAAATTAGAAGCCAAAAATCCACATTTATGGGTTTTCAGAAGAACCGATAATTTCAGAACAGTCCTGTTCAGGAAAATACAATGCCAAAATAGACTCAATTAATAATCATAACTTTGAAATGCTCAGCAAAAGGGCTGCTGTCTCCTTTGAGTAGAAGCTGTGTCCAGAACAGGCAGATCTTCTTTCTTGCCAACTATTCACCCCTGTGAGGATGCTCGTAAAAGGGACTATCAGTGAGTAGTGATAACAATTACAATATTCAGAATATTTACATTTAATGTCACTTTCACTTTGAAATAGTGCCAAAAATTTTGCCTTAAAATTGAAGTTGTTCTGGCTACTGTGAAGAGCCCACTATGGATTCTTCATGCAATACAATACATATTTTATATGGTGAACTCATTTATATGGTGAAATATTTTATATGGTAATTATTTCACAGCATGTGAAATGATGAGGAAATAATGAGGAAAGTTTTGGATGAAATTTTAAGAGAAGTAGTGACTCAGTGACCTGCTGGGAGCAAAAATGGAGAAGCATAAACCTCTTTCAGTTTGATTTTTTTAATTAGAAGTAGAGATTTCCAGATATACTGTCTACTTCACTAGTGTTTTGAGGGAAAGATAGCCTAGTAGTTAGTTTTCATGCAGTTGAAAACTAAATCTGTTAGACATCCCACAGTCTGAAATTCTTATTCCAAAAGGCTCAGGAAGGTATATTTTTCCTGATGTGAAATCAGGATTGCAGCGTGAATGTCTGACCTTTTATTAATGAACTCAGAAAAGACTGAACTAAAAGGCACTTTGTTCATCGTCTTTGATAGCTATAGATTGATGTCATCCCAAGGTAACCTGTGCAGCTATAGATTCACCATTAGTCCAACCTCAGTAATGCAAGGCTTAAAAACAAATTGTGAAGGCAAGAATAATGAAAGTCTTAGAGGTAATTGGAAAATGAGACACACTGCAATATCTGCTTTCTCCCTTTATTTGATAACTGATATTCTAGATGAAATAAATCAATCAGTTCTTCAAGGAAGCATGTTCAGTGCTATGAGGTAAACTCCTGGCTAAAATGGGAAAGTTGATTAGGAAGAAGCACCATAATGTGTTTAAAGCAATAATTTAAGGTAGATTAACAACAGTTGATATTGGATGTGGAAGAACAAGCCCAGAGGTAATTTTAGTAAGAATATTTCAAGGCCCAGTCTTTAGAAGTGGAGATGCTGTGTTCAGAGGTATTACACAGAGTACCACAGGAAAAAAAAATGGATGCTTTTGATGACTGAAGTAATAAAGTTGGAAGGAAATTCAGTAATCTAACATGAAAGGCCATGCATGTTGAAGTTACAGCAACAATTTCTACTTTAATCTGAATTTATTGAATCACTGGATAACTGTAAGCTACCCTTTTTACCCTTGGCCAGGAAAAAAAGCAAAACCACCCTGTATCAGTATAAACTGGGTCACTTCCAAGTGAGCAAGGAAGTGTTAATGGCATTGTAAAAAGCACTTCTATAAATGATCTCACTTCAATATTGTGCACAATTCTAATCAACCACATGCAAAAGAAACAAAGAAACAAGATACATTCGATTCAAAAAGATGCAGAAAAAGGTATTCTGGGGTGGTAAGTGTAATGGAGAGTCTATCTTTTAGAAAGGAAGAGTTTGAATCATTTACAGCAGTAAAGTAAGTAAAGAGCAGCTATAATTTTAATTTATAAATACATAGAGATGAGAGGCAAGGGTAAGAGTGAACATCAGAGTTGAAAAAGAGTTACTTTAACTAATGGACAATGAGGGCATGAAAAATCAACACATGTAAACATTTAGTCTGGAAGTGAGATGTTCTCTTGCCATGGGAACAGTAGTGTTACAGAGCAGCTTTCCAACAAATGTAGCCCAATAAACTGGAGAAAATAAAAATATCTTCATTTAGGTTATCTAAGGGACCATATGACTTGGTTTTCTACAGTATCAGATGGCTGAACTCAATGATTTAAGAGAACCCTTTCATATTGTACTCCCAAGAACAAGCAAAAAGATGTTTCCTAGCAGGGCAATGAAGAGTAAAACAAGTGCAGGATTGCTGTCAGAGAAGACACACGGATTTCTGACAGCCTGCTCTTGTAACCGAGACGAAATAGCTGGAAACCTCATCAGATTTGTTCCTCTCAACTTTTTAAAAGATGAGAGGCAGTGCCAAACACTCAAAACAATAATGTCTTGCCTTTATAAACAACCTTTAGTATCACTGGATATAAACCAGAGACTTGGACATCTGCTGAGCATGCCTATTGGATTGGCATCAGTGCTCTCCCCCTGGCTCGCACGGAAGGTGACGGGGTCAGGAATGAGACATCTTGTTCTTCAAAAACAATCTTCCATTTTGCCACTGGTAGCTTTCAGAATCCAGCTCCTATATAGCTGAAGCCTGTTTAATTTTGCCTGCTTTAGGAGTTTTTCGAGCATCCTCTAGATTTCAATTAGAGCCGGAGAATCCATCTAACTGCATGTGTTGTGCTGAATTATTGACTATCAGGAGATGTGTGGAGTTCGGTCTCTTGGCACAGCCATGGGTACTGCTGTATGTCCTGGTACATACTGGGAACAGATTGTCTGAGACTACTGTAAGAATTTCATTATTGCAGATGTAGTTTGGGACTGCCTTTCTCGCTGTTCCACCAAACATCCTTCTCTAGCTTTTAATCTATCTGCTAATAAATGTTATTTTTAGACTGCATTAGCCCTCTCCGTATTTCGCACATTCTCACCAGAGATGCAGACAGCCTTTATCCAGACAAACATGCCAGGTGGACAGGGAATGACAGTAACTGGGAAAGGTCATACCAGTGGCACAGCAAGAAAAAAGGTTTAAGCCCCAAATAATGCTATCATTCCCATATCTTCTGAATTTTCCCTCTATTCTTCCACCCTTGCCAGGAGACAGCCCTACTTAGCATCATGCTGGATGAGATGCAGAATGCACCAGTGCCGCATGCCACAAAGTGTCTCTCCAGCTTCAATTACTGAGATGATTAAACCAAAATAGAGTTGTGGATGAATACAGTAACTGGTAAAGGCACTGGGTGGTTCAACCAGGTCAAGAGGGAAGGCAGGCGTTTGGGTACTGGAATAAGCAGTGTGAGATCATTAACACCCAGCTGATGGATAAAAAGAAAGGCAAAGGAAATCTCTGAGGTCTCCCCATTTCTTCCTTTCACCGGTCTGAAGACCGGACAGGAATATGGGCATGTGTAGGGGAGTGTGAGCTATTTTAACCAAAACATTTCATCCATCCCTAAATATGGTCACAAGATTTTAGATACTTGGCTTACTCTTAAACAGTAAGATTCTGAATTATCTCCAACTGTGTAGGCTGTAAAAGAAAATGCATAAACCAGCAATACTGCAAACTCCCTAGAAACATATTCACTGCCAGTTTTTTCTCTGTAGCTGTTATATTAATCAGTGTCTTAAGAAATTAGAATGCCCTGTGATTATATCTCTTTCAAACCTAATAAGCAATGCTTTGCAATTAACTTCAATGCACTCTCCTTAATGTCATTATCCTTCATCTAGAGCTTTGAGATACACCAGAGGAAAATGCAAAAATTACGGTACCATGGATATGGTACCGTAAAGAAAGAACAGTATTTCAGTGGCATCTTGGTTACTCTCTTAAGATTTCTAACCCAAATGGAAAAAATGTGAAGAGATCAGCTGTTCTTAAAAATATTGCCAGAAAAACAGATTCAAGGGATTTTGCCTGAATCGGAACTCAAATCATTTTCCAGAATCTGGCCTTGAACCAAAACTCAAGAGATCAGCCCAGATTTCAGGCTTCAGTTTTATATCTTATCAGATACTCATATACAAGTTCATCTTTCAAAGCAACTTATATGCACATGTGTGTAAGTGTGAGCGTACACACAGTGAGTGTGACACTGGGGTGTAGTCAATGGATTTTATTTCTGTACTTGTAAATGTATATAGTCTCACAGAAACATCTCTCTTCATCTGCCATATGAAAGTGTTATATATATGGAATGAATGGTACAAGGTATTATCAATATAAATTTGGAATAGTCAAGTTATTTATAAACAGGCTTGGTAATATCAGATTTTCAGTGACAAATGTAGATAAAAATGGAATTTATATTGCCCTTCAAGACTCATGGGCTAGAATTTTTTTTTTTTTCTGAAATTAAACAGATGCCAGAAATAAATCAGAAATTGCAAAGTGGAAGAGAGATGTAAGGCAGCACGCATAGGGCTGGGAGAAGAAGAAAAGTAGAAAATTACCAGAATGTAGAACTGGTGGATTTAAGAGAGAAAGGCAGAGTGGCATCACTGTGAACACCAGGGAAATAGAGATAGGAAGATAATCCAAGCTGACCAGAAATGATAATCAATAATGTAAGTCAGGAACTAAAAACATCCTGTGAGTTAAACCCTGCGTTTTCAATAAAAATAACTGCAATATCCTACCAAACACCAAATCTCCAAGTGCAATAGATGGATTTTGCCAAGCAACATACATAGCAAACATGGGTGAGTCTTTTCTCATATCTCATTTGCATTTTAGAAAAGCAAACTGTTATAAGGTTGCTTTAATATATGACTTTTAATTATGCTGATTTTTCATACCTCTGTGACTGGACAGCTGGGTCACCCTACTAACCAAGAGGCTGAATCAGGGAGCAAAGAACTAAAAAACACTAAGAAAACTAAAAGAAAAAAGAGAAACTTTCAAAAATGACAGTTAGGAAAATATACTGGTTTTAAAGTCATATACTTGCAATCTATGCAATGTTGCGCTAATGCAATATTGTACTCCTGCATATTAAATCAACACAAATAAGGAAAAAGCAGATTCCAGTAACAAGAAAACATTAATTCAATCACATTAGAAATATACTCTATTTTATGTGAGACTTCCATGTTTAAACCGCTCCCAGAATTTGTAAAAACTTATTAGTGACTTTCCGATTGACTTAGTTTTGCAAAAGAGCTATCTAAGAGCACGATTTAATTCTCTCCTACCAATATTTTCTGTTGTTTTGCTCCCAGTCCACAACTCCTTTACTTAATGTTCCTTTGCCATTAATTTAATATCGATTAATCCTCCTGCTTGTAGTAGCTCCCGCTGACATCCACTGAGCTCCTCCAGATTATAAGAGGTTGTTTGCATAGATCCACTTTCAGGATCAGATCCTCACTTTGTAATTTTATTCATCAACCACAATAGTAAAGGATATGCAAAAAGTGTTCAACATAGATAATGGTTACTTACCCTTCTTAATAAAAAGCCCAAAGCACAACAGGCAAAGAGCACCTTTTAAGAGTCAACTATTATTAATATAAATATACTTCACAAAGCACCATTTGCTTTTCACTGCCATTCATCCTTTCTACTGGTCTCCTGCACAGACTTTCTATCAAGCTACAGATCAGATCCTACAGCTGGATTCTCCTTTCTCCTGAGACTTAACGCAGTTAGATGTCATTAATAAGTATTGATTTACATCCATAAGGATCTTCTACTTCTGCCTTAATCTTCTATCTGATACATTAGCAGCAGTTAACTGAGGACTGGACGGTGTGCTTTTGAGGGACTGCTCAAGTTCAACAGTGCTTAAAACAACTTAGGCCACAGAGAAGGAAAAAGTGCAGTTAGCAGCTCCAAGAGGAGTTAGCAATTTATCTTGAACATAATCAACCAGTAACAAAAACCATCCTGCTGCATACTACTGCAGTTACGCTGCTTTCCTGTGCCAGGAGGACCAATCCTTCCAGTCCCTACAGCAACAAGTGTTGCCCTCCCGTTTGCTCTACTCTTGTGATGAGACGATGAGGCTGGTGTCTCAGCACTGAACATCGTGTTTTCTCACCCAAAGGGTTGCAATTCTCTCTCTTTACATTCCACACATTTTCACATGTGTAAAGGGAAAGCAGCTGTGCCATATTTTTAGCTTAACTAGTTGAAAGGAAAAGCAAAAGAAGCTAAAATCAGAAGTATTATTTTGCACTATTGAGCATATTAATGATGCTTTTCCAACCTCATCAACGGTCCCATCAAAATTAACATGTTAATTTACATTCTTCATATAGTACTAATTATGTGTACAGCAGCATGATACCCTGTATGAGGAGCTATCTCACTACGAGATGAAAACATAATGTTCTGATTCTGACCTCATGATGATATAAGTAATGAATTACTCCAAAGAATACTGATTATAATAGGACTAAAATGCAGCCCTTACAGATGCTTTAAAGATCATGCAATTACGAAAGATGCTAAATAGTTTTATTTAGAGGTTGTGCCAGTGATGCAAAGTTCATTTGAAAAGGCACAGGAGTAAGGCAATTCTGACTATATAACCCTTCAGTATTGCAAAGAATAGATGATTTCCATTTGCAAAGAGCTAGAGAAGAAGCACTACTATGTGCAATACTGTTTTCATCATCCTATTCTTCTTCAGCTATACTTGTAACTGAAGTACTTATTATCTAATTGAATGCACAGATATGTCAACAAAAGCATTAAGTGAATTATACCCATAATTTCTAATTGGTAATGACAAAAAAGGGTCTAAATATCCATTTACCAATTTTCCATACTAAACAACAGCCTGAATTTCATGAAATGTCTTGTATAGCCCCATTATCTAGAAGTTTCAGCAATATTTAGCTGAAAAAAAAAAAAAAAAAGATGCACTCCACAGATACACCTTACCTTCTTCAGCTCTAACGGATGCCACCCAGTGGCCAGGTACAGCAGTAGAAATATGCCTTCTGGGTACTACAGGTCTTTACAAAAGGATTTGTGAGCAAAACAGAGTGGAAAAAGGGTTTCTGTGCCTTACTACTTTAGCTTTATCTTTCTCTTTCAGGCTACCAGGCAGCAGTTTTGCAGGTGCTGTTAGAGACAGCTCTCAAAGAGCACTGGGGACGTCCAGCTTCAGAGCAGCACGCACACTGCTGATGCTGCTCTGACAATAAATGGGATTTGAAGTAGCATTTGCATCACCTGGAGCTGGTCTTTTCCCAATGCATAACCAGCCTTTTCTCTCTCATGATGCAGCACCTCCACAGAAAGATTTAAATCCACACAGCATTCTCAGGAGTTTTAACGTAAATACATATTTTGACAACTTTAAGCCTAGACAGCTTGAAAATTTAGCTGAAGTGCTTTTAAGAAGTACTGCAGGTACGTAATATATCATGTGGGGTTAGCTGAGACAAAAGTTTACAAAATAGCACAGTTAAGAAATTCTGTAAGATGGGTGCAGATTCAAAATACGTATTAGATTCACCTATAATCTCACATGTGTAAATAATATGAAAAGCCACTGAGATATGTGCAGTAATTCCAGTGTAAAACAAATCGGAGATCAATCTCAAGACCACTGAAGATTTCTCAACCACAAAATTACACTGCTACAAAGATCTTTAAAGTCAGTGGAAAGCTGACCTGTATGAAGCAACAGGTAGAAAAGCTAAGACAAAATGCAGTAAGAAAAGGTCTACAAGAGATAACGCTTTTCTTGTGGTAGTTCATCTCTTGCTTTATACAAATCTCTGACCTATTAAAGCAGACTTCTGTTTACACACTGAAATATAGGCTTCATTTTTTCACACACAATAAAAATTTCAAGTAATTTGTATACTTACGGCAATCTCAATTTTAGCCTCCAGAGGTTAGGGTTTGGAAGTACATTTTTTACTGCTTATATTTTCTTTGTTACTTTATACTTCTTTTTAATAACCTTGAACACAGTGACCCCAGGTGGCAGATGCAATGATGGCTGCTTTCAGAAGCTGAGCCAGAACTTCATATTTCATCAGGAGACTGAGAAGTCTCTGTGTCCTAATTCAGAGTCCCCAGCATCAGTCCAGGACAGCTCAGTCCCTGCTATGGGACTGGGAAGGGTTCATTCCAAGCAGGTCAATAAAAGTCCTGATGGGACACAGCAATAGGTCCTGTTAAAATTTTCACCTCAGAACCACCATTCCCCATTTATGCATGGAGGTTTCTCTAACAACGCAGCCTTCAACTTTGTCTGAGCGCTGGAAGGAGTCCAGCAGCACAAACCTCTATATCTGGGCTAATTCAGGCTGCTGAGAAGCCAGGTGAGGTACCCACCACAGATCCTCATGCTACTGCAGCCAGGCAGTTGCTTTGCCCTAACTCAATCATTTAGGTAGTTCTGTACTACCAGCTTATCAAAAAGAGACATAGATTTAGATCCAACAAAAAACATTAAGTATTCTCCATCACCTTGATTTTAATAGGACTTAGGCATCTTAATGCCTTTCTCCAAGCCTCAGCCACCCCACGTCGCAGTTCCAACTGCCTCAACAGTTTACTGGTTTTTCTCATTATACTGCCTGGAAAAAAATTCAGCTGCAAGAAGTTTACATATTGTGACGCATAGTGTAAAATAGCACAAATAAAAGCATTACCAGTGCAAAACACAAAATTTACAGTAGGCAGGCAACTCATGGTAGCTTTTCCATCTTTAAAAACCTGTTTTATTTCACAGGTAGAAACAGATCAGTGAGTCATCTCTGTTCTGGTGCAAAAGCATCTGTAAGGCTTTGCTCAGAGACTTCACTCCAGAAGAGAAAAGCATGCTTTAGAGTTGATGTAAGCAAATTAATTTAAGTACAAAAGGAGACTTTTCAAGCTGTTCACCAAAAAAAAAGCTGCCCAACACTATTTATTACACAGTACTTTAATTTGTAGCAATTAGCCATCACCCTCATGTACAACATTAATTAACTTCATGTGTGTGATTTTTAGTCTTGAGCCAAACTAGCTCTAAGAGAGAAGGAAGCACAGGGTATGCCAATGCCTTTCCAGTGAGATTGCTCACCGATTGCTAAAGAGTTCCCTAATGGCAATGAAACTATCGTGGCATTGCCAGAGGGTGTCACTATGCCACTAGAACAAAGCAACAAAACAAATAAAACGGATAAACAAGAAATGTGGAGAAGTTTAGCAGAAATAAGCTCTACGTAACCTTCACATGAATTGTTCATCATTTCACCCGTGGGCTTTAAGAACATGGGTGTGGAGTCCAAGAACAATGTAACTCTGCATTTTCTTTTCCTCTCTGTATCTCTTGTGCTCTAATATGATTTCTAACACTAAGTATTAGAAGGAAGAAAGGAACTACCTATTCGAGCTGTTTGCAGAATCTCCATTGTTCCCACACAATTTAACCTTGTTTTTCATGAAAGCATCCTTTGAAAATGAAACTATTCTAAATCCATATCGTTCACATTCACAATAACCATATTCGTCAGGCAACTGTTTTAATAGGAAGTTGTTGCAAAAAAAATCTACATTTTCTGACATAATGATATATAGCCCAGGTAATTAAAAAGAATCTATGCTGAACATATTAAAGTGAAGATCAGATCTCAAGTGCTGAATTTGGCTAAAATCCTAAAGCAGAAGAGGAAGGAAGTCCCAATGCCAAAGAACACAGTAAATAAAAACACTCAGAAGCCAGTGAAAAAAACCCTTCAACATAAGGAAGATCCCAAGGTGCACTAAATTAGTAGGTTTATTGTCTTTCTAGTCTAAATGCAATTTACTTATTACCAAGAAATGCCAGGAGTCAGATGACCATGAGCCTATTCTAATAGGGTATACCATGGCCAAGAAAACTTGATAAGATGTTGGAATCTATGAAGAGCTCAATTAGGATGTGTATGTAAGGGATCAGACATTAAAAAGGTGTGTGTTGCTAGCTCCTGCTCTGAAGATGACTGTCAGTATCAGAGAGTGGGGTGAGTGTGAAAAGGAGAGCATTAAGTCCCAGATGCCATAACACATTGCCCAAGCGATTGAGCAGCTTTATTTCAGCTGTATTTTAGTACCAGGGCAAAATGACTGACATTGTTGCGGACAGTTTTGACTAGGAAGGGCTGTTCCCAAAAAGTGCTGCAAAGTGCTGTCAACCTGTCAAGGAATCAAATCCTGTGTTCTAATAATAGAACAATAATTTCATATTCTTGGAAACAAGTTCTAGTCAAAGCACGGGATTTAATAAATAAAAGAGGAAACATGACACACAACATACCATTAACAAACAGCAAATAAACTTGAATGAAACACAACTTATGCCAAATCACTATTTTAAACCAAGTTTCTAAAAGCAAAGAAAAATCCACACTGATGTTGTAACCACATTGCAGAAAGCAGCTGTACAAGGAACACGGGTCAAGTGTTGTGATGAAACCATCAAGACTTGGAATCAGGGCACCGCTACAATATTTTAACATAGCAAATCCAGTCTATCGTGGTGAAGGTTCAGTTGGCTGTTCTGGGAATTATTAGGATGTCAAAAGGCCAAGGCCTGTTTCTGGATATTAAAAAGTAATTCCCATTCACCTCATAAGATGTGCCTCTGTTAGGGAAAAGAAGAGCAAGCATTTCAAAGGTAGCAGCAAAGTCTTCTTACGAGTCTTTTAAACAAAGAATAAAAAAAGACAGAATTTAATTCAGAAAATATGTAAATCTGTTGTTTTGTTTCTCTTGTTTCTCCCTGACTTTTCATGACAAATAGATCTCATAGGCTATCAGACATATGAAAAATACAAAGATGTGGAAACCTGAGCTGGAATTTGGCTTAATGACAGCAAACTTGGTCTTTCATTGAAAATGGAGAGAGGGATGTCAGGAGGTCTAGCCTTTACATGGAGCTTGTAGTAACTGTAAATATAAAATAGTCTATCAGGACAGTAAAGTGCTTTCCTATCAATGAGAATTAAAGCTCCAGATTACACAGTTTATTCTGCTTACCTCAATTATCACATCTGGAAAATCATTCTATTTATCTCAGCCTTTGCTCTAGGACATTCATTCACATTAGCAAAGAACTTTCAAATCCTCTGGGGGCATGATACAAATCTACTTTTTTCAGGCTGTCATATCCACAAACAGAAGAGCAAGCTAAACTTGATTCTGCAAACAGTGATGATAATTGCCAATCTTTTAGTTACTCAGATGGCACAGGATCAGGACCTAGGAGCACAGGGCACAAGAAAGTAGGTTATATGTTATCAGTAATAGAGTTTTTATAAGAAGGTATTGCTATGCACTGCTTGGAAATACTGAAGTAAATCACTCTGGAGCAAGTTTGAGCCAGCGTGGCTCTTTGGGCAAGGAAACACAGTGTTCAGTGCCGAGACACCAGTCTCATCGTCTGATCAAGAGCACTCTGCACGAAGCAAAGCAGAGGGCTCAGGCAGGGTACCACGTGCTGGGTGCTTCACATTCTCCATCAGCAGTAAGATCAGCCATGCTGTGCAGCACTGAGAGTTAACTGATGAATAGATGCGAAGGCAACTACAGCTTTCCTGATACTAACACAAAATCTCAGAGGCTCCTGAATAATATCCCATCCTTTGTAATTGAACTAAAACAATAGTTTAGCAAGAGACCCAATATGTGCCTATTTCAGGCATCCAAAAATCAGTCAGGCTCCAAGTTGTAACAGCTTGGCTTTCAGGCGTACCAGAGCGTTTTGTTCACAAGAAATGGCTGATGACTCTTCATTAAGTGAAATAAATTTTCATGTCATCACATTTTGCCATCTTTGAAAAAACCCCACAATATTCTGGAGCACTTCAGAAAGTGCTGCAAGAACTAGCAACAGCGGAGAGCCAAGCTTGATCTGAAGACTTCATGCAATGGAAAGTCTGCCACATCCCGAGCTAATTTAAATTATGGATCAGTTCCCTGATTACTCTAAAAGAAAAAACTAAACTTTTCCAGTCTGTACGTGCCCAACTTCAGCCACCAGCTTTTGGATCTCACATGGCTCTGTCTATTAAAGAGACCGTTGCTATCACCCACCTTTCCCTTCTAGACATGATCAATTCACCTTCATTCTACTTCGTAAAACTAAATACTCTACACATACAAAACTGGGAAGATGCCGAGTGCCTTAAAATAGAATCTGACGCTGTTTTCTGAATATGCACTATTATATTTTCTATTTAATGCACCTCACAGAGGAGCATGTTATACTTTTCTTAATGCAAATTTCATCTGTCAACAAGCATGTCTTCATATTGCTTATAAATCAGAAGTTGAATAAATATAAAAAATAAAATGCCTACAAAGAAAATGATAGTTTTGTGGGGTTTTTTTAATTCCTGAAAGCAAAAGGCAAACTGAAAACCCAATTTATTTTTCTGGCTTTTTTTAAAAAGAAAAACAGAGAAAAGGAATCTGATGGTGCCAAAGGGTTAAAGTATTCTGTTTCAGGCAGTCCGAATATCTGAATTTAGCAGCTGACAGTGCATGGTGTGTCAGTCTCTTACAGCTGTTCCAGTTGATTCAAAGACCATCATTGTTTCTTGAAATCTTAGCAACTGTTACTTTTTCCTGAAGACAATGATAGACCAGCTGTTACCTCACAAGATGCAATGTACTTCAGGTCAAAGTCTTTAGTAAGGAACTTGTAAAACAAGAACTAAATCATCATTCGGGTTTGTCAGATTTTTTTTTCATTAAAACAGAGTTAGCAGCCTAACAGTCAAATAACTTACACTTGGTATTTCCATTAAGTGCACTGGAATGACAGAGAAATTTCATCTGGTTGTTGAGCTGAATCCTCTATTTCTATAAGGAAAAAACCCACCACTAAACCTCGTAGTATTATAGATTTTTTTTCTTTGAAGGTCGGTTTCTTTCTGTCTTTCCAAACGCAGTATTACTAAGCAGACATATCATCTCGTAATGGAAATGCACAGGTCTAACCATTCAGAAAACAAGATGGGGATTTTCAAGAGAACCTTATGGGAGTTAAGTGTTCACTTCCCACTATATATCAATCAACATGAATATCTAGTTCCTTTAAGCTCTTTGAACATCCTCTTCTAAGTGCATAACTAAGCAACTTAATCATACAGTTGATCCTCCAGTACCGGTACCGGTAATACTCCCACTTGAAGACACGTAGGCTTTCAAAGCCGAGCAAGGTTGCAGAATCAGTCACCTAATGAAGACTTATTAGAGTAGGAGTAACTGTTGACAGGTTACCTACAACACTTGGGGGGGGGGGGGGGGGGGGGGGGAAGAAAGCACCATTTTAAAGAGCTTTAGTTGAAATAAACCCTTGTTCGTCCATGCTCAAAGACAAATTACTGCTCCCAACAAGCTTCCAGCTGCTCTGATGCAAAAGACAAAGACTTGCTGAGAAGAGTGGACGTTCTTTTATTCAACCTTTGTGTTTAATTCTGGAAAGCCTTAGAATTGAGTAACGCATTTTCAGAACGACTGCCAGCTAATTGTTGTGTAAAGAAGGAAACCAAGGCATGGTCATATATACGGCAGTGGTAGAAAGATTTTACAAGGCCTGTTAAATTCGGCAGTAGTCTTAATTTTTCTATTTTATATAAAGAGAGATAAGTTTAGACTCAAGATTTTTGCATGAGCATGCATGAATACCATTTGTCTCAGGCTTTTTTTTCTAGATCTAAAAAGGATTTATGTAAATTACTTCTCTGTTTTAACTCTGTTTTTCAGAAAGGGTGACATACTGCCCATATGTAAACCACTACTTTATGCAGAATTAAAAATAACTACCATTAGGAATGGCGCCGCTAGTATTTGTGAAGAATATAAACTGTCTAACAAAACACTGAGGGTGAATCACAACCTCTAAAACGCTATGAACTGACAGTATTTGTTTCTCAAGATAAAAATATCCATATATACCAAATGTGTGTGCTTTTAGTTATGTTTAAGAGAATAACCTATCTACCAGGCCAAAAATTGACATCACAAAAAGTACATCCCTAGTACAAAGTCTGTACGCTGTCAGGCTGCTGTAAAGAGATTGATACTAAAGCAGATACAATCTCCTGATGACTGCTGAGAGCAGAACTTTGCATAACTAATTTAAAGACTGCTGCCTGCAGGCATCACAATGGTAATTAAAGACAATAATTCTTGGGTAAATGAGATGAATGTACTGGAAAATAAAGTCAGTGTTAAATTCATGGGTAATCCTTGAATGGAGAATTGGATCATTTATTTTCCAAAAGGCTGGGCAATTCTACCTGGTTTCATTTCCATCTCTACTGCCAGATGACTGTTGTCTCCAAAATCCATAACTTTTTCTGGTTTAAGTAGTATTCCTCATTGGCAAGCTCCAATTCAGCAGGACTGAATGTGCTCCCATTTAAACACATGAATAGTTCCTTTGACATCCATAGCAAGTCAATGGAACAACTCACAGTTAAACATGCTCTTTTAAATACCGTACTGAATCAAGGCCATAACCGAGGCATAAAAGGCGCAAAGAAAAGCTGGATTGCTAGCTGGATTACCTGGAAAATAACTTGGTGTTATGCAAAGAGGGAAAGCTTCATTTAGCATGCCTTGGTTGATTTGAGAGCTGAATTTCCTCTTCCTCGTTGCTTACAAGCAGAATTCAAAGGACAGGCTGATCATCTAATATGACTGATGATCAGAACAAAATCTCCCATACAGAGGGGTTTTGCATCAGTCTCTTTGGTACCAAATCTGTTCCATGTACCTATACCTTGTATATATACATCTCCTCTGCCCCCAAGTTACCACAGTCTGCTGACCGTCTCCTGGAGTTCCAGCACAGGTGGGACATTAACGCCTCTGCAAACCTTCATGGTATGCAGCCTGCCCCGCTGTGCAATGTCCACAAAGTGCATTGGGATCATGCTGACATCCTCCTCTCTCTGTTGCTACTCCCTAAAAGGAGGTGGAAGAAACTCGTCCAACTCTTTGGTCACAAAAACACCTAATATAACTCAAGAAAGCCATGTTACTGACTCAACAAAGCCCTCCGCCCCCCATTCCACCATGCCTGGCCGTGCAATTTCTCTCTCATCTCTTATTCTTTCTTTTCATCTCTCATCTTCCGAGTGGCTTTGCTGTACATTTTGAGCATTCCTGGCAAGGAACAATAGCTCATTATAGAGGTATTCACGCCATCTATTTCCATCCTCTGACTTTGTCCAGTGACTAGTAAGGGAAAATAAGGTGCAGTTTTGCCATCATTCAATTTGATTTCAGCCCTTGCTGCTGCCAGAAGGGGAGATCCTGCCCTGCCCTCTCCTCCCTTCGGCTAGCCAAAGTATTTCTGCAGCCAGGTAGAGGGTCGGAGGACCTGATATGACTGAAAACTAATCCTCCGGGGGAGGATCACTTCTCAGAGAGCTGTTCTGGCTAACCACCGCCACAAGAGCAATAAAAACATGCAGCCAAGGTTTGGCACTCACTGTGTTACTTCCTCCTTTGCTACCAGCTCAGAATTTGGTTTAAATCAATGGTGAAACCGTATCCTGAGGCTCCTAACTGAGGTGTTTTGTGCACCAGATAACTTACACGCCTACAGCAGGCAGAGTAACTATCACCCCTTAACATCCGTGTGGTTTTAGCACAACATGGACTCCTGAAGATACAGAAATACTAATGCAGTATCATGGGAAGGGCATTTTTCTTGCACTGTTCTGCATACTATAGGTATATACAAAGCACAGGCAGAAGCTAGATCTGTGTTTGTTTTTTAACAAAAGAGTTAAGTTACAAATGCAAGGAAAATACAGGATGTGTAATGAATATGTCATAGCTGTGGCATCCTGTTTCTAAAATATCTTGCTCCTGAATGGTGCCGTCTTAGGTTTCTTCCAGATATATGAGGCTTTCCAGCTGGCCTGCAGCCAGTGCTTTAATAAAACGTGGTATTATGCAGAAGTGAATAAAGCTTATAGCAATAATAATGTCCTTGAAATTCACTAATCACCAGAAGTTTCAAGAATATTTTAACATGACATCAACAGGACAACAACTAAAATTCATCTGTTAGCTATGGAAAACCACTTTTCTCATGTTAGATTATGCCTGTACTGAAAATGCACCCAAGTCATTATTGACCTAGATAAAGAGTGTGTTTTCTGAATTTGAAGACAATACCTAGCTGTAAAGGACCTGCAAGCACTTCAAAAAACAACATTAGGATGTAAAATGATTACAAATTGAAGAAATGGTCTGAGAAAATAGATGTACTTTCAATAAAGACAGAACAGCTAAGTATATTTGGGTAGGAATAACCAACGGCATAGATACATGGTGAAGATTCACTGCCAACATAGCATTTCTGCAGGAAAGGATCCAGTGATTCTAGTAATCACATGGTAAGTAGGAGTCAACAATATCCTGTTGCTGTGAAGAATATAAAGAAACAAGAAAGAGGTGGACCAACTGGAGAAAGTTGAGGAGAACAAAAATGGTCAGTGGTCTGAGGAACCTGGTCTGCAAAGGAAGATGGGGAGAATTAAATTCGTCTAGCTGAGAAAGCAGAAGATGGGCAAAATAACAATAACCCTTCTAACAGATTAAAAAAAGAGAAAAGAAAAATGTATAAAGAATATATTAGTTTCCCACTAGTGAGGATTCAAGAATTACAAAAATAGAGTTAAGACACTTCTCCCATCCAAACAGAGGACAAACTAAATTATGTTCAAAGATATTTGCCTAACCTGGTCTTAACAATTATAGATTCTACAATCTGTTTAAGTATCCTTACCACTAGAAATTACTATCACGTGTCTAGTTTACATCCATCGTGTACAATTTAAGCCTAATTCTGATGTTTTGTCTTCAGGGGACACAGATACATGATTACTCATTTCCCCTCTGTGGCAGCCCTTAATACATTTTAAGAACGTTATTGTGTCTTGATGCTGAGGAAGTCTTAATTTGGACACTAATGTCTTTCAAATAGTGTACGTTTATGCCCAGTAAGTCCCTACAGGACCCCACTTTGCCACCAATCAAGGCTTACAAAACTGCATTAAATACAATTTCCTGACTCTTGTTTCCAAAGCAGTTTCACACCAGTATACTGTTCAAACAAACCAATTAATTATTAATCCAAGTAATAAAACACACAAAAGTATTCTGAAAGCTGTTGCAGGCATTATAGCTGCCTGTACATTAGTAATAAAGAATAAATGCTTGTAAAAATTATGGTATCAGCTAAAATGCCAAAAGTGGAGTCTGCAAGTGCATGTTAAATATTTATCTACTCTCTTTACTCCTTGATGAACAAGTTTTACATAGCTTTTACATACAAATTTTACATAGCATTTACATATAGATATGGTGAATGTTTAACCATTCCACTTCTTTATGCGGCCAGGAGGCCACCAAGCTTCTGACCAGGGACTGACAGACATTGCTCATGACTCACAGCAGAGCAGGCAGGCACTGGTGACAACCTGGAACCAGGACTGACACTCCCGCTGCTCTCAGTCCTGCTCTCTCACCCACTGGTTATGCTTCAGTTATATTTCCTTCTCCTCCTTGACAATCATCAGTTTTGGGTCCAACTTCCATTCCCACAGCAGGTCACCTCTGAACTTTCTCACTGCCCCACTCAGTGGCTGCCCCCATCCAGTGGAGTCAGAACATCCTGTCGATGAAATGATGAAAAAATATATTTTGTTTTTATCCACAGAAGGAAAATGAACAATCTCTTCCCTTTTTTTCCCCCTTTACTATTCAACATCATGGCAAAGCCAAGTGGGTGTACTTGTAGTCCAGCATTACATGCTGAACCAATAAAAATTCTTACTAGCTACACTGCCAGGTTAGAAGAGATTAGGACAATCAGACAGGCCCCTTGCCACCAATTTTGACTTTATACACCATTTCACAACTAGGAAGCCTTAGACGATGTTAATCCGCTGGATATCCAAGAGTGGGAGAGGAAATAAAAAGCTGCCAAGTTATGGGTGTAATTCTATCTTTGCGTAGATAGAAATCATTCACTGCCTGCTGACTGAACAAAACCAAAGCAGCAGAGAGGGCATTAGTACAATGCACCCTGCCTTGCTGATTTCTCCCATATGCAAAACTCTCAAGCGTCACAGATCAAAAGAAAGGGGAAAGTTTATGCAAACTCCTAACAGCCTTCAGAATGGACCTGAACCATGAGATCACGTTGGAACCAGGAGTGATAAGATCAGCAAGGAACTTCTTCCCCTTATTCAGCCATTAGAATCTATAGCACAGGCCACGTAATACAACGCTTGAATGTTATTAAGTGTAACTTCCCACCAGCATTCTGAAGGGACATTACAAAGATAGATGCACTTTCTGAAATATGCACTTCTGCAAAGTCTGTAATTTCATCTTTGAGTTCTTTTTATTAGGTATAAATGCCATAATCACGCATTTTACTTGATTTTTTTTTTCTGGGACTTCCTCTTGGATTACAGGTGCAATGAAGAGCAGAGAAACAAGATGGCCTCTGCCCTCAACTGATGCTAAAGACAAACTGTTGCAAAGAACATCATCTATAAAAAAAAAATTTATTTTTATAATGCAAAAATTCCTCACAGTTAACGTTGCCATTTCACTTTTCCCCAGTATAAAGAAAGGGAGGGTGAATGCCTCTTACCTGGCTGTAGGTCCAGCTCCATCATGTTTTCTCTCCAGGCTGTTCATCCTTGAACAGACTGCTGAGCAATTCCTAGTTCTTCTGTGTGCACAGCCTGCACAGCGCTGTCTTCTGTATCAAAAGTTGTCCTGTGCTGCAAGGAGCTCTTTCAAAGCTGCCACACGAGAAGCTGTTTTGAAGGACTGTGCATGTGTATGTGAGGCTTCAGTGAGCACCAAGTCAGGACCAGATAGGCACAGAGCTGCTGATCTTAGAGTGATCATAACTAGCAGGTCTTCAGAGTGCTCTCTGCCTGGGAAAACTGTCCTCTTGGTAGCCATGTCCACAGCTTCTGCATCATGTTTGCGCACCAGCATGAGCTACGTTTTTCCAGAACATCTTGCTGCCCTCACATCTGAGCTTGACTAACAAGCTCCACTGCCCACCTAATAAAACCCTTTGAGCAGTCTCCTCCAAGAGTTTTTGAGTGGAGTCACGAAGGAAGCGGAGTAGAGAAGAAACACAGAACAAAGGGGAAAACCCCCATGTGGACATAAGCCAGCCAGTATGTCATCATATGGGGTGGGGGAAAAGAGCAGAGAGAAGTTAGAGCACACGTGCCTAGGGACCTGCAGGATGCTATAACAGCACTATCAAAATCCAAGCCCAACTACCCAGGCATTAAATGCATCCTAACTGCAAAGCAGATACATCAAGTCTGAACAAACTGAAAGAGCTTTGCCACACATCCCAACCATGTAAGCAAACCCCATCAAAGCACATATGACATGAGGCTACTCTGAGAAGACTGTAACTGAGTTTGGGCCAATAACAAGACAAGAAACAAGAACGAGCCCAAAGATAGGCACACTGACACACATCTGTGTACTCTCTGCAACTCACTAAGCTGTTTAGTCCATAATTAAGCCCATCACCCCCTTAACATCCCTCTTTTCCCCACAGCTCCTAAATATTTACCCTGCCTGGGACTATTCAACAGAGATTTTTAATACTGTCCAATACTTTTGCTAGATGTGCAGTATTTTAATAAACAATGAAAATCAAACTATACCTATTAAAACACAATAAGAAATGAATTTTGTGAAGCCCTGATGCTGCTTTAACTTTTTACAGTTAGTTTCTCATCAAGTAAAAAAAATTTTGGATAACGAGTATGTGATACATCCATGTAAATTGGAGCATGTAACAGGCCACCTCTAGGCAAAGGAGGGCTCACAGAAGATATACATCAGGTGCACACGTGCAGAAACACAATTAAAAAGCCACATATTCCTGATTTTGCAAATGAGAACAACAGCTCTCTAACAGTTAAAAGCACATTTCTACTTCAGATAATGGGCATTTTGCCACTGGCTTTGAAAGAACCATGCCCTACTCCAGAGTTTAATCAAGATCTTACTGAAGTCAGTGGAAAAGTCTCATGAGAAAACACTGGACTGCCACATCACTTTGCAGAGCTGCACTGTTCTTTATAATATTAGCAACTCTCGAAATGAAAATTTTGACAAAAGTTGCTGATAACTAGCTCTGCTGCTTTTAGTACTGATGCAGTTACAGTTTTATTGCACTTTTCAGGACAATTTTACACCAGAGACTGCGTGCATGTGCGTGCGCATGCGTGTGTGTGTGCATGCATGAGATAGACGGCAACCCTTTTTTAAGCATGGCACATGAAAAGACGCTATCTAAAATAAGACTTGAACAAAACTATTTCAGACACCAATGCAAAAAGATACTTGTTTACCTTAACTTCAACATGTCTTCTCATGCAATTAATCATTCACATGAAATATCTGACACAGGGATAATATGCTACACACTGCCTTTATAAGTAAGGGTTTATGTCAGGCATAAGGACCTTTACAGCTGCCAAGCAGCAAGTGCAACACAAGGCACGCAGACTGCACAGCCATTGTAAAGAGGAAGTAAGGACTGCTAGTCCATCCTTCCCCCACCTGAACACCTCCTACATCTTGGCGAATGGTCAACCATGAAATTAAATGAAACAATGATACTGTCTTCAGTGTAGAAAGCACTGAGGAATATAAACACCAACACCACCACTGCAGCACAGAAAATGAAACATCCTCACCTAGCTTTCCACCATTCCAAGAGGACAGAACCCAAATGAAATCATACACCACTTACTTTACTGAACTATGTGTCTGTATCAACAAGTTGCAAACTGGAAGTGATAGCAATGGTATGCTCCAACTTGCTGACTTCTCCACACTTGACATACGAAACCAGACAAGGGCAATAGCATGATGTCAAGAGTGAGCTCAGTAAAATGCAAAGAGAGAACAATTTATTCATTCATTGCAATCCTGCCTGAAAAAGCAGAATGCATGCATCCTTCTGTGAGTTCCTTTTTTTCCCCAATATCAGCAATAGCTTGCCGTGCTTGTCATGAGGCTTGAATGAGGCACCTTAGACACATTCTTTGAGCAAGGGAGATGGTATATAGCTGAATATGCTCCAGTGCACAACCCAGAAACCAAGAAGCTTCTAAATCTTTTGACAGCAAAGGCAGTATACACCTGGTCAAGCCATAGTTTGAGGACTGCAAAAACAAGTAGTCTATAACCCATTTGCAGCACACACGTAGGAATCTGCGCACATCTCTTCACTCCTAACACACATCCATAACAGAACAGTCTGGCTGACAGAGGTAAATGGGACACAGGAAACGGGTAGGAGAGACCATGACCATGATGTACAATCAGCACAGTGCAAAAAAACCCACTTTTCCTTCAGTTTTTCTCTCTCACCCTACTTTGATAACACATTACCAAAACGTCCTTTTTCCAGCCCTAAAACCTTCCAATGCCTGTCACATTAGTATGCTGAAGGTATAATTAGGACTTAGAGCAGTTCTGTACAAGAATTCTCTGGGTGAAAAAGCTAGAAGAAATGTGCAAAGTTAATCCTCTTCTAATTACTCCAGAAATCTGCATGCTAATGCAATATAATAATTAGGATTGCAAAGTAATTAAACTGTGTAAATGCCTGCAAGAGGGAGCAAAATTTGCACACTTGGAACATGTTTTGACTAAAAACGTGTGAGTAGTCCCACCAAAGGACTGTACTGCTGATGTTCTGCCAGTACTAAAAACGTCAGTGTAGACAAAGTCTTTGTCCTTTCTAACCACAAAAGCATGGAAAAGTAGGGTTGGCAAGGACCTCACGACATCACTTAGCCTATCTGCTGCAAGGCAGGACTGACACTACTCATGTCATTCCTGGCAGACCGTAGTCTAATCTGTTCTTAATGGCCTCAAGTGGTGGAGACTCCACAAGCTACCCAAGCAGTCAGAGACCTCTTCCTAGTATCTGACTTCACTCTTTCCTACTGCACTTTAAATCTGTTATTCTTTACCCTTTGGCACACACAGCAGTTTATTCCTCATATACCATTATTCATACACAACTATAAGCTATTATCACGTCCCTCTGCCCCTAAATTTTCTTCTGCAGGCCAACCAATCCCATTCTTTCTTCAGAATTGATATTATCTAGATCTGTGATCGTTCCCACTGCTCTTCCGTGAACTCCCTCAAACTGTTTATTCTTGAAGTGCAGTGCCCAAAACTGGACACTGTTCCAGCTGAAATCTTTCCAACACCGGGACATGTCTTGCATGTTCTCCTATTTAGTTATCCCAGTAAAACATTAGTATTTTCAAAACAGCTTGACATTAGTGACTAATGTTCAGACCATGATTCACAATAAGCTCCACATAGTTTTTCAAGGAACTACCAAAACTGCAAAACCATCTTATAGTTATAAAGGTGTACTTCCTGCCTAAGTATACTTCTCTGCACTTGGCTCAGTGACAATCCATCCATACTAGAACATTTCTTCAACCTGCCAGCACAATTCTGAATTGTAGCCTTGTCTCCCAATGTTTTAGCAGCCTTCCCATCTTCATGTCATCTAAAAATTCAACACTCATAGTCTATTCCACCACTGAGGACATTAATGACAATAATGATGAAAACCAGACCAATCCTTCCCACACTTCAACTATGTCTCTCCATTAGAATGATGGACCATTGATAGTTGCTATTTGGTATGGGTATTCCATCAGTTTTGCATGGAGTCCATAGTGGTTTCACTGAAGACATGTTCCCCTTGATTGTTTATGAAACTGTCATACACATTAACATCGAAAACTTTACTAGAAGTCAAGCTGTTTGGCCTCTGTTGTGCCTTCCCTAGCTACAAGACTTGCTACTTAGTTGTAAAAAGACATTTTCAAGTTTTTAAAAGTCACATTGGCTGTTACTGAACTCCTTGGTCTCCTTCAGGTGCTTATGCGTAATTTGTTTGTTCCAGTTTTTCAAAGAACAAAATAATTTACCTGTAATACTCTTTTACCTCTTTATAGACATTATGCTTTTTCTTTCCCACTCTTCCAGCACTTGACCTGTCTTCCCTGAGTTCTCAGAAGTAACTACAAATGCTTCTGAGATTGCTTTAGCCAATTCCTTAAGTACCCTAGAATAAAGTTCATCAGCCATAGCTGATTTGAAAATACTAAATATGTCTGAATACATTCTAACCTGTTCTTGCCCTTTTTTATCTTGTGATTTTACCCTCTGTCATAATACCATAAGTGTGTTTGAGGCTGCATCTAGTGTGACTCAAATGCATCAGTGACAGTAGTTCTGATCTCTGAGTTAATTTTTAACATAATTTCATGTCCTCAGGTCAAGCTATAGATTCCTTTAAATCATAAAGCACCTCATACCTTCGTTCATTGTCATCAAGATGAGCAAAGAGCACGTTCTTGGAGATGGCCTTTGCCAGAGCAGTCATAGTTTTATAGTCCTTTGGAATAACCTGTAGAGAAAAGAAGGAAGGGTAATTACATGTCTGGTTGTATTTCTTCATAAATCTTGAAATCTATAGAAAATTCCACTATTCAAGACAATGGATGCAGTTTGATTTCAAACACTGAGACAGGTTTAGGCTATAACATAAAGCCACTAAGAAAGTAATAAATTACAGTTTTGATAATGTGAGGAGAAGAATTTATGTTCTCAATATGACAACCAGAAAAGAAATACAAGATCCAGAATGAGTCGGGAGAAGGATATCCATAAAATACTATAATTGGCAGGTACTGGCAGCTGTGTAGTCTCCTTCCAAATCTCTTGGACTGAGGAAAACATATTTCATATTATTATTCCCCCACAAGCAATATCAGAAGCAACCTAGTTTTAAAACTAGGGAATGAGCAACATTTCTTTAGGTAAAAGGTAAAAATGTGTTGATTACACCATACTTTTCAGTACTGGTTGTGGTATAAGGAACGAAGCTCCTGAGAGGCCCACCTGAGTCAAAATCCTGTGCATTTGCTTCATGGCAAATGAGAAGGACTTGCATTTGAGAATGAAGAAGCATCTTTATTTGTTGATTGGGGAGAAGGCAAAAGTCCTGTTGTACATGAATTTGCTCATAACGTATGTTGAAATTCAGGAATATGTTTTCATATTGGGTAAAGATTTTTTATAAGACTTTTGCAAGTTAGGCTTTCCATTTTGGTAAACATTTTGGTAAGATATTAGTAAAGACACTGTATGTCTATATTTGCCAAGCATCTACTTCTGCCAGTCAGAGACTTTGTGATTACGAGATGCAAGAAATTTATAGCAAGGCTATGCCTTGTAACAGATGTTCTTTGACTTTAGTAATGTGATTTTCCTTAATAGTTGCATTATAACAGGACAGAATCAAGCCTAGCAAAAGTTTTAAGTGTTACATAAACTTTACTCCAATCTGAAGATCAACATCGGTTTGCCTCTTTTAATTACTGTACAAAAAAAGGTCTGATAATGGACATTTATCTTTCACATTTTCTTATGATAGAAATAGTATTTCTGTCTTATTTAAGTTACTATGTATGCTGGTGCATAGGTAGTTTCCATCCTCATCCTGGAAAGGCAAGATACTACCCATCCAGCCAGAAGATGGATGTCTCAAATGGTAAAACTGATGTAGAACCAGGTCTCACAAAGAAATGATCTAGATTTATTTCAAGGGAAAATACTGCAGCACTGTGAAGATCTAAAGTTAAACTCTGGCTTCAGACATCACTTATATTGACTGCTGTAGTCATTAGACTGCTCAAATTAAGTCCAAAGAGCGTATATGTATAAACTGCATATTTGTATTAGAGTGAAACATAATCTAATTTAACTAAAAGTTTAAATTGCTTGATGTTAAATAAAATGAGCATTTGGCCAGTTTATTCTTGGTTTTTACCCTGTCAAACAAACCCTGGACTGAATTGCAGTCCTGAACCCTTGCCCTGTTAAGAATACCCTAGCTGTTCAGCTTACTGCTGATGAGCCAAGAGGGTAGATAATCAAATCACTGACATTCAACTCCAACCTTTCTGGCTGATTACGGAATAGTGTAGACTAGCCTTTCTCAGTCTAAATCTGCAGCAATGAAAGCCACAAGGCAGAGACCAAAGTGGGTCTGTTGGGGCAGGGACACAAAAGGCAGAGAAGAGATTCTTTAGGTGTCACAGTAACCAAGCATCCGACCAAACTCAAATGTCGGGAAGAATCACTTGACCATTTCTTACACCACTCTTCCAAGTAAACACTGAATGTTCTCTTCAAGCTGATAACCTAACATATAGTTAACAACTAACAGATATGTCAGATGTGTTGAAAAATATTGCTTTCTCTATTTTCAGGAATGAAGCAATGTAATAACCCTCTGCAGAGATCTTCCTCTGTGCTTCTCAGAATGGAGCCATGCCAGGTGCTTGCTCAAATCACAAAGCTAAATCTCCTTTGATTTTCTCTCCAGTGACATAACTCATTGCACTGCCTTTAGCACTACTCATCCTATAGTTCACCCCTTCAAGGGATCCCTTAAATTGGCTTATGACCCCGATGTGTTTCTATGCAACACCTGAATTCAAGCCAGGGGTTCTTCCTGGCTACTATCTAAAAATCCATCTGTTTGCAATAGTCTAACACAACCCTTGCCTTGTTTTTTACACTTTTAAATTAGTTTCATAATTCATCCTTTCAGTGCCTCCCTTTATTTCTGTATTCTAGAAATCTCTGTCACAAACACATATCCATGGGATTCACCACGGGATTCATTTGCTGACGGCAGAAGACAAAGCACTGACACAAACCTTCCCAGTGCTTGTTCTGTATTCCTTGCAGCATCTGTAGCCTGACAAGAAACCATCCCCTAAATTACTATTATTTAAGCTCAGTCAGTTCCTAGGAAATTAAATTCGTAATAGCCCTAGTCACAGAACACACAGAATATGATCCGTATTACTGCTTCTGGCTCTTGCCTACCCATGCTACTGTCAGGGCTTATTGGCATCACTGTTGAAAAAGGAAGGAAACAAAGTTAACTTCAGGTTCCATTATAAACATAAAAGAACTACTCAGGGGTGTGGAAAGGAATATTTCCTTTGATTTTCAGAAGAGTCAGATGGAGCCCATATTAAGCAGAGACAAATGTGATATCTTCATGGAAGTTTTTAAAGGGGATACTGCAAACTGCACAGAAAGAAAAGTGTTTGAAAGTGGCTTTTAAAATATCACACAGGTTTTTTAACAGTGCAGTGCATTAATAGCTTGACCACAGTGCTGTTAAAATTTACTGTATACTTGCAAACATTATTTAACTGCCACAAGAATACTCCTCCATGCTTGTTTTTAGGATGAAAGGCTCTCCTAATTCTTTGTTTCTTGGGACAGAAATCCCCAGAGCAGCCAGTGAACTTGTATCGTAAGTGGATGACAAAAGCACATCTGACTGCAAAGGCAAAATGTATTCTGCCAAAAAACAGTGACTGACAAAATGTATTCCCATAAAGAAAAAGCGCTTTGAGTTAAAGCTACTCCAGGCATGCAAAAAAGCACATTAGTAGCATCTGTCAGCCTTATGAAATGCATTTTTAGCCTAGCTCCCTAAACAAATATGACATACGCTATTGTAATGTCTGCCTTTTAATAACCTTTGAAAGCTTTGGCCAGTTTCAAAAAAAATTTGAAGAGTTATTAAGAGATATCAAGGATATAAAATAGCTAGATATTTTTGCGAAAAAGGCAGTTAAAAAGAGAGAAGCCCAAATTAGTGCTCCTACTGAAGAAATTATCTAATTTGGGATTGGCAGTTCTTCAAAGAAAGGTCACATGAAATCACCCAAGTATGGTCAACAGACTTCCAAAAACCCATGGGTTAGCTGGTACCCAATCAAAATGGGAACCATGTGCCTGAATGGTCTAGGGAACCTAAATGACCTAGGTTAGAAGAAAACTTGAGCTAGAAGTGACTTTTTAGAAAAAAAAGCATGAAATGTAGCAATAGAAAAGGCTGCTTTTCAAAACTGTGAGGCTCTGACAAAACTCAGAAGCTGCCGGAGTCTGTGAATATCAAGAAAACGGCTGAGACTTACCCACCCTGTTAAAGGGGGAAACAGATCAGCAGCACATCTCAAAAAGGGGAGGAACAGAAAATGCTGAAACAACACTGATGGGGAAAGTACTTAGTCAAGGAGGCAGCAAAAGAACTTCAGTGTGAAGAAGATGGTCAAGCCACGCATATGTCGGCATGAGGACACAATCCTATAGGCTGACCCACGATTCCAAATTATGAGCAAAATATGAGTCATTTGATTGTCCTGTACATCTCAGAATCAGATAGACGGCAGCACATTACCTTTCTGACATAAGAAACAGCATCCTCCTCTGTGTACACTTCTGCACTGACACCCCCTCTCCTGCGCCGGGCTTTTACCACTGGGTTGGGAGGAGGAGGGGAAATCTCATCGTCATGAGAATCAGACTGGGAACTGGATTTCTGCCGAGCCAGTATTTGTTTGCATTCTTCCTGCAAGGCAAAAAGAGACAATGAAACATCTCTTACCCATGTAGCTAACTTGCTGGATACACTTGATTCACTCTTCTTTTATGACTCTCGGTAGCCCCTTCCTTTCTGCATTTGGATGACAGTCAATTTACACATGTGTACTGCTGAAAGAAAATTAAAAATTTAATGTGAGCAGCATGAAGGGCTGACACTAACTACAATGTGTGTACAGGTATCATCACTCCAATACTTGATCTGTTCAATTGCTTCTTACATGTAACAGAAACCAATGTGTTACAAACTGCAGACATATTGCAACGACTCCTGGCTGAGAAAGCAAAAGAACAAGCCTCTTTTCTCACTCTCCAACATCACAGCTGTTATTTTCTCAGTTGGCTTGTACATATCTTTGTCTCTTGTACAGAGAACATATCAGAAGTCACATGTCAATATATTAGATAGGTTTCTTCATCTTGGTCCGCTCTACAGGCTTACTATCACCAGAAAGAACAAAGATGCTCCCTACTCCAGAGTTTCTGCATATAACAGATTTACAATCAAAGGGACTACTTCCAAGCAAATAAGATCCAAGGTAGGCTCCAGAGGACTATGAAAAATGATGGCTGGCCTACCACCAGCTGGCCAATAGGGAGGTTATTCTCCAAATTTCACGCTTATGGAACAGAAAGAAAAATACAAAGGGGAATCTCTGAAGAGATAGTAACAAGAGCAGGAACAGTACAGAAAACTTTCAAGAAAGGGTGTCAGAGTTGCAAGACGTTGTCAATTCATACACTGAATTATTTGACTTCTAAAGAATTGAGACAAACAAGATTACCCGTAACTACAGTATTTTCCCAGAGCCCATCTCCTATTCTTCAGCTTCCTGGGATTCAAAGGACAGCACACAGGAGTAAAATGCCCTTTGCATCATCCATGTCTATCAGCCAAAGGAATGGGGGCCTGTCTGCTCATTCCCAGCCCACCTCCTCACCCCCTGGTACCACCCCAGCCTGGCATCCTGCTCACAACACACCACGCTCTCTTTACTACCTCTTCAATGCCTTCTTAGCTGGTTCCTTCTAGTCTTCACCGACCCTGCCTAAGGCAGGGGAGAACTGGAGATGGGATGGACAATGTGTCCAGTCCTCAGCTTGTCTGATACAGGAAACCGAAGAGCATGTGCAGAAAGACGTGAGCCCTGTAAGGAGGCAAGCTGACCTGTGCAGTAGTCCAGTAATTTTAGTTGCTGCCATCTATTACATTGATGTAGGCATAACCTGCACCCTGACAGTCTCAGGGTTATGTTGATAGATGTACACGTAGCCAGCTAATGGCTCCCTGAACAACTCCAGTATTTCTGAGACAATTCAGATTAGCGGCGTTGCAGGCTACCCAAAAGAAAAGGCAGTAATGCTGTGGTCCCTGTGCACCCCATAAAACCAACATTCCTTTGATAGGGATGCCAGAACCTGGCCTCTGCCTTACACGATTAATTTCCAATTAGACTTTCGATACACGGAATCAGTGGAGGAGGCAGGATCTGGGAGCGCTAGACATGTGGCGGATTACCAACATAGCCAGTTGGTCTCATTGACAGAGGAAATGAGTTACAGTTAACTCATCAGGTATGACACCAGAAAAGAGCGGTACAGAAAACTGGCACACGTTCACAATTTCTAAGCTTGCAAGAAAAACAGATGATTAATATATGTTTTGCCCTTGATGTTTACAAATGTCTGACAAATCCAGTCATGCCACTTGTCTTTTCCGGTCTTATTCCAGTTTCTTTCTTCACCATCACTGATATTGCCCCTCTCATTAACCTAAGGAGCCTTTGACACCAATCTTTGATGTATTATTGCTACTTGAAATAAATAACTAAATAGTATTTCTCATGCTGCATAATTCAAGTCACACATTCTTGTTTTGATTAAGGGACTACTGAAATATTTAAGAAACAAGCACAGATATACAATCTGACTTTTCAAAGTCCTGACCTGCCTTAGAAAGTGCCAAGTTCTTTCTGAGATCAGTATTTTTTTTAAATTTGGATTACAACTCTGCAACTCCTGGGCCGTAACACAGTTGAGCTAGGTGCTGTAACCAAAAAACAGAAAAAAAACGTATTTCAGATGTATTAAATCCTTACTGAAACTTTTTCATTTACAATTCAAATTCCAAATAGCAGCACTGGATATGTAAAAAATTACCCAGCCAGATTTTCCTATCATGCAAGAACTGCAAGTCCTATTTAAGCATTCTCGTCAACTTCTTCCCTACTCCTCTCTGACTGTCTCTAGCTTCCTTAACTACAATTATGCACTTGTAGAAACAGAAATATTTAAAATACAAACATGTGTGCTACATATTATCGTTATATTTAATCCCTAGTCATCAAAACCAAACCTATGACTGAAGAATTTCAAATAATATTACTGACTATTGCAGCTTATGTATCTCTTTGATAGTGTTAACGTTCTCTGTTTATATTACATGAACGCAACCAAATGCACCTTCTTCAAAAGCTTAACTGAAAGGTAATGAAGACCTTTCTGGACAGCAAGCAGCTGAAAATATACTAGAAGGTAACTACAACAAGAAGGCAGTCAGGTAACTATTTAATGGGATGCAGCACTTACACAGTTCTTTTTATACATAGCATATTTACACATAGAGAAGAGTAGTAGTTTGCCCCATTTGAATATCAAACACACACTTCTTTTTCAGTACACATTGTATAAAAGGCACTTCCAAGAAATTAATAAATAATCTCTCCTCTGCCCCAGCACAGATTTATACATGGAAGAAAGCTCAGTGAGATAAAATTAATACCACAAAGCATGCTCTTAAACCCAAATACCTTTTAAAGCCAAAAAGATATTAAAGGATCATAAAAGTGAGTTACCATATGATTCATTTTAAAAGGAAGTCTCTTCGCTACAAACTCCTTTTATATAAACAGCAGATATTTGACTGGCTGGCTTTTCCATATGCCGCTATTTGTAGTCTAGGTAGGATTTCCATTACTGAACTAAAGAGTGCCTTTTGAAAATAAAAGCGTACGCTCTGTCCTGGGTTAAGCTTTCAAAAAGCCGTCTTCCATATATCCTGGGGTAAAACTGCACAAACACAGCAAATATTTTAAAGGAGGAATGGACTCTCTGAAGAATAGTTCTTCAAACACTGATCTTCAGACACAGCTTGATGTGAATGCTTGTGCAGAACTCACTTTCGAGTAAACACCTCACCATCTTTTGTTGTCATGACAACAAGCGATCTCACTCTCTATTCAGATGGCATGGATAATTCACAATCATATTGCCCGATTATGTCCACCTTAAAATGAGAAAACATATGGAAGACACAACTGCAGAACAGTGTAATTGCCTTTGAGCAAGCCCCAGTGAGAATCTTGTTCTTCCCTTTACACCAGTAACTTGCACTGCCTTCAGTGGAGATGCTCCTGACTTGTAGGACATGTAGGGTCTGATCCAGTTATCCATAGTCCAGTGCCATTTTGGGTGACCTTGCTTTGCTTTCAACTGCCAGCTGAGGAGGACACAAGTCTCATGCTGGCCTGTGTCACATCTACCAGCCCCACTGGACATTGCACAGAATTCAGGGAGTCTTAAATGGCAGTAGGGGACCATGTGGGCGCTGCTGACTGAAGCCTCCAGCATCACTGCCACAGTCCAATACAATGGTATGTTAACACACCCCAAATCTACAAAACAACTATGCTGTGTGGCAATGACACCCTATTTCATATATACATAATCTAATCCTACTCTTATTCAAACCATGTTGCAAGTGACCAAAAACCTAGCTAAAGTTGTGAACAAAAGCCTTTCCTGAGATTTCTGGGGGAGATAGATGGTAAAACTGAAATACCATCACTGACTTCAATGATAATAAACTGGAAAGGAAAGAAAATATAGCATTGTTGCCTCAAATTAAAAGAAGGAATAACCAACAAATGCAACTGCAGCAACCCATTTATCTTTCGAACGTCCACCTTCCACTAAGACTTTTGTGCTACAAGAGGCTGAGGTATAAAACACAGGAATTTAGCATGCTGTCCTCAGTATATGCGGTCATCACCTTTCCCGATTAATGTTTCCACGAGTTTTTAATGAGTTTAAACACTGCAAGTGAAGCGGCCACAATGCCGAGCCAGTTTTTATGTTCACCCTTCCTTTCAGACCACTGCTGAAGAGCACACATGCTTCCTGACCCAGAAGTGTTCTTCTCTATCAGGTGGAGCATTTCCAAACAGAAATTTGTTTCCAGTAGTTCCTCTCCCAGTCTCTCCTTTCAGGCCTAGAAACTCAGCTGTTTCAGTTGAACGAAGGACAGCACCTGAGGAGGCTCCAAATCACTGTGCAGCTTTACAACAACATCCCAAGGAGACTTTTAAAAGCAAGTCAGGCGTTCGGTATCACTGCTTACTATCTCTGCTCTGCCTCCTACAATTCATTCATTGCATTCAAAAGCAACAACACAAAGTACAGTCTAAATGAAGTATTTTTTAATTTTTTCCTCAAGCACACCCATAAAGTTTTCTGACTGACAGACCTGGAATGTGCTTTCTATTTATCCACAGAAAATGTGTAGGATACTTCATGTGCACGTAACTAATCTCTCTTTGCTCTGGAATTGACCCAGAGGAGATACTTTCAATACAGGAAGGCTCCTAACACCACCCCATCACTCCTGGAGGCTGACACAATGATTTATAGAACCTAATAAAGGCCAAAGGCAAAGCACTCTGCTTTTTTGGAAGCACGGGACTGACTGATGCCATCACTGAAAGCTGGAGAAATTTGGGAGGTCTTAACGTCCTTTCCAGTCCTGACTTTGTCACGCTGGACAACTCTACTATCTTTATGATCGTTCAGCCTTGTAATTGAAGACTTTTCACACAATCTTAACTATTGTTCCACTGCCTTCCCAATGTGAAATGCCTCCTTTTCTTCTACAGCATCCCTAAGAAGTATCTTTACCATCCACCCCTCCTACTAAAATATTTATCCACTCCATAGTTATCCACCGTTTCAATTACTACTACTGCATCCTCGGTGGCCTCTCTGCATCTCAGTTCACTCCCTATTTCCACTCTAGGCAAAATTCTCCTGCCAAAAATCCACCTACTCTTCTGCCACTCTGACTGCATCGCTCGCCTTCTTGAGTCCCTTTACCGGTGTCCTTTTACCTCCTGCAACATATTAACACTTCTTGTCTTCCCCTCCAGTGTCTTGCAATATCTCAACCCATCACCACCTCTTCCCTACTTTCTTACATACGCCTCACTGTAAAGTGAGAGGTTACGTTACAAAACACAGACCATATTTTTGATGCTTAAAAGCTTGTATAATCAAAGAGAACTGTAGCCAACACTTCTGATTTTTAAAATCCAGCCAAAAAACAATATATGCATGCATACCTTGTATAAGAAGAAACATGCCCACAGAAAAGCTCTATTTCTACTAGACAAATATAATTTAAACTGCTAAATAATGCTAAATATTATGCCATATTTTTCAGCAACAACCAGAACACCTAAGTCACTCTGAAGTTTTTAAACACTGGATATGTAATGCCAAAGCTGCTTATTTATTTTTTATTCCAGCCTTCTAACACAGCAGACCCTTAATCCAAGAGAAACGCCACCAGTCTCAGTGAGGCTTACATATAAGAGGCAGAAATGGACTATCAGAGCATAGGAAGAGATAGTTGATAATCAAGCTTATCAACAAAGAGGGAATCATAAATGCTAGCATGCTATTTTGCTCCTTAAAATACTTTCATTGTGTAGACCCACTTAACATTTAGAAGCATACTGATGCCCTTAGATCAAATGTGCTGTTGACAGCAAGGATGGTTATTCAAAATCTTGTGTTCACTCAGTCATTTCAGAGTGGAAATTGTCTCTAAAACATTTCTACATTTTCTACTCTTCAATATAATTCTACTCAATTTATTCTCTCTTCTAAAAAATTATCTGATATTAAAACAAATATGAAAATATGTGTGCTGGGCTGCCCACCTTCAATATACACTCAGCTTTTTTTTCTCTCTTTTATCCTCCTCCCTTCCACATTCCCCTTCACACTCCCTTTCATTTCTGAAACACAAAACCACTTCCGTATGCTATGAGTGCCTTCATTGGTGCAAGGGTATTAAGGCTAGACAGCAACTTGAACTGCATACTCGGGCAAGAATCCATGTGTCCCCCTTAACCCTTCAGTGGGTTGCTCACAACTCATGAAGTATTTTTTTCTTTACAATTTGCCAATAAATCCAAACTAAAATAATTACAGATATGTTTTTATTTCGAGTTTCCCATAGCTCACACTCTCAGTTTCCTAGTGTCTTGCCCAGGGGTGATGGAGCTGGCAGGCTGAGCTCCCAGGAGTTGCAGAACCTCAACAGCTTGAGCTTACAAAGCTGTCAGGGTACAGCTCCAACACAGGCTGCCAAGCAGGCAACCACAGAGGCACAGACCTCAGCAGAGCACACCGGAAAGCAATTAATTCCCCTGCCTATAGCATTTCAAAATCTAAGGTCCTTTTCTTAATTGAAACAAAGTCAAATCTCAAATAATCTTAAATCTGCTATGAGAACTGCAGTTCTCCACCCAGTCTTACTGGTATCCAGTTGGACAGTCTCAACCCCCATCCTACATGCCTAATTAAAATGAATTCATGCAGCATTAAAAAGGTATTTAAAAATAAGGAGTCATCTTTTTTGGCATTTAGGAGAGTATTAATAAGGAACTACTTGAAAACTAACTGAAAAACAAAAGCAAAATGAAAATTAATCCTCACATTGGAAATTTGGTTTGATTTATATAATTTTTTACATAGTCTTTCTCCTTGCTATCATTCCTATTTGGCATGCTCCTCAAAATAATTATTGTGGGAAGACAGAAAAGGCTTAACTACCTCTGCTCCTCAAGTCACCTCCTAAAACTGAAAGAGAATGAAAGGAAATAATTTAGTGCCTTCCAGAAAAGCTACTGCCTCGCTTTGGCTAAGCAATCAGCTGTAATGGAAAGGGTCGGTAGCTGTCAGACCGCCTTGCCCGATGCTCTGACGACTGTAAGCTACAGAGAATGAGGAGGAATTGCAGGAGTACAGCCTCAAAACGCTCACATCCTTGAACCTGGAGTTCTACCTTGTCCGAGGCAAGTTGCTACGTAGTCTGACTAGCCCCTTAAAAGATTAATGAAGGATTTGCCGAGCTGCAGACAAGGAGGGTAGGTACTCAGCCAGTTCTGCAGCCACGGACTCCAACACAGGCAGAATTTAAGCCCAGGCAAGCTCTTTTTCAAAAATCAATTGGTAAAATAAGGCTTGAGGGCCCCTACATCTGTTTGGGAGCCTATAAAAGGCTGCAGTCAGCTGGGGGCAAATATGTCTACGTACCTGTCTCTAGCTGTAAAGGCCCATTAGTATCAAGAGCTTTCCCAAAGTCTGTTGTGATCTAGTGAAATCTCCCATCAGACAGTGCCTGACCCAGCACCATTTTTAACTTTACACGAATTTGGCAAGGTATTTCATTCATGTGTTTAAAGCCAAGTATGAACCTGTTTCTTTAAAGCCACTTAGATGCTTAAAGATTAACATGGATTAAGTATCCTGATGAATGTAAAACATGATAGCTTGAGATGTGAAACAAAGACGACATCCAGACATCGCTCTTCGTTCCATTACTGCGCTCCATTTTTGTTAGTTTTTGACTTTGAGACCAGGAAAGCTGCTCACACTTGTAGGTACACAAAGTAAACAGGGAGCTCAGCGACGCTCAAACGCATTCTGCACAAGCTCATAAGAGCATGGCTTCACTTATAACCAATTTTATTTCCTCGGAAAAAAATCTTTTTTGTCTTTCTGCTCTTATCCCCTTCATCCCCCACCCTTCCCTAAACCTCCTGCATTTAGGAAAGCTTGCCTGAGGGGTCTTAAAAATTCACCTAGTTTTTCCTTCACCTGTTCAAAAAAAACTGCCACCTCTCATAACACTGCCTGTGGCTGACTACGGCAATCACAGAGGTCTGACCTGAGCTGATTTTCATCCAGCTCTCTCCAGTACTGATATCAGAGGAGTGGCAGGAGCAGAGGCTGCCCAAGCCTACTCAGAACCGCAGTCACAACAGCAAGGGCACCCAGTACTCCCACCACTGAGTTGCTACTAGCGTCTCGGGTAGCTCAGGTATGTTCCCACCCACTTCAGCAACATTTCTGACCACTGAGCAGACACCGCCCAATAGCTTTGCAAGCTTTGGAAGATACAGAAATATTTTTCTTATTAATCTTTACCAAACTGCTTAGTTAATGCATTTTTTAGATAGTTTTTCCTCCACAGGATTTTCCTTCCTATCCATAACCTCTCCCCAGCTTACCTTAAAGGAATGAGTTATACTTAGCATAATCACCTGTATTTATAAGAATGAATTTCATTGTTTTGGCCACGTTCTGGTGGAAATTATTGATTGAAAAATTTCTTGTGACAAAATGTAAATACTGGGAGAGACTACCATTGCAGAAGAAAAGCCTGATGCTCAAATTTTGATGCTCAAATACCTTTGGTCCTGAAACTCTTTATGGTAAATAAATAAACTGTATTTTACTAACAGTGAATGAATTTGTAGTTTATTATACACTTTCTTTTCAGTGCTAGTTTACAGAAAACCTGTCACACAAATACCTTTCTTTTTCTGACCAGGTCTATGTGCAGTACTGCCTAACATCACCAGGTGGAGCTACGCAGATAATCTCATTTTGCTCTATTTAATTACAGACGGTAGAGTCCAGTTTTTTCTAAAACTCTCTTTTTGGTTGGTACATTAAGACATGCAGCATCAGCCTGGGTCCATAAAACCACTGTCAATCCAGAGCAATCCAAAACAGTAAGTTCAGTATGTACAAGACATTATTTCTTGCAAGTGCACAGGGCAACAGAAGAGACCAGGGAGAGCTCAGGTCCAGAAGATATCAGTGAAGACCACCTGGCTCAGCTAGCAAAGCCACTGCTCTGAAATACACTGGGTGCAAAATGGCTTCAGCAAAGTACTTGGTAATGCCTAAACATATTCTGCAGGTTCCTGCTGCTTCCCCTTCTTTTATGCCATTTTCTTCATTAGTTGTACTCTTTATTATATATAGACAATAGTCTAGCTCAGCCTGGCAAGACAACTCCACCTTTGATCATATAATCACGGCACTAAACAGCCTGACACTAATGAAAGTTTGCAGTCAGTATAGCTGAAAATACAAGGCTTTGCCTGTAACTTCTTAGCAATTAACTTTTTTACATAAGGTAATAACCGGAGATAAAAGATGGGTTCCCTGTTTTTTCTGCTATGCCTTCTTTAGTCCTCAAGTAAACAGGACCTACTTACAGCTGTTAAAATAATGCCACAGTTTCTTAGCTAACGTCTATTGCCCCGCTCTAAAAAAGCCAATTAATACCCCTAAGGGAAAAGTTTTCCTCACCCCATCCACCAACAAGAAGTTCTATACAGTCACAGGGAAATGAAACAAATTATTCAAAAGAAAACATTACGTAATTTTTAAAATCTCATGTATCTAAACCATTTTCAACTCTTTTCTGTGCTCAATGGAATGTTAGAGATTTTTACAAAGTAACTCCTAACGTGATCAGAGTAGATGTCATCTCAAAGTTTGTAGGTCACGGCATATAAAAACTGACTTGCAAACTTCAGAATATAGAAACTTAGGCTGATTCCCAGCAATTACAGGCATCTTAAGACAAGCAGGTCCTGCCAGTATCAAGTGAACAGAAAAATATCTATTAAAGTTCTCCTACAATTATTTTCAGAGTTGTTTTTTAATGCTGTACTTAATACAAATAAGCTGCAAACTTAAAAAGGCATCAGACGTTTCTTTCTGACCTTGGCACTTCTCCAGCTGAAAATTATGAATGCAGAATCAAACATCAAACCTCAATCTCTAGCACTTTATTCATTAAGTATTTATTTATGTTCTCACTTTACAGCCCTCTCAGGCCGTGTCTATACTGTGAAATAAAAAATGACCCAGCCATAGACCTGAATACTAGCCCAAGACAGTCCACATCCCTCAACTATTAGCTCATTCCCTGGCTCTGTTCTGAGCTGCTTGAACTCACTCCTGCCAAAACAAACCTGCTCCTAGACGTGTTAGACCTAAGAATTATATCTGGGGCCAATTCGAGTCGTGGGGTCAGGGGTTAGTCCCTGGCCCTTCTTCATTCATACAGATGAAGGCTGAAGACAATGGACCTATCTCTGATGTCATCAGAAGTAAGGTGAAACGCATTTATGATCTGGTCTGATCTTGCATATGATAATAAATCTTGCTTTTCTAAGTTGATTTTATGAGATGTAGTTAAGAATTAGCAAAATGAAATAAACTTTTTTTTGTATTCACCTCTGAGGTAGCTCCAGTACATTGATGTGGATTGAGCTTTACATGTTTTCCATAAGCTCCTTTTTTAACCATTTGAAAAATATCCCACACCTCATCTCTAAACTGCCCACATGATTTTTTGACAGATACTGCTATTCTACTGCTCTCTTCAGTGGAACATGTTGTCTATTTTAAAGAGTTTGGAAAATAACCCCAAAAAACTACACTTTGGTGGAAAAATGCATGACTTTGTTTAGAAAATCATGCTTAATTCCAAAGATTTTCACTCCTCTCCCTACACAGGACCGAAATTAAAGTAGCTAATAAAAAACGTGTCATATCAGTGTATTGCTAATTCACAAACAAAAAATCTGTAGCAGGCAATTGCTAAATTCACAATTCAATTAAAGATTCTTCAGACTACCTATATATGACAAGTGTCTTCTAAAAACAGACTAAAACTTACTGAAATTATTTCTGTATCTTTACAAGCCTTCCTTCAACTGTTATTATGCAACTGACCAAGTCAAAATATTATCCTACAGCAGAAAATCCTCCACAGTGCAATTCATCTCAAGAAAGTCCTCAGAGGTGGTTGGGCAAGGAAGTCAAACTGCTGTAGGAACAAGAATTTCAGTGCTGGAAACCTCCGGAAGCATCCTAAAGCCTTTAGACTCAGCAGGCTTAGCTCCTAGGCTGCTCTACAGCCTAGGTCAGTGGCGAGATGGCTTCCTTCCATACTAAGCATGATATTCACTGAGTTTGATACCTTGAGACTGGTTGTTTCTAAATCATCTCCTTTCGTTTTGTGACAAGTGATATCCATCAGCTTCTGTGTTTGCATCCTGATCGATTTCCTGCTACAAAATTTGTGTTATCTGCTATTCTTTGGGAAATAATAGGAGATTAAATGAAAGAATATATAATTTCTCAAGGGTAGGAACTGCCTTCCTGTCTCAGTTCTGTGTACTGTGTTTAGATCAATAAAGCCAAACTCTCCCAGTACAACAACTCAAATAATCACACTAGCTATGGAGAATATTGTAAAATACTACAGCATATTTTAACATTTTTTGCAAAAATGGTGTTTATTCTTCCAGACAGGAAGTCCAGAATTGCACACATTAAGATGGATAACAATTCGTATCACGGTAAAGGAAATTCAACAGATTTCACTCTCTTCAAATGGGTCTTGGCTCTCAGAAGTTTAGAATATGCAGAACTAAGAGTTTGTTTTTTTTTTTTTAATAACAGGCATGACAATTAAAAAACATCTTGTACTTCCTGATGTTCCAGGTATTCTTACTGGGCTTCCGCCAAAATGCAATGTTTTCATTTTTTTAAAGCTACACAAATTTGGCATATATACTCACCTATACAAAACTTCATCTGAAAAGCGGACAATAAGATGTATAAAATGCTCATATCACCTGTAATAGATCAGCTCTATGTATTATTCACTAGTTATTATTGTACTTGCTCTGTCCTTACAAAATTGTCTCTAGAAGGAAAAAACTACATAAAACTCCTATCTTAAGCCTACAAACTTCAGATGTTTCCTGCAAAAAAAGTGAATAATCCTCTTCTTAAACTAAATATATGAATAAAGTCTCTGGCAAACTGAGGACTTGTATAACCAACAACTTCCAGCCCTGTGCTCCCATTTATTTCTGGAGAAATCCTATCCCCAGAGAAAAGTTGTGCTCATACAACATGCTATTCCTGCAAAAGACACCCATAGGCTTTACTAAGAATTTGTCTGAGAATGTTTTAAAATGTTTACCCCTCTACGCTGCTTTTGAAGACAGTCACAGTATATGAAGTCTCTCTGAATGCATCTCTTGTTGGAGGATCCTGGGATAAGCAGTGTGGATGGGCAAGAGGAGTAAAATTAAATGATGAACTGTCCAATGATTTTCAGAACTTGCTGGTTCCCTGATTTTGTCCAGTTTTAGGGGAAGGGAAAACCACATTACCTGACACTGGAATAAACAGGGAACAGCATCTTTTGCTCTCGCAGGCAGGTTCTTTCCATAGATGAAAGTCAGGACAGCATATATCATAACACAAAGTATGCTCTTTGGGTCATTTTTAACAAGTGCAGTTTGATGAGAAATTATAACCTTGGTGTTATGCACAAAAAATTTTATACAATAGCCAATATTATAGTAGACATCAACAAATAAAGTGTCGGGTTTTTTCCTTCTAATAGCCTGTTTTTTAACAGTAGCCTGATAATTTAAAATTTAAAAGGAAAAATGTACCAAAATATTTGAAACTTTTTAAACAATCTTTTTCAGTTTAAAAATGGAAAATTCTAAGTCACCTGAAAATCACTGACCTTTTCTAATTTTTCAAAGTGTTCTCTGAGGAACTTCATGGGTCGGTCTGGCTTTGCTATGCAAAGGTTTACAATGCACTCTTTTAAAATCTGTTGGATGTTGTGCTTCTGAACATAGAGTTCACATCCCTTCAGGCTCTCATCTTCTTCCACATTGCAGGAAGAAGCAGCAGCCATCTTCAGGCTTGTAAACAGAAAACAGACCTAGGTAAGAAAATGGTGCAAGTAAGATATAAGAGACAGTTCCCCAATCCTTTGTCAGAGAGATCTGGAGGAGCAAAGACATTTTAATATTGCCTGTTGCCTGTTCAAGAGCTATCGATTCTGAACATTTTAATGTTCTGGGGCTGTATGTGGAAATGCTGAACGGTGTCATCTTTGTATGATCAACACACCAGTAAGTACAAAAAGAGCATTTTAACTCCTAGATAGCAGTCAACCTTCGGAAAGAATAGTGCAATTAATCATACAAGGCTGTGAGTTTCAAAGACAGCTATTAAACGACAGCGGAAAGCCTTTCTTTTCTATTCCCTTGGGGACACCCTCCCCGTCATCAGAAACCCAGTTTTCTGCAACAGAAGGATTTTTGGTAAATTTCAACACCTCCTCCTTTTACACCGAATGACCCTTCCCGGTCCCGGGGGTGCTGGGGAGGAGGGGGCAGAGCCGCCCAAGGGAAGTTTGGTAACGGGGGCGGGGGGGGATATCAACCCCAAACCCCTCTTTATTTCCCCCAGCGAGCATATGACCGCTCCGTTACAAACCAAAAGCCGCGAGGGCAGCTTTTACACCGGCCTCCCAGCCGCCCCTGCCCGGGACGCTGGAACCGCGGGGGCGGCAGAGGCCGAGCGGGGCGGCGGGGATCGGGCACGGCGGCCGGGCCGGCCCCGGGACAGGCCCCGGCAGGCGGGAGAGCGCCGAGGAGGAGCCCCGGGGCCCAGCCGGGAGGCCCCCGGCGCCCGAGGCACCGCATCCCCCGGGCCCGAGCTGGCAGATCGGCCCTTCCCTGCCCCCGCCGGGCTCCGCGCCCGCCTGGGCTCGGCCAGCGCTGCTGGGGAGCGCCGGAGGGAGCGCAGGGCCACCGGGGGACGGAGAGGGCCGGTAAATACCTGGGTGGCTGGAGCCGGCTGAGCGGCCGCGGCTCCTTTCTCCTTCCCCGGCGGCGGAGGCGGAGGAAGGGGCTCCCCCGCCGGTATCCGCGCTGCAGCCGCCGCCGCCTCCTCCCCTCGCTGCCCGCCCGCCCGGGGCCGCGGGGCGCCGCGGGGAGCCTCCCCCCCGCACCCCGCCGCTCCCGCACAAAGGCTCCGGCCCCGCCGCAGGAAGTCCCGCCGCCGTCACTCACCGGCGGGCGCGGCCTTCCCGCCGCCTCCGCGGGAGAGGCGGCACGGAGCCGAACCGAACCGCACCACACCGCACGGCCTGGCTGTCCCCCGCCGCCGCTCTGAGGACGGGCTGGCCACAAAGGACAACGGCCTGGCCACAAAGGATGTGCCTCGCCACAGAGGGCAGCCTGGACATGAAAGGTGGCCTGGCCACGAAGGACAACCTAGCCATGAAGGACAACAGCCTGGTAACGAAGGACGGGCTGGCCGTGAAAGCTGGCCTGACCACAAAGGATGGGCATGGCTACGGAGGATGGGCTGATCGTGAAGGACAATAGCCTGGCCATGAAGGGCAGCCTGGCCACAAAGGATGGCCTGGCCACAGAGGACTGCCTGCATGTGGAAGGTGGCCTGACCATGACAGATGATGTCATGTCCTCCATGGCCAGGCCGGCCACAAAGGACAATGGCCTGGCCATTTAGGACAGGCTGTTGAGTGGAGGCAGGAACGCAGCAGCCCCAGTGCTCTCTCTGGCACATGAGCCGCCAGGCCTGCTGCGCCCCACAGCTCTGGGAGGGCTGGGCAGGGCGGCTCACCAGCTCAGTCGTATGGGCATTTAAAGCAAAGCCATGGCACCCAGGAGTGCCTCCGTGCAAGGCCCGTGAAGGGTGGGGAGCGTGGTCACAGCTGGGACTCGGCCACAGGCCACCGCCTTTGCCAGGCCAGGTGCCAGCGTGTGCTGTCAGGAGTACTCCAATGCACCTGGATATTTCCTCTCTCCCCAGGGAATTCACACTCGTGGTTCCCACAGAATAAAGGGTGAGTAAGGACCCCAAAGGTTTGCAGTCAAGCCAGGAGCAGCATTTACAAGAGAATAAACTCCTTGCTGGTAAATACAAGGCTATTTAAAAGAATGATTTGAATTAGTTCTGTAGTTTATTGCCCTTTAAATTAAGTATGATTAGTCAAGAAAAAGACCCTGACGACCCTTCTGGTTTGATGTGTGTTGATTGCACAGTCACCAGAACAGCGCACAAAATGTTACGTTGTGTAAAGCGCATGTAAGTACAATATGAACATAATATATATACACATTAACTAATGCAAATGAACACTATGAACTACATAACGCTTTTAGAGAAACCAGTGACTTACTGCCACTGAAGTATTAATCCCTCCAGAGAAAAAAACGAAGGGAAAAGTGATGCAGGTAACACGTTAGATGTGAAAGCTTCCAGACAGTAACACCCTCATCCCCAGCGGGTGTGCTGCCGTGCTGGCCTGGCACGGAGGCTCCGGCCAGGTCGCTCTTTCCTTCCCCTCAGTCCCGCCACCATCTACAGCCACCCGTGGGCTTCTCTCAGGTTTGCGCCTCTTTTTCCCCGCATGACACGAATAACGGGTCGCTCTCCTGCTGGTAGCTATCGTACCTGCTGACAGCACCGCCCTGCCTCCTCGGTGCTGGGCCGTCCCCTCAGGGCGGCGGACACTCACCGAGAGCGGGGCCGCCCCCTCCCGCGCTGTCAGTGCCCGCCGCAGGCGGGGCCGATAAAGCTCGGCACAGCTCCGCCTCGCCGTAAAGCGCTCGCTCGCCGCCGTAAAAGCCTCGCGCGTCCTTAGCAACGCTGCCGCACTTCCGTGGCGACGGCGAAGCATGGCGGCGGCTGGGGCGGCTGAGGTGGCGCAGGCCTTGAGCCGGCCTCTGAGCTGCCTGCAGGAGCCCGACTGCGGCCGGGCGGCGCGGCTGCGGGCGCTGGAGGCCATCCGGGCGGAGGTGCAGGACCGGCCGCTCCCGGGCGCCGTGGTGCAGGAGGTTTTCGGGGCGCAGCTGGTGCGGCCGCTGGCGCGCTGCCTGGCGGGGGACGCGGCGGAGCGGTGCCGGGAGCTCGCCCTCCAGCTCCTCTGCCACGGGCTCAGCCACGGCGACCGGCCCGGCGAGGCGCTGCCCGTCCTCCTTCCGGCCCTGGCCCAGCGCCTCTGCCCGCCGCAGGGCTTCGAGCCCAGCGAGGAGCTGCGCCTCGGCCTCGTCCAGCTCCTGAGCCTCCTGCTGCAGCGCTGCGGGGCCTCCGTGGCCCCTTACCTCACCGATGTTGTCCGCATCCTCCAGGCCACCCTCCTCGACCACTATGCCGAGGTCAGGCGTGAAAGTTGCAGGTGCGCCGTGGCCTGCGCCCAGGCCGTGCCAGGTGGGGCATAGGGTTGGGCGAAAGGGGGGGAGCGGTGGGCTGATGTGAGACTGCGGTTTCCCCGGGGACAGGGGCTGAGGTAGGGACTGGAAGGAGGTTACAGGGATGCAACCAGGAGAGAGGAAGGGGGATGAGAAGTTGCAGACACCCTCGGAAGTGCACTTTGCAGGCCTTGGAGGATCTGTTGGAGAAGAATCATGCCAGGGATGGATGCTGAGCAGTTACAGCATGTGGGTAATAGTGGGAGGAGGGGGCTAGGCGAGTGCATGTGGGCTACCGTTCAGCTGTAGTATAGTATAAAGTTAAATCTGCATGCTACATACATGCAGCCACATTAATTTGGCTGCTGTTCGTAGTGTTACAGAAATCATGTTGCTCAGAATCTGAGAAAGGCATATTTTAAGTTTCTGTCTCTCTTCCCTAACAGAGCACTTCCATATGCAGTCAGAATCTCTGATAAAACCCTTAATGCAAACAATTTCACACCAGCACTACAGAGTTCGTGTTGATGTAATTCAGGCTACTGGAACAGTGATACAGTTTGGAAATGGAAAGTCTGTGGATGATGTTCTGTCTCATCTGGCTCAGAGATTATTTGATGAGATTCCCAAGGTTTGCTTTTCTTCTTCTTTTTTTTATTTATTTTAAATCTGTTTCAGGGTGGTTTTTTTGGTGTTCCTCCCTACAATTTTCAGTTTTCATTCATTCAGTTGAGAGATTGAAATATGTCACATACAAGCTTTGTCAGTTGTAAGCTATCCAAAACCAAAGTTGGTGACCAATTCAGCCGCTGTCTAATTCTGCAGACTGTCGAAGTTTGTAGGCACCTTTTTATTTTAATGGGTGCCTTCAATTCTGTCTTAAATTCTTCTGTCAAAACTCTCTGGGACTTGATTCTATGGCCTTTCCAGATGCTTAACAAACACGTACGGTATTGGTCCCTTCATAAGATGTAATTGAGGCAGTAATTTTTAAATGTGCAACTTAATCATAACTAAAATATTTTAATTTTTGAGTGGGTGTATTCACATTATTTAACTTAGGCTTCCTTTATAGTGAACAGAGAAAACTGTCTTCTGGAGATGTGCTTGGAAAGCTTCAAATTCTAGAGAAGTGTACATTTCTTACATTCTCAGAGAGATATTAACCATGAAAATTCAGAGTATTCTGAGTTAGGTCTGTATCTTGTCTTCCTCTTGGAGATGTGCTTTTGTGCAGCAAATAGTCTGAGACTAAGCCAGAGTGAGAACACAAGAGGGAGCATGATACCTTGCATGTTATTTAAGATGCTTGCTGCAAGTGGCGAACTCCTGGGTTCTTGTATTTTCTTCTGAGACTATTGATGCACTTCGCCAAGTCTTATATACTGAAAGAAAATATTATTTTTCTAATTTTTCTGGTATTTTCCTGACATATTTAAAATAGCCTTCTTGTATCCATGTAGGTCCGGTACGCTGTAACAACTGTCATTGGAGAATGGTTGTTGCACCTACGAGATAGATATTCGTATTTTCACAAGTTGATCCCTTTGTTACTTGGCAGCTTTACTGATGAAATTCCTGAAAATATGTAAGCAGAACACTTTTTTTTCCTTTTCTTCTCTCCTCCCCCCCCCCCAAATAGTTATTGCACATGGAAGTGTTTCTGTGTTCACAGATGTATTGCTTGGAGGAAAAAAAACCACTTTTTTTTTTTTCCTTTAACCCAAAATGATAGCATTATCTTCATTAACTTTTGTTATATTGTCCTTTTATGCTACATTCAAGTAAATATGGGAGAGATGAAGACAGAGAGGTAGACAGAGACAGAATTATCCTTTGGAAGAGGTGACCTCTGTCCACTGAGTACAAAAGAAGCATAAACTCTTAACTTAATGTGCTTAGGTTAAACAGCGGGAATGCTTCCCGTCCTTCCAGATGAATTTAAGTCAGAGTTTCCAGAAGTCTTATTTTAAAATGCTTTTCTTTTGGGGACATGATGGTATAAACCTCTTATTTTACCTCTAGGAAACTGGCTTGGACTTACTGGGAAAAGATAGGCTTGCAGTGGGAGAAAGAGAATGAAGCAGATCTGAAGGATAAGATGGATTTTAGTCTTTCACCATCTCATTATCCCAAAGGAGGTAAGTGTTTCACTGAAAGTGGTTTTTACTTCCTGAATAATCCCTGAGAGCTGCAGTGCAGTAACGACAGCAGAGCAGGATGTGTAATAGTGATTACAAGATGTAATATTAGTGAATGTGTAGGGGTATCATATATATATGAATATAATACATAGCATATATGTATATAAAATTATTTATGTTAAAATTTAAAAAATGTTTGTTCAGTAACTAATTCAGTTTTTCGATTAACCCCAAAATGCATTTTGGAGAAAAAGTAAATGAAAATGCCTGTGCTGAAAAAGAGATAAAGCAGTGATGCAGAAGCAGCAGAAAGTTCTACATTAGCCAGCAGCCAGGTGGAGAATGGGCATAGAGATGACTGGAAAGGAAGGCAGGGTGGAAGAACCTGTGAGCTGAGTCATTGAATAATGAGATCTAGACACAGCATTAATGATCCACAGAATTGGCATGGAAGAAAAATTTGCAGTGAAATGATTTCAGCCTTCTTTGTGAGACACCGGGATGCTAACTAAAATCTGCCAGCATACAGGAAGAACATGGGAACAGAAACAATAATTTCCTTTATTATATACAAAACCCCAAGATATGCAGCATGGGTAGATTACTTTTTAGTACTGTATGATTTATGGGTAGCTTTAAAACAATATGTTTGCAATAGCTTGAAGCTTGTTTCCTGTCTCAGGTTCATAAAGTTAATGTTTAAAAATGTGCATATGGGTGTTGGAGACAGAGAGGATTTAAATGGGTCACTTACTGATTTCTATACTCATATTTAACAGAACAAAAACGCCTTTGGTGTGAAAGAACAGGTTCATGCTTGACTTGTGCCTACCTGACAATCACATCACGGAATACCCAGCAGCAAAATCCTTTCCATGACAGTGGGTTCCGGAGTTCTTTCTCCTCTGAAATTAGACTTTTTTTTTTCTTTTAAAGTTACTTTACTCAGTAATGCTTGAATTAAAGGGGAAACACTTCATAATGGTGACTGGTTTGACAGAGCTGTTTAGCTTTGAAGACAGTCAAGTTGATCTGTTATCCTTTCCAATTTCTTTTTTTTCCCCTTATTTTATGTATAATATTACCTCAGGGATTTGTAAATGGTAAAGAATGCTTTTACTTCTTCTAGTGATGACAGAAACATATTTCTTTTTTTGGCAGTCAGAGAATTTTGTAACATATATAAACTGTCCAAGTTAAGTGTCTAAGTTCCAGTCACTTATTTTGTAATGACCATGATATAGTGAAGATCATCAAAGGCTTTATGTGCTAGTCCTTGAAACAGTTGTTGCCACTTATATTGCTAATACTGTTACCTTGTCCAGTTCTCTCTAGGTGCACGTTGGGTTTTGTATGTGTATGTGGACTGGTTTTTTTTAGAAAGGGACATCTATCAATTACTCCATAAATGAAATGATGTGAACTTTCTGAAATAATCTTCTTAGCATAATAAATACGCCTCACAAATTTGGGCAACACTCCAACCCTGCATTTAATTAACTTTTCATGCATCTTGCTTGGTAGAAATATGCAGTTCAGGCTTGAACGTGACATAGGTACACACTTGAGTCCCAAGTTAATGGTGACTTTAAGATATAATTTCCTGCGCTTACCTTTACTTCCAAATTGTATGTCCTATTAACAGGCAGGCTTTATGTGACAAAAGAGAAGAAAAATGAGAGGAAAGGGTGATCATCTACTTAATCTTACAGATACAAAACTTTTTGTCAAAGACACTAGTATACCTTAGTTTCAAGTAATAATTTGTGGTGTCTTACCACAGAGCATGTACGTATGAGTTGTTATTATGTCTGTCCTTCCTCCATGTTTCCCCTCCACACACATTTATTTGTTGTTTTTTTAATAATATGATAATGATATATTTTAATGCTTTGCTGCTCTTGCTTCTCACTTACTCAACGTCCTGGAATATCTTTTTTTTAACTGCGAGTTTATAGTACATTTTACTTAACTATCTTAGTCCAACTGTCAAGCTAATGAACCTGACATATGAGCCCCCCTCTGCTTTGATCTCAGGATGACAGATATTGCAGGTCAGAGGAAGAGTAGAGTTAGACCTCATACCTGGTGTCATCCAACCAACTGAATAGCTTTCCATTGAGCAACAGCAGTCATTGCCTTAGGATACAGGTGCAGGCAGTTTATAGCAGGGAAGCCTTTGACAGGAGTAGCTACAGGGATAAATGCCTGCATTTGAACATCTGAAATGAAGGAAGTACTGATAAAGAATGGTCCAAATTCTTTAAACAAAATTCTGCCTCAGGTCGAATAGGATGCCAGTCTGTATTTGCTGTCTCAGGTTGATTTCTTTATTTGACCTTTTGCTATTCATTGTCAGTTTTCATAATCCAAAATGTTATCCTCCATTGACAAAAGAAGTGGCAATTCATGTCCTGATGCTTGAATTTTTTTTTTTTCCTACTCTAGGTATTTTGTAGGCATTTCTTATAAGCCTTTTGTATTCTTCAGGCCATTTACTTTAGTCCGTTTTCTTTTTAGCATTTGTAGTTACACGGACCAATGCGGGAAAATACGCTGAGACAACTCAGTCATTTCCTTTCTAAGCATTTCCAGGAGAACTCTGTACCAGAAATCAAAAATGTACCCACACATTCAATGTTTTTTGACACTTCATGATGAATAATGTTTCTTTCTCAAAACAGTGTGTGAACATTGTGAGTGGCAATAATAAATTGGTGGTTCTTAGAGAACAACTTTTCAGATTTTTGTCTGTATAAGCATGTACAGGGTAAAGGAAAAAAATTCTCCTGTAGAAAAAGTCACTGAAGTTTATTGCAGTTCTTTGGGAAGCACTGTCTTAGTTTTGTGTAACGTACAGAAATAGAGGCTTGATAGTAGCTTGTGATGTTGGTCAAGTTGTTTCTCTGAGTCTCAGTGATTTATGAATGAGCTAAGATGTAAATTTGATGATTACCAGACAGGACAGTAAGTATTTGTTGGGGAAGTTAAGTTTATTAGTTCTCTAGAAATCTGCATCGTCTGTTGAGGTAGGGAATATGTATTTATAACACTTTAGGGTTTTGTTTAAAAACAAAAAATAACAACAACAAAAACCCACTTTCCATAAAATCTTTACAAATGAAATTTAATCTGGGGGGAAAAAGTTTCCCCCAACTCCTGCATAAACTCACTTCATTGTGATATGTGTTATTTATATAAAAATCAGACAGAAATTGAAGAGATGTATCAGAGTGAGCCACTTTTTCTGAAAAGGCCTTAGCAAAGAGATTGTATAATAATTGTGATTTTTAAAATAATATCAATTTTGTTGGCTTGATCTATTACACAGCGCTTGTAGAAGTCATAGGACCCTTTCTACTTTTGCTAGATACACTTTTAACCTTTTCCTTTAGAGGGCACAATTGACATTGTCTGGTTTACTGCAGCTCATGTCCCCTGCACTATTTATGACTTCACCTTTCTTTTGCCCTCCAAATTACGTTTAACTCAGTGATACCACAACATTTGCATGCAAAAGTCTTTCTTCTGTTTTATCTCTGTGTGTTTTGGTTTATTTTTTTAATGAGATTTGTGTTGCTATAAAAATTAAAAGGAAATTACTAAGCGGTGTTTTTCCAAAGTGGGTAATGTCCCATATTCATTTAAGTTCTTTCTCTTCCCCTTTTGTAAATGTTTTAAAACACATAATCTAAATCACCATCCAGTAATAAATATATAAATTTTCAGAGAGCTGTGTGGAGTTTAAATTCTGCAATATATATTAAAGAAATGCAGCGTGCGCAGGTAAATTCCTCAGCAGCATTTGGAATATTTTGTTCCTTGATGAAGCGTATACCCGTAGCTCTTATCTCAGAGCCTGTAAACTTTTCTAAGGATTAATGTGCATTGACTTTTCATTTGATACTTCTTTTTCTTTTTCCTTGTTTTTTGTTTTGTTGTTTGTTTGTTTTCTTCTAGTAACTCGACCAGGACTAGGTTGTCGGGAACTTGTGTCAAGAAACCTCTCCAAAATTCTTCCAGGTCTCTGTCATGATGTAACGGACTGGGTTGAAAGCACAAGAATAAAAGCATCCCAGCTTCTGTATACATTATTGCTACATGCAGAGGCTCACATAACACAACACATGGAGCTACTGCTTAGAACTTTGTACCAAGCATGCTTGGATGAAGAAAGTGATGTGGTTAAAAATGTAAGTTTACTCTATTAAAGTATCTACTGTACACTGAATAAAGACCCTATCCTTTATAGTCTTGAGTCAGTCTTCTGAGGGTTGACCTTACCTTAGGTCACTGGAAATTGTCCATGACTAAAGGATCAGGCTCAGGTTTTTATGAATGTTAAAAACTTGTGAACATTATACATACATACTGTGTTAAGATAAATGTATTCTTGTGTTACTGGTATGAAGATCAATACGAAAGTTATTTAAATACTCTTTAGTTGATATGCCAACCCCATGAAGCATTGATAATGATCTCTTTAAAAACCATAAGCAGCAGATTATAGTATAAAAGCCTTGGGGCAACAAATTCCATTTAGAAAAACTGTGCAGGTCATGCCCTTTCAAGTTAATTTCACTTATCTCCCCCTGCTGCTTAATCCAACTGTAATTCCAACCAAGCATTGAGGTACGTTTATTCCATGTGATACCCATATTCAGTGTTTGAATACGTGGCTTAATGCTTGTAAAATGCCTTTTTCCACGTTTTTTGTGAGAAATAACTAGTATCCTTTTTCTAACAGTTGATGCTGTCAACGCTTTGATCAATAGTATCATAAACGTGGTTGCAGACATTAGATAAATTTAGCAGAGGATAGGCAGGTGATACAAACGTTTTTACAATTTTGAGAGGAAATCTTCTATTTATATTTCTACACAAGCAAGAGGACATATGTATAACAAAAAAAACCTCCACATAACTTGCTTTAAAGCTGCAATTTTTATTGCTTTGGGAATTTGGAAGAATGTGTTCTGCTTACTCAATGCAAGTAGTCCAACCAATGTCAGAAAAGCTGATTTCCTACATCAGGCTTTTCTTTAGGTTCCTGCTGTCAGTTGAGCTATATAGACTGTGAAATCCATTTCTGAAATGATCCTTTTTCTTATTTTTTTTTTCTGCAGTTTCTTGCTGTCTTTAGTCTTTCCCAGTACTAACTGTTGTCTCTTTCCTTTTAGTTTTTCCTGAATTGTTCCTCCCCTTCCCCCAATTCTTACTCTGTTATCCCCTTCTACCTATTGCATCCTTTCCACCTCCCCTTTCAGAGCCAGCATCTGATCTCTAACCATATTGCCTTTCAGTGAGATTGAGCTTGTAAAATAAGCCAGTCAAGCACTGATCAATAGTAGAGAGAAGTAAACCTGCAATACTGTCAGAAGTCATCTTGTTGTTTCAAAAACGGGTATATAGGCCTTAGGAAATCAGTGCCCCAGGGTTGAAGTAGAAGATATGCCACTGTGGGTATGCAACTTTTCAAGTTCCTTAATGCTTGTATAAAATATGTAGGAAAACTTAAATAATTAGAAGAATAAACCCACATGGTCCTGCTGTCCTGGTCAAATTTCCCATCTAGTGTTTGTTGCTGTAAGTATAAACTTGAAAGTATGTGTTCAAGCAGCACATCGTTTTCCCTTTCCTTTTTTTGACCATACTTGTCTCTTTCTTAAAATTCCACCACTAATCTTCTCGCAGGTGCTTCCAAGAGATTTATTCCCAATTAGGAGATGGTTTTTGTATTTCATTTTACTCTTCCTTTTGCCAAAATTTAAGATTCAGCAACTTTTGTACGTGAATGCCTTTTATCTCCATAGCGATGCTGCTTCCCAGAATACTGTGATTTATCTCCTCTATCATTTGTCACTGTAGAACCCATTTCAGAGCACCCACCAACTTGGAAAATGTGCATGTCTTTCTCCAGCCTAATAATACCAAATGAGATGTATAAAAGACCAGATGGTCTCTTATACTTTTCTTTTTTTTTCCTTTCTTTTCCCCTGTTAAAATTGGTAGATAAATTGATCCATACAAATGCATCAGTTCGTATTTTTGAACTGTTTAATTGTATTGTCCTTTTCCAGTTTTCAGAGCACTAAGAGTCTTTTTCTTTCTCTATGGCAAATATGGAGGAGGACACAGTTCACATCTACACAGAGTATGTTATAGCTGTTTTGAGTCTTCGCCCTTGTGAAAAGAAGCAGTTATATATAGTGCAGATTTAAACTATAGAATTCATGGCTACATGCTTCCATTAGGACTAAAAAAATTGGGATGATTCAAGTATTAATTAGGTGCAATTAAAAATCCATGGCTAAATCACTAGACTATATACAAAGGGGAAGTAAGCTTTCATGTTTGGGGAAATGAGCCAACCATTAAATAAATGCATTGGGAAGAAATGTTCCTGTTGCATAGGTAGTGGCGCAGTAGCTGACTATATTTTTATTCATGCACCTGATTGTAAATATTGGGCATCAGTCAGGGATTAAGCTCTGGTGTGACGTTATTTCATGTGGCATACAACATACCGATATGTCTGACAGATCAAAGAGCGTGAGTATCATGTGGAATACATGGTAATTTAAGCCTTTCCAGTTAAAGAAGTAAGAGATTGAAAGCAGTGGGCAGTTCCCCCATGGCAGTGCTTCCACACTAAGCCAGATCTGTAATGTCAGTGTCGAAATTAGCGTCAATAACAAAAAAATTCCTCTACCAGGGTTTTATTGTTGTTGCTTTTAATAGGTGGTGGTGGGTGCTTTGAGAGCATTCTTCAGAACAGCATTTGGAGGGCAAAATGCTAAACCACTAAATCTGCAACATCTGGTTATTCTAAGCTAGAGACTTCATTACACTGGAAGTTGTACACTTCATTTCTGTGCATTACTTTCTCATGGAAGTTTGTCTGATGCTGAGAAGAGTGCTTGCATGCCTTATGTGCTTACTGAACACATGTCAAGAAAATTTCTTCATGCACACAATCATTACTGAGCAAATGGAAAAGGCCCACAAGGCAACTGCTGAAGCATTTAAAGTAACAGCTGGAAATAAAAAGAAAAAGCCCACGATATGTTGAATGGTCTTTGTGTTTTCAGGAAAATCCTCAAATTATTCCTGTTCTTCTTTCAGTGTGTGAAAGCAGCAGAATTGATTGGAACATTTGTCAGCCCTAAGGTGTCATTGAAATTAATCACATCAGCCTTTGGGAAGACACCTAAGCCATCTTGTATAATGGTTCTAACTGCAGTGATTCGAGGTAGCCCAAAAGAAATCTTACAGCCTCATTTGGCCGATCTTGGCAACACACTGTCACAAGCTGGAGTTTGTCAACGATCTGAAGAGGTAAGGATAACTGGAAAATACGCAACAGACTACAGTTTTAGATGGGTGGTTCTCCAACTTAGTTTTTCCCTTGTTCTCCCTAAATGCTCCCATTCCTATCCCTCCCTTGTACACCCACCCCACCCTATCTCAGGATGCAGTGTTGGATGTGTGTCTGAGACAAAACAGGAGCTTCCCTATCCTCCCTGGGCCATGTTGTTGTTTCCTGGACAAATTTGTTATTCTGAAAAACTTGCTAGCAGTCCGTCCTCTGAGCAGATGTGGGCTCAAGTTTGAGAACTGCTGTAAAAGGCTTCAGATAGTGGGAGGGAAATGAAAAGGCATAATGGGGAGAGAAGCTGTTTAGTATGTACTGTATTAGTAGAGGACTACCTTGGCTGATCCAGAGGCAGAATTTAACCCATGTTTTGAAATGCCTTGTGTTCACAATCCAAACAAGATTATATATTTTGATCTTCATCAGTAAAAATGGCTGAAAACTTTTCACAGTCCATTATAATTGGCATGTCAAGTTTCCCAGGAAAGATTCCCTCTTAATATCATCATCTTATTTTTGTTTTGCGTTATTATTGTTTTTTCCATTTTAAAAGGAAGGTACCAATACTTTTATGTGTACGTTTAGGAGCATGCTTTGTAAACCTTTGGACCTAGTTACTTCTCTTTACATGACAATCTAGGTGGAAGACACTTCTAAGTTAGAAATTTATTCCCAAGCTAATGGCTGAGCCTGAAGACCATTTTCATTTTAGCATTTGAAGAATATTCATCAATTGCTATATAAGGAGGTGAGAGATTCTCTTCAACATGGAATGGAGATTTTTAACTTCCAGGATTCTTTCCCCCCCCCCGCCTTCGATTGCTTAGTTGTGGAAATAGAATCTGTTAGAGATGCACAAAAAGAATCCCTACTATTGCCCCCACAAATGAAATCCCAGCTTTCATTCCACCAAAACTTTGTTAGGCCTCTGCTCTTAAGATGACCAAAAAAGGGCCAGTGCTGTGCCTTCGGGAAAACTCTGACTTCATGTCAGATGCAGACTTCCCTTTAAAACAGTTATTCATGTGTGTAGACTGAATCTAGCGTAATTGTCTTTTTGAGCCAATAGAAGATATACGTTTGAAGTTCTTCCCTCATTAGGTTTCTTCGCTAATGAAATATGTACCAGTGATGCAGGAATTAACCTTAATCTCCATGAAGCCTGTGATGATTAGGAACTCATATAACTGGAAGCACTAAACCTGATTGTTCAAATAACAATTCCCTGAAGTATATCTGCAAAATTGCTGTGAGGTCTTAAGCTTACCACTTCCATTTGGCATTAGATACAGTAGACACATTCATCTGCAGTTGAAGCATTTGGCGGAATTGTTCTAGCCTTTAGTCTTGGAAAACAATCTTTCTCTATTTTAGACAGCAAATGCTGCATAGACGCTGTTTAGCTAAGGATTGACCATGTCCATGAGATTAATAACATTTATAGCTAACCTATTCCTAGACATGATTTATTTTTTGGAAGTAAATTTGTAACAATGGCCTCTTCTGTTCGTTGAATATAACCTGACAGCTTCATGGAATATCTGATGCACTTTATCATAGGAGCTATTGCAAACTAACTGACAACAATATTGACTTCAACTGCTATCAGTTGGATCAAGATAACATGAATTATATTGCATCAAATGAGATAAATTGGCTGAGATAAAAGCAGACTCTCAAGTTTTCTTGGTTTATGTATTTAATCATTATTGTTCCATTCAAAATAGTCAAACATGAAATAATATTTGAAAGAGTTGTAACAAATATGTAATTAATTAACAAATTGCACTTCAGAATGAGAAAGCACTATCGGTAAGCATTCCAAAATACTTTGTTTTTATTCACAGTGGAATGATTGTGTGATTAAAAGCAGGGTCATTTATTTTGTTAACAGGACAAGGTAAATACAAACAAATGGTGTGGGAGGAAGATTATATTGTATTCTATAAAAAGTAGAATGTAGGTAATCAAAAGAACTAACATGAAATTATCAATATGTTACCAATTTAGGGGTTTATACAGTGCTCAGATTTTATTATTGTCATTTCCCATATCTCTCCCTTAAAAAGAATGTTATATTTTCTAACAAAACATAATAAATTTATGCTTTTATTAAAAAATAGGTCTTTTATATGGAGCAGTTGCTTTGTTGTGTACAAGCATTGATTGAAGTATGCCAGGAAGACTGCAAAGAAATTAGCTTGCAGCTAATGAAAGTTTTGGTGACCATAATGGCAATACCATGTTCTCAGCACCTTAAAGAAAAGGTAAACTATGAGCTGGTTTAATATTTTGTTGTGTTCCTGATTTTTACTGTTGATAAGACACTTTGTCTAAACAGAGACATAATTATTTGTCTTGCTGTTAGGTTTAAACCACAGAAATCCTTAACTAAGAGCTCATCCACAAAGATTGGTGGAGTTTGAAATGATTTGGTGTTGCATGACCTTGACTGTACCATCTGTCTGTCTCCTCATCTTTTTCCATAGCTGAAATTACTTTGGGTTTAGTCTGTTTAAAACAGGTAAAGGCAACTTCTCCAGAAGAATAAATCATTAAGATCTTATTTGTAAGAGCTAAGAACTTGTACAATATTACTAGTTTTGTTTGCGGATCGCTTATTTTTCATCTGTATGTGTGTGCGTATAGCAACCTCTTTCAAAAATTATATAGAAATATAATGTTTAAACATTTAGATGTATGTATAACTTCAAATTAATCAGGTTCACTCTGTTAGAATGAAAGAAACATGAGGGAATACTTGGATTCTGTGTTTAGTCATAAAACTGTTCTGCAAAGATCTATCCCTATGGTACTGTTCTGGTGGTTAGTTACTATAAGTTACTGTGAAGGCTGCAAGATCTATGAATGTTATCATTTGTCACTCAAAATATTAATATTTCTGCTTTGCCAGATCACAGTTCATAGTTGTTAGGTGGCATCTATTTCCAGACAACAGTTTGAAGATTTGTTTAATGTTGAATCCTGCAAATCCACAGGGCTGTAATAAAGATTAGCAGCAATAGAAACCAGGGTCTTACAGGTTATTTCTTTTATGGAACTGGAAGACAGGGTAGTGCTGGGATTAGGGTGGGACTAAAGTTGAGGTTAAAGTCTAGGCTAACAGTGGTGCCAGAAGAGCTGAATGTACTGTTGCATTTTGCAAACACTGTAAGACTAGAATGTACGCTGATGTTTCTAAGGCAAATATTAGCTCCTACATAAGCACGGTCTGCAGAAATCTGGTTAATAGCTGCATTTGGCTGGCATAACAGGAAAGGATATTACTCAGGTAAGAAACTTAGGAGTTGGCCTTACTGCTACATCGTGTAAGGCTTGTTCACTGGCTGTGGGCTGTGTACCAGTGGGGAGTAGTGGCTCGTGGCTAGTCCAAGGTTGTGCATCTCTCACTGTACATACTGTATATGATTAATACCAGAATTAAGTTTGGAGTTGAGTTTATGATTTGGGACAGCAGAGCTTGGAGAATTATATTTCTTCGTAACTTTGGCTGAAGGCTCATAGAGTTAGAATATGTGCTGGTTCTGAGAATTCAGTTTTATTTTGTGGCCAAAGACACCCAGGATGGGTCTGTAGGCTACAGTTACAACTTGATATTTTTTTTTAAGTGTGTTTTGATTAGGTTTCAGATTAGATGGCTTGAAGTACATTACTGGAGCATGGGAAGCTCACAGTTGGATGAGGGCAGCCATTGGCCTAGAAGAACACTTTACTTGGGGATATTAATCACTGGGCCATGGTTTAGGTAAAGTTTTGGGACAGGGGGTGTTCAAGAGTTTATGCTTGTTGCTGGATTCTGCAAAGCCTTTGGCATGCTGTTGGTGCTAGTTGAACTGTTGATGCTTACTTTTTAGGTGGATATAAGTTACTGGATTATTGTTAATGTTAGGTTATACGCAGGAGCACACAAGTGGCCAAGAAAAAAACTCAGATTTATTTTCTGACTATTAAAGAACAATTCACTTATAGATTGAGAGGACTACCAGCCTTAAAGTAATAGTTTCGTAATATTTTTTTCTTTAGACAAAGATCAGACTGATTTTACAGTAGTTAACCTTTTTACCTCCCCACCAGAACCAAAAGTTTAAATGTTGCAGGAATGCTTTAAAATCAAGGACATCTGTAGATGCCCTGATAATAGATGAGCTTTTTTGGCTAAACACTGTCTCACCCCCTTATTTCTCTCTTCCTCTTTTTTCCCCAAGCTAAATAACAAATAAATCAGCAAGCCATCCTCATGTAGTACAATTATGACCTATCCAAGTTGTCTATTTTTTCAAACGTGTGCCTTAAATGCAGTGGTTATTCTGCTTCCTTTTCTCTTGCTCCCAGGCATGGTATTCCAAAGGCCTGTGTAGCATCAGTATTTATGGCCCCATAGCTGACAGGCTGCCTCCGAGGAGGCATACACTTAGAAAACTATTCCGAAAGAAGTAAAATAGAACAAAGCTTGAAACAAGTATTGAAAAGACTTTGCAGGTCAAAGAGGTATGGCATGAAGATCTATCTCATGGAGAGCCAGTGGGAGAGTGGGATTTTTGAGGGGTTTGGGTTTTTTTTAGGCTTTTTAAACAGTCTGTCCAAGTAAGCCTTGGACAGATGGATCTGGTATCTTTTGCAGTATCTTGTCTGTTTAGCCCTACAGTGGTCTATGAAGTCAGCAATGTCCATTTCAAATTCCTACGAAGAAAGCAGTTTCATGGAGATAAAGCCTGATTTTCATATACAGAAAAGTTAATCTCCCAAGATTATTAAAGGTTTAAGATGTTCCTGCAGTTACAGATAATTTTTAAAGTTGACAGTACTTTGGATGAGAATCCTTTTTCTCATTAGCCTTTCTTTAAGCTAAGCAGATAGAAGATCTGGCAACAAGATTACATAATTGCAATATTTCAAATTTGTCACAAAGACAAATATGGCTTGAATTTTTTTTAAATCCCCCCGCCTCCCCCCCCCCAAGTTACTGACTATTCTAGAACTTCAAAGTGAGCTGTACAGCCTGCAGAAGGCCAGAAGTCCCTGTCAATATAGCTTAAGACTGTATAGAACAAATGTATTACATCTAGCTTTACAAGTATAATTTCGTTGTTCAGAAAAGAAGTCTAAAAAGAAGTGTATTCAGGATCAAAAGATTTTGAGTATAAACATAGATTATTCAAAAATTTGCTTTATAGAGGTTCAATTCAGGCTCCAATATAAGGGGACAGAAGATCAGAGATATCAGACCACAAGTGATGTGACCTGATTGAGTGTTGCTACTCCTCCTACTTGCTTGATTTTTGGCCCCTTTGCTTTGTGTTCATCGGTGTTTCTGGTTGCTTAGGGCTAAGGAAAAAGATTAAGACCACCAACTGAGCGCTTTGGTATCATGATGAGGAGTATGGTTTACAACCCCAAATAGACTGAAGCCATATCACTTGTTGGAGTCTGTTAAGCATGTATTGAGCTTGTCAGTGATTTAACTGGTGAACTATAAAGATAAAATTTTGTTTCATTGCTAGTGGCCTGTGCTATCTCAACTCTTCTTCTGGCACACATTGATTATTACCATGAAAATAATGTATCATTAAACTTGTTAGCTTTCAAATATAGGAAAGAAAATCACCCTTGCTACTTTTTTTTAACTGTGAGACACTTCTTAATGAAAAGATATGCATCAGTCTATTGGCATATTTAATTTAGTTTCTTTTAATTACACTCTTCAAACTACTTAGGGAGTTTATTTTAAATCACCTGTGAACGATGTATTATTTTGTATCTTTTTTGTTCATTGGAAAAAAACCATCTTGCAGGTTGTGGTGGATTAATAATGGGGAACAGTTTCTGTCTTTATGCATTCTGTAATGTAAAATGTTCCAATTAATTTGCAGATAAATTAATATTTTACATATAAGTTACTCTGAGTTGTTTCGGCTGGCTGGCAGATGCTTCCAGAAAGGAGACATCTATTGTGCTTGAGACAGGCAAACTTGCTTTAAGACTAACCTTTGTCCTTAGCGAATCCTGTCATTTTGGGTGTTTTTTCTAGAAAACTCATTTATTTTCTCCACATCTGGTACTTCCATAATAACATCTTCGTCTGGCAAGTGATTAGTCTGTAAAATTCTAAAGGTCCTAGACATGTTTCAGCTAACTTGTGCAGTTGAGTTCAGCTTAAAAATATTAAAAAATATTATTATAATTTGTAGTTCACTGAACCACTTAGAGTCAAATGATGTCACTCATAGCGCTGCACTACATCTTTCCCTGCTAGAACTGGCCATGCTGATGACATATGTTATTTCTCAGTGGGGTTTCTAACGGTGTCTTGCTCCCCATTCTTGATTCACTGTCCACTGAAATCACTAAGACTATAGATGCTGCTTTCAGCATGCTTTTACTCTCTTTAGAAAAGTTTTGTACCTCTGGTAGGAGTCTTCAGGAATTGTAAAAGCAAGTTTTCCTTTGCTTTGAAATACATCTGCTACAAGTGATTAAGAAAATCTACATGCTTCCTTGCCAAGCATGATCGTGTCTGGAATTCATTTAGTAGTTCTTTTTACATGTTTTATTTGCATGTCTCCATGGAATAGTCTAAATGTAAATACGAAGAAGGTATTTCAAATTTAACAGTGAATTTTGGTACTTCTAAGCAACAGAAGTTGAGAATTTCAAAATGCACCTGCCCAGCCACTGTAAAGAGAGCATCTTGCATAACTAAAATGGGGGGTGGCAGGGGAGAGAAGGGAAAAACAATGTCCTCTCTGAGCTGCAACAGCAATAGCTTTTGGAAGCTGCCATAGCCTGCTAGATGGGATTGTGAGAAATTCCCTCTATATTAATGTTTTAAAGTATTCTTAAATTAAGGAGAAGAATCACTACATCTTTAAAACTAGTAAGAGCTTTTTTTATGATGTGGCTCTCTAATCCATGTGAAAACCTTTCATTTTGCTGTTACGTTGCTGTGTTCCTTATGATTTCATTTTGAAATCAGGACAAATGTTTCACCTTAAATAAAAGTTAATGGATGTAGTATAGGCAGACATCAAGCATCAATCTTGATTGTCCAAGTAGAAACTATGGAAATCTTCTAGTGTCCCTTCTGTTCTTATACTATAATAATGAGTTTTAAAAGTTGTGGGGTCTTAACATTGTCTCAGTTAAGGTAAATTATCCTGTCTCTGTTCTAACAGGTAGAGGAAACAATGTCTTCATTAGCTGAAGTGCAGCAATTGGATAGTTTTCATTATCTCTACAAACAGCATATAATTCAACTTATGGAATGGGTTTCAGTATCATGTGATTGCTGGACATGCTATTCTCCAGAAATACTACAGTTAGATGTCATCGCAACTCATTCAGGTACAACTTACTTAGTAGTTCTAAAAAAGTTAAAGTGATAATCTCCATAGCCTGCAGATAAATTGTGTTTTATAATGAATAGTGTAATATTCAGAAACTTCACAAGAATATGATGGAAAGCAAAACTGAAAATGTTGAAGCAGCTCAAATGCCAAAAGGCTTCTTGGCTGCAAGGGGTATACTAAAAGTACTTATGTACAAGTACGCTTTCAGGTAAATGAAATGGGTAAGGATTATGGGGAAGCGAACTGATGTAGCTTACGTGTCCAAAAATTTATCTATTTTTTCCATCTATTCACTAGTCTTACAAAAAAATACCATCTTCCTGTACAAACATTTCCTCACTTACATTCTTCAACACATTGCTGTGTACAGATTAGTGAAACATACTGGCACCTAGCTTCAGATCCGCACAGCGAACATTCCTCTGACACAGCTCTCCAGATTGCATCTACAGGCAAGGACATAGTGACAGGCAGTTCTTTTCACCTAGACACCCATTTTAAGACGATTAAAATGGAAGTCCTGTTCTTTTGTTTCTCCTTTCTGTTAGTTAAAAAGGGGATGTAGACAGCTACTTCAGCTACAGATGCAGTGTTATTATTGCTACTGCAGATAGTTAAATGTGGATAGGTATGTTTTAAGGGACTGTATCTTCTGCATTTAATCCTTGAATCAAAAAAAAGCCTCAACAAACCTATGTGAAGCATCCACTTGCTGGTTTGTGCAGCAACCCGTATAAGTACTTTTTCTTTTTTTATCTGTGGAAAGAACAAAAAGTTTTTTCAGTGCAAGATCTGAGAGGCCAACTTCTCTGTATATTTGTGCTCCCATTTCCGTGACTGAGGGACTTCTAGACAGTTGTCTCTGTTTTCCTTAATGCTAAATAAATCATCAAATGTCTGGGCAAACATTTTGGCTTGCACCCAACACTGGTAATATGCTATTGTCTGTGTTTGCTGTCTGACACAGCAGCTTCTAGAGGAATTTTTTTCTCTCTTTCTTTTCATTCCCACACATAATGTTGTTTTTAATCAATTTAATCAGGTTTACTCATTTAAAATTTCTCAGGTTTTACTGGTTTTCAGGAACGTATGCTTAAGCTGAAATTAGTAATGTAGTTTATTTTGTTTATTTTCCCTCTGTTGAATTTGCTGTTATCAGTTTGATATAACAGTATTATCTTTTAAATGTCTCAGAACTCACATGAAGCAATGTATTTTGAATAAATGCTGTGAAAATAAAGACCTATTTGTTGGCACAGAAATTTAGCAAACTGCAGTTCAGCACCCTGTATTGCTTCAGTCTAGACAGTGAAGATTTGGGGGTTTTTTATTATTATTTTAAACATTAAATTTCCAGGTATTATTAAATGCTATTGAACTTGTTTTGGAATCTTGAATACTTCAATCTGTCCAGTCCCTATGTGAGGAATATTCTTGTCATCAGAAATGCCAGTGTTGGGTCTCCTGGGAGGATTTTCTGAGTGACTGGAGTTGAATGGAACGTGCATCACAAGGATGCAAAGCTGAAGAAGTTCCTAGAGGAAAGTAGTTTATTGCAAACATAGAGCAGAAGGAGCATTCTACAGCAAGAAGCTTGCAGAATAAAGCATGTGTATAGTCTGTATGTATTCTTCCTCTTCAAAACCATGTAGATGTTAATCATCATCAACAAGAGAGGCACAAACTTCCTTCTGTTTTGGGAAAATAATTTCTTCAAATGTTGGGATAACGGCTTAGAGGGATTTTTTTGTTTGTTTATTGTTTAGTGGTGAAAACAGAATTAATCATAGGATGTGAAAATGTTAACAAGCTAGAGAATGAATTTAGAAAAATATTTTTATTTCAAATAGCTTCTAAAATCCATCGTATTTTAGATTCTCTTGTAAAATGCAAATAAGCATTATTTAAACATGAAGGAAGAATACTGCTGCAATAATTCTATTATCCAAGTTTTGAGGCTGACCCTTTCAAACATGCCCTTTCCTGTGCCTCTGGGAGTCCTGAACATCTTTCCTTGAATGCTGCACATAGAAAAACTTGAAAGAAGAAAAAAGCGATAGTTAATTCTGCTGTTTGGAGTGGTGTTATGGCCATACCAGATCCAGTATAATTTTTCATGAAGTTTGATAGAAACAAAACTTTGTGCATAGTCTCAAGCTTTCAGAGGTACATAGTGAACAGAGTTGATCCCCCCCAAATGCATTAGTCCACCCGAAATGTCATCTTGTACCACCGGTCCCAGCAACTAGCGGACATCATTGATACGTCCATGCTACATAATGCAGTGTAGTACAGCAATACCAAGCTGGCTAAATGACGTGGGGTAAACTGATCTTCGGGGAGCGCCGTGCTGCCATGGCTAAGACTGTGGGTACCTGAGCCCATGGCGAGTTAGCTTGGGTATTTGTACGCTGCCTAATACGATGTAACATGGATACATCAACAGCTGCCATGCAAGAGTGGAAAGTTAAGTACTATTTTAATACCAAGTATATTACAAATTTTAATGCACTTGTATATTAAACATCTAAATCAAACTTATTAGTACTCTGAAATAAGTCTTATGTGTTTACTTTCTAGGTCCTGTCATAGGTCAAGCTCTAAATAACTTTATTCTCATTCTTAAGACGTGTCTTCAGCCAAACAAAGATCCCCAGATGCGGTTAAAACTTTTCACTGTTTTATCACAGTTGCTCCAGAAAGCAAGTGAAACTGTCAATTCTCAGGGGTAAGTAGACTTCTAATTTCACACAGCTATTTGAACACTACAGTGGCATTAAAAAGTAATGACCATGGTAGTTATTTAACCCCTATAATTGTGTCCATGTTAGCATGTCTGGAAGAAGAAGGACTTTCCCACCATCTTCTAAAGCGTGTTTTTCTTGCTGTATTTTTTTAACAATGCTTAGAAAGGCAGAGTCCAATAATTTTAAAAAAATATATAAATAAATTGAAGTTTGGACTTCCTCCACTGTAGTCTTCCTTCCTACCTCTGCCACTATAGAGAATTAAAATGGATGTCATGCAGATCTGGATAGTTTTCAAAAAATAAAGAGCTAGAGTTGAAAAGAATACATGTTTGAAAGCTAAAATTGGGGATTCTTAGGAAAGAAATGGCGGGGGGGGGTAGATGTTTTTTTTTCTTTTTCTCCCAGTTAACTGCTAAATCCTTTAACTTTCCCTGTAGCCATTGTAAAGAAACCATAAAAACACCCCAAAAAATGGGCATTTAAAAAAGCCCATGATATAGTACAGTGTTTAAAAAGCATTAAACTAAATGTTTGATAAGGAATTATTATTACTGTCAGTGACTGAAGATGGAAGTCTCCTGTTGCTTGGCACTATTGATGCATTGCAAGTACAATCTAACTATAACTTATGGTGCTTATAAGAATGCCAACAGTGGGGCTCTTTTGTCATTATTAATTTAGTCTTACTAGTAGTGCAAACACTTCTACAAGGTGGTCCTGAATACATAAACCATATCTGCTCTGCTTTTCCCAGTGCCTGCTGCATTTAGTATGTAAATGTATTCTGCTGCATATTTTTTCTTTTTTTTTTTTTTAAAAAGTATCGCAGGAAGTGTTCTTCCTAAAAGTACTTTGATAGCAATTGTCGTTTATACTTAAAAGCTTTTTTCATTATTCTGGTAAGCAAATTGGCACTCAGTGGGCATTCTGGTATGTTGAACATTCATTCAGGTTCCATAAGGCCATGTTAGTATGAATGAAGATGTATTTTTACCATTTTTAAATATATTTAGTATATTTATGGCCTGCATCCTATAATGGGGGGAGGAGGAGGAACCCTGGTGTTCCCGTTCAGTGGGGGATTCCAGGTAAGCTGAAGAATCTTTGCTAATGTATCCCCTAATAGATTTGGAGCTAGTGTGCTTAAGATGAATATAATGAAGCTACCCTTTCTTAACAGAAGGCTTTTGCGCCAAGTGTGTTGTTATCTGTTTCTGTATTTTCAGGATCCAATGTTAAAACCCTATTTGTATGAAAAATCTCTTTGTAGTCAGTGGATTACTTGTTTAAATAATCATGTAACTGAGTGGTAGTTACAAGATCAATCTAGATATGCAAGAATCTTCCTGAAAGAAAGAATTAAAAGCACTTTGAAAACTATTTTAAGTGTTCCAGGATCTGACTATTTAGTGTAAGCTAATCTGTTTATATCTCAGATCTGTATGATCTGAGAATGCAAAGACCGTGTAGCCAAGAAATGTCATCTCACGTGTTCTGTGATGCCCTGAACACAACTATAATGTTTAAGTGTGTAAAAACATATTTCAGTCTGAAAATGGGATAATGTGACTCTCTCCTATCTATTTATTTTCTTTTATGGCTTAATTTTACTGTCCTTTATTTACTGCAGAATACATTATTAGCTGCTATTCATCTACCATACAATCATATTTATTATTTTCTACATTTGTTTTTAAAACATTAAATACGTTCATTCTTTGAAAGTATTTAATCAAATTCAGACCTGGTCAACAAGTTAGTCTCACTGGCATTTCTTCTCTATACATTTTCAGTTATCTGATATCCTGTCTTCCTCCTCAGAAATAGCATTACAGATAACTCAGTTCTTCGAATTCTATTCTGCTGTAAAATTCTCTGTTCTACCTCTCATTGTGATCTACAGAAAATCATTTAGGCTGCATCTAAGCAGTATGACAGGTACATTACATGGCATGGTACAGAGTCCTGACCTGCAGTGTTCCTGACTGGGGTGGCTAGGAGATAGGAAGGACTTCTCCATTAATGCATAGCCTTACTCATTCTTTGTTTCTCACCTGTACAGTAGGACTGGTAGCACTTCTCTACCTGAAAGTCTCTGAAGTGCTCAGGTAAATGTACTAAGTTAGATCATGTAGGTACTGCTGGTAGAGAGCGATGGTCAGTGCAGGGCCACATGGAGAACGTCATCAAAGAGTAAACTTCTGTTTTGGCAGTAGTCAAAGTAAATGGGATGAATAAAAAAATCTTTCATCCATAACCCAGTCATTTGTATAAATAATGGAGCCAAAGGGGGGGGAATAGAAAGCTAGTGCAATGAGCTGCCAGCTTCACTAGGATTCCCAGGAAAGGGAAATTACCAGTGTAGAAAAAATAGAAGAATATTCTTCTAAGTAATACTCTCAGAGAATATAGCCACACATCACACTGGCTCTCCACAGATAGCAATGATGGAAGTTGTTTCGCTCAGGGCAGTGTGAGTGAATGGCCTCTTGTCAAGATTAGATACATCCAATGAGGTTAATAGACCTGTTTGTGTGAAGAACGACTCCTGGCTAAGGATGGCCCAGTCTAACTCATAATGAGGCTCTCTGTCCTGTGAGAACAAGAGCAGTGCAATGAATTTTACCAGTAGGTTTATCTCCAAAAACTAAAAAGCAGGAGAGGGAGCTAAATGACTCTCTGAAGTCTTGATCCTACTTACCATTGTCACAGCAAATGCTTTAATGTAGGAAGTAACTTGTAAGGTTTTTGTGTTTGAAAACATTTTTGGAGGCTTTGATTTGTAAAAGCAAATCTGTTTTTGTTTCGAATTACCGAGATTTAGGATGTTAAGTTTGAAAAAACAAAAACATACACACAAAAACCAAAAACAGTCCACAAACATATAAAGCCAAGTGCAGCAGTGCCATAAAAGCAGAAAAGGAGCCAATCCAGAACGAAAATGTATAAAAAATAATTAACATGGAATGAAAGTTTAAGTATGTAAGCCCATAAAATGGGGGGTAGCAATTTTAATGTAATCCCAAGTTCTGCTTTTTATATCTGCGTAAGAGCTAGGTATTACCGTATGCACAGATCACATTTTAGTTATTTCATATCCAATTGAGAAGAAAGTCTCAACTCTGTAAATACAAATAGCACAGACAGTATGTTTTCGTGGAAATTACTCACTTTTAGAATTCAGTTCCATAGATTTACAACAGTAAGATCTGAAAATGGAAAGAGGGAGAATTTAATTGCATCAGCAACAGCAAAAAATACATCTTAATGGTAATGAGAGATAGTGTAGTGAAGTAGTAATAAGTTCCGGTTACACAATGGCATTCCCTGCTGGCAGTAATTTCTTTAGCTCCTTAAAAACATTCTTAACAGTTTAGATAGGGAGAGTTTCAGTTATTATACTAAACACAGTTGTGTGGTCATCTAATTTTGTTTAAGTCTGACATGATTGAGTCAGATAATTGCCAGATATTGCTTTACTGAGTCTATTTCAAGGCACTAGAACAGATATTCTCACAAATAGCATACATAGCATTATGGTTACCATAATGCTGATGGAATTTACCTTTTATGTTTTGACAGATTGGTTTTTCTTTGCAGTTTAACAGGGCTTTATTGAAAACAGAAGCAGCTACTGATCAGATAGCGCAAAGCTTTTTTTTAACTTCGGAGCTAAAAGGAAATTTGGAATGATCATTTAGTTACTTTTTTTCCTGGCAACTTTTTGAATAGAAAATTATTAATTCTCAAAAATGTTTTTAAAATAATAAATCAAAAGGGTTTTTACAAATTTAGATGTGTCTAATGGGGCATCAGATTTCTTATTACTGAACCTTAAGTGCCATCTGCTGGACTGGAAGCAAGGATGGATCTCCGACTTTCTCAGAGACTGAGTGCTCCCTTGGCCAAAGGGCTAAGCAGCAGCCAGGTGTATCTATTGTCATCATGCTGAAGATGGAGATTTTCAGTTTTGTGTGTGTGCAATAGATAATTGAGGCCTGGCAGGCTAGCTGGTTATGCTTTATGCAGATTACACCCAGATGACAAGGTCTAACTGCAGGGATAAAGGGTAGTTACAGGAAAGAAGTAGATACAATAACATTTCTTATTACATTGATACAATATTATTATGGAATTTTTAATTGCTGGATTATCATTGCTAGATGATTTTGGCTTGTTGGGTTTTTTGGGTTTTCTTTAAAAGTACTTAGTGATAAATGTTTGTTGTTAACATCTACCCATTATGTTCCTCCTGTGGCTTGGCACCTCTCTGTAGGAGCCACTTATTCATCCTGGAAATGTTGGCCTTCTAGCAAAAAGTCAGCAACAGCTTCTTCCCTTTCTGCCAAGCACCAGGGCGGTGATGTGCTGTTTTGCACTCAGGTGGCTGCAGTCCAGGTCTGCGGGAACTTTGAATAAAGCGGGACACAAGTCATGGTAGATTTAGCCTGTATTTGTCAATCTGTTTCGCATGCTGCCAGCTGCTTTTTAAGGCAGAGAAGCACAGTGAATAATCTGAGCCTTAGTTATCTAGTCACAGCCAGGCATGCATGTCTCTTTGATGCAGCAAAGTCTGTTTTAACTTGTGTGTATGATCTATATCTTTTTCTCTTAATCTAAAACTGTTGAGCTGGAATTAAATGGGTGTGAGGGAATACTGCCTATTGCAATTGCTGACTCTCACAGCAACTTTTAGTATTATAATAGCCCATTCAATAGAGGAAGAGGAAGAAGCATCAGCAAAAATATCACAGATTTGTGTTTGTAATGAAAACAAACTAGTATTGGGACTGGCACCATCAGAAAATCCTGCAGACCTCTCATCCTTAAGGGAGACGAGTTTCTGAGCCAAGGGAAAGCTGAAGTATTCTGTGTAGACTCCCTGCAGTATCAGTAGTTCAGGTCTCATCAATAGCATTCATACTTTTCACACTATAAATATTTTTCACTGGACAGTTTCAAAGGGCCTTACAAATATTAATGAATCCTCACAGCATTCATATGGGGTGTTATCGCCACTTTACAGACGGAGAAAATGAGACAGAGAGAAGGTAAGAGGCTTTCCAAGATAACACAGTGAGTCATGGGCATCGTCTGAAGTGGGAGAAAGTCTAGCCTCCACTTTCCACGAATGTTAGGTATTTGTTTAAATATTATCTAGAAAAATTAAGTTATGAAAAGCTTATCACATACATTATAATCACATTGGCTTACAAGATTTTATTCATTTTTTTAGAGTCTTTTTTCCTGCCTGTGTTTCTATGACAGAAAATTCTCTTTTACATCCTGTCAGTCTCTTTATCACTTTCTCATGAACCTTTATTTTGCTTTCTTATTTTTGGCTTCAGGCTGTTCCCTAGCTACCTTGAGACTGTGATAAAAGACATACTGGCTCCTAATCTGCAGTGGCATGCTGGAAGAACAGCAGCTGCCATCCGGACTACAGCTGTATCATGCCTTTGGGCTCTTGTTCACTGTGAAATGCTTTCACCAAAAGAGGTAAATTCTCCTTTTTTCATCAAATGTACTTTGAAATCTTAGGCAGGAATACAAAATAAATGCAAGGGCAAAAAAATAATAAATCATTATTGTAAGTAATATTTAAAGAAGGACATGCAGTTTTCATAATAAAATTCATTAATTGTAATTGAGTATTAATAATTGAAACGATCAGTAGTGGAGGGACGATGATGTCCTGATAAGAGACCTGAGGCCAGCAATATGGTGAGCTGTAGAACTCACCGTCGTCAAATTTTGTAGATCTTTGTTCTAGCATAACATCAGTTCTGTAGCACAGAATACCACCATTAGCACAACTTGGGTACCTGACGTTATCGGACCCCTAGCCAGCGCCCATGCAGCAGCACTGGAGCTAGCCAGGACATGCTTTTGTGTAATGTGGCAAAGACAAGTTGTCTGGTTGCCTTGGAGCCCACAGGTCCATTTAGGAAAAAAAAAATCTGAAAGATTCCTGGAAGGGGCAGGAGGACTTGAGATGGAACTTGAAGGGTATCTGTAGAAACTGAAGTAGAGAGCTAACGAGGAGTACACTTAAGGAAATGTTACCCACCATAGTGATTAAGGATTAATTGAATCTGAGGGGTTTTTTGAAGCTTCTTTGCTAATAAAAATGGTATTTGGAAATGATGCACTGGAAATATGTTAAATATAATGGAATTTTAAATAAATAAATGGAATTAAAAATGTTATTAAATGTTCGTAGTCTTTTTTGTCTTTATAACAGACCTTAATTGAACAATGTGCTTCAACACATGTAACTGGTTGAGTTCACGTATACAAAAACACTGATATCAGAAACTACTGTTCTGGTTAAACATTTTTTTCTGAATCAGTGTCTGAATGCCTTTTTTGCATTAATGTATACAAAATGTACATACTAAAGTCAAATTATGAAACTCACTGCAATGTTGTATTATAACAGTCTTTATTGAAAAGCTTCCTTTTAGAATAAGAGCACCATCTACTGGTATACACGCATAACCCTCATCTCCAAATTATTTAAAGTCCTGCCAACATTTTTTTAAAAATAAAAAGGCAAGTAAGTGTAAAGCTTTTACAAGTTATATAAAACTCATCTGCATATGTACTGAGCATTCATGAACTGGATGATTGACTGGTGGATTTTCATTTCCCAAGCTTGCTTAGAGGCAAAAATAGAGCTATGTAACTTCCAAGATTTTCAGGTTAACTTTTATAGTTAACTTTTTCTTTTTAAATTAAGCGAGCCAGTATCGGTCGGTCCTAATGGTAACTGATGTAACCAATAAGCTATTGTTTTAGAGTGACTGAAAAGCTGTTGTTCTTCTATGCTTTTCCTCTTAATTGTAGATCTTAAAAGTCAAAGATGAGCTAATGCCCCAAATTATTGCTGCCATGGATGAAGACTCTAAAATTACTCGACTGATGGCTTGTCGTATTGTTGGGGTTTTTTTAAAAGTCTGTGGGAGGCAGTTTGATGAAGATAAATTTACCAACACTTACACAGGTAAGTGTAAAAGTTTAATTATTTTTTTAATAAGATCTCCGTGTTGAAGAATTACAGTGGCTTTTTTTACTTGAGGTATCATAGTTAGTTTAGCTTTTAAGGATGAAAAGCATCATGCTGAAGCAGTAGGCAGATTCACTGGTATAGGTTTAGGATTCAGTGTGCAGGTTGTCCACCTCACCTGTAGATTCACTGCAGCTGGTAGCAGTGAAAGCACTAATACAGACTAGGGAATGACAAAAACTGTTGTATGTCACTATGGCATCTGGCTTTAATCCCACATAAAGAAAAAAAAGCCATTAAACAGTTTGAGGTGCAAATGGGGGCAGATTTTATGTAGACTCGGTTTCTCAGACATTCTTATTTCACTCCCATACACGTATTCTAGCGCTCTTTCTGTGTTCTCTTATCTCGTATTGTAACTATTTGGGTAGTTCTTCCCCAGAGTAATTTTAAAGATATTAAGGAAGTAGAAAAAGTAAAGTGCTGCACAAAATCATAGCATTAGCAGCATTTTTGTGTATGAGAAGCAATTTAATGTCTTAATTCTGCAGAGACTAAGACATGGTCTTAAACTGTCAAATGAGACTGCTTGAAGTGTATAAAGTACACATACACATTTTAGAAAATCAAGGTGTTTAAACACCTGAGTAGGTGTTGTCAAGTGTGACTCCAACAGCACTTGCTTCTTGCAAGGCCTTTATGTAGTAGCTTTTTAACTGCAGTACTTCATTTCATTGAGTTGTTGTATTGCAGACAAGTTAATGTCCTTTTTGAAATGCCCTCACTCCTAGTTGAGCAGAACTGAGAAGTATTTGCAACGCAATTATGCATTAGACCACTAGATGGAACTTCACTCAATATTACGGTCTTTGCAAGGCTTGCCAGTATTTCATCTGCATTGCTTCCTAGTTTAGACTATATGAAATAATGTTCTAACTATAGTGAAAGCAGAACAGTAATGCATTATATAAATGGTAGTCACATTGTTCTCCTTGCTGTGTTTCAGAGTGCCAAGAGCAAACCATTTCATTGCACCATAAATAGACCTGAATAGGTAGTGGGTTGTTTTTCTTATTTAAAAAAAAAAAAGGGAAGAAAACACTAATCTAGAGTGCTGTAATGTCAAATAGAATATGTAATACTACTTAGGAGGATGTTTAAATGCTAAAGAATGCATCAGGAGAAGCACAGTCTATGCTATGTAAGAGGATTTATGTTCTCAGAGATACATATAAATAAATCGGACTTTCCCAAACTCAGCATCTTAATGACTGATGCTTTTTCTTAGATGGCACAGCAGAAATCTAACAAAAAAACATTTTATTTTGGGGAAGTACTTTGACAATTGTCTGATCATGTATATATTTGCATCTTGCATATTCAAATAGTCTGTGATGCAGTCATTCACTGAAACAGTAACATTTGATAGAAATACTGTGCTTTATAGAGCACAGAAATACTTAAACTCTGTATTTCTGTAATGCATTAATAGACATTCACGGTACCTTATTAGAAAGAGTGCTAGAGAATGTTCAACTAACCTAAATAATTTTGTACATTTCTTTTAATGTTTTTGACAACATAATCCAATAACAATGCAGTGCATGCGTTTAGGAACAATGTACTATGTGTATTTGCAGTGTTCAAAAGACACATATATGTCAAAAATGCAACAAAAATTTCAGTGATAACAAAATACATTTGTTTTTTGAAATGCAAAAGATAACTTTGCTGTTCAGAGTGCTATTTGGTTATGCACATGCTCCTTTTCAGAAGTTTTAAAGCGTCTGGATGATGCTTCGTGTGATGTACGACTGGCAGCTGCTCACACTTTAACTAATTGGTTTAAATGCTTAAAAGACAGTGATGTGAAATCTGCAATGGAAAGTCATATTGAATTTCTGTACCAAGAACTGTTGATACATCTCGATGACCCAGATCAAAACATCCAAAATGCAGTCCTAGGTAAGACTTTCAGTTGTATGTATTTTTAACAATGCTTTTTAAATCAAGTTTTCAAGTGTTATATGAAAGTAGCGCATACAACTAGAGGCTAATCCTAACAGGCTGGAAGCTTTCCTTTGGGCTTCGCTGAGTATGAGCTCAGACCTTTTACCTGTATGCAGAATGTAATGTTTTATCTAGCACTCACCAGAGTGCATCAGAAGACTTTACAGATGGTAAACAGGAGGGTAGACACTAACCACTGCAGGATGTGACCATATCCTAGTTTGTCTGATGGATTCTTTGGAATTTATTGGTGTATCAGTCTGTGTTCAAGCACGTAAATGTCAAAATACAGACCTCAGCAAATGAGAGAGGAATCAGGTTGTCAAGACTGCACAACTTGTAGAAGAAGAACAATGGCCAAGTTAGGTTTTGGCTACTTTGAGGGAACTTGGATAGAGAAAGGCAGAGTGGCTAATGATTTATAAAATGTATTTTTGTTTTACAGAAGTTTTAAAAGAAGGAAGCGTTTTATATCCAGAACTACTCGTGAGAGAAACTGAAGGGGTTGTTCATAAACATCGAACACCAGTCTATTGCAATCAACTACTACACCACATTCAGTCAGCCAAAGGATCAGCTTTATGAATCAATGCTGAAATTCTTTTTAGTGAACTGTATGTGAAATCTGTATGATCTGGATTACTTTTGTATTTTCATAAGAAAGGCTGAGCAATAAATAGGTTGTTTTTTCTTTGTAAGATCACTATTAGCTCATTTGACAGTCAAATTGGCACAATTCTGTGTTCTTTGCCGTTTGAACAGTTCTTTGTATTTGCTAGCAATAAAAAGCAATGTTTTAATTCACTTTGCATTGGAAGTTTTTCAGATACAAGGTTTAAAGGAGGAATGTTTTTCAGGAATTTGACACTATTTATAATTGAGAAAGATAATTTATTTAACAAAGTAACAGTCTAATGTCAAAGTTATTAATGTAATTCAGCAAGGACTCAGTCTTTCAAGGAGCATTTCAAACTCTGGATAATATTGAGCCTTTGCAGAATCAGGTCTGTGAGGATCAGTTCTATCAGAAAAAAACCAGCCGAACTTCTCTTGCATAATGCAGCAAAATTTTTATAATGTTTTGAGTACTCATTATGCTGGTATAATAGGGACATGTTCTGAGTAGGTGTCACTAAAGGAATAGTTTTTATTGTCATTGTATTACATTTCGTGACTGAGAATAAAGCTAACCTTTTATAAATTAAGGTTTATATATAGGAGGAAATGTGCTGTTTTGTCATTAAGATTAACAGTGTTTATATTTTTGTATTAAATATATCACATCTACAGTTTTTATGTTTATACCATTGTGCCTTGGAAAGCAAGCAACATCTGTTTGCATATTACTTTGAAATTAAATTCTCCAATATTAGGTTAAAGCTTGATTTATTTTTTTAAGACATTTTGCAGTGTATAAGTTTTAGTGTCATCTTACATTCTCGGTTATGTAATAAAGTGAGTGAGATAGATTCTTGCCTAAGTCATTGTGGGGTGGTGTGCTATTTACTGCAGACACAAATCACAGAAAATCAGGTTCCTGGTTTTTTTTTTTTTTTCTTTTTAATTATCTGTATTGCAGACAAAAAGTGCTGTTTGGCTTCTAACTCCCAAGTGCCTTGGCTTTGTTACCAAGTCTAAAAACAGGCTCAGTGATGTTGGGTAATACTCCTTACGCTGTAGGAAGTCCTCATGTTTGTTTATCCTTCTGAGCTAACTTTACCTTTTCAGACTTGTGACACAATGTTAACCAAACCATCATCTGTTTACAGTGATATCTACTTGAATTCTCAAAGAAACATTTGAAAGATACTAGATGCATGAGACAAATCTTACTCCTAATTTAAAAGCAAAATCATACAAACTCTTGGTGACTTCTCCACAAAATATTAGGTTGCTTTGAAAATTCTACCAAAAAGAGACAATAACGCTAATGATACAGAATAATTGAGTAGTTTCTTATGGAGCCAAAAGCTATTTTGCATTCCTGTAGAATAGGGTACTCACTTTAGATCATATGTACTGTCTTTGAAGTTTACTTTTCTTCTCATGAAAAGCCAAAATATAACCATTCCTGTATTGAGCAGCATTTCAGTTGACTAAAAACTGTTGCCTGTTTAACTCATTATAACTGGCGGGTCAGCTGAAATTCTTAGAGGGCACAATGTGAGTGAAATAAAAATCCCTAGAAGACATCAAATGGAGTGAAGAGGTTGTGGAGTCTCCAGCCTTGGAGATATTAAAAACCTGACTTAACACAGTCCTGGGAAACCTGTTCTGCCTGACTCTGCTTGGGTAGGGATTTGGACTACCTGTTCTCCCGAGGCCCCTTCCAGCCTCGACTATTCTGTTATTCTGTTAAATTGTTTCCTTAGTCTAATCAATCATTAAAAAGCTAATTTAATTAGAGTGGAAGTAGACTACATAACTATCCTGGCAGACCCCTTAGAGTTTTCATTCAACACTCTGTTCTCAAAAAAAATAGTGTTTCAAAGGGCTGCAAAACAGCCGGTTCTTCCAATGCAACCTAAAGTTGCCATAAGAACCCCGTTCTTATTGTAATGGTCCCTTGACAGTCCACCAAATAAATCCTACTTAATAACATTACTACAGACACAATTTTTTTAGCTTCCTATGTCGGCAAAATTTAGATTCTTTTACTTTACCACTGAGTGCAGCCTCATGATAGCTGCAGTACAAATGTTGTGCAGGTGCTTTTAATTACTCTTGTGATCAAAAGAAGAGATACCTGAAAACCCAAGTTCAAATGGGGGATTAGAGAAGAGTACCTTCTTAGGTGAAGTGAAATCTCATGAAAAGTTTTTCAAGATGTTCCAAAACTGGTACAAAAATACTAAGAGCTGAAGTATTCATCAAGCTTGACATCTTCAGTAGGCTGGGTAATTTATTTTCTGTGTATGTTGAGTGTTTTGTTATCTTTCAGAACAGTCTGTTGTGGGATGCCTCCCGAAGAAAAATCTCCGCATCATCCAACAAAACAGCTTTTTTCTTCAGAGCCAAGAGAGAGAGCTTTGTGAATTGAATAAACTAATAGTCCTTCTAGAGACATGTTAAACAGCAACCTGATTCTAGTTTATGCACGTGTGACAAACTAGATATCCTCCACTATATTCTTTTATTGGACAGTGTTCTGGACATAGGACTTCAACAACATGCTGACTCAGCTTATAGGTTACCATACTTCAACTTACAGAACCCAAATTTCTCAAATCCCTTTACAAAGAATTACTATTATCAAGTCTCCAGTGGATGATGTACGAGCCTGGGTTTTAAAGTTATTTTCTTTGAGAATCAACTTTCTCAGCTTCAACCTTTTACTGCATCAGTTGAAATGTATGATTTTTTTTTCTATTTTGCTGGATCAGCTGTTATATGTACTAGATTTTATTTGTGTACATTGCATAAAGTTCGTAGGATCATATTCATTACGTAACTTTTAAGCAAGGAGAATTTTTTTGGGCAAAATAGTTATCTCGGACTTTCAGACTCTTTAGATAAGCAGGCTTTAGCCCTGCCCTTCCTGTGACGAACAGATGTGCTTCTGTCTTCGTCCTTGTAAGCTAGAAGACCTGTTGTGGAGGATCCTAGGACTTGGATTCTCAGCAAAACGAAGTTTTTGGTAAGTGCCTGCATTTGTCTAACTGACTATAGAATCTTCTAAGTATTTGACTACCTTAAATATAATCAATTAATTAGATGTTGAGAGAGCACTGTCAAATGAGGCACTTAGACTTTGAGAGAAAGTCTACATCAGAGAGCATTTTTAGGGGAGACTGGAGGTTAGGTATGTTCCCAGATCCATCCACTTCTCATCCATGTGGGTTCTTAAGGGCAATCTGCAGATTTCCTCAGAAATGCTTTAGGCAGATTGTAGACAGTCTGTCTGCAGGTGTCTGGCAGTGCTCCGTGTCATCTGAGTGCACGGTAAAGATGCCCGAATGCACACTGTCTGCTTGCGTATGCAGTGTGCTCCCCAGAGACTAACCTCCAGTTATAACCGCAAAGTTATTAGAAACTATAACAACACATCAGAACTGTAATCTATATATAGAGAACTATAGCTATTATAGTGTAATGACTTAAATACAGTAAATAAAATAATAAATTATAGTATAATAGCAAATAACTATTATGGTTATAATATATAGTTTTTCTATGGTATAGTATAATAGTATAGTTTTACCATAGTATAATAGTATAGTAGAACTACAGTATATACTATACTATAATCGTTATTTCCAGTTATAACCAGAGGTTATTATACTATAATAGCTGTAGTACTCTAGATTAGATTGGAGTTCTGATGAGTTATTGCATAGACTTTATCTAACTTGGGGGAAGTCCCTTGTCTGCACAACACAAACATACTAGAGCAATGCCCCAGGTATAAAGTAACATGTTGGCCTCTGGAAATCAACTGCTGATTTGAGAGGAGCCAAGTTTCTGTTTCATTTGCAGAATCCATGTTAGTATCACTGCCTGGCAAGGTGAGCAACGGTTGGCTAGAAGAGTGAATCAGAGCTGGTCCTGTCGGACACATAATGGACTGCTCTGTGCCTCAGCCCTTCAAGTGAAGCTCAAACCATGTTTTAAAAAGAGAGAAAGAAAAACAAAGCAAAAAAATCATTATTAGGCAGCTGAAGGATCCACAAAAATTAGTTAACAGGCTTGTGTCCATTTACTGAGATCAGTCCCGCAGGGAAGCTCGTGAGCAGCAGCAACTGTGATGAAGCAGCAGATGAGAGCTGTGAGGAGAACGGCTGCTCTGTCGGCCTGCCTTGTATGTAATCGGCTTTTCTTGTTAGCGTCTGAAATCCCCTGTAAGTCAGGACGATGGCAGGATCTAGTGGCAAAATTGAATTGAAGTGCCTTGCAGCCCCCTTTTAACTGATAACCTAATTGCACTGTGTGGAGCGCCCATTGCCTTTGGCTGACAGCAGTGATGGTGTGGAGAAAGGGCCCTCATGAGTTTAACCATAATGTGTGATGCGAATAGCAAGAAACTTCTTCTTTAATGAGCAAGAAATCGGCCTTCATAGAATCATAGATACTTTAGGCGATTTTCATACACATATATATGATCATCTCCCCAGCCCTGGACATAAAGCTCACCACATTTCCTCTCGCTAAGGAACAAATTCACAGCATCCCCTTTGCCCAGCACATCCCTGCCACACATTGCCGACGCACCCCGACCCCAGCACCCCTCCCCAGGCTGCTGCTGAGCTCCCTGCGACGCACTCCAGCGCTTCCCAACCTTCGGACTTCGAAGCATTGCCCTGGTGCCCTCGCTGCCCCATCACACAGCACCGCCCTGCGCTCAGCAATCCCCCCGTGGTACCCCAGCCTGCACAGTGCTTCAGGCACCCCCTGCCCTGATGATGTACGTACCGTGGAGCGCTGGCCCTCTGTAACCCTGGGATGTGCAATGTTTCACCCTTTCCAACCTGCACGGCAGCATGCCGTGCCCAGTACCCAGTATTACCAGTCAGAAACACCTTGCTGCACTGGTTTCTGTCACGTTCAGTCCCTACCTTCAATTGCTATGAGGACCTGTACCTTTGTGGCTGATAGCAAGGGCCAGAACGCGGAGCAGAACAGGTTTGCTAGGTGTGAGTGCAGGAGTGCACTGGGAACAGGAGTGGGAATCACGGTTGGAAGGGAAGGAAGCAAAAATGTAGGAATCGCGGTGGGAAGGGATGGAAAGAAGAGGTAGAACTAGAGAAATGTGGACCTCGGATTGGTTTGGCCTTGTATTGCAGTTTCCCTGTACCTGGTGTCAGTTAACAAAGCTTTTTTTCCTGAATTCTTAGCTACCCTCTAGAGTGCTAAAACGGAAACATTTTTAATAGGATCAGTTTTTATTCTTATCAACCGTTCTTCTACAGACTTCAGCTTAGCCAATAAAATTAAGTGAGCCCACTTCACATTCAGAGCTCATTGTTGGATGCTGAAAAACTTCGGAAGATTTTTTGTTTGCCTCAGAGCAGTTTCTTCTGAAACGTGGGAAAATTAAGTCCTTAGGTGTACCAGCTTCTTTTAACAAAACTGGAACATCGGACCAAGTTTCCCTTAAATGCTAGAAGCCAAGGGCTCTGTTGTTCCTCATAGCCAAGGAGCAGAGGGGAAGTTGAGTCTAAGCCATCCTCCTCCAGCCTCGTGGCCTGGTCCTGATGGAAAAACAACTGCTCGGGACAAGTCAGAGCAGCCCCGGGAGCTGGAGCAATGCCCGGGGAGCGCGACATGCCTCGTCCTGCCAGCGCGGAGCGCAGCCTGCCCTGGCTGGGCTCCAGGGGAGCGGGGGGAGAAATACCCCTGAGAGGGCCTGGCCTTACACCACCAAAGAATTTCAGGGAGATTTAAAGCAAGAAGTGATTTTGCCCTGGATATCTTAAGCCCTTAAACATTATCTACTCTAAAGACAAGAAAACAGGTGCGGAGTAAGTACAGAAAGAGAAGGGGTGGTCAGAAAAGTGAGGTGATTTCTGCAAGGTAGTCAGCCACGTGCCGGGAGGAGGCGACTGGTGAGGGGCTGCGCATCTGACCAAATTATGTGCTGGCTTCCAAGTGTCACTGGCATCAGCTCAACTTTGGCTGCAGCATCTTAAAACTTAAACAGAACTAGAGCAAAGCTCTTTTAAAATAAACAGTAATTGCCTAAAATCAGCGCTACATCGACATCAGCTAACGTCTTACGTGGATGTCTTTATTTTGCACCCTTTTCGGTTTCTTGAGGATTAGCTGCTTTTACCCATTTGGTATCCAAACAAGTACACAGAGTCTATTTATTTGTTTGATAATTACATATTTATTACCCAGTCTTTCTCAGCAAGCTGAGTCATTTCTTTTGCACACACAAGTAAATAACAATTTTTGGCCTGATTACCCTTTCGGGTGACACATTCCCTGTTCTTCCGTTTACTGCCATTTGAACCATCCCTGCCCGCAGCGCACAGCATTGCGATGCCCACAAGAAAACTGTAGGCTTGAGGAGACGGACGGTTTAACAAAACGTGACTCAGGCACAGATTTCAAATTGAATGCGTTTGCATACGTTCCCCAAATATTTGAACAATGGGGCTTGTTCCACGGCACGACTTCTCTGCTGAAAGCAGGCCTGTGACATTTCTTTTCCGTACGGCTGTCCAGCGGTTACCGTAGCCTGGTGTCGGCAGCGGTGAAGCTCACTTGAGCGTAGCGCTGCACCGAAGCGCTTCAACCCCGGCGAGCGGCGGGGTGTGCTGGGCAAGTGCCCGGGCCTTCGAGGAGAACGGCAGGCGGAAGGGAAAGAAAATCCCAAGACGACTGAGTGGGAAGGAAACAGCGAGGGGAGAGGCAGAAATACCGGGGAAGAAAGTCAATCGGGATCCAAGCAACAGAGGCCAAAGTGAAAATCAGAGGTAACTCTCCACGTCTCTTCAGCCCTTCTCACTCCAGAGGCATCCACGGCTCCATTTTGCGGAGGGGGAAGCCGAGGCAGGGGGCAGCCTGGCTGCGGCCGCCAGCAGGCCGGTGCCGCTGGAGGGAAGAGCCCGAGGCAGGGAAGGGCAGCCCCGGCAGGGAAGGGCAGCCCCGGGGGAGCCGGGGCGGTGCCGCCATGGAGCGGTGCCGCCATGGAGCGGTGCCCGCTGCAGAGGAGGGAACCCCGCCATGGGCCGCGGGGCCGGGGCGGTGTGAGGGGCGGTGCTCGGTGGGCGGGGCGGGCTGCAGAGGGGGGCGCTGGCGGCACGCGCCGCGCGGGCGGGGCGGGGCCTCCCGGCGGCCCCGGCAAAGCGGGCGGGGCGAGGCCAATCTCAGCCGTCGCCGCTGCTGCCGCCGCCGGTGGTTCTGCCTTTCCTGCGCTCTGCCGGTACCAGGTAACCGCCACCCGGGCACCGGCAGCCCCGGCCTCGCGTGCGCGCGGCCCCCCCTCTCCGCCGCCCCCTGTGAGGGGGAGCCTCTCCCTCCCCGCGGCCGCGCTGGGGCGGACGGGGGTCTCCCCTTTCCCTCAGGGGTCAGGCCGCGTTTCCCCCGCCCTTCCTCAGCGCGGGGGGGAGCTGGCAAACAGCTCGGCGCCAGCCCGTTCCGGCCGTTGCCGCGCTGCCAGCCGCCCCCCCGCCCCCGTTTACCCGTCACCCGCTGAGTGGCGGCAGCTGCCGCCCGCTCCCGCCTCGGCCCGCCCGCCGCCGCTTCCCGCCCCGAGGGCCGGTCCCGGGCAAGGCGGGCTCCGGCGGCCGGGGCCGCGTTGGGCAGCTGCCCGCCTGGGAGCCTTTGGGGTGCTGTGTCTCGGCCTGCATCCTCCTCTGGGCGGGGGGGAGATCGGCCTCTTCCTCAGCTCGGTCGGAGTCGAAGGAAGGCAGCAGGGCGTGAGGACGTCGCGTTGGAGAGCCGGCTGGAGTTGTTGGGTCCAATGCTGACCTCTCTTTAGGGCCCGAAGTTACTTGGAATCGGCGCTGTTAAGCTGGAAGGAGAGACAAGTCTCTGCCGTAGCTGTCTGCCTGCTTGGGTGCCTCTTGGCCTGCCAGTTGGAGCGTTTTCTTGTCCGAAGTAACTATAACCTGCAGCTTTCCACTCTGATTTAGAAAGAATTGATAAGTGTGCTGAGCGCCTGCGCTCACTGCAGCTGCTGAGCTTTAGTGCAAATGTAACGTACTGTAACCGATGTTGTGGTCTGGTGCTGGGTAGTGTCAAGCCTGTCTTCACTCTCCCCCCTGTTGTCACCTCAGGGCAGCTGGTGTCAGTGAACTGCTGCTGTGGGGAAAGTGGTGTTGAACAGACAGGGTTTTTCTGTAAAAGAGTTTGGCATCGCTCACTGAGTGCTCGTACTTTTACTGCAAAATATGATATTTCAGTATTGTGCTCATTTTGAGATGATAGAGCTGTGCTTCTGATGTGGTGATCATGTTTGGTTGTTTTTTGGTAACCACGGGGGTAGAAGCATCTGAAACACAAAACTGTTTAGAGGCAGCGCCTGTTTTCTGACAGTCTCAAAGAGTTTTATGCCTGCTGGAAAGAAAAAGTATTTGGTTTGCCTTATTTTGTGTTTCGTATTTATTAGAAAAAGGTATTGTTTATAATATGTTATAGGAAAGGGAAATCTTAGCTAGCAAATGCCAGGTTCCATGTTTCTACAGTACTTGCAATCCCCCATCCCACCGTCTGGTTTTCAGTTTAACATTACACAAAAAGGAAGTGGAATCTTCGCTCGTTTTTTAAAAAAAAATTCTTAGTGCTTTGCAACTGACTATTACAGGCTAATGCTTCTGTTGAATTTCCAAGTTGATCTTACTGTCTAATTTCCCCTGTCCCCTCTGGGGGTGTATTACTATTTGCTGGTTTTCGTAATAACATTACGGAAGTGAGCTGCAGGCTTTTTTGTTGTTAGTGGTCTGTATGGAGGGCTTTGCTGACAAGCTTAGTAGGCTCTTTACACTGATGTATTAGTAAATATGGCAGCTATATACCCTTAAATCTGTGCTACTTGGCGGACTTGGCGATTATGAGAGTTGTGGACATTTTAGGCATTCGGGTGTAGGAGTTAGTTGTAAGTTGGCTTGTGTTTTGTTAGACGGTTAATATTGAGGTTGTTTTATTGGGCAAGTGAAGCGCCTTAGGAACGCGAGACAGTAAGTACACCATGCCTTTGGCTAGCTGCCGGTGAGCTGATGGTTAAAACCAACAGGAATGACGTGCGCACACGCGTCCGCAGGGAGCGAGCTGGGAGCGTGGGACCCCTCGGCGGGGAAGGCAGCGGGTGGAGAGCGGGGGGCTGGCCGCGCCGGCCGCGTCCAGTGAATTCAAACTCAGCCCCTGAGTGACAGGGGAAGCTCAGGGAGGCTGGGCCGCATCCGTCGGATCCTGCGGGCTTTGTTGGGGCCCGGAAGCCATTTTGGGATCCTGCGGTGTGGCATGGAACAGTATGTCCTGTCCGCCGGGGAGCGCGCCCTGAGCCCGGGCCGCCATCGCGGGCGCGGCGCGGCGGCCCCCCGGCGCCCCCCGCTCCCCCCCGCCGGTGCAGCCGCGGCGCTGGGTACCGGCCGCGCCTTCCACCCTTCCCGTGCGGCCCCGCCGGCCCGGAGGCTTGCCTGGGCAGGCTGCTGGAGCGCTTTGAAACTCCCGGATTCTGTGGCAGCTTGTGGAGTCTGATGGGGGAGGCCTTGAGCAAAGCGCTGAATCTCTTTAAATGCAGAGGCCTGGTGAGGCTTGTGCGCTGAAGACTCTGTATGTATTTGGTTGTGAGACGGGCTGGAGGTTGCTAGCTTATAAAATGACTCGGTGTGTTGCCATGCGGTGTTACAGGTGCTGTGTGTGTGTAAACAATGAACATGAACAGGCGGGTTTGTTGTTTCACCGTAGCTCAATGTATAGCTGGTTTCTATCGACCTTCCTTTTAAAAACCATTTGAAGGGGTGCTTAATGTGAATATGCAGTATTACTGCTTTGGGAAGAACCTCTTTTTTGTTAGTGGTGTTACAGTTTGACACCTGTATTTGAGAATCTTTGCTATAATACTCAATGGTAACATCTAGTTTAAAATGTGGGTTTTATTACTTGGGATTTTTTTGTTTGCCTTTGTACTTTCGTTTTAAAGCAATACTAATGTTTTAAGAATGTGTGTTTTAATAAAATGCTGATTTAGCTTGGAGCTCTTTGCTCTTCAGCCTGTTTAAACTAGTAGTTAATTGGGTATCTGGAAACATTCTTCGTGGAGTAGATTTACTTAGGAATTTGTCTTTTACCAAAAAGAGGAATTTTATTGGCTATTCTGCATAATAGTAGAAAATAGAAATTGAAATTACAAGTGAAAAATGGCTTGCTCTCAGGAACTGATAGGATTGCATACTCCAGTTTCATTCTTATTAATAATTTGCCCAAAAGTCTGTTTAGCTTTTCTGGCATTAGTATGTTAAATCATAATGACTTAAACTTGATTTGTTTGCTTTAAAAGGTAAGGATAGAATAGGGTCTAATTGAAGCAGTACTACCAATGTCTCTCTAAGACTTTAAATGTTTAATTTTTTTACCCCTTGTAACATAAAAAATAAGACATGCTTTCTTGTAAATTTTCTCATTCTGTAACAGTCTTCCTGGTGAATATTTCTACTCTGCCAGGGTCCCGTTTGTGAAATGGCGATTTAATGCTTCCTTTGTCACAAAGGGTGTTCTTGGGGAAGTACCTAGCTAGTGTGTTGGTGGAAGTCTATTTATGTACCCAAAGGGACGTAGTCACATGCTTGTAGCGTATATACAAAGTGCATTTGGTGATGCTTCTGTGCTTAAAGGCCATTATCAGAGCATCTCATCACCTTCCATGAAAGCCAGGAAGTTTGCTGCAGTGGTACTAGGGTTTCGTTGAGGCTGGCTGATTCTCAAAGTGATTTTCAGATAAACAGGCTTATGAGGTAGTGGTGCGGTCTCATGCCACTCAGGTGCTTCATAACCCACATCCTCTGGAGACATGCAAGGGGCTTTGTGCAAAAGTAAATTCTGCTGCACTGATTACAGGAGTCCCTGTGCTTCCTTGTGTTCTGGCCAAATCAGAATCTGTGTCTTCTGCTCTTCTACTCTGCTGATTTATTGTAACACTGATTCAGTTGAATTGCAAAGGAGAGATCATGCTTGAGATGTTTGTTGTCTGCTTCCCCCAAAAGAGCAAATAATCCATCTGTCTCCTCTCCAGGAACGTGGAAGCTAGTTTGTAAGTTGAGGCGCATTCTAGTGTACACTTGCCTTCTAGCTGAAATGTGTGCTTCTCTTTAAGTGCCTTTAGGTTGTCTTATAAATGCACTCCTACTACTTGGGGTTTTCTATGCAACTACATGCTGAGTTCTTTCACTCTACATCCCTTAGTGCTTAGGAATAGATGTTTATGGGCTTCTGAGGAAGGAAAAAAGGCTATTTAAAGTTTGGGCCCAGTAATGCTTGCAGCAAAGCTGATACCAAAAGCCTACATGAATCTGAGTCCAGACAGATCTATGTACCTAAATCATAAATCTGCTGGGCATCCAGAAGTGTTTGAACTGGAACTAAGTACTATGTCTACATCTCGGGTTCTCTGCCAAGTTCTGTGGTTTTAAATTTCCAAAATATTTTATTAGCATGTCTCTTTCTGTTCCAGTTGAAAGTTTCATAAATGAGAAGAAATAATAGATGAAAGGTGGAGTGCTGTTAAACATGAGTGAACAAATTAGAGGGAGTTATTGTCCTCCACCCACCCCTGGTCTGTTCCATAATTTAAAGTTCTGCTGTAATAAGTATGTAGAATATTTCTACTAATACTATTTCTACTAATACTAATTTCTATTAAATAAATTGGATTGATTGTTTGTTTTGAGGGTTTTGTTTTGAAGAAATGGATAACTAAAATTAAGTTACTGAACTAGTGGCCAGGTTTTTAAAAAAATATCCAGTTTCATAGTAAATTTTAGATGCTTGTTTTTGAAAATTGTGGTGGTTATCTCTGAAGATTATTTTCAAGTTCTGCTTAAGTCAGTTAAGGCTGTTTTGTTGCTTTGAAAAATTGAGTAAATGTTTTTCCCATTGAGTCTGAATTAATTTTAGAGCACCAGACAAACAGTGAATCAAACCAAGCCTCTAAATCTTCTAAGAGTGATTTCTAACTATGTGGTGTTTAAATGGCAAACCTGTTACGCTTACCAGAGATCTTGGTGCTATGAAAACCAGCTATTAATAGACCTATGCATAAATACCTGCAAGGCTTTTCAGTTAGCAGTGCCATTGTCAAGTACATATTCGATCTGATACTAACTTAATGATGTATTTCAAACCTTAACAAATAAGGAATATGATGCAAACTCTAGCATTTTATTTCTTTAGAAATCAAGTAAATAGAGAACTGGTAGGAAAGGGGAAAAGAACAGTAAAGAAGCTGAGCCAATATGTTATTTTTCAAAGTCTGCCTTTGCCTGGCCGGTATGGGTAGCAGAGACAGAGGGAGGAGTTGGGTAGCTACTGAAAGCTCACCTGCGTAGCCTAGCTTTCCATGTGGGAAAAGACTGCTGGGTGTCAAAAGCATTACATCGGCTATTGAGTTGCCAGTTAAAAAGTAGGTTTATTGATGAAATGATGTGGGCTGATTCGTCAAGATCAGCTCTAGTGGAAACTAAACAGAGGTGTCCCTGGCTTGTGATTTCAAAAATCTTTCTATTGGGGTGGACCAATTTAAACAGATCAACCTTAATCATGGTTTTGAATTTCAGTGGTCATATGTCTGAGAAACCTGTTTTGCTGTTGTTTAAAACAAGTGCTGTCTGATGTTATCAACATTGCTCACCTTAAAATTCACTGTATCTCCACTTTTGTTACTGGGCAATCATTACTCCCTGGTTCCTGTTTCCTATGTCCTAAGATGAGCTCTTATTTGTTGTTCAAGTATGGCAGCAGTTATTGTGTATTCTAGCAGTATTTGCTGCTTATTCTATCAAGAGAGTTAGACTGCTTTGCTAATATTTCTGCACTACTGATTTAAGCTTCCTTTAAACAAACAACAAATTTTATATACAAGCCAGTGAAAGCATTATGGCTCTGGGACAGGTGAAGTAAGTTTAGAGAAAGATCACTTAATGGAAATGCTTTCTCTAATATTAGTTTTCTAATCAGTTTTCTAATATTATAAGTTGCTGAAGTGAGAGACCTTATTTTTCATTAATCCCATAAATGCATGGGAGGTGCTTGGTTTCAGAAAGCTATGATGTTTAGGCCTGTAAGTTTTGATTTTTTTTTTTTTTTTTTTTTAAAAAACGGGAAGGAAACTCTATCTTCAGTAGTAATGGAAATATCCTCCTGCCTTATTGACATCAGGATTTGGAGGCTACAGGTGGACTGACTAAGAGCATTTTAGTGTTATGTATAGAGATTTCTTTTTCAACTGCTATTACCTGTACCTGTGACTCCGTGCTTTTTGTCTGTTTCTTATGTATATGTAGCTATACAAATGAAAACTCTTACTTCAGCATAGCAAAGTGCATCTCCAAAATGAGATACTTGTTGATGTTTTCTTTATAAGAATTGAAGTGTAGCAAGGGATATTTTTACCTTAGTTTAGGCATGTCAACACAGTTGTGTGGAATATGTTTTACTGCTGCTGAAACAGGAGCTGTAGATGATCTGAAAATAGCCAGGATTCTGCTTTGCTAACCATGCAATTCCAGGATAGTCAGATCCCTATTTTGTTAACCATGAATAACCAACTGTCAAAGAATCTTTTCTGGAAAAGCAAAACTTTCCTTGTGGCTAATAAAACTGAGAAACTCAAGGTTTTTTGCAAATATTTTGAACTTAAAAGTCAAATTGTATAATGCCACAAGTAGTCACCCATGCAGCTCTGCAAGTTTCTTGATACAAAAACATTAGTTTTTATTTTCTTCGTAAATCTAGAACACTTTTCAAAGACCCCATGGAAAGTTTTACAAGTGTGGGTTGGGTTTGATTTTGGGTATTATTTTTTTTGGAAGTGGATGGCACTCTGGGAAATGTACCTAATTCTAGCCATGTGAGTCACTTTGCAGTTGGCCCTTCTGCTAGGGTGTGTATTCACTGTTTTTATGAAAAGAATAAATTAACCAATACCAAATATTGCCATTTGATGTGAAACGAAGGAAGCTTCCTTGCTGCTTAGTGGATGGTGTTCAAAGGTTGTAGAGTAAAATGATTTGACTATATGTAAAAACTTTCTCAGCTTTCATCTGTGTTAAGCTTTGTTGGTGCACAGAACAGCCTGTGCTTTCCTCAGTGGGCTTTCAAAGCAAAACTCATTATGAAGAGATCTCTGAAGGCATGGCTACGTAGTTTTTTAATTTTTTATGCTTAGATTTTAGGGATGCTAGAGTAACTTAGTTCCTGTGGAAGTGTTGTAGTATAGTTGTGATAAGAGCTTGGCTCATACTACAGTAATGTTCTAGAGAACTCGGAAATTGCTGAAAATAGAGTATCATAAAGAAAGTTGCGGTCAGAAGTACACTGAGCTTCATGCAGTACCGATAAGGGATATCTAGCATTAGCAGCAATACTGCTGAAATACTGAGAGCTCCATATTTCTGGTAACAGTAGCTTTTTTGTTTCAGTACTTCATAACACAGGCTGAACAGTGCAAGGGCTCTTACATTGACTTTACGTAACTTTAAGTCATTGCATTACTTTATTTTCACCTTTTACAGTATGATTTGAAACAGTCAACATGGACTTTTCACGTCTACACATGTACACTCCTCCCCAATGTCTGCCAGAGAACACTGGCTATACATATGCACTCAGGTGAGAACTCTTTTCTTCTTGTAGAGAAACTATATGTTCTCTGAATGTTGTTAATTCTGGAGAGTTTAGCTTTCATGGTAAGTAGCTGACTTCTTTGAAGAAGCATGCTTTATCTAGTCTGCTTTGAAAATAACTGCTTTCTCTGAAATGGAGGAAAGAATACATGTTGAACTAACAGGACAATGACTAAGGTAATGACTCAGTGTTTATTAGTTGCTATGAATAACTAGTCTCCGCCTAGTTACAATTGCTGTTTTATTTCTGTAAATACGTCATCAAAATTCTTAGATGTTTTCTGGTATGTTTTGTAACTTCTGTGTGTGTTTTCTTTTGTGACTTGGTACCATTTTCACTTTAAAACACTGATTGATACGCCCTCATTGCCGCTAGTGTGAAACTTGGCTGGAAGTTGCATATTGCTTACTTTTTTTTTTTTAGCAAAACCGCTTGTTGTGTGAATGTATAATCTGTATTCTAATGACTTGTTTTTTCTTGTATCTTTTTATTAAACTGACTGCTATTAGGCTTTTTCTTAAATCACTTCAGTTTTCTAAATAACTGTAGTGTGTTTGCTAGTTTTTGTATTATGTATTCAAAATAAATGTTGTGATGCCCATTTGAGTTATTTAATATTAAATAGAGCAGATTGTGGCTGCTGATTAATCTAGCTTTTCTTTTCCTGTTGTTGGGTTAGTAGATGTATTGAAGCAAGTATAAATCAGTGAGGCTGAGTTATTGGTTTAGCTAATTTTAAGTTTTAAAAAAATTTGTTCATTAGGATGCGGTATGAGATTGCTTTTCTATTCTGTACCTGTAAATCATTATTATGTATTTAATGTATATTAAAAGATAGTACTTAGGTTGGAGAATACTTGGCTACTTGCCAACGAAACAGAAGTTGGCAGAACTGTAGAATTAAAGAGATCACTAACTTAATATTCTTGCTTTTGTGTACTCTAAAAGTGTAGCATCATCAGTTTTTTGTTGGGGATTATGGTTTTTTGTTGCTATAGTCTGATGTCAATAATGTTGCAAAATGGGATGTGTTTTATGTTGTGTCAATTAAATTGCAACTCTTACTGAATTTTTAGAAACAAAGTGGTAGAATGTTGGTTAAATACAAGTAGGTTTACTAATTTCAAGAAAAAGCATGCTGGACAATGAAAGATGATTTATGTGCCTTATATCAGCCAGCAGGTTCACTATTATATTGCTAAATGTTTTTTAGATAGCTCTACATTGCAGATGTACCATACAGATTGGCTGAAATATTTTAACTCTCTTACAGAGGATAACTTTCTCTACTGTGAACAATGAAAGTAGACTTTGATTCTTCAGGTTGTTTAGACAGTGACTTTTATGTCTCTGTGAGCATATCTTTCTTAAAACAAGCTGTGAAATTGTCATCTAATTTGATTTCTTAGTTGTTATATTTGTCTGAAATGATACTAATATGTTCTACTGTACAATCTTCTCCACAGCAACTAATCTTTCCTGCAGACAAGAGGGAATAAGTAGGTCTTAGTATTAACTTAAGAAATTAAGATTGATTTTTCTTTTTTATATGTATTTCCAAGAGTATTAGCAAAGTAGAATTCAATGGCTTGCTTAAACTAATCTGGGGTTAAGACCTTTCTGAGCTGGGTTTTTCTTCTTGCCCACTATTTTCTTGGATAAGAGTTTTGTTTCTCTCTGAAGCAAACAAGAATACTACAGGAGCAAAGATTAACCTGTCAGGAAAGGAAGATGCAGAATGATGAATCCTATTTGAAATCTGAAGTATAGTTCGTTATGAATTTGGGTTTTGTGTAGAAGACAGTTGGAGTGCTTGACTTCCTACATAAATTAAGATTGGTCACATGTCTTGAAACTTTTCGGCCTCCCATTTTGCTGTGTTAAACTATGTTAGGTATAAGCGTTCAACTTATCCAGCTCTATCCATTTCTGAAGTTTAATAACTTAATGAAGGCAAGTATAGTTAAACTAGGTTGAAATTAATTCATTGTGATTCTTCTTTGTGTAGAAAGGAAGGATTAGCAAGCACTTTCTTTAAAATTTCCTCTTGAAAAACTCTATGAAGCCCCAAATACTAAAATAATGGGGCAAAACTGCTTGGTACACTGCCTGCTTTCAGGGTGTCAAGAGAGTGAACTCCAGTCTTTTGAGCAGACTCTCGCTGTGTGTCTGCTTGCTGAATCTGTGCAGAATGCCATCTATTATTGATGTAGCTCTTCCTACCTTGGGTCAAGCAATATTTGAAGAATCTGAGGAAAGGGTGAGTTAGGCAGAGTTGCTAATCGGAAATATTTTCATGTTGAAGTTCATTCCTTCTTCTCCACGCCCCCCCCCCCCCCGCATTTGTTTTGCTTATATTCTGATCTGGCTTGTTCTGCCTTTGACAATTCAATCTTCACAAAATCTGTGAGTTTCTTTAAAGAAATTGGCTTGTGCATGTAGCACTGCAGAAAGAAGTACAGTGAAGTTAGATACCACAAAGCTATTAATAGATTTGGTTATGACCTATTAATAGAATTTATATTAATACTCACTGGGATTACTGTGTGTTCATAACTGTTTGTAGTGCTTCTACTTTGTGCTTTTATTTCTCTAGCCCAGATCAGAAAAGCATTAGACTAATATAGCTAAATAACCTTTATCCTCCTCAAAATGCAAGTCAAACTTGTGAATCTCACCCACTTGTCAACATGTAATTTACACTCCCCTCTTCAAGCTGATCTATCCTTTAGTCACTGTCATCTTTTGAGTTGTGTTGGTTTTGTCAATTCAGGTACCTTTAACACTGCTTTTTCTTCACAAATATGGATTAAATTAATAAGAGTTTGGGGGTTTTTTTCTGTGTCAGAGCATTAAATAGGATGTATTTTTCTGCAAAATAGTTGAATAAAATCCATTGGGTTTTTTAAGTGTGTTCTGGGACTGATCAACGCAATAGCTAAACAACTAAAGATAGTGTCCTTGGTCAGTTAGTATAAGCAGTGCCCTGGTCAAAAAGAGTATGAACATTTGTATGCTGATTATATGCCTGCGTCCATGTTAGAAGACGTGTGTTTAGCTGTAGTTCTCTAGGTGTATTGCATTTATCTATTATTATCTTGAATAATCAAGAACACTACTGCCCGTTTCATTCCAAGGAATACTTACGAAATAAATTACACTTAAGGTCCTCCAGCCAAACCTATAGGTGTGCTAAAACTGGCAGACCTTGTTCTCATTCCACGTATAAATAAACTTGAAAATTAACCCACTGAAGTCTAGGACATTCTTTTTCTGTAGAAGCTCATGTGAAGGAGGTATCAAAGTAATAGCTAAGAAACTGGAAATGTAAGACTAGATGCGGTCAGCAGATCTTCCAGCAGCCATGAGAGCTGTTTGTTGGGGGAAGGAACCAGCCTGCACTGTTTGTGTAGGTTATCTAGGAGTGTAGGGTAATTGCATCCCACCTTTAAGATTTTTTTTTTTGCTAGCTATACATATTGGATAGGAGTACCATCAATGTACAGGTTCATTTCTGTCCTGTGAAAGGAAAGGCAGGGGTTTTTGTTTACTGTAATCCTTTCTGTAGAATAAAAGACTGCTTTCTAAAGCGTGGAAAATGAGATGGCAAGTTAGGAGACTTCTAGATACTGTCCTGCTGACAGAGGACAGATAATTCACTTCCAATGTGAAGAGAATTATTATCCTGCATAAGGAGGGAGAAGCTCTCTTTTTTTAAAGATGAAAAGATACCATGATTTTTTCTTTTTTTATATAGTAGAGCCCAATTCCAAGCTATGTATTCAACCCAAATTGATATAAATGTTCATTGAGGTACTTAATGACAGCAAGTGTTCACAAACAGAAACAAATTGGGGCTGGTCACAGCTGTCAGCTTGTCCTGTGTACTTTGTGTTCTTGTGAATTGAGTATCTGTAAGAAACATTGGGTGAAGATGAGGAAAAGCAAATGCATAGTGGCAAGTGTAAATAGCAAAACTAAGTTCTGAAGCAACTGTTTAGGGAGGAACTCAATAGTAAGCTATTGCGGCTTTGATCCTTTCAGAATGAACAACAAGAAGAGCCATATTTAGCCTGTATTCTCACTTCACATCTGTCAGAATGCAAGCTGTCTAAACAATATTTTCCAAAACTGTAAAAAATACATCCTTTTGTACCTAATCAAATGTAGACTAAATCTGTTTTCACATGAGGAGGCTCCTGTCTTATTTCCTCTCCTCCTTCCACCCAAATGCAAGCGAGGATTAATAAGCATAATTGTATATAGTAATGTATGCTGGGTTTGTCTTAAGTTGTGCTTAGACTCCTCCTGCCTTGCACAGGGTTGCACTGCAGTTGGCAGCATTAGCAGGGCAGACCAATAAGATCAAGCAGGTGGTGCCAAAGACCTGCCATCAAATCTGTGCACATCTGGGTGGTTGAGGAAGTTATTTTGGATAAGCTCTGGTCCTGTGGGCTGATGGCCAATTTGCTGCTGGAGCAACTAGGTGCTTTCCTGCAGTGCATTGTCTGGGTTAGTTTTTTAGCTGAAAGAAATGCAGTTCACGTGCTCTGACACAGTCCCATCTTACATGCTTTACTTTGCATTGTGGAGCAATGAAGAAACTCACTTCTAAAGCACCCACCTTGTCAGAATTAAATCACTACTGTAAGTGTAGCTGCTAGGCCTTCTGATGTTAACTTATTTGTATGCCAAAGTAATACAAGGAGGCTCAGGGAAGACCTTATAGCTCTCTACAACTACCTGAAAGGAGGTTGTAGCGAGGTAGGTGTTGGTTGCTTCTCCCAAGTAACAAGCAATAGGACAAGAGGAAATGGCCTCAAGTTGTGCCGGGGGAGGTTTAGATTGGATATTGGGAAAAATTTCTTCACCGAAATGGTTGTCGAGCATTGGAACAGGCTGCTCAGGGAAGTGCTGGAGTCACCATCCCTGGAGGTATTTAAAAGATGTGTAGATGTGGTACCTGGGGACATGGGTTAGTGGTGGACTTGGCAGCGTTAAGTTAATGGCTGGACTTGATGATCTTAAAGGTCTTTTCCAACCTAAACAGTTCTATGATTCTACAATACATATCATATTACTGCTTTGTAATGTTCTGGGGTCTTTAATGATTGTGTAAGAAAATTATCTCCATTAAATTGTTTTTGCACAAATATATTTTATAGTAGCTGTTTGTATGTATTTTTTAAAAGGAAAGCTTCCATTTCAAGTACAGATTGCACAGTAGAATCTATTCATTCAGACCTAATTTGCTTGCTTGGTTTTGTTTGGGATTTTTGGAGAGAAGGGAGCTGCTTTTGTTAACAATGCCTTGCTCAGCTCTTCTTTTTTAAAAAAAAAAAAAACACAAAACAAAAACCCAGGAATATTGAAGTAACTGCTGTTACAGCTCTGTATATCCCTGTGGCCCAAGAGGGGATAGGCTCCTTAAGGAAGCTGGCCTAGACACTTAGTGTTTAGATACTTGGGGTCACAGTGCTGAGTGGTTCTAGGACCTCGCCTCCTGCTGCGCAATACCCTGTAACAACAAGCTCTGCTCAACTACATAACTGAATGTTTCCTTTGATTGTAAGTATGAGTATTCTGCTTTAGGCTAAACTTCTATTTTAGTAAACGTGTTTCTTACTGACTCCTCTGTTTAATCTGTTTGTGTTTGCCTTGTGTGGCTGCTTTATCTTCATTGTAAGTTTTCATGGAGGTTCTGAGAGAATCAAGTGTAAAAGTGTGGAGTAGAGTTCCTGGGGTAATGATGCAAAGCTCGTCTACATATCAACTTGCCTCTGTAGGATAAAACGGAGAAAAACAGATGAAAGACTCTAAACATTTTTTTATTTGTTTAGAGTTAAATATTTCTAATGATTTGCATTAAATTAAGAAATCTTTTAAAACTACTTTTTTAAAAGGATTGGTAATTAAATTAATGTAGCTAAAGTGGGAAAGCCTTTAAGTATCATAAAGGGAGGAAGTTCCTCCTTGTTGGGAGGTGGAAATTCAGAGTAGTGTGGCATATGGATCTTTGGTTCTCAAAACAAGGAATTGGCAAACAAAAAAAATTAAAAAGAAAAAGCCTTTGACTAAAAATGAATCTTTACCTTGCAACTTAGAGTGCATCATGATTTTTAATTTGCTGCTAGGTGTGGTGAAGAAACTGCGTCATGAATGGCTTCCTCTCAAATTGGTTCCAAAAGAACTAGGCTGTGTAACGAATGCTTGCTCTGGCTAAATTTCAGACATGGTCTCCGTGGTGGTTGTTTCTTTCTAACTGTGATTTGCTTTCAGTTGTTAAACTTTTAGTATGAATTGCTTGAGACAACCTTGAAAATCTAGATGCTGCTGAATTATTTGGGTTACTTGGCGTATCTTGTGGGAATTGCTTCATAACCATGGATAAGCTGCTTTTAATGGAAACTTTGACTAGCTTGAAGGGTGTGTTTGTTACTAGGGGAATTTTCTCTTAAACCTGGTAACTTTGCTGTTCTTATTTTGCTGCAGTTCAAGTTATTCTTCATCTGCTTTGGATTTTGAGACCGAAAACAAGATAGATCCAGTATTTGATTCACCAAGAATGTCACGGCGTAGTTTACGGTTAGCTGCTGCAGGATTTAATAAATCAGATGATGCACGGAATGATACCCTTCATGACAGCTCTTATGCCGGAAACATGTCCTTCAGAGAACAGTCTTCTAAGTAAGCATCTTTTATCATCACAAGTTAATTTATTGGTTGGAGTCTTGAGACTTCCTCTTTGAAAACAATAGTACAAACATAGGTTACCCACTGTTTTATTCTTTGACCTCAGTGTTTACTGCCATACTTCAAAAATTATGTGCAGTATGTGGCTTGCAGTGAAGTCTTTGTAAAAGTATAGGTGCTTGAAGGTGAGGATTTCTTTAAACCTGATTTGAGCTGTCTAGTCACATCAGTGTTGAAATACCTTGACTGTTTATTCCTTTAATAAAATGAGAGGCTAACAGAAATTTGCATCTTTAATGCTATGTCTTATTTGTCTTTGCTTTGTCTCCTAGGATGGTGAAGCAACGCAAAAGTATGAATAAACAATCTGGCAGTGTAAGACACACGCCAAGGAATAATCTATCCACCTCTTCCATTTTTAGCCAAAGCAGTTTCAATAGCCATGCCAGTGATGCATCAATGGTATCCACTGTATTGAATGAATCTTTGATTCGAGAGCAGACAGAAGTTGATCATTTCTGGGGTAGGCAATGATTGCTATTGCTCATATCAAACTGTGAAAACTGCTTGTGGTTTCCTGTGTATAAATATAAATGTATGTCCATATCTTCCCTCTTTTCCACACCCATTTTTCCATCCTACCCCAAACATGTGCACGTACTTACACTTTTGCTGTAGATGTCTGTTAAGATGCCTACTGGAAATTCAGAGTCTAGTGTGTAAACTTGATTTACTGGCATAGTCAACATCAGGACATGTTGCACAGTCAAGTTAATATGCCAGGCAAACATACACAATTTTGTGATGCAGTACCATAGATTGTATGGATGTAATGATCTCTTACTATTTTCTTCAGAATGTGCGTGGAGTACTGTATTTAAAGAATGGTAAACATGTAACTTGTCTTTGAAAAGTCAAAGGAAGAGCATTTTCGTGTTTGTTTATAGGCAGAAGTGTGTTTCAACTTAACATACCTTAATCTGAAAGTTTCAAATTAGTGGCATCTCAGGATTTCCCGAGAGGGTTTTTGTGTGTGGCTGGCTGGTTTGGTTTTGCAAGTATATACAAGTATACTTTTCTGGAACTTACTTTCTTCACTGAAAAGGAAAATGTGGGAGTTGTCTACATAAAGTGTTGTATAGGAGAAGTTGAACAACTTACTATATATCCCAACTCAGACCATTTGTTTCTAGTCAGTATGCTTGTGACCTTTCCAGAGTCCTAATGTAAAGAATTGTTTTGATCTTAGCAGAATGCATTCTAAACTTTAGATTACCTGGCTCTTAAAATAGGATCTTAAAATACAGTAGTACCAAAGTAGTTACCAAGCAACAGAAACTGCCTAAGCTTGTAATTAGCTGCTTTAAAGTCACATGGGAGCTAAGAAAAGGTGTAGTTGTCATTCATACTATTTTGTCTGCTGCTTCTGTGGTAGAATGCTTTTCACTAACTGTTACCCTACTACATTAATGTCTGAATATACGGTTTATTCATGTGGTGGACTGCAAAATGTTAAATACTAATCATAAAGTAGCTTTTCTTTGCAGTCGTAACATTAGTGAGACTTTTAATTTGAATTCATGTCAGATATCGTAGTTGATTACAGGACTCCCTTATATTTGGGATCAAATTTATTTTTTTTTCTTTTGAAGGTCTTGATGATGAAGGCGACCCTAAAGGTAACTACACTTTCCTTTTCCTTCCACATGCATTCTATTTAATGTTAACTAGTGGTGGCAGTACTGATGTCAGTGCACTAAACATTTTACTCTTGGTTTGCTAGGTAGTGATACTACACTGACACAGGGAAATGGTGATATAGCAACAGGAGAAACGCAGACCACAATGATCAATGGCTACACTTGCAGTGACTGCAGCATGCTTTCTGAACGGAAGGAGGTTCTTACAGCATACTCAGCTTCTCATGTGCCATCTTCCAGAATTTACTCTAGGGATAGGAGCCAGAAACATGCATCTAGTAAGTTAACTTTCTGTTTGTGTTTTATCTGGATAGCAGAATGGTATACTGTTTAGTTGATGCATTTTCCATGTAGTGTTATTTAAGCGCTTTTATTACCTGCTACGTTTACCAATAACTAAATTCTAGAGATCATCTTATATACCTTTTTCTGTATCAGTCGAAACTTTATGTACTTGCAGCTTCTGATACATAACTATCAACTTTTTTCAGTGCTGCTGTAGGAATGAAAAAACTTCTAAATGCAAATGCCATGGTATCTTAATGAGTTAATTTGCAAACTGATTTGGAACAAAATGGACTGTTCCAACCAGCACTGATCATAGGAGTCTCCTAATCTGGTATCAGATCTATATGTATCTGTTTACGAGGTTTTTGGTCAGGGCTTTTGGGTAGCAAGCTTTTCTATGCAATCTGGTTGTTTTTTTCTTGAACTTTTAAGATTGGGCAGAATTGTTACTTTTGCAATACTTCTGTTATCCAAGAAATCTGAGACATACCTTCGTACTTTCTGCTTTGGTTTTTTTCCTCCTCATTTAACCTTGCAGCTTATTAGAGTGGGTTTAGAAACTAAACCTCAACTACTTGAAAAATTGAACTCCAAAGGGAAAAACTGATTCCAAATAGACTTCCTAGTGACTACATTCCTAAAGCTCGAAAAACAAATGAATCTGCTGTAAATAAGGTTCTGCCTTTCCAACGCAATCTCCATTCTAAGGATGGTTGTCCTTGGTGTCTTGACTGTGTCTGCCTGCCTCTTGCATAGCATCTTGAATTTCTTGATTGTTGGTAGTCCTCAGTTACCATGAAGAAGTTGTTTCTTGAGTGGCCTTGAATTAGAAAGGAACCAATTTGGGGATTCTGTAGGTGTATTATTCTTGAATGAAGTATGTTTTCAGTAGCAAGAAATCAGTCTATTTGGACTATAATGTGTGACTTTAAATGCTTTGAGGCACAGGTAGGAATTCTGTTGGCTTAGTGTGTAGTGAACTGAAAGTGACACTGTATGAAAACTGTTTTCTGTGCTCCTGAGTTTGTATTCACACAGGAGAATTTTACAAGGAACTCCTCTTTGTACAGTCCTTTGAACTTTAATCCAGTAGTTTGGGTTAAACTTGGGGAGGATGGGGGAAGAGGCACACAATCACGGCAGGTTTTTGGAATGTGGCTGATGCTGGGAAAGCAGCAGTATGGTGAACTATGGCTTTGTTCCTATGGCTCTGAAGAAGTGTGTGCCTCTAGCACTTGAGGCAGACCACTGCAGTAACTTCCTCCAATGTAAAGGCAGAGAAGAAGATTGGAAGTCCCCACCCTTTCAAATTGAAAATAAGAATGTAGTTTGTCTCTTTGGAGCTGTGACCCACAAAATCGGTATCAACAGCTCACATCATTGAGAAATCTTGATTTCTGTAAGCAAGGAATTCATTACTACTCAGAGTTCTTAATTCTCACGAAGATAATATATTCTTGCTGAAGCCATACGTTCTGTCTAGAAGGCATTTTCCTTAGGATGCATAGTTCTTACAAAAGCTTTGCTGTAATATCTAATGCATCCAGACTCTTCAAACCACGCTTGCCTAAGTTCATACTCCTGGCTACACAAAGGCTTTCCATGCTTCGTCCTTGCTCTTCCACAAGCTAACAGTCACCAGAAATAGAAGTACATCTTTACGTAGGTGAATAATTCGTATTCACACTGTTTTTTTCAATAGGAGGAACCTATTTCTACATGAGTAAGATTCTCCGATTGGTCAAACATGCTGCAGCATCTTTTGCATCACTATTAGTGCAACTATTTCAAATGGTTTTGCTGAAGCTGGGTTATGAATTTAAAGGTACCTTTTCAGTTGTCTTCTCTGGTCTCCACACAAAGCCAGAGTGTGTGTGTTGGGGTGTGGTTTTTTTTTTCTTACGGGCTTCATTTTGGCACTATGGTGTTCTTTTTATATAGTCTTTTGGCTGGCTCCTGTCTTTCTACCTTTTTTTATTCTTGTTATTTAATTATCTCAGTTGTGCTACCCTTTTCATACTTTTCCTCTGTTTTGGAAGTATCAGGATTCACATATGTGAAATCTGTGTTACACTTACGAGTCACATGTTGATTTTTACTAGAAAATGGTAGAAGGCAATGTTTAAATTGAGAAACTTAAGTTGATTTTAAAAAAACCTGGTGTGATAGTGTCAAATCCTATTTTTCAATGGCATTAGGTTTGGACTATCTTGTTACCCTTAAGTCCACTGTGCACTTAAAGCTTCGTTAGGTCTGTCTTGCAAAACTAAAGCTGCCATCATCACTCTGCACTACTCTAAAGCATATCTTGTTTTCCTTAAAATGTTCGATTCTTCTTTGGTGCTTTCTCTTTTATAATACATGCTCTACGAGTGAAGTTAAATTGCCATAGGCAGAAGGTAACTGATTTTTTTGTGTGAATTAAACTTTGTTCTTTCCCGTTGTCTCTGCCTCACTGTCTTAACTTGCTAATGCTCTATTCTCAGTCTTTTAAGATCTCTGATAAAATCAATACAAAGTTGTAACAGTTGGCCCGTTTGACAGAATGATGGGAATAGGGACTCAGGATTTGCTGAGTTATTACTTATGATTTTTTTTTACTAACTTTGCTATCTGAAAAGAAGCAGGAAGATTTTTCAACCAAAAGGCTCCCTCTTAAAGAAGAAAAAATAAGATTGCACAGAATAGGCTTCTTCCTTGATCGTTTTTCAGGTTTCCTGTGGGTAAGCTGGCTTTAATAGGGAACCAAGCCAGTTTAGCTAAAATCTGTATATACGACAGCTAAAATGTGCATATCTGAAAGGCTTTGAACTTGAGGGTTACATTCCATATATGCTTTTTGAATGTGTTGCAGCTCACTCAGACTACTGTGGAAGCATGAATGTAAAGGAGTTTTACAGAGAAGATAGCCATCTTGGTGTAAATGAGGAATCAATATGTAAGTATAATGATGACTGTCGTCTTTTTAGCCTTGGGCTGTACACCAGTTTGTTGCTATAATAGTAATGTCAGATGCCCTATGACTCTGGAAGCTACAAAGTAAATGTTTGGTTTGCAACTTAGATGTAGGGGGGAGAACGGTGACTGCCTGGTGTACTGTAGTATTTCCCCCAGCAAGTTTTACTCCACTGAAGTTTGCTTAGCAGTTTTTGGTTTGATAACTGATATTATGAAATAGACTTGTTCAAATAATCTTGTAACAATCTTGATTTGATCCTGGCTTTGTCCCATTAATCGACTGTTACCACAACCAACAGGTGATGACTGTAAGGGGAAGAAACATCTTGAAATACACACCACAGACCACATGCAATCCTCATGGGCTAAAAGGGTAGCAAGGACCATTTGGCACACCTTTTCTTATGCAGGTTGACTTGGACTCTTTTTCTTTTGCTTTTATTTTGCATCGCAATCTCAGCATTAATCTTTCATATTGTTTTTTGTGTTTCTTTTTTTACCTTCATCTATCAAAGTAGATTAAAAAAGTATCTAGAAAATTAATTTACTTAACACCTTTCCTGTTTGACTTCTTGCTCTGATACTGGCTTTTGTACAAGCTTGGCAGACTGCTTACCTGTTAGTAAAAACAAGGTGTAGGGACAGCACACACCTTTGTATGTTAGAAAGAACAAGTCAGATTGTTAATTTATTGCACTTTGGGAAAGTCTGTACTCTTGATAGGTTGAAAAGCTGCCTTTAAATGAAAGCAAGGTATGAGGTATTGGTATGCAGATTATTTGAATAAAGGGTTTTTAACATTTTATTTTTGTTCTAGTGATAGTCAATTTTTACAGGAATCTTTTATATAGGGATAGAATCTTCCCTGTGAGATGAGCGTTCCCTAGCTTGAATGACAGAGGCTTCAAGAATCTGTTGAGTGCTCTTTATTCAGCAAAAGAAAATGATTTGAGACACTGCAGTCACCTAAATGCTTTGCAAAATATTGGGTTGGTATATCTATAATCCCTCAGATTAACCCAGTCATATCTGCTAATCTGAAAAAGTAGGATTATTTTCTAAATGTATACTACGTAGTTTGTTCTGTAGAACGAGCAATCCTAGTCTTGGATGTAGTAACTGTTGGCTTCGGTGAGCTTTAAGTTACAGCGTTTTGTTATAATGCATTGTTCTTTGGGGGTTGTTTTTTTTTTGTTGTTGGTTTTGGTTTTTTGAGACTCAAAACTGACATACTGAAGATCCTTGGGTACACTCAATTTAATTAAAATTTACTGCTTGTAACTTTCAGTAGGGAATATTTTCTATTATTTATCACTATTTCTTAGACATGATTATTCAAGTCTTTCACTAGGATTTAAAATTTTTAATTGTTCCCTGTTCTACACATGAAGCTAGATAACAAAATGTATAATTCAGAACAAATAAGATGCTTTTAAAGTAACGGCATGCTTAAAACTTGTTTTTATGGTAGTACTTTTTTTGCTATTATCTGTTATACTTGGCATGTTTATCTAACAAGGCCATGCTACAAAATGTAAAACTTGTTGATTTTGGAAAAGTGATAGTCTAACTACACAGATGCTGTTGATCATTCTGTCTATCTGAGAATTCTGTTCCTAAATTGCCTTGGTTTTACTTGGCTTCATATTTATTATTGGCTTGCTTTGCTTTTAAATAGTGAAGAACAAAGTTTGTAGACTACTGAAAGGTATGGTTTAAAATTACGCAGAACATGTAATGGGCAGGGGATTGAGTCTGTTTTACTGCATGTACTGCGAAAGAACCTTTAGCTCATTTATGTATGTTATCACATAGAGTTAATTTGTTATAATCTAGGTTACTTTATGCTTCACGTGTTGCGAACAGTGGGAACAACAGGATGGCTTGTGTCTCAGAAGGTCTTGTCTCTACTTTGGCTGGCCATCCTTTCTCCAGGTTACTATCCTAATCTGTGTGTGTGTGTGCGTTGCCTGTTCCTTTTGACAAACTAGGAATCTGCAGTATGTGGCTTACACTAGTTCAACTATGCTTATGCTGTAGCTTTTGTATCTTGAAATGCACATGCTACTCTACTTTCTTTATTGACCAAAACATGCTTAATGAGAGGGTATATTTCTGTTCACAGGCATAATGAGAGACTAACCAGACTGTTTCATGAGGGAATGAGTGTGTGAATAGCACAGAATATGGGGTGTCTAGAATAATGGGGTGTGTTTGGTTTGGTAGTCACTTCCTATCATGGTATTCCTCTTAACAAAAACCAATGCTGTTAACCTGTGCATTTCTTGAAACATACTGAGGTCTTAAGTGCGTGGTAACTTGGATTCAAACATTAATACTGAATTTTTGTCAAGATAGTATTGATATAACAAATGAGCATTTCATCTTTTTTGCATGGCTTTTGGGCTTGTTGAGTAGCTGATGTTATAATGCTGTCATACCTGTGATATCTAGATGTTAATAAGCTGCATGTGTTGCCTGTACTCATGCATTTCTCTGCTGTGCAAAGTATTCTTGGCCACAGTTGCATGTCCATCTGCTTGGTTTCTTTAAACATGTGCTGCAGTAACTACGTTTCACACTACAACTTTTTGTCTTCTAGGGAGGGCAGCTTCTGGCATGTTCAGGTTGCTTAAAACCGGGTGGTATCAACTTGTTACTCTGATGTCTTTGCTCAAGGTGTTTCTTGTAAGAAGGTGTGTATCCTTTGAAAAATGTTTTGTGAGCAAATTATTTACCCAGTTATAATAGAAAACAATAAAATATGATAAATGCATTGTTTCTTGTAAACGTTCCTCTCTCTTTCTCTAGATGCCTTCCAAAGATCTACAAGCTGTTACTGTTTCTAATCCCACTCCTTTTTCTACTAGGTACGTGAATTGTTTCGTTATAATTCAAATCAGTGTATGCTTACTACAGCTGTTCCAAAATACCATTTTTAGTTGAACTTTTGGTTTGTGAAGAAGATGCAGAAGCAAAAAAGAGCAAGTTTGTGAACAGGGCAGTAATTCAAGCTTTCAAAGTACTGACAAGTCAGTGAGCTTTCCCCTTGCTATGAAAAGAATACCCTTGATTTAATTTCACAGAGCTCTTTAGACAGGGAGTGTGGTTAAGTAAATGTACCAAAGTCCTTTTTTTTTTTTTCTTTACCTCCCCTCATAAGAATTAGCAATGAGCTCAGAAAGAGTAGGCCGCATACTGATTGGTTTGATTGTTGCTGATCTCCATAAAAGTGTGGTTAAGTTCTTTTACCAACTCATCCTAAATCTTTCGTTTTCTCTAGACCATGCTTCAGTTGCTTAAAATACTGCTACTTAGACTGGTTAGTTGACAATATTCCTGGCCAGCTGTCTACTTTGAAATAAACTCAGTTCACAATATTTACCGAAAGTGCTGGGCCATTTCTGAAAAGCAGTTTCATGTCTTTGCGTGTCCTAAAAAACTTGTAGCTACTTTGGGGAGAAGATGAAGCTTCTCAGAAACTTACAGTGGGGATTCAAAATACTCTGTGCTAGGGAGAATAAGAAAGGAAGAAGTCACCCTGTGTAGAAAACGCTGCTAATTCTCACCAAGATACTGCAAAAAAGAAGTGTGATCTTTGTGAAATGCTAGATTGTTTCCATGGAAGCCTAAGTTTCCTCCAACTTTTATTAGATATTACACAATATAGCGTGTAGTAAGTAGGATATAAGGCAAGATATTTTCCATTGAGATAAAAAGCAGTATTTACATCTGCCTTCAGTAAGCATGGCTTGTCTTAATCAGTAAATGAGACCTAGGTCCCAGGGAAGCAGTAGTGTGAGATTAAGGCTATGTTGTGATATATAAGCACAGTTGTCTGCCTTACAGCTGTGTGAGTGGTACTGATGGATGTTCCCTAATATTCTTGAGTGCTTGACTTAACAATTTCAAAGCTGGCTCATGCTGATTTTTATTTAGACTGGAGTACTGTCAGCTGTGTGACATCTGCTTTGCAAACTTAAGGTAGCTTTTGTCCTTAAGAAGACAATCTGTAGATATAAGCAGTCTTAAGGGAGAATTCTCTTCAACACTCTTTTTGCTTTTTGTTTGTGGTCTAGGTATATGGTTCTGGGGGTTTGATGGCTTCATTTCATTATTACCTTCCTTGAACTGGACAAGAATTGATAGAATACAGAGAATAGATGACTCTATTCGTGTTCCTGAACCACAGGCTGATTCTTTTCACTCTGTGCAACCTCCAAAGGTAAGGGAGAACGGTCTAGGGGACAGCTTTCATACCTCTTAAGACTTCTTAACTCCCGTGTCCTCAATATTTTGCAGTAACTACTTGCTATATAAGGGTAATGTAAATAAATGTCTTGATTTTTATATATTAAAAAAAAAATCTTTATACCTTAGGATACCATAAATATCTTTGATTCTGGTCGTATAAGTGAGCTGGAAAAGCAAATGGCCTTCGTGTCTGACAGATGCCATCAACATGATGAAGAATATAGCAAAGTGATGCTTCTACTCCATAATCTTCAAGATCAGGTTGCCCAGATGAGCGACAAAAGTGAAACATTGAAGCTAATAAAAAATGTGGTGGGTCAACATCTTAAAGATATGAAACTGGAGGAAAAGGTAAGATAGTCAGTTATTGATACTTTCTGATATTGATCAAAGTATTCTGTTTTAATAATGCAGATTATTAGTGATTTCACTTTAGGATTCTTTATCTGTTACAGAATTAACTGATAGGTAGTAAATGCCAGGGAGGAGTCATTGGCATTTGTTCCTCCTTTGTTACTGCTGACAAAGAATTAATTCCAGATAGGTGGTCTGAAGTAGACTATTACATTGCTGAAAAGCAGCTGGATTTATCCTGTCTTCCTACAAGGACTATAGGAAGGACTAGTGACAAAGAAGGGGTTTTGTGGTAAACTTCCCTGTGTACAACCCCTACTACTGAATCAGGCCTTTATTTTATTACAGATTCTATAATTTCTCACGCTACCTGCAGGATAAGTCACTTAAGCACTCACAGAATGAAATTAAAAAAAAAAATGCTTTGTAGAAAATCTCAGTTATGCTATTTGTACTCCAAAAGAAAATACACCACCTCTTTCTTCCCTGTTTAAGACTGACTTCCTGGCTTTACATCAAGAACATGAGTTGCGCATCCTGACGCTGGAAGACCTTCTTGAAAAACTCTCTGCTGAATCCAAGGTATTGAAAGTTACCTTTGCTAACTTGCTGTAACTGTAACCCGTTGATAAAACGAACTATGGCTTTTTTGTTGGCTATCCCCATCCCCAGTTTGCTTTACTCTAGCTATTACAGTTCTTTAAGTCTCAAAACTTGTGTTCTTGCTCCCTCTTCTTGGAGGGGCTTTCAGTCCAAAGATGAAAAATTCACTTGACCAGTGAGGCAGGTTCTATTTGGAATAAAATCTTACTATACAGAGGCACAAACGTAAGTGTGGGGACACAGTCCTGTATAGGTGGTGCTAAAATGTGTCATTTTCATTTAACGTTCTTTATCCTCTTTCTATCACTTGTGTTTCTTCATATATGTCAAAACTGACTTTTGTATTTTTTAGGACATCCAGAAGGAGCTTGATGTAGCCAAAGCAAAAACAATGAGGTATAAGCACTTTTCAAATATATTTTGCTTTTTCAATCTTGATGCTAACTGATGGTGATATACATGTTCTTCTTTGAAATATAATAATCCTTTTCTTTGTGTCAGTTAACTGACCTTAAGAGTTCGTGTCGTCAGCAAGAGTACTTCTGTCTTATAGTAGACTTTAACTGTGATGCTGAACATCAGCACAAGGCCTGTTTCCTGTGTGTGAGCAGTCCTACAACTACATTTTTACTAGAGAAAACTGTTTATATAGTGGAGGAGAATGAGTGACTTCTCATCCTCTTATAAACACATTAGAAATTTTCCTCAAATTGCTTAGTAGACAGTAACTGCTTTTGATAGACTTTATATTTAAATTCTTGATTTGTATAAATTCAAACTTTCTTCTCTGTTTTTTGGTTTGTCAGCTATACTACTCTCTAGTCATGTACTGTATAACACCAGGATAAAAACTGCAGCACTTCATTAAGTAGTTTCCCCATTGGGAAAAGGAAAAGAAACACTTAATTGCTGAATTGTCATTTAAATTAGATCTAAATCTAAAATGGCTTTAGAATGATGGCTGATACTTTTTTCCATAGCATGCACTGAACACTGATCTATATTTGTCATATGTGACCTGCTACTTCAGCTCAACTTGACACCTGCCTCTAAACTTATTCTGGTTTAAGTAAGGTAACCTGAAACTCCCTCTAATCAGTGGCAAACTCATGCAAATAAAGTTTGACTGGTTTGCCAGAAACCTTGAATTTCCCAAAAGTCTATATATGTTTGAGTTGTTAACTTGTCGGCCTGGTGATGTTCTTAAGTCGTCACTGTTGGATTTGTTCACAACTTCAAAATACTTTGCTTTGAATATATTAATCCTAAGTATGCCTTAAACAACATCTTCAAGGAACTGCAAGCTCACAATGTCTATCATGGTGTATAACTGAACTAAGAAAGCACTTTGTACTAGACAAGTACGTTCTCACACCTTTGGAATTTGATGGAATGATTCAAACTACTCTTTCCTAATTATTGATTCCTTGTTTTTGTCAGAGATGATGATGAACATAGTCAACTTCTTTCCAAAGTTAAAAAGCTAGAACTTGAGTTGTCTCAGATGAAATCGGAGCTTTTAACTGGGGAAAGTGTGAAGACAAGTTGCGAGAAAATAGATGTCATTCATGAAAAAGTAAGTTCTGTAACTTCTGTTACTGTCCCAATAAAATTTGGTACTACTTGGTTTTGTTCACTAACTTCTTGAAATGCACCGCAATAAGTAGCGTGGGGGTAGTATTCATCTGAAAGAAAGGTAGTGTTTTATGTAGTGGTACTGTGAATTTTTCCATTAGTGCATAACATTTTACTGGACAAGAGTTTATGCCTTGGCTTGTACAATGGCAGGGTTTTTGCATTTAAGGTATGATGCAATAGCAGTTCTGTATATAGTACTTTGCTATTCTTACCGATTGTATTTTGCTAACCCATGGTAAATGTGGAAAAGAAACTTACATAAAAGCAAGTTAGGTTTATGATCTTGAGAGTTGTTTTAAAAAAACATGCTTAAGTTCTTTTGAAGCCTTTTAAAAGGTCTAACTAGAATGTAGCCAACAAAATACAACAGTAAGTATTGATACGGGATTATCAACTTTGACTAAAATACTATCTTGGGATAACACTCATATGATCTAGCTATTGTGTATGGAATCAAAGCATATCATAAGTAAGTGACTAAGCGACTTGCTTAACTAGGCCTGACAAGTACACTGCTTTCCTTCGAGCTGCCACAGTGCCTTCTTTGAACTCCTGCAGTCAACTTTTTTTTTATTCTGAAATGTTAGTCAGACCACTAATGTAAACTGCGTAGTTTGGTGGGGTTTTGCTAGGTGTCTGTTCACCAAACCGATGAAGCATCCGGATTTCCCGTATGTTCTTCTGCACACCTGACTGGTCTGTTATTCCAATGTAGTTAAAACACATGTGAAAGCTAGATTTCTCTGTAGTACTGAACGTATGTATTGATTTCACATGTGCCTGTGAGATACAGATATCTATGTATATACAGAAAGATCTATATATATATATCTGTATAAAAATTACTTAATGGTTTATAAAGACTAATAACTTCTATTATAATTGTTAATGGCTTCTACTAGGTAGATGCCCAGATCAAAGAATCTGTCAAGCTAATGCTTTTTGGTCATCAACAAGAAGACTTTCCCGAATCGCTTCTCCAATGGCTTACATCCAATTTTGTGAGCAAAAGTGATCTGCAGACTTTGCTGCGGGATCTGGAGTTGCAGATCCTCAAGAATATTACTCTCCATATGTCTGTTACAAACCAAAAACTTACATCTGAAGTAGTAACAAATGCTGTGACTAATGCAGGGATTTCTGGAATCACAGAAGCGGTGAGTGAGTTTAAGTTCCCAAAAGTTCAGCTAAAACTGTAAAGAGTCCTTTTATAGGCATTTTGTGGAGCATGACTGTCAATATAAATGTTAATGATTTTCAGAGATGTTGGGAATGTTAACTGAAATGGGGAGAACTACAGAAAATGCGTTATCAAGTGTAATCCTACAGCATTGCTTGTTGCCTGTTGTGAATGTTTGTGGTTTTTTCCAAAGTATGCTATCTTGAAAACTGAAAAATTCCCAAAAAAACAAGTGTACCAAAGAAATGCATCTCAGGGTCTTGGGAAGGTGGGGGAAAGAATGCAACTTTTGAAGAAAACACCAGTCAAGATGCAGTATGAATTCATATTTTAAACCAGACAACCATGACTTAAAAATAGCCTCTGTCTTGACAAAAGCTTTCAAAGACTTGTGATGGAGTGCAGCATCTCAAAAAAAAAAAAGCTTATATACATATATACAGATGTGTATATATAAATTATTTTAGCAGTTGATATTATTAAAATCTTTCTCTTTCCCTTCTCCTCTTCTATGTGTACCTGCAGCAAGCACAGATTATTGTAAACAATGCACTGAAACTCTACTCTCAAGACAAGACTGGTATGGTGGATTTTGCCTTGGAATCTGGAGGTAAATAGTAGAGGAAACACCATTTCTGCTATTCATGTTATTTATAGTATTTACTAAAAATCTTAAAATGAAGATTAAAGGTTAGTAGAGCATCCTTGTGTGTTGCCTGATCATCAGACTACTACGACCTATGTGTGTTGTTTACAGGTTTATATATCAGCCTAGGTATGCATGGACAGGGATAGAATAGTTCTTCTAAGCATGTGCACAACTGGATAATAGAGAACCACAGATCTGTTTGTGTGGAGTGTACACACCACTGAACTCACTAGGGAAAATGTGTATTTTTCAGCCCTCTTAAATGAAAAACCTTAACATGTTCTTGAACTAACATTGTACTTGATAGAAGCATTGTATGCCCAGAAAATTGTTAGACTTTGACAATATCTTTCATAGTTTTTTTTTCTGAGGAAAATAACTGGTATATTCATTAAGCTTTCTACAAATCTCTGCCTTAAAAGTCTTCAGGAAGAAATGAGTAATTATTTTTGCTAACCCGATACATCTTTTTTGAGGTGGCAGCATTCTGAGTACTCGCTGTTCTGAAACCTATGAGACCAAAACAGCATTAATTAGCCTCTTCGGAATTCCTCTGTGGTACTTCTCTCAGTCTCCCAGAGTGGTGATTCAGGTAATTAAAGGCCGAGTAAACAAATTCAGCAATGTTATTTTGTGTTGAGTGGTTTGGATTGTCTTTTGTATGCTGGATGTTTCTGTCTAATATATTGGAGGGCATGGGTACTTGGAACTATGTTCCCAAGAGTGGGATTCTTCTGGTAGTTCCTGGGCACTGCTTAAGTCCTACTCCAGCAAAATTAAGACCTTTCCAGGAGGCGTGGGTGGTGCATTGGACTTCTGCAAAGTGTGAGCACTGGGAAGGCTTCTGTTGAGAAGTAATCTCAAGGTGGGTCTTCAAAACACTGCTGATAGTTCAGGTGGATATGCTTTCTTCCTGAAGAGTTCTACTAAATAGATTATACTCTGCCACTTGCTATCTAAGACTGTCCCTAATAATTCAGAATTCATTGCAACTCTATTACAAAATAATCATTAGAAAATGCTTGTGGCTGGTTGTTGTTGTTGTTGTGTCCCATCCTGTTCTCTCCTCCTTTCTTCTGTCTAGCCGGACATGTATCCAGGCAACTGCTGGGCTTTCAAAGGATCACAGGGGTATCTTGTAGTTAGACTTTCGATGAAGATCTATCCAACTGCCTTTACAGTGGAACACATACCAAAAACACTTTCACCAACAGGAAATATCACCAGTGCTCCTAGGAACTTTTCAGTATATGTAAGTCTGTCTCTGAACTTAAGTTGATGTTTGTACACATAAAGAATATTTGTGTTACATGTCTTGGAAAATAATGACTTAAGGGAGGACAGCTAAGAAGAGAAACCGTTTCTGTCATTGCTCTTAAAATTGCTTATTTTTTTATGATCTTTGAGATTAGGAATAAGAAGTGTTGCAAGTAATTTTGGGGGAGTTGTTTCTTCTCTCTTGCTTTATACAGTAATAAACATTTTTGGAGGGAGATGATGGTTTTTAATTTCATGTAGTTTTTCCATATACTTTGATTGTTCCATCCTTCTTCCACTCCTCCCCCTCCCCCTGCCCCCCAATTTTGGCTCTTCACCTTATCTATGATGTGCCTTAAATCTTCTTTTTTAAATTGATTTTAAAAATCAATTGCATGATTGTGGAACAGAACACCACAGAGAATTTTTTATCTAGTTCTTTTAAATGCTTAAGCAGTCATCTGCAAGCATCTGAATCTTGACTTCAGTCTTGTTTATAGCCTTTATGTTTTCTCATTCTTCTTTGTCCTGAGCAGTTTATATTGTATGCTGTGATAGTGGTTTTGCCATGGAAACTAAGGGGTTTGACCATGTAAATATATAAAGATAGCACAACTATTTGCAGTGCCAGAAACACAAATATGGAGCCGTGTGTGAACAAGCGTTAAGTTCCATGGGAAACATTCTGATACTGGTTTGATAGACTTCTGAATGCTGTCTGTTGGTACTCCATTATGTAGACATGCTTCTAGTTTTGGTTTGATTTCAAATTTGACAGAAGCAAAAATCTTTATCCTGTTGTTATAGGGTCTAGATGATGAGTATCAAGAAGAAGGCAAGCTTCTAGGACAGTATGTCTACGATCAAGGAGGAGAACCACTGCAGATGTTTCCAGTGATGGTAAGTCTGGATGATAAGATTTAAAATGTCAGGAGAAAGGTACTATGGTAAGGCACAATGGGCAGTGAAGGAAAAGGCCTCGTTCTCTGTTGGGCACTGTAGAAACTGAGGCAGAAAGTGTCTCCCCATCTGCCTCAAAACCTATGGTCTAAATAGAGTAGAGGGGAGGAAAGATTTGTGCCAGCTGGACACAAATGGTTTAAAGATGCTAAACATATGAAGAGTCTGCTTCATACTTCTTCTGACTCCCTTCACAAATAACTCCTTGTAAGGCAGGGAAGGTTCTGTTCAAAGTGGCAGAAAGTTCCCAAGGCATAACTTAATTATTAATAAAAGTTGGTAGTTGCAGGAATCTAAGAAAACAACTTCAGTTGCACCTGTTTATACTAAAAACCTAACTCTGGTTTGTGTGTTTGCTTTTTCCTTCTCCAGGAGAAAAGTGAAAACGCATTCCAAATAGTGGAACTGAGAATTTTTTCTAATTGGGGACATGCAGAATATACATGCCTTTATCGGTTCAGAGTGCATGGGAAACCTGCCGAATAATCTCCTACACTACAGCTTGGGTTGGTTTTGTTGTTGTACATTTTGTTCTCAATTTGTATATACCGGAAAGCCTAGAACACTGGAATCTTTAAAGGACGAGGATGCAAGATATATACTGCAGAACTGTTGATCCTCTGATAAAGGCAGAAGACACTCAGCAGAATTGTATAAAAAACAATTTTTATTTGCTCTAATGCTCAGCTTGTAATTGCTAGTTAGCTTTATATTTTTGTGTCCATGCTGAGAGAAATAATGCATGCGAACTACTCTGGTTCATAAGCCCAGCTGGCAAACAGGTGACACCTATTTTATTACAAATGAATGTATAGGGTTTTTTAAAAGAATAAACCACACTTTCTGCAACTAGGAATCTGTTTGTTTTTAAATCCAAGACTTAACTGCATACTTCTGTTAGCTCAGCACCATAGGCCAAAAACTGTGGTACATTTTAAACACTGACTGTGGCTAAAGGTGTCCTTCAGTTGACCCTTGGTTTTGACCTTTTTGGTGGATCCAAAAGGGCTTCTTTGATACATGCTGAATATAAATAAATATTACTGTCAGGGAAAGTTAACACAACCAAAACTAGTTTAAACACCAGCGACTGAGAATGCTTTACTGTAATTTGTGGCCATGAATTGCCCTAAAAGTCAGGGATAACTTTAACTGAAGTTATTTTAAGGGTTTTTACCATAGCAGCTTGGCCAGTTTGTTCTTCTTTAGTGTTAATTCCAAATCTTGGCCTTGATGTACTGACTAACTGGATCGGAGCTGATAAGCCTGCTAAATTGCTTAGTAAATGTTAGTATACAGCAATTAAACAATCTTAATTTGTCAAAAGTGATCTTTTTGGGACAGTAATTCCTTTGGCTGGTTCATTGTTATACTCGGATGTGGTACTGTGAGAATGCAGTGTGTGGAAAACATGACTGAAGTAAACCTCAACACTCCACATTTACAAGTAGGACTTCTGCTCAGTACTGCTGCATTGAAATAACGGGCATTCTTTAGAACATCCCCTGAAACCTTAGTCAGGTAGGAGAACATGAATGATGTCTTGCTCTCAAAAGCAACATTTTCATGTAGAATGAGATGAAATTGCTTATTGCCTCCCTTAGGATTGCTACTTTGAAGATCCTTGTCAGAAAAGATTTCTGAAACATACTCATATGCGGAATTTTTATCTTGCTGTTATAATGCATTTTATAGTTACACATGAACTGTTAACACATGGAACTGCTGACTGGTTTTCTGAATAGTTATGTATGTTGCACAACAGTCCTCGAATGTTTAAAAAAAGTCTCTGTATGAAGAACTCTTTTTTTTTTTTTTTTCACTTGAGCTCGAGACAGAACCTATGGCCTACGCAGAGGAGCTAGATTACATGTGTACAGGTGTTTTCATATTATAGGTTGCATATTTAAAATTGTCCTGTATAAATTGAAATTAGGTAGCTGGGGTGGGAATATTTTGAATAACACTAACTTATTTTTAAAAAAGCAAGATAGGACTTTGTGCAATGTATTTTTGTAAATGCTTTTCAAAATGTCTGTTATTCTTTGCTGCCTCTGAACTGACAAGATGCTATTGAGATGTTTAAATAAAGAGTTTTAATTTTTGAAAGTGCATGTAATATTTGAAACAAGAAATAAAGCTGCTTTTCTGTATTTTTGATTACCTGCTTAAATAACTGAGGACATTAGAGACGATAATAGTAAACAAATGCCCGTTGCTATAGTGGTAGGCAGAATAGGTTTTCCCCATGGCTTGTTTCCAAATACAATCTACCTCTGTCTCCCCATGCTCTGCTTCCCTTCGGAAGAGATCTGTGCTGGGGGTGGGAAGTGCTTCTCTAGAGGGTCACAAAACTTCGGAGTGCAACTCCAGGAGGAGTATGTGTTCTACAGCCCGGGCTCGCTTTTCCGCCTGCGTTTCTGCGAAGTGCAGTATGTTGTGCCCCTTGGCGCACGTTTTCCAAGGAAGAAACCCCACATGTTGGTAGTTGCTTGATGGGTTTCAGCCATTTGCAACACACTGTCTAAAGTTCACGCTGGGAATGTTTCGGGTTTTTTTTAAACTGTTTCCTCAGCCTTGTTGCCTGTGTCCCTGAGGACTGCCTGCAAGCCATAACCCTTCCTCCCTTTTTCACATTCTACTTTTTCCCTGGTTCTGCGGTGACGGGAATCAATCCTGGCAGAGGCCGAAGACTGGGGGTTTCTTTTTAATTCCCATTTTTAGCCGGTTAACGGGCCCGGCGCCTCCCCGTTGGGCGGAGCTCGTTCGCAAACACGAGCCTGGTTTTCTCCCCCTGCCCGGGGGTGCCCTCCCGACGGCTGCCGCCCCCCGCAGCCCCGAGCCCGCCACTGGCGCTGCCGCTCAGGCCCCTCCGCCCCGCCCCGCCCCGCCCCGCCCCTGGCGCACCACGTGACGCAGCCGCGCCTCCTGAGCCTCGCAGGCCGCCGTCAGAGTGGGCGGAAGCCGGGCAGCGAGGCGCGCGGCCCGCGACGCCGTTCCGGGGCTGCGTGCGTCTGCGCCCGCCCCCCGCCCTCCCCTCCCCCTCCTCCGCGTTGATGGCGGCGGCGATTATGGCGGCGGAGCAGGAAGCCGCGAAAGGCGGCGGCAGGAACCGCGGCGGCGTGCAGCGCGTGGAGGGCAAGCTGCGCGCCAGCGTCGAGAAGGGCGACTACTACGAGGCCCACCAGATGTACCGGACGCTCTTCTTCAGGTAGGGCCCTGCGCGGCCCGCCGCCCTGCCCCTCCCCCGCCCGGCCTTCCAGAGCCTTCCCACGTACTGTACTGCTGCTGCCCGCCGCGCCCACGCCCGCTCGCCATTGGCCGCCGCTTCTGCCCATTTCTGCCTCCTGCTCTCTCATTGGGCCGCGGGGGGGCGGGGTGGGGCGGGTACGTGCCGTGGACGGTAGGGCGAGCGGCGCCAGCCCAAGCAGGGCCCGGGCCAGGGCCCGGCCTCGGCCTGAGGGCAGTGGGCGGCCCGCGGGTTGCTCCGGCTCGGCTCGGCTCGGCTCGGCTCGGCTCGGTCGCCTCCCCCCTCCCTCAGGCCCGGCCGCCCCTGGAGGGGTGCGGCGGCTGTGTGTGAGGGCTTGGGGGCGGCGTGGGGAGCCGCTGCTCGCCGGCCTTTGAAGGTGAACTCCGACCGCGGCGCGGCCGGGCCCAGCGGCCCGACCCGACCCCGCAGGCCCGGCTGACGGAGGGGGCGGCGGCGGCAGCAGCAGCAGCGGCAGCATCTGGGCACGGCGGGGGCTCCCTGCCGCCGCCTCCCGGGAGCGCACCGTCCCGTCCCCTTGACGTGCAGGGGGCGTCTTGCGTCATACTTCCCAGCGGTCACGGACAGAGCTGAATTTTGTCCCCCGTCCCCAGACGTCCCTTGGTGGCCTCACGTCCCGAGGAGGCCGAGTAAGGTCCCCTTGCCAGGCGGGATGGCCTCGGCCTGCGTCCCCAGAGCATCCCCTGGGGGCTCGGGTCTGGGCCCCTCACGTGTCCCTGGCCTCAGGGCCATGCATGAGCTCCTCAAGCAGATGCCTTCTTAACAGCCTCTGGTTTGCCAGCTTATTGCAGCCGTCAGCCTGGCTGCGAAGTGGATTGTTGCAGGGTTTTAAGGTTTTGGCTTGATTATTGCTCAGCCAAGAAACAGGCCTACTTTGCTGCGTGTTAGTCACCCCCCGGTATCGCTTTCAGGAAGGGGCAGCTCTCAGAATGGCAAGAATCACCTGCACAGAGGAATTTTATTGGAATAGATTCTAGTTGGTGTAATGTTTGTGTACATGACAGTGACTAAGTAGAGCAGACCTGCACGGTTTATTCAGAAATACTACTACTAACTGTTACATCACAAGAAACTTAGTTTTATTGCAAACCTTTTTTAGACTTCTTTATTTTATTTTTCACCACCACTGTAACTTGCAGTGGACACCCTTTCTTTGATCAAAATTTAAAATGTAGACCCTTGCTTTCAGGGGCACAGAATAAGGTATGTCTTCTAGGGGCTTCCTCAGTTGGTCCCAGCTTTGTTTACTTGTGGTTCTGCTGGGGGAGGACAGGTGGGGAAACTGCCTTCTGAGTCTTGGTAGCTCACTTGTGTGTCACCTCCCCTCAGAGCTCGTCTGAGTTGGAATGGGAACAGGCCCGTGGGTATCCACAGAAAAATAGCAGCCGGGTATGTGGCGTCCTTGGTGCACAGTCCTACTCCTGCTACCAGTGTACATTAGACAGCCTGCCCTACCCTGTATACCAAGCACCATTAAATTAAAGCCGTTGTGTTCTGCCGTAGCTTTCTGGTGGGATCAGTGAGGGCACCATCTAGGCCTTAAGACTTAAATTGTATTTGGGAATAAATCTAAATTTAAGACAAAGGATGGCCTATTTTATAGTAAGGATTATGTGATGTGATGGCTGCAGTGGCAGAAGATGACTTGGCTCAGCAGGTCACTTCTCATCCAGTCTTCTGAATGTATTAACTCACATACTTTGCTTAAGCCTCCCTGAATTAATTTGAAATCAAAGAGCCTCCTTTTCCATTTTAAATGCAAGTGAAAGGAGGTGCTCAATTAAATGAAAAGGTGACATTTGCATAGCTAGGAAGAGAGTTTGCTTCTAGGCAAAAAGATGTAATGTGGCTATGAAACTTGTCTGGAGAGTCACTGAGGCCAAAAAAGAGTCCTGGATAGTCTTGTCTGTCCTCTGTAAATTGTATGTTATATGTCAGCAGTTTTCCAGAGACACATTAACATGGAATGAGATGATCTCAGCTGTGGATCTGTACTTGGGATAGCCAGCGCTTACTTGTTTTAAACAACACCAGCCTGTGAAATGTTCATCTGTTCTGTCATGAGTTACGTGTTAGACTTGAAATCGTGACTCAGAGTTTCAAAAGTCATAAACAGAGATGTATTTGAGGGTGGAGGAGGAAAGATTACCATAAACCTGCCTGACCCCGGGCAGCGAGTCCTGTGCTCCTCTGAATAGGAATATCTGGACCAGTGTTGTTACTATACAGGCTGACTGGCTTGAACTCTTCTCTGTTAATGGTTTGGTGATTGAGTCAAACTTCAAAGTTTAACATCCCTGTTATGTTGACATCTTTTCCTGATGCTTGTAGGTACTTTTTCTGCTATAAATGATCTGTTTCAGGATTTCAGTTACGAAAATGTTTCTCTCTTGTCCTAAATGCCCCTTAGATCAATGTAGTGAGTATTTATTTTTATGAAAAATTCTTTGTAAATAAAAGGTTTTTTTAAAAAAAAAAAAAAGACAGTGCTTTTAAATGTATTTTATATTGCAAAACTGTTTTCAGCATCTTTTAGCATCTGCTGTAATAATTCCCAGACTAGGAGCTCCCAAATAGCATTGGGAATCTACTGGAAGTAGAATTTGTGGAAGTGGATCCACACTGAGATTCAGAGTCAAACGCCTAGAAGCACACCTGGATGTGAGGCCAACTATAAAAATTTTGGAACTGCCTATCCATTTGACTAACGTGAAGAGCGTTTGCTATGGTGATTGCAAGTCTGAATTGTTGAGGATACTTATTCCAAAAAAACACCATCATGCCATCCATTATTACAGTTCTGTTAACTGTTTTGGACGAAAGACCTTGGGGTTTTTGGAAGACTATGAGCAGGATGGGAGGACTGTCTCATCCCTTGTTTGTTGTCTGGTCTGGTTTTACCAGTAGGACCTGTCCCTGGGACTGTCAAGTGTGACAGGAATCTCACCTGCAGCACAAGAGCTTTTGGGATCCACCATTTGCTCATTTTCCCTCTGGTTAGTGTGAGCCCCTCCATGCCCACACTGTTGCACCGCTTCCCTGACTGCTTCACTCCCAGAACCACCGACCCCTCTCTGTTACCCTGCGGGGACGCTTGTGCATTGGGTCTGCTGTATGGGGGGGCCTTGTCACTGCAGGAGCTGAGAGGCTGCTCTGACCGCTGAGAACAGAGAGGGGTGAAAGCGGGGTGCAGCACGAGCAGGTGTCGTAGGGGACAAAACAAATATTGCAGATAGTAAAGCAGTGTGGTAGAACTGACGTCTTATCTTTTTGATATGAGCAAATTGGCTGTTGTTATTAACTACTCAGAAAACAGACTTTTTGAGAAGCAGCTAAGAGAAATGGAAATTGGAAACTATCTGCTGCCCCACCTCAACTGCTTTTATAGGAAATGCTGCAGTTACAATCTAGAGATGTGACTATCCAAGACCTTTAGTTACCGATGATGATGATGTGCAGGAGGCTGCAATCACAGCACCACAATAAGAGGTAACCATTGGGAATAAATTCTTTTACTTTTCGTTTCTTGGTTAACTCTTAAGCGAGGAAGGTGGAAGCAGCAGCAGGTATGTTTTGAAGCATTATATTTGAGAGACCAGACTTGTTTCTTTTATGAATTGGTGACTCTGTAAATTATTGCATGGTAAATCTTGCTGGCTGCTCTTGTCTTACTAGACCCTATCAGAGACAAGGTACTTTGGTTCAGCAGAGGACTAGTATGTGGTTGATGTCCCCTAGCAGAGAGTAGTAGTGGTCAGAGAGACTTAAACCAGTGGAAAGGAGACATCGCTGAGTAGAGGGCTGGAGTCACTTGGGCGGCGCTGGGTGTGCAGGCTGTCCAGGGTGTATTCTGAAAATGGTTTCACTGCGATGGCTTTGGTTTTGATAAAGCCTCTAATGGGACAGTCTGAGCAGTGTAGTTCAGTGCATTGGCATCTTTTACTCAGGTCAACTCTTGGGATCATTTCCTTTTTCTTTGTTTTAGCCCAAATCAGGTTTGAAGCTCTCAAGTTCTCGTTCTTGCACTTTTTGCTTGTATTCCATCAAGCCTGGAGTGGAAAACAAATTGTAGCTTGCAGTTAAAGTTACGTCATTATTGAAACTAACCTGATTAAAAAATAAATCCCTTATCGCCTTTATTTTAAATTTTAGTAGTCTTTAATCCTTTAAATGTAAGTAACTTTAAGTATACACAACTTATTTAGTGGTAATTTTTATCAAGGCTTTGGTATTGTTTTCAGGTATATGTCACAAGGAAAACATGCAGAAGCCAGAGAACTAATGTATTCAGGGGCTTTGCTGTTCTTCAGTCATAACCAGGTAAGTCACTGGTTTTATGTGTGTCGTCTGGGGGGGGGGGGGTGTTATTCCAAGATTTTGAGGGGTGAATGGTGAATTCTCAATGGTAAATGTTTGGGGTAATTGCTTTGTAATCTTTTGTTTTATCTCTTTGTTGAGCCTTTCTCCACAAAGAAGGATTATGCCAAACTGGAACATAAAGCAGAAGTGTTTGTGAGCATCCAGACAATAATCGTAACCATATTTGTTTTGCTTTCCTGGAGGCTTCTCTTTTGATGCCGTCAAGTTACTATAATTTTTTTATAAGAGAAGGTTGAGACTTGATACCATGAATTGGCTGTAGATGTTGATGAAGTTGTTAAATCTGCATCTGACAAAATTCTGGTTGGTGTTTTCTTTTATGTACTGATATGTTCATCACTGCCAGTATGTGTCTGTCTTGTAGCAAAACAGTGCTGCTGATCTGTCCATGCTGGTTTTGGAGTCTTTGGAGAAATCGGATGCAAAAGTAGCGGATGACCTTTTAGGTGAGGTGACCTCTGCGCTCGGTTTGATGGTGTTTAGATGTGCTTTCACTTCACAGTGACTGTTGTTAACAGTCTTGAAACCTGAAATCCTTTTTGTATGCCCTCCCACATGGCTAAGGATTACCTTCATCATAGAAATGGACTGGGGGTAAACTTTATTAGAGAATAATGGATTCCCGATAACTTTGTGGGCATGCTTAGAACAAACATTGCTGTCTTGTGGCATTGTCCTTTCCTTGATGCAGCAATAATGTATTGTCTGCACAGTCATTGATGTCCCCAGGGCTTTGGTGGACGGTGGTTTCCCACCCTAGCAGTGTAGTAGTGTGCACATTATTTGTGGTTCAGCTGTTCACAAGGAAATTTTTCTTGTTTGACTGTGAGATTTGGTAAGCAGGCAATTCAGGGAGACATTCTTAAGAGCTGCCTGGGCAGACTACTGCTGCAGCATGGGCGAACCGCTATTAACAACCTGCGGATGGAGACAGACAGTCAGAGGCCATTTGTTGTTTACTTAGATCAGCTCTGACATTTTGTATCCCATCTATGACTTCTGGTGGTGCTTTTCCAAACTACAGCCCTCTGTCCCTCACAGCTTCCCAATGAATGGCAAGCAGTCCCGTAACTTGCAGTCTTTCCTCCTCCTTGGAACTGCATGGTCCTTTGGAATATCCTGTCCCAAACAATGAGACAGGGAAGCTGTCACCAGCTGACTGCAAGGCACAGCTTTTGGCTGTGGAGCAGTCATACGAGTATTGCTGGCTGATAGATGCAAGATTGACTTGATGTGACTTGCAAGATTAACTTGAAGTGGCTCAAGTTCAAAGTCACTCTTTTTTAAGGTGGCTTATGGAGGTCATTAAGGGAGCTTAAAGACACAATAGCACTGTAACTTAAATGTTGTACCTTAAATATGCACTATAAGTGGCAGTTCATCCTGTTCCTATTAATACTAAATATTTGTGAATCTTATTGCTTCTAGAAAACTTGGCTAAATTGTTTAGTTTAATGGATCCAAATTCTCCAGAAAGAGTGGCTTTTGTATCCAGAGCACTAAAATGGTCTAGCGGGGGATCAGGAAAACTTGGACATCCAAAACTGCACCAGTTACTAGCAATTACCCTGTGGAAAGGTAAGCAAAATCAACTGGCTTTTCTGTGTTTTGTTTTGAAAATGTTGGAAGTATGATATTGTAAGAGATCTACTCTGGAAATAATCTAAGAAAGCTGGGATGGAAATGATTGATTGAGTTCTGCTATTAACCTGATTTTTGCAATAACTTCAGCTTAATGTTACTAACAAAAAAAACCCTAGGGCTGTAACTCCCTATTATTGCAAAACCCAAAACACAACTGCTGTAAAGCTGTCTGCAAAAGGAAGGTTGATCCTTTAGATGTTGAGGTAGTTTGATTGAGTCATTAGGAGGAAAATTGCTGGGGAGCAAAGCTGTTCTATTGTGGGTTTTTTGGTTTTAAATCCTGGATAAACATGACAAAGATTGAAATACAACACCTAACATCCAAAACACTGTCTGGATCTGTAATTAGGTACTTTTTGAGATGTTGACCAGCAGGCTTATTCCAGAATGAATGCTCTTGCCTTTGATTTATGTGGGATTTTATCACTTGTGATGGGATGCAAGATAAACCAAAAATGCACTAAATAATTATTTTAATTGTGGATGATAGCCAGTTTTTAAAGTCTTATGTTCAAAACATAACAAAGGTGAGTGAGAACAGTTAAATAAATGCCATCTCTTCTGTGGCTTCTCATTAATTAATAGCTGTGCAAGATGATTGTTTGTTTATTTTAAATTTTTCAGTAGCTGCAGTGATGATAGTGGTTTTATAAAACAATCCTGACCCAATGGTCAACATTCCAGCTCATTGCCTTTCTGCATGCCATAGGCAATCCCATAGCTTTTTATGTTAGCTTGATGGCTGCTGCCAGCCAGAAAGGGAAGATTTCCCCCAGAGCATTTAAGTTAGGAGCCGAGATACGATTAGGATAAGAAACGGTTGCATTCTGAAAGTAAAAATCCCCATTTTGTAGCCATCTGCTCACTGTTCTTTTGAAGTCAAAATGTGTATGTTTATGTTTTCTCAGTCTGTAGTTTTTGAGAGTTTCATTAGAAAAGGCTCAGATTTTTTTTAAAAAAAGCTTTTAAGTTCCAAAAATTCGCAGCTATCCAGTTTTCATCTGTCATTGCAGTGATTTTCTATGGTGCTTTGCTTCAAGTTCAGTTCTAACAAATAGTCATTTCTTACACCTTTTTTTCCTGTGTAATTGCTGTTCTATTCAGCATATGGAAGCAATTTTAATTTTGATAGCGAGAGTGGGCTAAGCTAAAAATAGGAAATGCCTTCTTTCTGTGCACTTAGAAAGAAGGACGCTGAAGGTGCTGTTTGACTTCTTGGTGCACATGGTCTAATACGGAACTTCTTGATTCTTCTCCTGAGCACTGATGATAGCACATGAAGTGTCAATATGCAGTTAGATAAAATGATATGACCGTAGGTCAAGCTGTCTGTCCCAGTGGTAGCTGTGTTTTGTGGTGGCATTGAATAAGCGGTGTTTAATAGCTGTTGTTCAAATGTATTTAGGATAACATTTATTATCTCCCTTTACAAATGGTCTGTTACTTAGAAAGGAAAAAGCTCTCTTTTTGCTAGTTGTCTTGTTTATATACCATGTGTGTAGCTCTTGTCCTTTTACCAGCTGTAGTGTACAAGCCTAACAAATTTGTTTTTATGTTCAGGTATGATGAACTGATTTCTTAAAAGCCATTTTCTTTTTCCTTTTATAGAGCAAAACTATAGTGAATCTCGGTATCACTTCTTGCACTCCACAGATGGCGAAGGATGTGCAAATATGCTAGTAGAATACTCCTCGTCCAGGGGATATCGCAGTGAGGTGGACATGTTTGTAGCACAGGCAGTACTACAGTAGGTGTTAAACTTTTTTTAACTACTTTGCTGAGATGATTCTGTGTTTGAGGCCAATCTAATTTAAACATGATAACTGTAGGTTAACCATGCATCCTTTTCAAAAGAAACTGCGAAACTGGTCAGAGCTTCTGAAACTCACTTTGTGTAGTAACAACAGGAGAAAACCATCTCAAAACTGGTGTGTTTAATTGGTCAGATTGGGGAGAGAAAAAAAAAACACCAAAAAACGTATTAAGGTCAACACCTGAAATCATGTTAATTGCTTGAAGAATTAATGTAATCTGTTTGACCTTGAAAGCACAATTCTTAGCTTTGTTAACACCACTTTATGTCTAGTAAGGGCTTACCTTGACGTTCTTACCAAGACTGGGCCTAAGCGGGGTCTGTATTTACCTTTAGTGTAGTACTTGCTCTCAGTCTCGTTGTCCTAAGAGACAATTTGTCTTGGGTCACCCTGGTCTGTGAGCAACAGTGCGATGGTTCAAGGTTTGGCAAAGTTGCTGGTGGCTTTCATTTACTTTGGGCATTTATTTTGTAGGAAGTGGGAATGCAAGCTATTATGTGCCTTTGCAGAGCTCATGTCCAATTAAGGTTGACAAAGCCAATTTTACTGTGTTTAATCAGCTGATGGGTTTCTTCAGTCAGGGAAAGCAGCTCATGGAGGAGTCTGAGGAGGAGGTGGAGACAGGACTGTGCAGCAGGGAGTCATGGAGAGAGTAGGTGTTGGGGGAGAGGGAGGAGGTGAGAGCGAGTCTGTCTCTCTTTTGGCAGCAGTGAGCTATCATGTCAGATCTGTCCTGCTTTCCATAGCTGGTTGATAGAGATTGCAGAGATTTTGAGCGGTAGAAAATCCTTTGTGGAAATCCAGTATACGCAGCCCTCTTAAACAATTTTATGGGGCTTTGTTCTGGAGGGGGGTGGAATTCTGGGGAGAAGTTATGAGTAAGAGATTATTTTTTCAGTATTTATACAGCAGTACTACTGCATCCTTTACTGGCCTATATCTCAAATACTGTACTAAATCCTCTTACATAGCAGTTTCTACTCTAATGAAAATAATTGCAGTTCCTTGCTCAGCAGTAAAGCAAAAGAGCCCAATGCCCTCGCACGTGTGAGGGTGCAGAATTGGGAGGCCAGCATGGGACCAAAAATGAGACTGCTTGTGGCAGCCTTCCCAGTGCTTGCTGACAGCATTTGTCCCAGAAAAAGTCTCTTGTTAGGCCTATGGGAATTGCAGAGATTGTTCAGGTCCAGTCAATTTAACTGGCAAAGATTTGATCAGTTTGGGAAATCGATCTGTTAACTGGTGACAAATGGCTTGGAAGCTCCAAGTGTAGCTTTATTATGAGACTTTTAGATACGTGTGTCAAACTTATTAGTGGTCCTGATGCCATGTTATTTTGAGGTAGTGCTAATAGAATGACAGTCATTGGATGCTGGCTGATATACATACTGAAAGGAGATGTGTTTGGGAGTGGGTGGGGCCAGGAGAGAGATCTTTGATTAAGTTTTTACCCCAGCATAGTAAACTCTGGACCAGTAAATGCAATGTCATGTTTAATTTGAATCATGTGGTAGCCAGTTTTTCCACATTTTGATTTAATTCATGCCCTCTTTTAGTAACCGTCCCGTATACAATCTGCTAAGCTCTTGGTTCAGCTCATTGTATTAGTATTTAATGTCAGTTCTCCCTCTGGACCATTCCACAATGTAGTTTAGTAGCGATTTTCCTCTTCCTCAATTGATAGCCAAACCTTTGCCAAAGATGTACATCTCTACCAGTTAGGGTTTCTGCCATCAGTTTAAGCCCGAGATGGCTTCTATGCACAAATGAAGTAGAGATGGCTGAGCTTTTGGCTTCCCTTTTTCTTTCTGCATGTGAAACTACTTCTGTGCCTTTTATTTTTAACTTGCCCTGTTCTGTTTCCTTTTGCAGATTTCTCTGCTTAAAAAATAAGACCAGCGCATCAGTTGTTTTTACGACATACACACAGAAACATCCTTCAATAGAAAAGGGTCCGCCCTTTGTTCAACCACTGCTAAACTTCATCTGGTTTCTGTTATTGGCAGTTGATGGGTACAGTCTGATTTTTCTCATGTTGCTCTTGGTTTCCTTTTCAGTTGTTACTGAGATTACATTTTTGGCTCTTTCCTTTCTAGAGGAAAACTAACAGTATTTACAGTATTGTGTGAACAGTATCAACCTTCACTGAAAAGAGATCCTATGTATAATGAGGTGAGTTACTTGTAGTCGTAAACAGGATTTAACCTACAGAATTAGTTAAATAATAGCTGATTGTCTCCTGTTTTGTGACTTGTAGGTAGGAGTCAGTGATCTAGCTTGTGTGGTGTGACTGCTGCCCATAGTATTTCCACCTGTAAACAAAGTAGCTGACATTGTTCTTCATCTTGTCTCGTTTCAGTACCTAGATAGAATAGGACAGCTTTTCTTTGGTGTTCCGCCCAAGCAGACATCGTCCTACGGCGGATTACTAGGTAAGGTTTATGCCGACAATTGTTTATAGATACCACCAGTCTTTCCAGAGCACAGTGGCTTATATAAAACGGCTGTGCTGGAAATGGGTAATTTTTTGTTCTAATGAATATATCAGTTTTTTCATAGCCTGTAGAAACAGTCAGTACCATAGAATACAAGATGAATTGGTTGCATGTGAAATTAATTTGGTGAAGCTAGCAGACTTTTCATCTTTGAGAAGGGGAGAAGCATGTAAATGACTCTTACGGTTAATTTTTGACATTATGGTATAACTTCCAAATGTAAAGTAAAATCTTATTTGTGTTAGAGCTTAATTTCCTCAGACTTCAGTGGCTGATTTTCCTTAAGTCAAGTCTGGGACTTTGGTAGAGATCTAACCAGTCCTGATATAAAATGAATGTTCCCAAAGTAGAAGTTCTGAAATTAATACTGCCCTTCTACAAGAAATGAAAGGGAACAGAGAAATTCAGCCCTCATTTCCTGGTTCTTGAATGAAATGTGAGCAAATTGATCTGGATTACTTTTGCAAAATCTGATGTTTTCCCTTGAGAACTAAGCTTCTCTGTTTGTAAACTGAATTGAAGCTTTACCTGCAAATGTCAATTCACTGATACTCAAAGTTTGATGAAAAAAACATGAGTGTCATAGATCCCATATGTAAATAACAGCTTTTCAGCAATGCAAGCATCTTTAAATTGAATAAAACAGGGAGAAAGCGTAAATGAGTCTCAAAGAAGTTCTTTACAGTGTGATGCAGACCATCGCTGTCTTTTGAGAGTTTCACTGCTGGAGGTGTGTCTTTCCCTATTTGGTTGGGTTCTTTTTTCCCTCTCAGGGTGCAGCTATAGTACATAAGTATGCAACTTGGTGTTTTTTTCGAGTGTACTCTTAGAGAAGGAACAGTATCAAAATACAGCTTCCCAAATCAATAAATTCTTAATGGAAACTGCTGTGGGAATACTAATGTCTTGCTCAGACTCTTTTAATTCAAAATCCTCTTATTTTATTTTATTTTATTATTATTGAAATCTGCACCCTAGAAGGATGGTAGGAGAATAGTTAAAGTTTTTGAGATGAAAATGTAAAACTAGCAATTTTGACTGTCTTGTATTTCATTATAGGAAACCTTTTAAACAGCCTGATGGGAACTGGAGAAGATGACGACACAGAAGATGGTCAGGAAGATAGCAGCCCTATTGAGCTCGACTGAATGTTGTTGTCATTGGGTGCCGTGTAAATCTGATGATTCGATGACTCCAAAGACAGTTTTGGAATTTGAATCCTGCAGTTGTTTCCTGGCACCTAAAAGGGCTCCTCCGGTCTTTTAGAAATGGTTGCTGAAATGTTTATAATGTTCGGTCTATATTATTTATGTAAAAAAAGAAAGAAACCAACAGAAAGTAGCCAAACGAACCAATCGGAGCAATTGTTAGCAGGTTTCTGATACAGCGGCTGGTGACTTTGATTAAAGTATAGTCTTCTACGGTTTCTGATGCAGTATTCCCTTTTGCACAGTAACTCAATAAAGCATAAATATGGGTCTTGTACTTCACAGCCTACCCGATACCATCTTTGTTACGAGAAAGCCTCCTTGACCTCTGCCACCTCCAAGGAAGATCTCGAAAGGCAGGGTGATCAATTGAATAATTTATTTGCGAGGCTGATGCCAAAAGTACTGCAAGACGAGCCAAGCAGCATAATTTGAGATGCGCATCCAAGAGACATTGATGCCAAGAACTCGCTTCCACTGCCGTGAGTAACATGCACGCTGTTCATACTGCCTTTCACTCTCCTTAAGGTCTGGCTCTGGCCGAGCCCACGTGTGTGTTTAGCCGATACTTCCTGAAAAGCACAAGATTGAATTGCTCTTGAGTAAGAGCCAGTCAGTGGAACATAACATAGGTAATTGGCTTCCATGTGGATCTCTCTTGCTTAGGTATAAAAATTTGGCTCATGGCTCTACTCCTTTGGAACACATCCTTTTTCAGTGCAAGTTCACAACCATACGTAAAGGTGACGGCGTTCTAGTGAATTAAATGATTTGCCGCAAGCAACGTATGTGTTTGAACTGGAGCTGTATGTAAAGAAAAGGGATACTGCAAAACTTTTGGTTCTTTATGATATATTTATTTTTCTTGGGTGATGATTGATTCATTTAACACTTTCTGTAAAAAAGAATAAATTGATAAATAATGGAGTAACTTCAACCCCAGTGGTAGGCATAGCCATTCTACATCTCCTCTTTAATGCAGCACAGCGGATGTCAGTGGTACAGTGAACAGATGAAATGGTGGGGAAACGCTTTATTTTTTCATGATGAAAATAAAAAGGCTTAGATTAATAAACAGCAATCATGCATGGGGGGAGGGAGGGATTAATACAAATTTATTGACTGTATGAAAAAGAAAAGGCATTGAAAGGAAGACTTTGTGTTAATTGTGAAGTCTCAAATAAACACTTTATACCAGGCCGTGCGATATTGCTGCTTTCTGAGAGTTTCACGAGCAGAGATCTTACTTTCCTTGCTTTTTTTCCTCCTCTGCGTTTTGACGATGGGTCACCCAGACCTTAGTGCTGCAGATTTACCTCTGTGCAGTAAAGGCATAGTTTTAGTCAGGTACTGTACTGTCTGGGGCAGGTGTGGATCGCTTTGAGTTGCAGCAAGTTCAGGGAAGAAGCCCCTACCTGGGATGATGCTGTAGACATCTAAAATAATAAATGATCTGGGATGCCGGCAGCAGGTAAGAGCCATGTCATTTCATTGCCTTTGGCTGCCAGGGAACATGCCTGTCTCGGGGCAGCTTACAGTGTCCGCAGGTGTCCAGCAGCAACAGCCCCTCCTGTGTCCTGCATCAACAGCTAAAGATGAGTTTATGTGCTCACCTCTGCTCTGCCAGGTCTGGGCTGCCACCACCTCCAGCGTCCCCTTGATTTGTGCCTCACATGTGCCCAGCTTGAGCCCCAGCCCTGCCGGGAGGGCAGCACCCCACAGCCAGGGAGCCTGCAGCATGCCCACAGGCAGCTGCGCTGCTGCCCCAGGGCAGGTCTGGGTGTATGTACAAAATACCTACCTGAGTAATTCAGCAGTATATGTGTGTTTGTATAAAATAATATATATTAAAATATATATATATAGAGACACACACACATGCATGTGTGTATATACACACAAATATAACCAGCCTTTTGTGTATATAATAATTTATAATTAAATAATTGTATGACATATAATTTATAATATTAATTATATTATTCTTAATTATACATGCACACAATCTTTATAGCTAGCTATAAACGCAAACGAACTAGCCCAGCCTCTCCTCTCCCTGCTTCTGACACACCTGGGCTTTTAAGTAAGTCTGAGTGAGTGATGGGGGGTGTGTGTAAAATACATATTTATAAATACTTTTAAAATATAAATTAAACATCTATCTATAGTTGTGCATACACACATGCATGTGGATATATGTATGTTTATATGCAATACATTTCTCTTAAATTTATAAATATATTTATATATATATAAGTTGTAGCTATATAAAAAGTATACACATGTATATTTATACCTAATTAAATATTTTATAAATTTGCAATTATAAAAATGTCTCTGTAGATAGACAGATGTGTATGAAATACCTTTAGCTTATATATTTGTAAATTATATGTCTAATGATAGCTACATATATACATGCCTGTGTTGATATGAACTATATTCAGCTCACATGCACACACATAGAAGTGTATTATATATTGTGCTGTATCTATCTACTATGCACAGTTTATAATTGTGTCTGTGACTATTCAACTCTCATAGAATTTATTTCTATATTCCTGAGAAATATGTTTCTTCAGTGTATGTGTGTGCATACATAGATATAAAATAGACGTAGTATATATAAAATGTAAACAATGTGCACTATATAATACACACATATACACAAGTAAGTATAATATATATTATGTTATATAATACACATAAATATGTGTGCGTAGTTTACATGAAGTAGATGTACCTGGTATACACACACACGTGTGCGGCTGCCCCCCACTCCCCTCCACCCACAGTGGGCAGCCCTGAGGGGGGTGGGCAGATGGTTTTGCAGGTGTCCTGCACCCCCAGGGCTCTACCAGCACCCTCACCTACTTGTTGTCATTTGTTGGTTTTTAACCCCACCTCCCTCCCCTGCCCCAGCACCACACAGCCAGGGCTCTGACATAATAATTTATTGGTTCAAATGACATTTAGTACCACAGTTGTCTTACCAGTGACAGAACGAATGCATACAGCCGATGAGATGCTCTCATTTACACACACCAATGTAAGAAACGCCTCCGACAGGTCAGTGTCTGGGGCTGGTGGACACTGGAAATTTCATTTTTGGGTAAAAATCCAGCACATGGTGTGCAGGTCCCAGCCCACCCGCTCCGACCGCAGGAATTACAGTGCTCAACACAGCGCTGAAACGTCACTTCAAGCAGCTTTTTTTTTTTTTTGGCAGGGGGAAAAAAATAATCAACAAAAAAAATTAAGAGAATTATTGGGGGTGGGAGGTGTGGGGAAACATGCAACCACCAGTTTGGAGAAGCAAGGTGCTGTCAGCCAGAGGGATGCGCCTGCCCAGGGGGCCAGGATGGGCTTTTATGGTGCCTCTCCACAAAACTGCACCTAAAGCTCAACACCCCCAACCCCCACTGGGCTCCCGAAATGGGGTGAACTCCCCTGAACCATGAAACAGGAACCTGGGGAGCAGGGGCACAGCAGGGCGGTGATGGGGGCCCGACCCCAAAAGCTTTGCTCCCCTGGCATCGCCTGGTGGCTCGGTGTCCGCCTGCACTGAGCACCCCTTCTCCGTGCCCTCCGTTAAGCAGATGATGAGGCCCACAAGGCCAACAATGCCGATTTCCCCTATTTCTAAATCCCGTGTGACCCTAGCCTGGGCATAGCACCACCACCGCTCCCCAGGTGAGGTAATTTACTTATCATTTACCCTGATGCCATCAGGAGGCTCAGCCCTTTCGCACATCACCAATTCAGATGTTTCCAGGTTGGTGCTTCACATCCCACGAGGACATCGCAGCTCAGGGACTCGCAGCCCCCCGGGGAAAGGGCTGGCGGAGAGCCGGGGCTGCGGGGACACTCAGCTCCAGCCCACACAGCCCAGCTGGTGGGGAAAAGCCCCATCTCTCCCCGAGATGCCACCAACAGTCTTTGCCATCCCGCCAAAGCCGGGTGGGACACCCCTTTCAGCGGGTGTGGGATGACGGAGTTGCAGGACCACCCATCCCAGCAGCGCATCCCACGGAGCGGCCACAGAGCTGAGTTTCAGGTTGGATCAGCAGCTTCTCCAACGTTTCACTGCCACCCTTCTTGGTTTCCAACAAGATCAAGTGAATGATGAGGGGAGAGGGAAGTATTATTATTATTACTGTTATTATTATTATTCATTATTTTTAACATTTGAAATAAAACCACATTGTGTTGTAAACAGAAGCTCACTCCTCAGGTCTGCCCAGCCAGTCCCAGCTAAGGTTTATGTTTGAAATGGGCTTCCACTGAAAGAAAAAAACAGAGAAAATAATAAAGTTAAAAGCAGGGCAAACCCTGGCAGGCGGCGACAGCCCGGCACAAGCCCACCCTGCGGCTGGTCCTTGTCTTGCTGATGCTCCTTGGCTCCGATTATCCTTATAACTGGGTGTCCGATCATCCTTATAGCACCGTGGACATCATGCCAGAGGCGATGAAGAGGGAAGGATACCATCCTCCTCCCCTCAGCGTGAGTCCCTCTCTGCTTGGACAGCCTTTGCCTCCTCCCCCGGGCAGGGGAGGGCTGCCCCGCTCACAGGGCACAGGAGGGAGCAATGCTGCTGCATCCCTGATCCCCCTCCATCCATCCCGTCCTCTAACACAGGGGAAATAAATGGGCCAAGGCTGACCTCCAGCCCCCGCCGGCAAACACACCTGCGTATTCCTGAGGCAGCATCGGCCGGCTTATAACTTTCTGAAAAGTCGTAATCCACTCCAGCTGGTCGTCCTCTGTCTCACAGGCAAAGAGGAATTTCCGATCCGGGGTGACGATGGTTATCCCATGCTGCCAGTGGTTTCCCTGCGTGGATGGTGGGAGCCCTTCCAGGACCTTGTAGCTGTTTTCCTTGCTCCCAATAAAAACTTCCCCTCTAGCAAAGGCATCCTAGGAGACAGCGGAGCGGTCAGGCAGGCACGACTGAGAAGGGGAGCTCTGCGTCCCGGGCAGCCAGGACACGGCTCACCCTGCACCACCCAGAAGCCCCATCGGCAAAGTGCAGCAGCCAAACACCAAAAGCAGCAGCCACCCCATGAAGCCTCACTCCAGCTCCTCCCAGGGGCACCCACGATACAGGACCAACACCAGGGATCCAAAATTCAGAAAAAAATGCCGTGGTGTGCAGGGTTTCCAAAGCATTTTTGGTGAAGCGCTGTGCACAGGGCTACTGCACGCTGGACACCAGGCAGATCCACCTAGCAGTGAGGGCTCAGTGCCCTCTTGGCTCTCCCACCAGCCTGAGCTTCACTGCCTATTATTATTACTACTACTACTACTATTATTATTGATAATTCCCAACACACAGCCCAGGCACCTTCATCTTACCAGGGGATCTTTGAAATACATGAGCCGTCGGTCATCCATGGTGAACCATCGCTTCTTGAATCCTTCTGTTTGCTGAAGAGTCAAAAAACGCCTGATCACACACCAAAGCAGCGCAGCTCCCTGCTTACCGGGCATGATCCAGGAGTATCAAGGCACTCAGAGGAGCCCAGTGGGCTGGGGGAGTTGGGGGCAGGAGGCTTCTGGGCCACCATAGCCAGGCTCTGGGCCAGCTATAGCCGGTGGGCTTGTAGGAATGGGGAGTGAAAGGGGAGGCGGGGTGGTTGGTCTGCAAAGTGGTTCTGGATTTTTTTAATGTTTGCTTCCAGGTGGGGAATGTGTATTAATGCATTCACGGCATTAAGGCTTTGCCTCTCCGGTGAGGGTGGGTTTGTGCTACCAGTGGACCCTTCTCAGACCCGTACAGAGCAAGGTTCGTGTTTAGAGGGACTGCAGAAACATTTCATGTCCTACCTTTGGCCCCGTTTTCTCCATGTACCCTTCCTTCAGGTAGTTTCTAGAAAGCTTTGGCACCAGCTGGAGCAACCAAAGAGGAGAGAAAAGAGAGAGCAGGGTCAGACGGAGGGAGCTGCGGCACCGCCGGGCATCACTGGAAGGAGAGCCCACGCCGAGCTCACCCCCAGCCCTGAGCCCACCCGATGGCTGTGGCTGAACGCTTCGGTCGCACTTCTCCAAAGCCCTCCCAAGAGGCGGGTGCAGAAACATGAAGCATCTTCGAGCACTTTGCCAGCAAAACCACCAGCCTCCAGAAGAAGCCCCCGGACCAAATCCCACTTCACCGGTCAGCTCCGGCGATGCATCTCCTCCACCAGACGCAGTGGGAGCTCCTCACGCAAGCCCTGAAGTATAATTTGCCTTTAAAACCCCATTAGCACACGCTACTGTGCGCTCCCCCTTCCTGCAGATACTGCTGACGCTACCAGCGCCGGGGATATTTTTCATGCTGCTTAGTGAAGACAAGGCAGTGGCTGTGAGATCTTTGCAGGTGCCTCTGAAATACTCGAAAGATGAAGAGTTTCACCAAAAATGGGGCTGACAAGCCTGGCCACACGCTGGTCCCACCTTTCATTTAAACAGGTTATTAATGGCTGCGTTTGCCAAACCACACTCCCACAACACCTAACCCTGCCCAACAGCAGCTCTGGTCGAGCAGGTGTGCGCTTGTAGGGCAAGGACACCCCAAAATACAACAGCCCAAAGAATCACACAGCTGCTTCACAGCCGCCGAGAGCATCTTCATCTCAGACGCTTCCTCATGGGCAGCAAAGGGCTCTGCAGCGTTCGTAGCCCAGCGTTTGGCTCCTGGGACAGGGCTGAGGACACTTTGCTAATCAAGGAGCTCATCACCCTGAGCTCCGAGAGGTTCCTTCACGAGGCCGTCTGGAGCTGGAGATGGGTCCCCGAAGCATCCTTCAGAGAGCCTTGCTCCCTGGGAGCTGCAGAGGCAGCCAGGCCCTCCTTAGGGTGGTGTCAGCAATTTATACCTCTCTACTGCATTTAACCTGGCTCCTGTTTAAATTTAATGCCTTTTCATCTCTCTGACAGGGTAAAGGAACCATAAATTAGATGCAAATGATGGCAACACCCGGGATGGAGCTACCTCGCATACATAACCCAGTCTCCACGGAGGTCTCCCCAAGCTGAATGCTGTGAAGCGTTCAGTATTTCAAGGTCGTAAATTAAACCTCACTAAACATTACACTCTGTTTCCCCCAAAGAATCATTGATGAGAAGGGGAAGAGGGTTGGACTTAATCTTACAGGTCTTTTCCAACCTTAGTGATTCTGTGATAAGTAAAAATAAAGATCACGTATCTCCCACCGCAACTGCCAGGGTGTGAGCATATAAACCCCCTCACCAACCGCTGGACAAATGGCAATGCTGTTAAGGTCTGTGGGGTTTTTTGGGGCAATTTGCTTCAGATGTGCCAACCAACTTTAACAGAAGTAGAGGATATGGGGGGGAGAAGTGATTATAGAAAGTATACGCTGCACAGCGACTGTAGTACAGACAGCTAACAAGGCTGCTCCTACGGTTTTTCATATTTGCCCAGTTCAACTTATCAGAAAACACTCTGAAGTCCCTCGTGCCAGGGATCACCAGCTGTGGGACTGTTCTTCTTTCTCCTCCCCTCATTCTCCCCAGGGCTTAGGATGATCTGGGGCAGCTGATGTCAGCGCAGGGGTCTGACGGGAGGGCTTTGGCTCCGGGGGTCTTTGGGGTGCACAGGCAGCCGCGGGAGAGAGCCGCCCTGCAGCCCAGAGCCAGCCCCGGACCACCGCTGGACCCCTCCCAGGTAATTAAATAGAAGGCAGGTAATGCAATTAGATTTCAAAATCTACAAAGTCAAGGAGGTAACAGAGAGTAACCACCAACAACAACCAGTGACGTTGCACAGCAATTGCAACACAAGGTACTTACAGTCCAGCTTGTGCTAATACACCCTCTAGTATTATATTAGCAAAAGATAATGCAATTAGCAGTTCCAGCTCCCGGAAAATACAAGACAGAGATTCATAAGACAGGCTGCATTGACCTGCACACAAAAACTCATCCCCGAGGCTCTGGTACAGCACTGACACTCTTTTGCCTTCACCTTTTCTACCTTCCAGCCTTCGTTTCAGCTTTTAATATTATAGCAACAATCTTTGAGAAAGACGCTTATGGCTTCTCCACACATGACAGCGCTGGAGTTGTTACTCATACGCGCGACTCACATAAATGCGAGTGTGAACACGTGTGCACGCACGGTTTCCAAGGCTGGATCTTGGTAACAGGTGCTGCCCGTGGGCTCTACAGCCCACCACAATAATTTCAGCCCAGTAACTGTAAAGTACTCTGAAGGATGGAGCACTCTCCAAGCCTTCAAGCTTGTTAACAAGATGCTAAAAATGAGCAAGGAGGGGAAAAAAAAACACCCAACTGCAGGAAAACTCACATCAACATCGCTGGCTCCAGGGAATGCCACTTGTAAGTAATGAAACCGTGCTGCCCGGATGGCATTGAACCAATCCACTATTTCCTATAACAAGAAAGAAAAGCATAGTGAGTGGTGTAGTCTGCACATAAAAGAACGTGATCCTGCTGCGTTTCATCTCTCCCATCACTTTGTTCCAAGAGCCCAGTTTAGCAGCAGACCTAAAAAAAATAAAATACAGACATAAAAGAGAGCAGCAAACGGGTGAAGGATGGGGAACATCCAGCCGCTGTCCCAGGCTTCAAGACATGCATGGAGCTCTGCAGTCCCCGGTGAGCACCAAGGGGATTTTTTGCAGAGGGAAGGATTTAAGCACGTCTCTGAACTGGCAAAGCCAGCATCACATCAGCATTTGAGATATCGAGCCCAGCTTTGAGTTCGACCCTATAAACACCGCTCGGCTCGTGCTGGCTGGGTGCAAAGGCAGCCCGACACCTCTGCAGCCTGACCCCCTTTCCTGCCCGCCCGGTCCCTCCTGACTGGGCAGGACACGCAAGGAACACCTGAATCCCACCCAAATTGGGAGGCCTCAGCAACATATTTCAGTGTTTTGCTAAAGAAGTGGCCAAATATCTCTTTATATTTGTACTCTAGTCTAGCAGTCGTGTCTACAAGTCCTCCAGGGACAAGCACAGTGATATTGAAGTCTCAGCTCAATTCCCAGATGCTCTGGCACTTCTACCTTTCCTTGGCAGAAATCTCTCTCCGTTTTTTGGTGGGTTTTTTCCCCTCTGTAATAGTTAGTTTATAACTTCTTTGGTTTTAAACTCATTTATTCATTTGCCCCTGGTGAGACCCACAGAGCTTGTGCCGCACTGGATGCCTTTTTGAAGGTTTCACTGAGAAATGCCACATTAATTTTGAGCGATCCACCCAGGGACCTCTCAAATACTGCCTCGCGGTCTGAAGGTATGGGTAAAGGAAAGGCATTTTGGAAGGGAGAGGTAACAGCTGCCCGCACTGGGACGCGGAGCTGCGGCGAGACGGATGCTGAACTATCTGGCTGTCATTAATGCACGTGAAGCTTCACACAGCAGGGACAGGTTCAATGAGCCAGACTTGAGCCTAAAATAAACACTGTCAACCTTGCAGGTGAGGCTGCGGTAGCGTAGGAAAGACCATATCGAAGTAGAAGTCGGCCTTCAGTAAGATTTAAACTTTTTTATGCTTCAAAAATGATTGGGGGAGGAAAAAAAAAAAGGCTCATGTATAATTCTGGAGATCTCAGTTTTAAGGACTTGAATTGGAGATATCTCAAAAATGGTCTAACGTGGCAAACAGCCATCCTCTAAAAATTCAAACGTTTTCTTTGGCTTGTTAATCTGCTTTAAGTTGAAAAGAAAAAACCCTCATAACAGGACATACACAAATAATGTTTTGGAAAACTCTGACCTACTTGTCTGAGGTTTTACTTACTTATCACTTGCTTTCCTACCCTAAGCAGCTAAGCAGACCCCAGATAGCAGCACAAAGAGGATCAGCGAGAGGAACTGGCTCCTGAAGTTAATGATGACCAAACCAGGCTGGACGTAATGAAAAATGAGCTGTAATGGTAAAATGTTGATATTTCATACAGTCACCAACCGGATGGCTATATATACGCGGGTCTCCTCCTTGATCGTGATGCGAGATAGGGTTTCACCCTGCAGGAAAGCAGAGGCTGAAACCTTCGTTGACTTCCAATAGTCGATTGCTTCTTGGAGTATTGGTCATCCATTGCTGGAGGAAGGGGCACCACCACCTTTCTTTATACAAACCTGTACCTGTGTATGCCAAGCCAGAAGGCTCAGTTGCAGAAAATTCTCTGTTTGTATAATTATGAACAATGCCACAGATAGAAAGAGAAGGTTATACCTGATGTACTAAAACAAGGTTAAACTGCTCAGTGTTTTCAGATGGGAAGGTGTAGTCTCATTAGCTCATTAGCAGAGATTCCTTTCACCGATTTGTCTCAGAGCAAGCAGAGAAAATGCACTACTGCCCACACCTTTGCAAATGGCTTTTCCAGGCTCTCAACTTCCTCCTGGTCTGCTTGTAGGGCCACCACAGACTCCCCCTCCGCATGTCACCTTGGTGTCTCTCCAGTCTCCATCCTGCACCAGAGCCACCCACATTGCCGTGGCAGTCTCAGACTGACAACCCCAGATAAAAATGCAACAACTTCTCACCATACCTCCTGCTCACCAATTCCTGGGACTCAAGGAATGAGCCCATCCGCTGCTGATGATCAATCCCTCACCTCACCCCACCTCTTCCCATCCTGAAAGCTCCTGGTGTGGCTCAGGGAAGGAGGAGCATTGGGGAAGAGCATTTTGCTAATTTGTCCAGAGAAGATGCCACAATCTTGGTTTGCACCCTAAAGGGTGGCCTTTCCTGGAGACTCAGCCCACCTCTGAGCATCCTAAGAGCGATGGTAACGCCGGGGATGGCAGCAGCACACTGCAGCTTTCCGAGCTGCTCCTGCCATGGCTTCCAGGAGAAGTCCTGCAGAGGGAGCTTCCGCCCCGGACTGGAGCTTGGAGCGGTGGGACACCCTCTTCTGCAGCTTTCCTGCCTCCCACACCCTGATGGAGATTTGGGGAAGGTGAAGGCTGGCTCCAGCCTTGTGCCCACGGGAGGCAGAGCCCCGCCAAGAAGCCCCAGTTCAGGTGCCTCCAGGACACAGGCAGTCTGCACGGAGGAGTGACCCCACGCACAGGGTCAGTCTCCAGCTCCGACGGGTGCCTCAGCTTCACCCGGGCTGGCTCACTACATCAGCCGGTGGGTAAGTGCTAACAAGGGACCGCAAGAACATCCTTTAAAACGGTCACAGCCCAACACACGTCTTGCCCTGCCCCTCCAGGTGCCCGCTGTTATTAGACACCCACGTCACGAAAGCACCCAGATATGCCCATTTTGAGCAGGCTGCTGGGGCTGGTTTCAGTCTCTCGTTTGCCGTCAGGACACACCGAGGAGCTGACAAAGCGACCAGGCTGAGGTCAAGCAGGAACTACATCTCCAGCCAAGTCGCATGGTTCTGTCCCACCCTACGAAGCTCTGGAGTGGCAGCACGGCCACCCACTTCATCCGTCCACCTCTTACACCTTCGGGTGCCTTACTCCAGCAAAGGCCACGGGGCGGCAGGGCTCTCCCAGCTGTTTTAGCCGTTGAATAAGCACACGTGGGATTATCCCATCCGAGAGATGAGCCCGCTTTCTTCTGGGGTATTGCAGCAGAAGAGCCAAGCGGAGAGCAGCATGTGATGCTCTGGATTACTGCCGAGCTCCTCAGTGGGGAAAAAAAAAATCCCGAATCCTGCTCTGGTGGGAGGCCAGCCAGATCGGTGACAGGATTAGGCAGGGAGGGATCAAACCCCAGAAATACAAGACAGGAGCCTAAATCAGGCTCAACTGCTTCAGATCGGGGGGAGGCAGCACCTCTGGGGTACAAGGGGACACTCTGGGGCTGCTGGGGGAGTACGGGAGGGAGCGAAGGGCAGCGGGGGACCGCAGGCGAGTCCCGGGGCTGCCTCCGGTCCCAAAGGGTGGGAGCTTACCCCGGGGCAGGTCATCCTTTTGCAGCCCTTGCTCAGCCAAAGGGGAAGACCAATTTCAGGGAAGTTGAAAGAAATTCAACCTGGGCGTTACCGGATGGCATCAGAGCGCATCTTGCCAAGCCACCGACATGAAAGCTGGAGCAACCAACCGTGTGAGACCTGAAAGGCTGCTCCTTCCACGAGCCCCGAGCAGAAAGCTCAGCATTTTAAGCCCAAAAAACAAATTACAGTAAAACCCTGACTCTGTTCCTTGCAGCTGGGATGGGCGGACCACCAAAGCCCAGCAAACCACAGATACAGGCATGACGGTGAGGTGCAGATTTCACAGGAAAAAGCTTCTTCCTCTTATTTAAATTGTGGCCGGGGAGGTACCTGGGAGCGACCCAGAGACACATAGCTGGGCTAAAGCAGCACCCGGTGACAAGCAGTGCCTACTCTGTGCCACAGGACTTGCACATCCCAGCAGGCAGAGCGGACGGAGCGGAGGACAATTTCAGGAGCAGCCCTGCCGGAGCAGCTCCCTGGGACCCTCACACGCACGGAGCGAGACTCCCACGGCGCGGCAGGGTGTGAGAGGCTGGGCAGGCTGAACTGGGGCACGGGGCTGCGAGACGCAGCCCACCTAATAAATCTCTCTGTGTGCAGCCAGCAGAAGGCACGCAGGCACAACCACGTTGTGCCGCTTCCTACCGAGTGGCAAGACCTGCCTAGTTTTAAGTGGTCATCATTGCTTTCTTTTTACAGAGAAACATATACATAGTGGGGCAGAGAGAGAGAGAGACTTCCTTTATATATCTATATACAGCAGCAGAGACACAGGCACACATTCACCTATTATGGGTATGTCTATTAGACGCATATATGCATGTGTGTGCATGCGTATTACAAGCACATTTCTGTGCATGTACAAAACCAGGTGATGCCACTAATTAACCCAACCTGACACACTAATTTCCTCCTGCCAGGAGTGCCTGCACTACACAGGAACTGCATCCAGCCTCTGCAGCGCAGCCCTGCGAGCACAACAGGCATCATCCAGCTCCACCGCACCCGGAGCCTGAGCAGCAGCAGAGCCGAGATCAGCTTTGCTCACCTGCAAATGAAGAATATCTTGGGTTTTGGTGGCATTATTGGGCTAAACAGTCTGGAGAGGAGTGACTCTGCTGTGAGCACAGACTGCCTATCCCTAGCAGGGCTGCCTGCCTGGGTGAACAGCTGGGAACGGGCTGTGCACCGAGACAATCCCGCAAATCCCTGCCGTGCCGGTCCAGGAGGGATCGCCCCCAGAAAGCCTCTCTGACAGACAGGGCGCTGAAGGGGATGTAACGTTGAAGGCTGAAGGAACCGTGATGGCCAGAGGAAAGTAGACGCGATGTGAACATGACAGCTTTAGGCTCTGATTTCGTGGCCACTCCAGGGCTGCTGATACTTTATGGGGAGTCCCAAATGTTTGGGGGAGGGAAGAAAAGAGGAAAGATATTAAAATAAGGCTGTAAGATGGCACCCATTGGAAACTCACCTGGCTCTGCTCTCTGCACGCACACCAGTCCGTGGAGACAAGACCCACGGGGCAGTGCGGTGACTGTTGCTGTTCTTCACAGTGGTCCCACAGGCTGGGATCCCTCTGACACCCCTGGGACCCCCCTCAACTGCCCTGGCCCCCACGTCCTGCTGTCCTCGTGCCAACGACCACCCCACACCCATGAGCCCTCTCCTCACACCTCCCTTCAGAGGCATGAGGGCATCAAAGCAAGGGGATTATTTCAATACAAACATGCAGATTTGCATTTTATAAACCACAAGACAGGCAGAGAAACAACCAGTGCCTCAGTTCTCTTACAATCCAGTTCACTCCCCTTTTGTGAGTCCTTAGATCAAGTCCCCTCAACCTTTCATCGCTCCGTTCACCCCATCTCCTTCTCCAGGCACTGAGGAGCGTGCCTTAAAAATGCCTCTGCATTTTCAACTAGGTCTAGTTGAAAGCAGAGGAACAGCAATTCCTTCCATTTGCATCTCGTTATTTAGAAGACACGGTTTACAACCTTTCTGTTTGGAAGGACATGACAAACGCGCTCAAAGCTGGTTGTGCATCCCGTACCCCAATCCCTCCCACATCCCCCCAGCAATTCCCAGCTCGGCTAGAGCCTGGTGTGCCACAGGCTAGCTCTGAACAGCATCAACCCCCAGGACCAGGACCCAACCCTTCTTTTTACCTCCGTGCTCTCACCTTGCCATCTTCGTGATAGACAAAGATGTTCCTTGTGCTATTGTCCTTCAAGTAAGTGATCTGCAGTCCATGCGGGTTCCCAATTTTCGCAGGCTGGAAAGTCGCATTTAGATGTTCAATCTTCATAATTGCTTTGGGTTCTTTTGCCTGGAAAACACAGCTGAGTGAGCAAACACCTGAGAATTGGCTTTCAAACCAGAAAGCAGTTCACTTGGTCAGAAAAAACTCCTGATTGAGGCCATTAGCTAAAAAAAAAAAAACACAACTCCCAGCCCACAAAACTGCCTGATGATGAGATATCAGAGGCTTTGCTCGGGTGGCAATGAGTGCTTCCTGCCAGCCTGGGCGAATGCTCTGCTCTTCTGCAAAATTCAGCAGAGTTCAAGGGGAGAAAGGTTTCAGCCCAGAAGCGAGATGGACAGGCCAGGTCTCATGATAGGATGTTGTGCTATGAAGAGAAGCATCTTCACCATGCCTCCTGCCCCAGCCTCTGTTCAACTGTCTCCTGACTCCTAGATCAGCCTGTTTACCCAGTGATAAGTGACCAGCATTTACACTAGGATGAGCACTATCAAAGAAGAAAGAAAACCATTCAGCCAGACAGAAAAAAAATGCAGACTGCTAACTAACGGGCCAGGATGCTTTCTGCATCTCAGGCACCCACAGCCGGTTCATCCTTGCCCAAGAAGATGGAGGATTATCCCTGTTGCCAACACCAGACCTGGGTGCTAGGCTGGCAGGGGGCACCATGCCCACATCCCCACCAGCCCCATCCTCTCACAAGAGCCATTGGCTTCTGACTCTGCACCTCCATTTGCCCTCCAAACTAGGAACTTTCTTTCCAGAGGGACAAATATATACCTTACAGCCCGTCTCTTGGGTAGGGGGTTAACCCAACGGTGAGCCTGGATCAGGCCCTCCCCGGCACCAACCCCACCTGCACCCTCTGTGGCAGGTCACTTGAACTTTGTAGCGTGGTTTGTCTTCCTACACAATATCTCCAGAAGTTTACCACCCTTTCAGGACTGCACTGAGAAGTGAAGTAGCAAGCATGAATAAAACATCTCAAAAAATAAAGATTCTGCTCTTGGTAACAGCAGTTTTAGGACACAGCCAGGGGCCAGCAGAAGGTCGTGCAGTGGTGCCGTGGTCCCCAGCACCACATGGAAGTCCCTGAGCTGGTGGAGATGCAAGCGCCGCTTTGGGAACTTGGGGACTTGCCGTGGACACACAGCTGCTGCGGGTGACCACGGCGGGGAAACCCCAGCAAAGAGGACGTGTCTAGGCAGCGCCGTTCCCACCATGGCTATGGTCAACAACAAAGCAAAGCAGCTTTAAACTACCGGAGCCGTCAATAGCGACTGAATGGGGGCTGCTGGGACTTTCACTTCTCCCTCAGTAATGACTGGCTCTCTCCTGTCCATGAGATGCAATTGCACCACACCGAGCTGAAGGAGAAGACAGCACTATTGAAGCTGGCTGCCGGGCATGGAGAAGTGTGGCTGGATGTTCCCCTCCTTTGCACAGCGTGGCTCATCATGACACCACAATTGCATCAACTACTTGAGAAACCCGGCTAGTGGCTCGGCCTGGGCTGCTCTCAGCTGCAATGTTCAGGGGAGACTCAAAGGTCAGAGAAAACACCTTGGCTTCCTCCATTACATGGTGCAGAATAGTAGAGCATCTATCCATTCGTCACAAATGCAATTTTCATGGTAATAGCTCCATTTCTCACTTACAATAAATGAAATGTGCTCTGGGGAAAAAGATAAATGCTTCCACTGCTTGACGCTGGAACAGAAGACCAGGGGGCTTTTCCTCTGGATTGCTTGCCGTGCCATGCAAAGGAGGTTTCAGACCCTGGGGACCACTGCGAGGTGGTGACACCTTCATCACAAGCTAGCCACAAATATGAAACCCACGTTAGTTGGATGATGCTGAGCCAGAGCTGAAAAAACCTCCTTCTTTGGCGGTTTAAGAAAAGCCTTATTGACTCAACAGAGCAGGAACATGTAAAATGGCCAGTTAGGGTGTCTCACCGCAACAGTGGTGGTGGACCAAGAGCAAACCCTACTAAAAACACTGGTAAGCTGTACCTGGCGCCCTTGTCCTGGAGCGATCAGGGACTCAATACTTATGAAAACTGTAAAACTATAAATAAAAAGCTGGCCTAGGAATTACTTGTTTGAAGATGTTCTTACAGTTGTGATCCCCCATCCGCATACAGCATTCCCAGGTACTCACATCGTTCTTGTTGAAGTACTTCAGTGCGCCTTCCCTCTCCGATAACACGAATTTTCGGCTTAAGAATTGCCCGTTGTCACGTCCTCTCTTCCACAGAAATCCTTCTCGGTACCCTGCAGCAGAAAGCAATTGCTGAGAGCCAGGGATAAAATGCTATATTTAAAAAAGAGATATGATAAAGAACAGAAGAGCTGTGACTTCAAAACCAAGCAGACTAAATGTGTGGCTGGATTGCTCAAGACATGAATGAAACAGGTCTTCTCCTTCAGGTTTGCCCTTCTCAGTCTGCTCTTGCTCTTTTCCAACAGCTTGTGCTTCAGACGTCCCCGCTCTGACACCGCAATGTGGCAGGGAAAGGGGGATTTCTGCCGTGCACCCCGTGCTGCAATACAGGTGAAGACTTGAGGAGCAAGGCTGAGCCCCGGGCGGGCTCCCAAAGCACAGCCCCTGCCACAGCTCCCGGCGCCAGGGATGCTGCTCAACTCACTCGCATAAGCAGCACTTTTGGAGCAAGGGAAAGGCAGGTGAGATGTGCCCTCCTCGTTGATGCTGCTAAAAAATGAAAAACAGGGCGTATGCACACGGGGAAAGCATTTCAGGGCAGATGGCTGTATCAGAGTAAGCCACAAATACATTTTTCACACGGAAAAAGGGGAAAATAATTGCAGTTCTTCCCACTGATTTCAGGGCACCTTGGTTCAGAAAGCCGCTGAGCCAGACTCAGCATCCTCTGCCCTCGGAGGGGGTCCCCCCAGCCCCCAGGCAGCCCGGCTGGCCATCCCGTGCCTCTTCTCTCTCCCTGGATGTCAGCCCCATGGGTCGATTTGCTGCTCAGGAAGAATGCTATTCAAAATACACATGCTTTATTTAAAACTCAAAAGAGCCAGAAAGAGAGAAAAAGGAATCTGAAAATCTTAACTCCTCAAATCAGCACAGCAATTACAGCACCTCCTGCAGCCCGCAGCAGCCACGATGCCCAACTTACCTCGCAACAAGTTTAATTGACGCCCTTATTTTAAATGCTTCAAAACAAAGAAACCCCAAGAACTGTCCAATACAAGTTTTGAGAATATTAACAGAGCAGTTTGATGGTCATCTTCCATTTATTTAAGATATAATTATACAAAAGTCTCAATGTAAAAGTGTTCCCTTTCTCTCTTAGTTTCACCCCTTTTCGATTTCTGTTATTGGCTCTCAGGAGCTAGGATTTTAAAATTAAGAATTATATGTTGTATAACAACTTTCAAATAAGTAGCTAAACTTTTTTTTTAATACGCCAAGTGGCACATTAAAGCCTCTCCTCCACCTGCAGGCTACAAACTAGTGGTGTGCAGAAATCCCCCATTCAACCCGCTTTTCACTTGTCCATCCTGATATAGGATTGATTTAAACCACAGATAAAAAGATGCAGGAAAATCTGTCAACCAGCTCCTCAACACTGACTCTACAGGTGTAAGCGATAAAAAATACTTCCATGACATAAAAACCTAAAGCAAGAAAAAATGCACACACACACTCTTCTGTCTGGACTTACAAAATCCTATGCCAAATACTTTCTCCAAGTCCTCAAAGAATCTTTACTGAATGGCAGGCAAATGCATCGACGTCTGACATTATAAGTGCAATGGCAAAGCCCATGCTGTTGCTAACGCTGAACGCTAACCGCAGAGAGCATCATAAATCCGACCGACGCATCCAGCGGCTGGCACGCGGGACTGCAAACGGGCTGGTAACTCAATGCAGATGGAAGTGGTGGAAATATTTACAGCTGTCAGCAGTCTTTCCTTTGTTTCTTTATTCTATACAGGGCATATGTTGCAGCAGGGCTTGATTTTAAAACGCATGGCCCCACCCTGCCCCCCGAACGGGTGTGCGCTGCCACCCATAACCGGCACGGGTGTCTTCATTCCAGAGCCTGCAGGGATCCCCCCTCATGCGTTATTTACAGCTCGCCCGCACAAGAGAGCCAGCGCAAGCAGAGCGTGCATCTCTCCCCCGGTGAGATCCAACCACCTCTGCTGCCTGCGCTCCCACGAACCCACTGCTCCCCACGGCCAGGCAGACCCACCAGCAACCAAGTTCGTGTCACTGCCCAGAGATGCGGACAGGACAGCCCAAACCCTCAGTTATCCCACAGCCGCAGCCAGCCGGTGATGCCACGCCACTGCCGGGCTAATCCTTCCACCGCCGAGCCCTCCCCATCCCTCCAGTGCAGGACAAGTGCTCCACCCCACGCGGAGCATTGTCACCCATGCACACTGGCAGCTGTATCCGTGTACCCCAGCCCAGTAACCCAGAGGACTGATACCGGATACATCAGGGGAATGACAAGTCTGAAGCTCTTTCTGCTGTCCACCCATCCACCTTGGGAGAGACTTGCCCAAAGCCACGAGCAGAACTAGCTAATTCAGTCCACCAGTTCAGTCCTATCCCAGCTGTGGGCTTGCTATGTACTTTCTTCCTAGCGAAAAGACACGGCTAACCCGTAGGAAGCACTTGCGGTGTCAGAAAGAGAACAACGCACAGCGAACAGGATTATTCAACGTCTGAGCAAGGGGAAGCAGACAAGAAAGCCACCGAGCCCCAGCCAAGGGCAGCGACAACAGCGCGGGAAAGGCCCAGGCTGATGCACTCCGATCACCGCCGTGGGAGGAATTATTGCCGGGGAACCAAAGCTCTGACTGATTCAGTCAGATGCTGCTACTGCCAGGCTCGTATCAGCAAAAACGCTAGGTACCCTATAGCAGGCTATACGTGAGGAGCTGAACAGGAATAAAGTCTCTCTGACAGGAGACAGACAGGCAGGAGGTGATGCCCATCTGATACGTTTATAAAACGCAAGATTTGCTTAATGCGAGGCAGAGATGCTGCCTGGGCTCTGACGGCTGGCAATTGCCAACTGCTCTCGAATGACAAAATGTTAAGCAGCTTGCTCTCAAAGCATGCAGTTTAGAAACCAAGGACAGGCGGTTTCTGTTCCAGAAGAGAACAGGTTGTTCAGCCTGGAGAAGAGAAGGCTCCGGGGAGACCTTATAGCAGCCTTCCAGCACCTGAAGGGGCTTACAAGAAAGCTGGAGAGGGACTTTTTACAAGGGCCTGTAGTGATAGGACAAGGGGTAATGGCTTTAAGCTGAAAGAGGGTAGATTTAGATTAGATAGGAGGAAGAAATTCCTCACCGTGAGGGTGGTGAGGTACTGGAACAGATTGCCCAGAGAAGCTGTGGATGCCCCAACCCTGGAAGTGTCCAAGGCCAGGTTGGACGGGGCTTTGAGCAACCTGGTCTAGCAGAAAGTGTCCCTGCCCGTGACAGAGGGGTTGGAACTAGGTGATCTTTAAGGTCCCTTCCAACCCAAACCATTCTATGATTCTCTGAAGGGTGCCGATTTTTAATGCCAAGCCAGTTCGAGCAACAGGAGAGTACTTCAAAACCCATTTCTATTCACTCCACTAAACATCAGAGACGGCTTCAGAGCCTCTCTGCCGCCTCTCTGTGCCTGACATTTGGGCAACACTAACATCTCATAGGGGGCTGGAGAGAGCTGGGTTTGGAGGAAAGGACAGCAGCATCAAAAAAGAGAGAGGAGACAACGCGAGGAGGACAGGGACATCTCCAAATGCAAATGCAAGGTGATGCAGAAGGAAAGGCGATCTTTTCCTTCAGAAATCCCTGCCTGGGGTTTGCTCGGTTCAGCAGAGTGCTGGGCATAGAGCTGAGCTCTCGGCAGCTACACGTCAGAGCAGCTCAGCTCCATGAGTCTTGGCTGTGGGTCTCATGCATTCGTTCATCTCAAGTCTTTCATTATGAATACCTGAATGGCGAAGGATGCTGCAGGCATTCCTTATTAAAGTTGTTCCCCTCCACAATATATTTTTCGTGATCTTTCTTAACACTTAAGGGATGAAGAATAAAATTACTCTGCATTTCCCCAAAGAGGATCTCAAATAATTGCAAATCTGTAAAGTCCTCCTAACGCTTACCCCCGGCAGATGGGCATCATAACGGTTACACACAAAGAGAGGGAAGCCCAGAGAGGTTTGGTGAGCTGCCCAGGACAACGCTGTAAGCCAGTGTCAAAGTCAGGCTAGAAATCCATCTTTCCCTGCCCTCTTACATAGGGACGTTTCATCATTTTGATCTCTTTTCAACCTTTTGTGGCAAAACACAGTATCCAAATTCCACCCCAAGGAAGAATTAAAGAAAACCCAACACAACACTAAGTGTTATCCCTTTCCGTGGTTCACATGCTGGCTCTTCCCAGACCGATCACCTCTGCAAAAGAGCACCTGCCTGCTCTGACAAAGCCAGCTGCTAATTTCACTGTACTTTGGTACAGATTTTCATAAATCCTTCGCTTGCTTCTTTTCTTTTTCTTCCTTCCTTCCTCCAGGGCTGTGTCCTCGGGAGCTGTTCCTCTGCTCTGCCCAAACCTGCTGCCTGCACCCCTGTCAACACTGATCAGTGCAAAACACAATGAACCGGACTTGAACCCAACATGAACTTGTCCAGGTTCCCCAGGCAAACAGCATGTCAGCGAGACGTGTCCTCAACGTCCTGATCTAAAGGATTGTGAAAACAGCTAGAGAAGGTGTTGAGAAACAAAACCGCAGGAGGCTGAACAGGGAAACAGATCTCGCACCGGAGCGCATCAGAGTCGGAGAACTAAACCGTCTCCTCCTTGTCTCTGTGGGCTGCGCTACCTTAGCAACAGCTTCGTCTTTAGAGATATACGGCCAAATTCAGACCTTCATGAGGGCTGTTCTGCTTCTATTGAAGCAAAAGTGACCACTAGCCCCACAACACTTGCTGATTGCTGGTGTTGGACCAGACAGCTTCATGTCACCAACACATTTCCTTCCTCTCCCAAGACACAGAACGAGGGATGCAGCCGCCTGTCATCACCCCACTTGATCAACCAGCACCCAACCGTGACTGCAGAAAGGACTACCTGGTGAAGACCCGCTGGACAGCACCTACGGGCACCCTTCAGAAATGTCACTCTCACGTTGCTAACACTGCTTCTGTTCGGATGTCAAGTTTTCTGCATCACTTCAGTTGCCTGCCAAGAATTAAAACAAACTGCTTGCTTTTGTAGGCAGTTCTGGCACAAACCTGCGACACTTCCAAAAATCCCACCAAGCCGTTGTGACAAAGTTAGCCAACAAACAGCACGTAACATAACCTGAAATCACACAGCCCAAATGGGTATTTCTGACCCCTTAACGTAGTTTCCAAGGTAAAATGAGGAACTGCCACTTCCACACTCACTTCATCACCGCAGCTAAAACTCTGCAGGGCAAAGAAAACAGGGTCACCACATTGGTTGACCAAAGAGAAGACACTGCATGGCCTTGTGTCAGCTCTGCTGAGCTGGTGGCTGGAGCTCCTCCAAGCCAAACACCTGAAAACAGCAGGACCGATTGGGTGCTCCAGTCTAGCCCAGCTTTCTTGCCATCCGAGAAGCCGCAGAGAAAGCAAGAGAGAGGATTCTCTATCGAGACAATCCGATGTAGACACCATCTTTCCATCCAACTTCCGCCAGCAATTTGTTCAAGTTCCCCATTTTTTAAGAAGAGGGATATTGCCACTTCCTCACCTCAGAAAGCCGTCATGGTGCTTAGTTGATGATGGGGGTTTTGGTCTCTGAGAATGTGGATTATAGGAAGTACCCAAAATTACTCTTTCAGTTTAAGCCTTTGTTCTCAGAAAAGAAGAAAAACCCTCCTGTGAGGAGGACAATCAGATCCACTGGCTCGCAAAAAAAAAAAAAAAATACATGCTAGGACTTCACTTTTGCTCATTCCAAGTAAAGCATTATAAACTTGGAATTAAAGCACATCTGCTCTTCAGTTTCTATGGTGCTTTATTTTGCAATTTCACCTGGAAACGGAGGCATCAGAACTGCTTGTTTCCATGACGTTTCTGGAGCAGTGGTAAAACCAGGTCTGGTCCAAGGCTTTTAGGAGAAACCTGTTAGTGTATCCAAAACCGAGCGTAGCAACAGAGCCAATACCATACCCGAGCCCAAATGCATCACTGTGTTGTTTCTTGTCTCACTGCAAGACAAAGCATGGGAGGCTGAAATAGGAGAAAAAAATTACTTGTGCGTGTAAACCAAGAGCAATCACATTTTCCTAGAGTTTGGGCAGGGCATCTCCATCTACAGAAGTAGATTTTCTTTCCTCTAAGCAGTCAAAGTGCTTTGACCCCAACTCAGAGCTTTGGAGAAGATTTAAATACAACTACATCGCTTCGCTGCTAAAATTGCAGGGTATATATCACCACTTCTCTGTATGTCAGAAGCCAAGCAGCCTGCTATGTTAACATTGTAAGATGTTAATTAAACCAGAACGGTAGATAGGTACTTACTGGAGATGATGTGCCAGTTTTTCTGCGAGGTTAAGGAATTGCATAATTATTTGCAGCAGCTGAGTGGCGAATGCCTGACATCCTGCTTTACCACTGACACCAAATGTCACAACCTCCTTTTAAAACAAAGAATCTGAAGGATATTTCCTCTGAAATAAACCATGCTGTCCATAGTCAGAGGGCTGGATGGAGTAGGTGACATATTCTAAGGTTCCTCTACGGACTGGACTTTGAATAGTGTTGCAAAAAGAACTGCACACCTCTTGTTTGGCTGTGTCAGTGTAAATTGTTTGGTTCAATTGCTGTAAGTTGTAGTATTTCTTCCTGTAGCATTCAGCCACCACCAAAGCAAAACATTTCAATGACTTCAACTTGAATTTTTTTAAGCATTTGCATTCCAATCGAAAATTATAAAAAAAGGAATACTAAATTTTCTCATGGAGTGAAAACACCACTGTTTGTCCAGAGACAAACTCACCTTCCCCATACAAAAGGTAGTCCCTGTATGAGGTGTTAAGGCATGTCAGACAACTGAGAGCTTGCAGTCAAGGCTGCAACCACTCCCCTGCTCCACTGCACAGCACCAGCAGCTTTTGTTTTGGTGTTTTTTTTCCCCCTGTCTGCAGCTGTGCTGAGGAGCTTATAACTTCCCTGAAAATAATTCTGCAGTCATCTCCGGATAAATACGCTTCCTGCTGGTTACACGTTCAGCAGTGCAGATACAGGCGGATTGGAGATGTCAGCATCCACACGTGCAGGAGGCAGAGGGGACCTCAGAGGCTTGCTGATGAGATGGGCATCCTTTCCCCCAGGTCTTCTCCTGCGCAGACCAGGTGAGGAGCCACCAAGAGCTGCTACTCCTCAAGTACAGTTCAGTGCTTTGGAAATGAAAGCCTCAGCAAGGAGCGAATGTGTTTGGTGGTCCTGCAAACCAGTCTCTTTGCACCTAGAAGGGCACCTGGGAGTTAAGCTCTTGGTGCACCTTAAGTAAGGATGGGTGCCTGGCATGTGTCACCGCACACTCCCGCACAGGAGTGAGAAGGGAGTGATCTCCCTTCATCCCCCTTAAGACAACTCTTTATCCCCCTCTGAGACAACACATCTCTCACCCAGCCAGGCAAAGGAGCCCAAGACCTCCCATGTGCCCGCACCCCAACACAAACACCAACCATTTTCTCATGCACACATGTTTTGGAGGTGAGAATTTTCCAGCTCTTAATCAATCAGTCCTCTCCTAATGAGCACTTAGCATGCAAATTACCTTTCCTAAAGGCCACTTTGCAGAGAAGGGTTTCCTGTTGCTATCCAGTCTGTCTCTGCTGCCTTCCAGGAGCTCATAAAACAATTATTGTCCTGCTGCATTGTAGCCTCAGCTATGGATGCAAGCAGCTCATTAGATTGATTGCTTCCACAATGCCCAATTAACCCACTCACTCTGCAAATGATTGACTTAATCAAAGGCAATTAGTGCTTGAATGGCTACATCAGAGAGAAAGCCAGGATTTAGTAGATGATTGTGATAACACCTTACAGACATCTCCTTGGCCTTCTAAGGGAAAACATCATCATTAATGCTCAGCTCAGAGCTAGAAGTACCTGAAACCTTAGGTCGGTGGTTTTAGGTGGCACAGAAAACACAAGGCAGTAGGAACACATACATTTCTCTTTACTGATAAAGGGAACAATGCCACATGCTACTCCTAAGGGGAACTTGAAAAGCATTGATGTTCCCCTTTTCCCCCTCTTCCTGCTCATGCAGGACTGGGAGCACCAACCAGTTGAACTGACCTCAATGACCAACGGTCACGAAATGGTGACTTTCATCCCTGACAGCTTTAGACAGTCAGACGTACAAGGTTGTCTCCCATTACCAATCCTCCCAGCAAAGTCAAGCGTGTTTTACAAAACCATCTTCAATACTGATGTCTTGCAAGGCGTCTTCTCCCACAATGTAAAAAAGCCACTCAGAGAGATCAGATTTGGAGGCAGTACTGTGGCTCTGTAGAAATACAGATGTCAGTGTCCCCAGTGACTGTTTTCCCTCTAGCCAAATCACCCAAAACTTGCACAGCCAAGACAAAGCCTCACCATGGGAAGGTCAAGGAGAGCAACCCATGCCACCTAAAACAGAGGACAGAGACCATTTTAGACCATCCTTAGAACAACTTCGAGGTTGAAGCCAAGCACGGAAAACAAACGTGCCAGATCACTGCAAAAGACATTGCCATCTTGCTTCATCTTGAGCAACAAAGCCTTTGAAATGGAAAAAGTCAGCTACCCAGCTGCTGGGATCAATGCGTGAAATGGAGCCAAATATATCATCTCTATGGAAAAAACATGGGGCTGAGCTTAACAACACATCGAGGTCCTGAGGTTGATGGAAAGAAGATTAGGTCTGTCCCCATATATAGGCATGTGGTATTTAAATGCAAGGTCAGTCCCTGCGTTTCCAGTCCCTTTTAATGTCATCGTGAATACACTTGCATCGCTGGCTCACAGCTGAAAATCCAAATTGCTTCTAAGCAAAGCCCCAATAATAAAGCTGAAATCCATTAAGCCTGTGATGTTTGCCACTATTTAAATGTGATTAAAATCGTACATGACACCACTAAGCCTAACAGTCAGAAAACACTCCCGTCAGGTCTGATGTTTCCCGGCATAATCCAGACCCCCCTTCTTTCACCGGCTTGTCAGCTAAAAGGGGCCATAATAAGAGATCATGTACCTAATCCAGCTTCCTAAGCTGTTTTTAACTGGTTTCTTTAATCACATGTTATGATTCCCTACAGAGTAGCTCTCAGGTGACAAAGACATTAATACAGTCATTCATACTCCCAGAAGGTATCTCGGATGGGATCACATCGCCCCTTGCGCCGACTGAGTGCAGCAGAAACGAGACACACGAGGTGCCTCCGCGGAGCGCGGGGAAGCCGTCAGCGCGATGAAAGGTGGGAAATCAAGGTAGCAGGAGGTGACCACCTCTGGGCAAGCAACTGCAAGGTAAGGTGGTGCACAGGACACTCGCCAGAGAAAAAGACACCTTTTAGTAGGGTGATTCTTGATCTCCCAGTGAGCACTCGCCTCCCCTGAAAACGCTGCATGGGAGCGAATATCAGGAGAAAACACCGAAGCCTGCAATTCCCAAGTCTTCACCTGACTGCTGCAGGCATATCAGGTCTGGTGTGCACCATAGGGAACCCAGCCACATCCTCCCTTTTACCAATTTATCTTATAATTGACCATCGATAGAGTACAACTTCCATGGTAACTTAATTATTGAGCAAGTGTTTACATATTAAAGATAAGACAGTAGCTGGCTGCTGCAGTGCAATTCGATTGTATCTGCTGGGAGACGTTAAAACCCTCTGCTACAGAAAATGTCTTTACTGGAAGTCTTGCACGTGCGTTACTGAGAATTGAATGTGGAATCTAATTTTACTTGGAAATCAAATGCTTCCTCTTCAAGTGGCATCCCCACATGCCCACCTGGGAGCTGCTGGCTGCTCAGAGAAAAAAATCCAGTTACAGGTAAATAGCCTTCAGGTTTTGATCTTTTGAAGCCTGTCTTTTATTATAAAAAGGCAGAGGAAAGCTGAGAGGTTCCCAGTGCGATGCTTTTCCCATTTACCAGCACTGAATGCACTCAAAGCCTGATTTAGCTGCAAAGCTGGGCAAGAAAACATTGAAGGACAGGCACACAGTACTAAGCCATAATAATATCCGTACAGCAGCGCGCTGTCAGAAGCTGAAGTTTGAGAGCAAAACCACTCGCAAACCAGAGACCAGGATGCTCCTTGGGCAAGACACAAACACCCCGAAAAGTCCTTGCTGCAGCCATTGCAAGTTACATGCACAAAAGCTGCACGGGAAGAGGTACTGCAGCTTTCTCACTCAGCACCTGGAGGAGCTGCTGCCATCCCATATCTAACCCACCCCTGCCCAACGCTGCCCACACACAGAGCTGGTCCTGCCTGGACCTCTGAAGGGTGAGGGAGAACCCACCTACAGCCTCACATGCAACCACGACGACTTTTATAGAGAAAGCAAAGAGGTGAGACACCGAAAGACTTGGGGATGGAGAGCCTTTACACCCTCAACGTGCACTGCAGATGGGCTATGCCAACCCATGTGCTGCTGAGGCTTCAGCTCGAAACAACCGCAAAGCGCCAGGAACCACCTGAAGGTCTGGATTTCTTACAGGCATCCTGCAGAGCCTTAAACCACAGCTATGGGATCAGGCTAAGATATCCTCCAAGCCCTGAATAATTTTAGATGGGTTTCTTACCCACACCATTAAATAAAATCTCAGCCTAGGCAGCTGCTCACATAGATCCATCCAAGCAAGGATGACGTTAATTTAATCCCCCAACAGAGCTTTACACAAGTCAGCAGAGGAGTCGCCACCGACTTCAGACGGGTTTAGGACCCTCTCTCTGGGGCATCCCGGAATAAAGCATTCCCCCCACGTAAGCAGCATTGCCGTACAACCATAAATCATGGAAACCTGTCCTTGCACGCACATAAAATTCCTTTGTTTGCTTTGGAAGAGAAATCCAAATGGCTTCAAGCACATCTGCTGGGGTGCTAACAGCTCCTGATCATCTATTATTGAGTGTTCAACACATTTACAGTCAAAGCTATTGCTTTATGACGGGAATGGAGAATTTTTTAATTTAGGACTCATTCCCTTCCCGGCTGCTGGTTTTATAGCTGTCCCAGAAATCAGCTCGCATAGGATGCTCCGGCAGCTGTGGTATCAAGGGAGGGGCGTTCAGCAGCGCAGCCTCAACCTCCAGGTTGCATGAGGCAATTTGCACATAAAACTATCACCCCCTGTTCCCTGGAGCAGTGCGATCCCACTTCATGAACTCCTGTAATTATATAAATCAAGGCTAAATTCTAGCCAGAATAAATCATTGACCAAAACTCCCATTGACTTTGCTACGCTAAAATGTCTTCTTCCAGCCTCTGCAACGCATGAAAGTTTGAAGTTCACACCCCACTGAGCAGCCTTCTTGTCTTTTAGGTATTTTGGGGACATACTGTTTGTTACTGACGTGCCACACAATCACTTCCCTCAAGGGCTGCTCTGGTTATGAAAACAGACCTGGCTCATCTAGGTAGCTGCTGTGTGTGCACCTCAACTGCAGCCATGTTTTTAAAACCAGTCCTATTTAGTCAGCTGGGGAGGCACCTCCCAGCCCAATTTCACTGCTGCATCGGAGATTTCAAGGTGAAAACTCAGGTGAGCTCGCTACAGGGGGAAAATGCAGATGAAGACGGGCTGGTGTCGGTCAGAAAGATACATCAGCAAACGCTCGCGCTTCTCGGTTGAGTTTGATCTAAGGCTCAACTACATCTTTGGCAAACTCCAGAAAAAGACATGACCTCACTCCGGAAAAATGTTCTTCATCTGGTGAGAGACAGAAATTGCCTGGCCCTGTGCAGGTCTCCAACGTAAAATGGATCTTTCTTTAATAGAAATTTAATTAGGCTAGGACGAGTTGCCATGAAGCCAGCCTTTCCCATGTACTTTGTTATCATATTGCTTCCTAGTCTCTCCCTTCTCATTAGCAGAAGAAAGATGCACCAGCCTTTTGGTCCTGTGTCACTACATGGGGAACATGAACGTGCACAGTATAAAAACACCGAGAAACACCAGGAGATCCAGGGCACCGAGAACTACCTTCATAAACCATTAGAAATAGAAAGCGATGGTATCCCTATCCTTTCCTTAAATGTTTGTTATCAAAAACATGGAGAACCAGCCTGATACTTCTCTTTAGTTCCCTCCAATTAGTATAGATCCATTTATTGACTGTAAACACCCAAGGTTACAGGAACTGGCAGCCTAAGCAATGTCAAAATATAGTATTTCAAGTTGATTGACCTCAAATAGGGAAAGCTCAAGGACAGGAGTGACTCATACTAGTTATAGCTGGGGTGTTTCATACACTTACTGATCTTATAGCCTATACTCACCAGGTGGACTGACTCTCCCAGGGGCACAACAGCTCGGGGCATCTCCAGGGAGCATCCAAAGCACATCCCAAAACACAGGCAGTGCATTCAGCCACCAAGGGAATCCAGGGGCAGGAGGGTCTCAGACCATCTCACCCATGAGAAACTGTCTGAGTTCAGCAAACACAACTGACCTCAAATTGACCACAAATGAAATGTTTTTGATTTGAGTTGACAAATGTAAATATTTCTGTTTAAGGATGATGCAAAATGAAACAATGTTTCTTAGACGTGCTTTTTGGAGGGGAAAAAAAAATAACCAAACATTTTGCCCTAAGTGCTCACATGGAGGAAAAAAAAAGACCAAATCCCAGTTTAAAATTTCACGGGCCAGCCTTTACCCCTTTTGGTAAGGCTCACTCCCACGCCACTCCGCCTCCCCTGCAACGAGCATCGCTGCTGCTTTACTCTTCACGCAAGAGCTGCTGCTCTTTGGCTAATTATAGAAGCTTGGATTAGAGCTATGCTGAAGGCAGCTTGACAGAACCAGCTGTTAAAATTACAGCTGGATCCTAAACTAGCTGTGAACATCCAGCTTTAGCTCACGGTGGTGCTCCCCCCTCCCTGGAGCCGGCTGCCAACGCCTTGCTTGGCCGACTGCTCCTCCTCCTCCACCGCTCCAGCTCGGACCCACAGGTCCTCGCCTGCCATTTTTGGCTGCCTAAATGCTTTTCTGCTTTAGGGGAGCTGAAGACATCAGTGTATTTCTCTTTGCTAGATGTTTTTCTTCCTACAGCAGCTATCTGTAAGAGGAATATTGATTTCTCTCCACCCCGTCACTGGGTCACTGCAACGTCCACGAATTTCCTGGAAAGCGTAACAGCAGCCGCTGGCCTCTCGCCACAGCCCAGACAGGTGGAAAAAAATAAAAACGCACCAAAGTTATCTCTAAAAGAAAAGCTTTTGCATTTGGAGCCTTTTCCTTTGTCCTCTGGTGGTGACTTTGTGCGGTGTCTCCTTAGCAAGGCTGGGAAACGGCACAGCATCTTCCTTTGATTTTAATGGAGCCTCACGAGGCGGCGGCGCTACTTTTTCGGAGGGGCTGCACTGAGTCTGAATCAGCACTTCCAAATGCTACCGGAAGGCACTGACAGGCTGCTCCGGGTCCTGGTCATATGATGTCCGTCCTGCTGAAATATCAGCGCATCCTGGCACAGGAACGATGCCACGTGAGGGTCCCTGTCACACGCCTGCTCCCCTTGCAGGAGGAAAAAACAATAATAAGACAAACACACTGCGATCTCCCCTTGCATCCTCCTCCCTAGTTTAGTTTGTTGAACAGCTCTTCGATGCGCCTTGTCTTTACTGCAGTAAAGTCCGTGGTTGATGTTTAAATCGTTGGTACGGTAAAGTCGCTACACGGAGCGAGGGCTGAGCGGGACCCGCCGCAGGCAGCTCTCCAGGAGGACCCATTTTCTCCACTGCCTCGCCTGGACCCACGGCTGGTGCTGCCGCGGATGCCGTTAGTCCGGCCGGGGATTATATCTGCTGCTGGTTTCTTGAGTGGATGTTTTCAAATGGCTCCCTTTCCTTCCAAGGCAACTTGGCTCAATATTTATTCACCCTGGAGACACGCAGTTGCGTGAGTTTTTACCCTGCTCCAGATGAGGCTGCAGAGAGCCGGAGAGGTGACCTGCACAGCATCACCCCCCCATCTGCTTCCCGCAGGAGCGGTGTCAGGGCACGCCGAGGAAGAAGCAGTCATTTGTTTTAAAGCAATGACTACAAACCTCCAAGGAGAGGATGGGGAAAGGTTTCTTGGAGCAAGTCCTGACAGGGAGTTGTGTTAAATGCAGGATCATACTGGGAAGACATAAAAAGGAGACTGAGCATCAGCAAACGGTGTCCTGTCTGCTGCAGCTGAACATACTTTTCCATAGGGTTTCTTCCTTCCTCCATTTCAATTTTTTCCAGAGCCTTTCAACTTAATCTATTCCCCTAATTAGACAAAAATTTGGGGGGAAAAAAAGAAAAGAACCCCAGCCCTTAGTCCCCCTTTTTGTTACCCAAAATCCACAGCACAAGCACCGGCATGTGGGTGCAGACGCCAGACCTCGCACCCACACTCTGGGGCATCGCGCCCTGCCCTGCTCCCCCGGCTGCAAACACCGCACCTGATGCGTGCCAGGCGGCTGCGCTGGCAAGGACCAAGCCCCAGGGGCTCGAACCCACCGAGCGAGGCACGCCAAGCCCAGGACCACGTGTGCTCTGAAGAAGCACCATCCCCACAGTAAGTGACATGTCTAACAGCTCTCTCCAGCCGCAGGAGAGCCCACCCAGGGGTGCGGGGAGGCAGTGCCTGGGGACCAGTGCCTGCCGAGCCTGGCTCCCGGCGTGACTCAAGTCCCGGCCGGGGGCTGATGTCAGTGCCCAGAGAACAGAAGCCCTCTCTGTGGCTCCGGCAGCAGGAGAAGGAGGTTTCTGTCCCCAGCAAGGTTGCTCGCTGGAGGGATGCTCATGCTTTAACCCCCTCCTGACAACAGCACATCAGCCTCCAGTAACCTTGGTACTGGCTTGGGAGAACTGCAGGGTTTGCAATTTCCATCTGGACACTCACATATGCACCTCTCTGCTAAATGCTTTTGGATTATAACCTCTCTGGACAAGGGCTGCTTTTTCAGTGCATCCGTACAGCACCCAAAGCACTGGATGCAATCTGCACATAGTGCTCTTACACACCCTTGAAATGCAAAAATGCTCCTACACTCCCTTGAAATGCAAACAGCGATGAGATTTGCATCCTTTTTGGAGAGGGTTAGAGCCCTGCTGCCAGTTAGCTGCCATTGAGCCTGCCCTCCCGCATCCCTCCCTGCCACCCTCCCCGCTGCTCCAAGGACCACGAGAGATGTGTCGGCAGAGCTTGCACAGCACCAAGCTCACGGCAGGCTGCAAAACTCAGCCAAGAAGCCAAATTGCCTGGTACGGTCCCTGCGTGCCGCAGGCTGCGGTGCCAAATTATTTTATACTCTGGGACAGTGAGATGGGGCAGAGGTCCACGCCAAAGAGGTGCAGCATCCCTGCGCCCTGGGCTCCTCTGTCAGACATAAATCCAGCCGCCTTCTGAGGTCAGTCCTCATCTCCAGCTCCCCCAGGGTGCAAACACAAACTGCAAGGGGGTATCAGTGCCAAGCAGAAGAATTGCTCGTAGTTTCAGCTGGGGAGAGTGAAAATGCAGCCAGACTTTGGGAGCGAACAGCCAGTATCTTAGAGCCAAGGGCAGGATCGAGCGCAGAGATTTGTAACACAATTTTGCTGAAATCCAGTAAGAGTCAAACCTGGTGCTTTGGTTCAGCCAAATACCGGAACTGGCTGCTGGGAATTTACTGGAAACTGCGATTTAACAGAAGGCACCAGTGATGCAATCCTAGCGTGCACACCAAGAACCAGCACACACTGCAGGGAACTGGTGTCACGACTTCCTACCACAAAACATCTCCTCTTTCACATCCAAATCTCTGCTTCACAATAGTCTACGTGAACGTTCAACAAAACACTGGGCTACCCTGAGTTTTGCTGCTTTTTAGCCACACAACTATTATTTTCTTATTTCCATCTCTAGGTCTATGATCTGCTTAGATCCCTCTAAGCCGGGGCTAAAAGGATGGTACCAAAAAGCACCTCACAGCAAGGGATGCTCTGCAGATCTCGCGTCAGCCGCATCTTTCCGACGCACGCTGCAGCCCTGCATCATGAAAACAAGTGCTTCCCATCAAAGAGGGATAGTGGCAGAAAATGCCGGAGCTTCTCTCAAAGCCCAGCTCTGATACTTGAGCCTTTCAAGCATCAGAAGATAATTTAATCCATTTTACAACTAGCATCAGATAACAGTGACATTGAAAAGCGGTCGGAGCAAAGCAGCAACTCCTCTTCGAGGCTAATAAGTAGAAATAAATTAACTGGTTTCTTTATATTGAAAATTCCTTTCTATGGACTAAGACCAAGGCCTGCTAAAGGTTTTGACAGCTCTGTTTGCCCATCAGCCACATGTGCATTGAGGTTAAATAGAGATTTACACTCACAGAAACTCCTGAAAAACTCAGACCTTTGGATCGAGATTACAGATGTAGCCAGTAGTTTCAGAAGTTCGACTCAAAAAATGTCAGAAGAGCCAGTTATAATTAGGCTTTTCCTCAATTTCTATATATGGTGTAAGTCACTGGCATTATGGGAAATGCGCCAGCCAAAAAACAAAATGAGGGGAAAATAAACTCTTTATTTCTATGGTACTATTCACTTTACAGACTGTTTACTTTACACATAATGCAGGCTGGGCTTTAAAGGCAACTTATAACTTTGCAGCATTATGTGGCTCTAAAACTTTTATTCTGGTATTCAGAGTCTAATGTGACTTAATGTTTATAGAATGACATTTCAAGTCTCTCTGCTGTCACCAGAAATGCCTCCATGGCCATCACTAGGTTTTGGGGAAGGCTTTGGGTACATTAATACAAACCATTGCAAAGATTTCTCCACTGCTCAAAAGACCAAACAGGTAGCGGAGATTATAAACCGCCTTTTCTAAACGAAGTGCTTATGGCCCAATTACAAACCGCTCCGAGCTGCTATTGCAAAGCCAGTCACGTTAGTCAGCAGATCTGCTCCGGGACTGAACATTCACAGGAGCTGCCCCCGGGTTTGTGCCGCAGCCCCTCCAACAAAGGGCAGGCAGAGCGACAGCGGCTCCGCTCAGCCCCGCGTTGACACCAAAGGCTATTTTTATCATGAGGAGATGTTGTAAGTGCGTAGGGGACTGAGGGAAGGGAGAGAAGGTGGAAGGGGGAAAAAAAAAAATGCTGAAGTATTTATATACCTTGTCAGGTCATATGAGAGACCCGTGCATTGCCCCGCACCATGGCCAGGTACACCCGCCCTCGCACTGGCAGCCACGCCGGTGTTCAGGCACAGCATGGAAATGATGGTAGATTATTTCAGACACACACCAAACCCATACCAGCCAAATGCCCCCCACCTCCCGAAAGGCAGCGGGATGCTCCTGCGCACACCGGTGCACCCCGTGTCTCGCGAGGCTCTGCTGCCGAGGAGTGAGCTGGGCAGGTAACCTTGTTCTGCACCACCACGGTCTCCTACAGCGCACACCGGAGCCCCCCCGGTCAAAGCCCAGCAAGTTGCTGCCGATAAGCCTAGAAACGGTTGCTTTTATCACGTGGTTTCTCTTATTGCTCTTGAGAGCTTGGTTTCCTAAGGAACCAAAGCTTATGTGAGCATCGTCCGTCCATCTCCCCCTCTGGCTTCTCAGCATCTTGGACAATTTCAGCCAGCTGTAGCTCCCTGTAGTTGCTAAACACTCCACTCTTTCTTGCTTATAAAGCAATGGGATAATTCACAGGCTTAAAAGTCAGCCTCACCCCTGCTTTTTGCAGAACCACCCCTGTAGCGGGGTGCTGCCTCTTTTTTCCCCGAGGGGCCGACATCTGCCTGCTCTTACCTTACACCCAGCTGTACTGCCATACTGCTCTGCATTGGCACAGAGCTTAGCACAGCACTTAGCACAGCATCACCTTGGCCACCCACAGATCTTCACCTGGGAAAAGCCAGGAGAGCTTCCCTGGAGTTGGTGGAAACATAAACAGGAACATCAGCCGAGGATGTGGGTTGCATTTGGGGAAAAAATGGCAATGAAATGATTTTCATGCTGGTCTGTATGAGAGAAGCTGAGATGGCAGCTGGGTACCATCCTGGCCACACACATTAGCTGGCTCAAATCATCCCCAGTGCTAAAAGCAGCTCTTGATTTAGCTGATAACGCCTTTGCAAGAATAGAGTTTCGATTCGACTATTTTACTGAACAAGCTTGTCTCGTCAGCAGTTAAAGGATGCTACAGGAAGCATCTATGGCACTTCTCCCCGCTTGCAAGGAGACGGTTTCACACAACAGCTTTGTGTCATCTGTGTTGAGTTGTTCCCACAGTACCATTTCATGAGACGTTGCCAGGGCTTAGCATGAGGAAGGGCATCTCACTACCCACGGCGTGATGCTCTGACCACGGAGCAGGTCTAACAGGAGGGAGCAGACTCCCGTGTTAGTGGCTTTAGACAGCATAAACCAGCACAAGCATCAACAGAGCAACGCAGATTCACACCAGCCAAGGCAGAAATAGGGCAGGGGAAAAAAAAAAAACCCAAACCAACTCCCTTGCCTCTCTTGCACCTCTCATGGAAGTCCAAATCCGGAAACAACCTGCTGCCACAACCTTGATACCACTACAGGGCCCTGAACTGAGACTTTGCACATGTCTCTTTCTTTAAGACTTTTCACCAGCATCAATTTCTGTTTCGCTTCAACCGTCCTTCCCCGCAAGGGAGCTGCAGCCAAGCCTGAGAAGGCTGTATTGCAGGGCAGTGATTTATTGGCACAGGCAAGTATGTGTATGTGTATGTGAAAGGATGCTGGAGAAAACGTCTCTCCTTTGAGCAGCATGCTCTCTTTCACTACTTTATCCCCAGCAGTTTGCAGCATAAAAATCTTGCTGACTGCACAGACGATGCCCCGCTCCCCCGAGCCTGCGGCCCAGCAAGGACCCCCCTCCTCTTCGCAGGGTCAGGGGATGCGATCCCACCCCAGACACACAGCGGGCTCTGCTAGCCCCAGAGCACAGCATTTAACTGGCGATCGCTCCATGGACTCTTTTAGGCTGCTCCAGACAGCTCTAATACCAAATATATCAGGTGAAAGTCCTACTCTCTAAGGCAGAGAGCCACCACCCCCAAGGACAGTGATGGGAGATGAGCTTCCAGTCTTTCCCAAGACCCACCCTCCCAACACCGCAGCACCACCACATCCTTGTAGGGTTGAGATGGGCTCTCCGCTCCTCTGATCCTGGCTGATGGGCACAACCCATCCTTGGCACCACATCCTATCAGAGCAGGCTGTAGCGCAAACGAACTGAACCGTGTCCATGCCCACCTCCCCGGGACGCAGCCCTGCTCCCCTGCAAAGCCCTCTGCTCTCCCCAGCTCCCCTTCCCAGAGCCCCAGGCTGTGCTCTGCTAATAGCTGGGAGGAGGGAGTGCTGCTGGCTGGGGAAGAGGCAGTGTTTTTCCGAGAGATTAAAGACTATAACAGAAATAAGTCAACCTCTCAGAAACTCTCAACATACCACGATTCAAAAATAAAACCATTAGATCGGTCGCTTCTTGTTTCAGCAATTTGACCTTCTGAAATTTTCTATACGCTTTTCTTCCTTGCCCACAAATGAAAAGTTGGCAAATAGTAAGTTTGTAATTCTCTAATTGCATTTTGAAGTTGTGAATTCACTGAAGTTGGCCATTTCCTGCAACAATTTCTGATGAAAAAGAACAAAAAGTGTTTTGCAGGGAAACTCCTGAACACCTTCCCTTTGCCGCAGTTCTGAGCGGCTGCCACCCTGCGGTCTCCCATCTCCTTCCTTCCCCCTGCGCTCTCCTCCTCTCTTTTTGCAGACAACCACGGCTCAGAAGACACCGCTGGCCCGTGGCCACCCATCATCCCACCAACACCACGCAACTGAATCTCCTCTCCCCCGTGCCACGTCCAGCGCCGGGTTTTACTGCATGTGTTTGCAAAGCAAAGGGGATGGTGCAGGTTCACGTATGGCTTCACACTCCCTTCTGCACGAGCACCTCCTTAAAGACCACATGCATTAACATCTTAGCAAATGACACCAGGAGCCCTCAAGCCGATGCTTTATTTCTTTGCTGTGGTTGCCTGGCAGATACCCCCTGGTGCTACGGGCTGCCTGACGTCCAATAAAACCCGTGCCCTTTCAGGTTGCCGTTAGCACTGGTTTGCTCTCTGGGTGCTGCTCAGCCCTGTAATTCAGCAGCATGCGCAGCGGGAGAGAGGAGCTTTGCTTCTGAGGTTGTGAAAAACACACGGCGGAGCCGGTGCCACTCTGACACTCGTAGCTCCCCGCTAGCTAGCTGAAACACAGCAAGAGACAGCAGAGGATGAGCTCTGTCGGTTAAAATAATTGGGTTTTAACTGCAACAGTGCTCACCACTTTGTCTGGTGAGGCCCAAAATAAACTGCGTTACATCACTGTGGGTCAGACCGAACTAGTAACGGTATCTTTCTCATACTGAGAAAGAAGGTATTTATGTCCTGTGCATTTTCTCTAGCCCTCTGCAGTCAGAGCTCCTTCCAACGGTGCAAGTGCAGGGGAAAATTAATTCAGACTGCTGCTCAAATTACGCAACAACCACATGGAATGGAAAGTGCAAATTAAGAGATTTTACTATTTTAGGGTATTCTTTCATGTCTCATAATTTATTTTGCCATCATATTTGCAGACAAATACAAAATAACATATTAGCCAAGTAATCTTTAGGGAGTTGACAGAAGATAGTACAAGCAAATAGGCACCTTCAGACAAATACTACCCTTTATAACTACCCGGGTAAACCTAGAGCTCACCCAAATAATGACAATAAGATCTAGTCCATAGTGCTATAAATACAGCAATACATGCCAACAGAGGCTAAAGCCCCAATCATCTTTGACTTTGCTAATACGCCCAAAATCTCGCCTATATTTTCTAGCTCTCAGTTGCTCCAATGGAAGCTCTCAGGCCATCTAAAGTTGCAATAACACCATATTACTTCACTCTGCCATCCAACAGGCCATCCCACCCAGCTATATAACTACCAATCAAATAATCAATGCCTCCTCCAACTTCCACCCCAAAGGATGGGGTTTAAATCTTCAGCTGGTGGAAATCTGAATTCCTCCACCATTTTTATGGGACCTATGACAATTTACATCAGCTGAGGAGCTCCAGCCTCCCATGACTAAAGAATGAAAGCAGGGATGCTTGTTGGCATTTATTATCCTTCTCCCTTGCAAATGATGCATTCCCATCCTGAATGCCTTTGGGAACCAAATGTCTCACCAGAAAGATATGCAACAGCATCTGCCGTGAGCAAGGGAAAACCGGTGTTCCCCAGTCCTACTGCAAGGGAATTGTACTGGTGTGCAGAGCTGGTAGCAGCACTTTTTATCAGCTGTACCCTACTGTGAATCTTCTCCTGTCCCTGACTGCTCCTCCACCATCTATCCCATGGATAGGTGCTTTCACGGTCTTAACGGTGAAGTTAAACCATTTTTCCTGACAAGCATTAAGAGATTAAACACCTGGTGTTAAGAGCTCTCCCACTTCATTTTCTAATGTTAAAGCAAAGACCCAAAGATGTGTTAACCCTGCCCACCACCCCTCCCAGGCTGGGCTTCGGCTCCTCCCAGGGCACCGATTCCTCCTCCTGTCACCCCGGCGGTATCGAGATGGGTCCATCAGGAGCCAAAGCCAAGTTCACAAGAGCAAATGACTCCCTTTTGCTCTCTCTTGGCCACATGCACGTCCCGTTCTCTCATCTGTGGCCTGAGACGCATTAGAGCAGCTGCACCTTGACCAGTTTATAATATCATAATGCTCCAGCTCGGCAAACACTCATTCCCTTTTGCTTCCTCCATGCCTCCCTTGGATAAAATAAATCCATTTGATTAAGAGGAATCAAAAGCACCCATATGAATTAACTTTTAGCAGGACTTTTGGAAAGCATTGCCATAACTGCTGCCTATCAACAGAGGGGGAAAATGTCCAAGCTTCTTAAAATTGAACAAAATGTTCCTAAAAATTATCAAACCTTTCAATTGCCTTGAGATCCAGATCCAGACTTTGATGGCAATTACCACCATCCTCTATTTCTAGGAGAATTCAGCACCCGTGCCTATTAAACTCTGTTAAAAGGGATAATTAGCTGGAGACTGACAGTAATTCCACTAGTGGAAGGGATGTGAACCACGATGTTAATCGGGATTGCTGGGGTGTAAATAATGTTTTGCTTCATAAAGTCTGGCTAGGACAAACAAATTATTTAGCTCTCATGCTACAGCTGAATTAAGAGCTCAAATGTATAAAAGGGTGTTTCTAAGAATTGATAGTGGATCACCGAAGCATTTAATCACTGTTTTACTAATCTCCCTGCACTATCTGAACTCAAACTGACTCCTCACACTAAAACCAATGGTGCTAATATACTCATTAATGATGGCTCTTTTGGAGGAATGAAACCATCAGAGTTTGAAAAACTAACTGGGGGCAGAGGAGCTGAAAGCTGTGAATAGCGCATGGGCTTGTGCTCCAAGGCTTCCTGGGGGAGCAAGAAAACCTCTAAAAACACCCTTACAGGAATTTCCACTGCAATCTTCTACCACAGGTAAGCAGCTGTGACTACACATATAACAGCACATCCCTGAGAAGGGACATCTGATGCAGGGACTGAACCAGGACCCACGGATCTATGGCCACAGCTCCTCTCCAGGGTGAGGCTCGAGGGCTGGCTTCAATGCTCAGCGCTGCCCACACCGGGGACTTCTGCACGTCCAAAGTGTCTTTGTTCCCCAATTCTGGTTCTGCTACCTTGCATCGTTCTGTATCTCACGAGGCAGATGTTTCCCATCAGTTCAGGGGCTATGCAAGACCTTTCGGGGCAGCTTGTTGCCTTTGCATCCCACACTACCTCTTATTTGTGCTCTTCACCAGCAGCTGAAGAGTTTGCTGCATCCTCCTGCCAGGCTTCCCTGTATGACCATCTCAGCTCTGACCTGCGCATCTGACACTCCTGTCCCGAGACTCATTTCTCCTAAGTCTGTCAGTTTGGCTGTGATAGTTTCTGCTTGGCATCTACAGGCTCCAGATAGCCTCTCCCCAAAGGATTTTCTGAAAGACATTGAATTTCTGACCAGGGTTTTGTCAAGCTGCCTGGAAAAGGATGTTGCTCAGAACTACTCAAAGATAGCATTTTCTTATTTTTTATGCAATTATTGAACAAATATCAGAATGCAAAATTGCCCCTGGGATTGGAAAATGGAAATAAGTCTTTCAACAAACATGAGAAAATGGATACCGATGTCTCTATTAGCAACAAAATGTTTCATGCTTAGAAACTGGTAATCTAACACCTCTCCAGGGAATTCAGAATGGTGAGAAAAATGGTCTAGAATTAGAAAGAAAAAGAGATATACATACATTCAAGTGGATGTGCGGCGGGCAGGAGGGCATCCTTGTGTCGGTGCGTTCACAGGCAGTTCTGGAGGTCATTAGTGGAAAGCAACATCCCAGATCCTCTGTGGTTCCCAGCTGTGCTGAGCCCAGCATAATCAGGCACAGGAGGTCCACCCCACGCAGGGTGCACCCTCCAAACCGCTGGTGTGGCCACTAAGCTGTATCAACCCCCACAAGCAGTGAGAAGGGCAGAGCCGGGACACTCGGTCCGGCTGAGCTGCTTCTGCAAGCACCAAGCTCCAGCCTGTCTTGGAGGGCTCATGGACAGCGCGGTTCAGACCAGCTTGAATGGCACTGGTCTACACCAGCTGGGCAAACTGGTGGTCCAGCACCACGTACGATACAATGATGAAACACCCCCCTTTCATCTGGGCGATACAAGAACTGTCCCAAGGCACACGGGAACATCTCTGTCAGGGACATGGTTTAGTGGTGGACTTGGTGACGTTAAGTTAACGGTTGGACTCTATGATCTTAAGGGTCTTTTCCAACCTAAATGATTCTATGAATCTGTGATCTCCAGCATGCTGCTTTCCTACAGGACTCAGGATTTTCCCTGGGTTCCCTTCTCAAGCCACAACTGTGGGAAACAACTGACTCCCGGCATAACAGCCAAAGAGCTGAAAACAGCATCATCAACCAAGTTACATCATGCAGTCCGGAAGAAGGAGCGCTGTTAGGCATGGGGTGAAGTACAGGTGTGCAACCACACCTGGGGGCTGTTATGGCTCAGCAGAAGTGAAAAGTTGGCATGCAAGTTTGGTGTGTGTCCCCAGCTTTGTTTTGTTGTAACAACAACCTGGTCATCCTACGGAGAAACCACTTGGCCAAAGCTCCCCTTTGAATTTACTGTGCAGAAGAATCAACAACTGACATCCTGGTTGCAGAGGTCATTTGCACGGCTCCTACGCTGGATTTTAACAATGGTACAATTCTCAGACAATATACAACCTAAAAGCACTCATACACAACCTACAAGATGCCCCCCAGCCTGCCTTCCCTTCCCCTCCTCCTCCTGAGAGCACTGTTCATTTAAAATGGCTTACCCCGTTCTCTTCTCTTCTGCACTGAATGGCTTTTGAACTTCAAAGAGAGGGGAGAAAACCCTATCATTTCACCATGCAGTTAAATATTACGCAGCTGCATTACTGAAGAACACCTACAAAATACACTGCTAAAATAAACTCCCATTTGAACTCTTCCTATAGTATTTTTCAGAGATCTCAGAACATGCTGCCCTTCTTCCCACACGCACTGAAGCACCTACTCCACTTTAACCAGGTACACACTCTTCTTGGAGTCGAAAGGACTAATCATTATGCATTTGCCTGAAGTACCTAGTTGAATCCAGGCTTTTATATCTACAAGTTAGAGTATAAATTGGAAACATTATTCCTGGGTGAACGTTATACACACATTGGCAGATATATTCCAAAATTATCTAAGAAATCAAACTATTTATTGCTACTAGAACACATCCGACTCCAGCAAACCACTTTGAAAATGTAAAAAAAAAGTGTGCACAATGTACTACGTATGATTATGGATACTCCCCACACACTACGTGCATGCCTCATGTATACAAAATAGCAGAGCAGAAATGCTCTAAACATAAATTGAGAATATATGAGATCAGATTTTAATTGCGGTTTTAATAACAGTAAAATGCTGGAGCTACCTGCTTATTATTAGTCTTGAAAAGCAGTATGGAAATAATATCTTAACCTTTCATCTGTAACATGGTCTTTGCTCATAAAATTATCCCAGAGTCATCCAAGCACATAGCTGGTGTCAACTACTTAATATGCAGAATAAATTAAATGCCACTTACATATAGCAAAGAAATACCCAGCTAATTTCATGCACTTTCATGCCGGTCCTTATGCTGGCGCAGCCACACAACAAACACGGTCAAACCCTGCGTCTCCTCTTCAAATTCTGCCTTTCTGCGAGAAAATCATCCAATCCACCGCTCCACAAAACCACCCCTTTGCAAGGCCACCGTCACTCTGCCCATCGTGCGGGGAGTGCTGAAACGAGCCCCGTCACATGTGCTGGGACTTTGCCATTGCAAAACACCGTGCGTTTATTATACTACAAGGAGACCAGGTCCTGCTGACGACACTTGAATTATTGTAGAAAGACAGTAACAGAGATTTGGGAAGAGTGGGGGACCTGGCACACTTATCTACCATTAACCAAACCATGCCTATAATCCTACTTCATCTTTCCAAAGCAAAAGTCACCTTGATGAGACAAACACCCTTATCTCCATTTCAATCCAGTTTCATGCCTCCCGCTATCAGAAAAGAACTCACTGATACTTTATCTGACTTGCTGGTGGTGAACAGCCCATGGAAGTCAACAGAAAGACTCTTGATAACTGATTTATTTCTATCAGGTATTAAAATTTCCAATATTCCTAATCAAATACAGGGAATGCCAGGAGGAATCTTTCCCAAAAGACCACACTTTCTCCTCCTACTTAGCGACATACGAGCAATAATCAATATAAAGAAAATAGAAACAAAAGAAATGGAAGGTGCTGGACATCAAAAAACTTATCTGCCAAAAGTGTCTTTCACTACCTGCAGAATAAGGCTCCTGCTTCTCGCTGTGAATGAACTCTTTTCGTTCGTATTTGGCTCTGATCCACTGTTCCCGCAGCAGTCTGGAAAAAAAAAAAATACACAGAGAAGGAGACATTGTCCAACTTACGCTAAGGAAGAATCCAGAATCATCAATTCTTCAATCAAAATACAAGTGTGATTTAAAAGTCTTCCAAAAATTGCATTGTACAGTCTGGAGTCAAGGGTTTCTTCTGTTTACTGTTGGACAACAATAAATCGTTTCCTCGTACATCCAATTTTATTGGAAACTTATTAAATAACATTTACAGATTTAGCAGAATAGCCCGTTCCCACCCACCCAATCGGCCTCTGTACAAAATTCCCTCAGTATATGAACGATTTTAAACCTAATTTCCTCTCACTAGATCTTTCAGTAAATGGGATCAGTAAAAGAAAAAACCAACAAACTGCATACAAAAGAAAAATCTTTGCCCTGAAGCTATCGCTATAAAGGCAGAAATGGGGTATGCCTTGTGCCATGCGTGTACATGATGGCCTTTCAGCAGTCAGAGCTGCAGAGATACTGACTCTTTGTCGCGCACGGACAGCTATTCAAAGAAATTGCGATATGCCAGGTTAAAATCATACTTGTGATGACGAGGGGAAGCCCAGCCCAAGGACGGGTGACACTTGTGACTCGGTGAACACGGAGCTTGCTGCAGGGTGTCATGTACCTCCCAAACAAGGACCAGCAGGAATTCAAGTGAGAGGTGACCTCTTCAAAATGAAAGAGATGTAGGACAGTCATATCCCAGGCCCTAACCAACCTCTTGGAAGGAACCGGGGTGTAAACGTGAGAACCCACCTGGCAGAGCTCTTCCAAATTCATAGCCTGTACCGCTAAGTCTAAGAAAGGAATCCATATGATGCATGGCAGGACACGTGCCTATTACAAAGTCCTTTACCTCTCATGTTGAAAATTATCCCAACGATTTCTACACCAAGGCCTTAATTTCCAAAAAGGAAAACATACCCCAAAGATTATAAATACTTTTTTTGCTGTTTTATTTTAGCATGACTGCTGGAACTAACGAAGTAGTTTAGATCTAGACTATGCTAGGAATTGCTTCAAACCATTTTTAACTGCACTTAATTCTTAATTGCCCTAGAACCTTAAATAGCCCAAGCAGGCAGAAATCACACGCAGAAATAAAGGCACGTGTCAGCCCAGCTTCACAGCAGACATTCTGAAGTGGCCTACCCCGATGACAGTAAAAGATTCCCCAGCATTGGGTGTGCTCTGTAAAACATATCGTGCTTCAACACATCAACTTCTCTGCCAATGAAAACTGTTGATATGCTTAATTACCTCTTCTTTTTTGCTGACTATGCAAATTTAATGCTATCTTTTCAGCACACACATTCCAGAAATGCTCAAAGAACATATGCGTACTAACATCGCTTATGAAAATTCATCTGCAGGTATGGCAAACATATTCATCAAATCTGCAAGACACTATTCAGTGAGAACTGTGGCTGTAATTGCTTTACTGGCAGTAAAGGAGGAAATAATTACATCTATTTTCTCCCATCCATTGTTTCACCTCCTTGCTTGGGGCACCAGCCTTCTCCCACAAGGCTCAGGGAGCACCACAGCTTCCCTGCACCCAAAACTCAACTGTGAGCTTCTGCTGAAACAGAAATAATGCACCAACTCTGCCTTTCCCCCTTCTGTTCCTGTTTTCATGACTGATCTTTAGTTGTTACACACACATCTGCAAGTTTGACTGTGAACTTTGAAGATGAACACCCATCTCCCTTCTGCTGTCACCCCGTGCTACGCTCTGGTTTGGGTACAACCCATCTTCAGTTCATCTCAGGAGGTTCAGACGCGTTTTGTAGGAGTGTGCAACGAGGCTCTTCTGGGTTGAGCAGGATGCTCTGTCTGGATCTGATACCCACAACACGATAGCCTGCAAACGTAGAAGACTGATGGCCCAAAAGGTAGCACTTAATTGCCTGTTTCTATACTTCTGCCACTCATCAACAAAGCTACCAAAATTTAATCATAAACACAGTACAAATACTTAGATTTGTTCCGCTTCTTGCAATTTTTCCAGCCCGGCTGCTGCAGACAGCTTGTTATCACCGTAGCCAAACTTGGACCTTTTCAACAAGACGATCAGGGATTTAACTAGGAGGAGGCAAATTCACACCACCCTCGGCTCCAGCTGACTTCAGTGGATTCAGCAGGAGCTGCAGCTGTTCCGAGTCTCTGAAAGTCAGCCTTCCAGTACGAATGTTTAAATACAGTATAAATTAAGGTTCATATGCAGCAGTGGGAAAACACTCTTGCTGTATAATGCAAATACTACAACAGATACACTCTGCTGGTCTTACGCCTTAGGGAACACCGCTCTGCAGCGACTAATTCCCCTGACGCTGATAACGGTGGTGGTTCCGCATCTCCACAGCTTTTGTGCAAGAAATCACAAATTGGGCAGCCATGAGGCACCTCGCCCAAAGGGGTATCCTGGGAAGTTGCAGAATGCTCTTGATAACCTCTCCCAGCTTTTGGGCCAGAACACGAGTGACTCCGATGGCAGCTCTCACAGCAGACAGGACTCCAGCCGTGCCACTTTCCCAGCTCACATAAAGCACTTTTTGACAGCTCGCATATTCTTCCCCTTCCCTCATCATCACAAACCCAGGCTCTTTCAGCAATAATTTCCCAAAAAACAAGATACACCAAGAGCAGCCCACAGTTAGGACAACTCAGTGCAAGGTCAGTGGCTGCATCTTCTGCTGCAGTAGTTATTCATAGAAAGCAGAACAACTCCAGCAAAAGAAACTGAAACAAAAACCCAATGAGGATGGCGAGGAGTCCAGCATCTCCCTTCAATGCAACAGAGAAGTTGAGCAGGGACTTGACCACACCCACTCTCGTGGACTGGAGGCAATCCTGCCATAAAAAGCCGCTGTTGAGTCTGGCGTTAAACGCTAGTTTCACTAGCATCGCTTGGATGGATTTTAAACAGGAGCAAGAATTCGTCCCTGTATCTCTGGGATCTGAGAGCAATCGGAGGGCAGGGCCCATCCAGAGGTCCCTCAAGCCATACAGTCTTCTCCATCATTTTCAGTGGACTTCAGACCTGATCTCCATTTCATTTTAAGTATGCCTTCAGGGTCCTTTTAAACATCTGTTGCTGTGTTTTAATTGAAATGTGTTTTTCCTCAGGTGAATACGTATGTAAATAACCCGAGGCAGACATCACATGCGGAATACAGGACCCTCCACCCAAACCCCCCTTTGATTTCGACAGGAGTTCTGTGAACAGAAAGGACTGTAGCAACGGCCTCATGGTATTTCATCGCATTTCTGGTGATGAGATAATGTAGCAAATATGCTGTTCATGTTTGTTAGAAAAATATAACTGCATCATTCCTAAACTGTGGAGATGCACAGCTTTCGGGATCAACTCCAAAAGCTTTAACAGCCCACCTAAAGTCTGGCAGGCTGCTGGTTACAGGGAATGTGTCATTTTTTGGCAATTAGAACAGAAAGGTCTTTGTAATTATGAAGATAAAAACCTGGGAACAAAGAAAAAAAACAAAAAAAGCACCAAAACCCTAAGGAAAAACCACATTTCCAACAGAGTAAGGGAACAGACTGGGCTACACCAGGGAGGCAGCAGGTCCAGAGACTGACAAAGCACCACCAACACCAAGAGCTCCAAATCGCATTTTAGGTACTTGTTTGCTTGCCTGATCACCCACATGAAAACAAGTGCTCTCTGTCAAAGGACCAGCAAGGAAGGTTTCAGAAGAAGCCAGTGGAGCAGTTTTATCTTGGTCCCACATCCTCGAAGCCTTTCGCTCACAGGAAAAAACACCACAAGAAAAGCTGTTCAAGCAGTCTAATGTCAAACCATCATTGAACGTCTTCATTGCACTCTATGGAGGAGAGCTGACCAGCCAAATTTATAGTCTCCAATTTATTGTTACCCAAGACCCGCAGCTGGGCTGGCCTTCTTAGAATGCCCTACAGTGCACACACCACAGACACTGCGTGGCTGCTATGGCTTTTTGGAGACGTACAACAGTCAAGAAGCCCCAGCCAGAGGTGAAAGTGGCCCAAAAGACATCAAACACCAACCGCCACCACCCTCTGACTGCACCCTTGTGAGCCACCATCAAGTCCAACACAGACAAAAGAAATGAATGTCATCCAAGAACGCCATTTCCAAAACCCAAATTTGTAGCTTCTGGAATTTGTCAGAGGTTCTTCCAGAAAAAAACAATCTGCTTTCCACAGGCAGTTCTGTGGACGCAGCTATGCCAAGTTTCTGTCAAACAACTGTTTTAATGAAATTTTAAGTCCGAGTCCAAATTTTTGCTCAAACTGCAAGGAGAACCACTGCAGCGTAGAATAAAAACCCATCCAGCTTCACACCCTGCCTCCACACCTTTTCCTATCTGGTAAGTCCTCGCTGTGAGGACTTGCTTTTAAATGGCTTTGCGGAGGCATGAGACAGCTGGGGGGGGTTCTTCCAGGCGCTCTGTGCATCACCCTGGCTTGCAGAGCCCTGGCAGCAATGTGCCATCCAACCCCCCACGACCAACAGCAAGCTTCTGGAGGAGAGCAAAAAGACAGGGGGTTTGGCTACCAAGGCATAAAAATCTTGCATTATGGATTTGAAGAAGTTAAAGCTGAATTTGAGTATGCAAAATCTGAACATGCTCAATTAAAACGCTAACCAGTTCCTTTTTTGGTTGGTTGTTTCACATGCACAGTCCAGTTCCCCACAACACTATTTTTCAGAATGGTTAAACACTGATTAAAAACATGTAGGAAACGGCCTGTGTTGGCACGGTCTTAACCTTGTAGCAATTTCCTTTGGAAATTAAATGAATCAATACGAATTAACAGGCTTACAAGCTAAAAACAAAGAGAAAAGGAACGACAAGTGGAGAAGACCCCGTGGACCCCACAGCCAGTTGAGACTGAAGGAACAAGCAGATCTCGGGCACTTGGCTGACAGTAGAGCGATGCACAGGCAGAGAATTCCCGAGGCCGAGTGCCCAATTTGAGCCACCACCGGAGACTCCACCGCTTGGCAACTGATGAGCAGCCACTCCGACAGGCCACACTGCAGCACCTCGAGCATCACACCCAAGACATCAGATACTTTTAAAAGCCATGGATGCAAAATCTGAAGACCCTTGTCAATAAGTAGGAGCCGGAGAAAAACACTCAACTTTACCCCTCTGGACATTAAGCGTTAAAGAAGTTTATAGATAAACTACCAGCAAAAGGAGGAGACAGAGGAAGAGGAGACCAGGTGAGAAGTTTGCATCCTTGACCATCATTACGACCCGTGCGTGGGAGGGGAGGGGGCCAGACTGACCTTCAGACACGAAACTGAGGTGGTGGGCTCGGCAGCTCCTCTACCAAACGAACCAAACTTTTAAGTGATAAAATAAGAAAAAAAATTCCGGGGATTTACTACGCAATTTCTCCTCCACACATTTTAATGGTATCGTAATACAATGAGCCACTTCTGCTAACAACCGTTCTTCTTCAGATGACTATATAAGTATATAGATGACTCCTCAAGACGTGAACCTCACTGGGATACATCCTCTCTCTGACTGATGTCTCATCTCGTTCCAGATAAGACAACCACCCAGTACAACTCATGCCATTTCACTCTGCCTCATTTTTCCTACCAAGGTACTCAAATGTACCGGCAGTCAGTATATATAAGTGTTCTGCATAAGGAGCAGATGTAGCTCCCACTTATACAAGCACAGAGAGAGGAGCAGAGCAATGCACCGCAGCTCATATGCAGTCCCGCAGAACGATGCTCTGTGTTCCTGAATCAAGCAAAAAGGCAACAGAAACTGCTGTCAGGTATTAAGCAGGGACAAGGATGTGCTTCCAGTACTGCAAAAGCCCAGTAAGAGCTCGCCTCCATCTTCTTCTATCAGTTTTCAGCCAAGCATATGGCTGAACAAAGCCTTTTTCCTTTGCTTTTATTCCAAAGCGATGCTACCCCTATGCTCACCGGTGACTCAAAACTCAACCACGTGTCTGCAGTGCATCTGCCCCAGAAAAGGCTGTTTTACAGCTCTCAGTCTGCTGCAGTGGTGTACAAAGCTGGGCTGTAACCACCCAAAGAGGGGTTTTGTGGTTTACGCTCCTCACCCAAGGTTCTTTGGGCCAATGCTGCGGTGGAGTAGGAACATCCCAGAGTCTGGGATTCATTTCAGCCTCAGGGACACCCCCGTGGTACAGAAGCTGGCTGCTCTGCTCACTGCTCCTGATGCATGGGCCAAGTTGCTGGCAGACAGAAGATGAGAGGAGAAGACAGAAGGGGATTTTTTTTTTTTGCTTGGGTGGTTTTTTTTGCCTGTGCACAGCTGGTAAATTTTCCCTGGGCAATTCCAGAGCACATCTCCAACTTCTCTAACTTTTGCCAAGTGTCTGACAGAGCCAGAAAGCCACAACGGGGTTTCTGGAGGATGCAGAAGCCAGATGCAGCAGGCAAACACCACGGATTTCCCAAGGAGTCAAACACAATATCGTAGGCAAGAAGAAAAAAGGACAAGCTGGTGCTGCAGCACTTCTTCCCTCTAGCTCTGAACTCTGCAATTCTTGAAGCAACCAAAGTAGAGGCATTCCAGAAGTAGCATTATAGAATTAAGAAGCTTCAAATGAACAAAGAGCCCGTCCTTATTACAGCTCGTGCGTTAGCATCCTGCCGTGCTGAGCCTGAGGGCAGCTCCCACAAAGCCTGCCCAGCTGCTGCAGCTGGCCAGCACGGGTTGTCATAATTAGAAGCATCAAAACCTCTTGACGCTGCAGAACATGGGTCGGCACTCAACAGCATGGTGCCAGTGTTGGATGGAGGTGTCATCCGTCGTGACGCTACCCAGGGCTGTGAGCTGGGAACAGCTCATGCTACTGCAGTGACTGGACTGCAGCGAGGCGGGGAGAAAGCTAAATATATACCCCTTTAAAAAGCAGCACTCCCCTGCTCTTGTTTAGCTTGTATCTGTCAAAAGGCACAGAGAGCCTCTAACTAGAGAAAGAAAAATACAACCTGGCACACCATCCTCAAAACATTCCCAATGTGCAACCAACCCACAGCTGCTTATACTGCAGCAGTGTCAGAAGGAGATCCGTTACTGCAGGAGGTTGCATCTATCCCAATGCACCCTGCTGCTATTGCAGAGACCCAGCAGCGCTGGTCCAGAAAACACCTACATGAGCAGAGCTCCAGGCTCAGTTCTGAAATCAGGGCACCCAGGCTGAAAATTGTCCCAGTGCAAAATAGGCACAAATTGGGAGTGCAAAAGGGCCAGAAATTGGTCTGCCAGACGCTTGCAGGAAGACTAGCCTTGCCTCATCCTCCCAGTCAAGAAATGAAAAACAAAACCACCCAACAACAACAAAAAAAACCCTTAACCCTCCTGCTCCTGTTTTTCACAGGTTATAAGCCCAGCAACGAGCCTCTCCATCGGGAAGGGCTGCGGATAGAGCGGCCGCCCCAGCGCTGCCGGACGAGCGCCAGCACAGTCCCTCTGTGCTCGCAGACGGCTTTGACAGGGCTGCGGTTGGAGCTCAGCCACCGCTCGGCAAAGCTCCCCGGAGTGCAACTGCACCGCAGGATGGAGGAAGAAAAATACTGTAGCGGCAGAGCCCAAGCTGCATTATCAAAGGAAGCCAAACCAACCGAGCTCAGAACGAGCCACAGACATTTCTGCCAGCCCGTCAGCAGAAGGAATGAAAATGCTTGTGGTCTCTGAGCTGCCTGAGCCGCAGGGCGAGCTTTTGCTATCTCTCAGCCTGACCCGTGCAAGGAGAGTTGGGTGCGATTTGCACCCAGATCCCAGGACGCCCCAAACTGCAGAGGGACCTGCCCCACTTCCAGCCGGACCCCCCAGCATGAGCTCTGCACCCCCTTGGGCAGGGATGGGGCATGGAAAAGAACCAGGACTCTGCTCCTGAACAGTCTGAATATCAAATAGGACCCTGCCCTGTAAGGGCAAAACAGCAGCTGGAGTGCAACATCTAATTGAATTTAACTGAGACTTAAGAGTAAACAAAATTAAAATCCCCTAGAACTGTGTTTCGCCTACCAATGACAACTAGGTGAAAAATCTTGCTCCTCCATCCCTAACATCACAAGTACATGCAAGTCTCAAAATGACTGGGATTTTGGAGCTCAGCAACATAAACATGGTACTGGATCCTCTCAGGACCATGACAGTTCACGAGAGCTGTCTGTTCACCAAGGACGGCATCCACCTCCCAGCTGCTGGCAGAGCCAGCAACTCCTCCTGCCGTCTGGGGATCGTGGAGAGCTTGTGGCACACTTTTTCTTCTTTGTATCAAAGAGACACTAAGGAGAAGGCAAAGGAAATCAGCATGAATAATGCTCTGCCGGAAGACTTTTTGTTTCAACCCAACTCTGTGGAGAAGCAAGAGAGAAATTATCGGTGATTTTTCCTTTTGTAGACGCACCATCTGAGGAAGTGCAATCTCTTTACACAGCAAGATGCAAGAAGCAGTCGACGCACAGGGATCAAAAGGATGCTAGAGCCATCTGCAAGGGGCTCCGCAGACCCCACGGGGATGTTGAGACATGCATCATAAAATTCTGGCCACCAAATCTTGCAGTAAGAGGGTACCTCTGTCCTTGGGCTGCCAGCTCTGCTGGTCAGGGGAGAAAGAGGCAGGATCTTGTGCATGGAGATGGGTGGGTCAATGTCACAGCAGAGCCTGCAGGAAAGTAAGAAGCCTCGCCTGCGTTAGGTGAACAGCAATCCTGTTGTCTGGGTGTGGACAGGCAGAGGGAGGCATCTTTGTCCTTGACTGTCACAAGGCAAGTCCCCTCCACCTCCTCCAGATCTGAGAGATCATTTTTCCGTGAATCCTTACTAAATCACAGCCCTGACTTTACAGATCCTCATCCACACAAGCACTTCTGAGTCCCCAGGAAACCCCACATGAAGCATCTTCCCCACCTTCCCTAAGCCAGGACCCACGGGTGATGCTTGAAGGCCAGTTCGAGGTTGGAGGAGAACCTGAAAGGTCCTAGACTCCCAACATGGACAAACATATGAAGGTTTTCCCCTCTCTCTGCCTTGGGAGAGACAGGGTTAAAAACAAACACGAAGTCACTTTGCTGAAGCCGTTTTTCTGAAATGAAGAAAAAACCAAAACAACGGCGCTGCCATGTTCAGCTGAATTTGCACCATCTCCTCCCCTAGACCGGCGGGATCGCTCCGGCTGGGAACGCCTTCCCAGCAGCTTCTCCTTGGGCTCCCTGCCACGAAGGCAGCAGTGTTCCAGCAATAGGAAAGGTAAGAGGCTGGGGCTTTTTTTCCTTGAGAAAAATAACCCTAGCAAGATAATCACAACACACTCTGAGTGTGTCCCTCCACAATACGCAGTGGCTTTGCCAGTCCTCAAATCATTTCTGTACTTGTAGGAGCTGTGGAAGCCACTGCCAGAAGCCATTTTAGATCAAAAACAAGATCTGGGAGCACTGCATGTATGGATGGGGCTTTTTATTGTCAGGCCAGGCAGTGCTTCTCACACCTGGGTCTTCCCAGATTCAGCATTTGAGCATTGTCAAATAGTGGGCAACAGAGGCATCACCAAGATACTTCACAGGTCTTTTGTCTTTACTATAAATATCTTCCTACATCATGCAAAAAGCCAATAACTCTTCCTAATAGCTATTACAAGAAGATTAAAAATACAGCTAAAATCACCTCGAGGATTAGCATAGGTAGTCATGAATGCCTCGGCCCACCTTCCGTATTATTTCAGGTCTGGGGAACACAGCAGAGCCTTCCTACTCAAAGGCTAGTATCTCACGCAGGGAGCCCTACGAACCCTTCCACTACTTCTGTTTTGGGCACCTCTTACGATGCTTGAATACATCATCCAGCTGCTCAGAGCCTCGCACACTGTTTTCACACCACTGCCACGCCGCCGATCCCTCTTCAACTAGTGACGCCGAGTTAGAGCAGCAGTATCGGGAGGGAACTCGGGGATCACTACTCACCAGTTTGCTAATACTAAAGTACTAGCTCTTGAGATTATCCCCTCCAGACCCCCTGTGAAGGCTGGTTCTACAAAGATACAAACCCCCTGGGTACTCTGCAGGACCAGACCCTAAAAACCCATTTCAGTTCATCTTCTTGCTCCCTGGATGGTACAGCGTGTTCTGGCCACTTGGTCTACAAAGTCTACCCCAGCTTACCAGGAAGGTTTACTCTATGCTGTATGGGAGACAATATCTTTTCACTCATCTTCACAGAGGATATTATTTGTCACTTAGGCAGAAAAAGAAAATCCATCACTTTGGCACTAAATCCTGGTATTTTTGTATTATAAGTAACCTAGCATCTCATATAGCAGATAAGCAAGTACTGTTTTGATGCAGAAGGACTATCTGAAAAGGCAAAGGAAATCAATGGGTAGAAATTGGCATTTTTGTAGCTTTAGAAACTTGAAAGAGTCTGGGGAACAGACAAACTATTGACTTCCCTGCATCATCTCAACTGTACTTATTAAATAAGATCCCACACGTAGTATAAACTCTACCATATGCGTGCAGAAGAACAAAGATTTTCAGAGCCTTTTATAAATGAAACCTCCTTTGTGGCTAAAAAAAAAAAGTATGCATCATGCTGCAACTAAAATATTACAGTGGCTGCAGCTGCACAAACAAATAAATGGTGTTTACCGGCAAAGGTATTTACTTACTGACAGTCAAGAAACGTTGGCTTGTAATAAAACGGTGGCATTTTAGATTCATATTTTGCTTTTGCTACATTGTTTCCATTTGAGGCCATAAACTGTGAAAAGAAGAGAAAAAACAGAAAGAATTAAAAAATGTTAATGGTATTTTCCCTTATCCTCTTTTGTTTCTGGAGAGTAATACATTTATTGGGATGGAGCCTCTGTTCACTTACTGAGGCTTCCCCAGGACTGTGCACCGAAGGGGTGTGTAAAGGCTGTGCCTGCAAACCAGGGCTCAGAAGGTAATATTGATTATTATTGCCAGGGCTTCCCCCAGCTTAATATGACACTGGGGACAGGTCTGTGTCCCAGTCACACGTGCACGATCCCCACTGGTCCCCACGAGAGCAGAAGGCAGCATGCGGTGGCATTTCCCACTCACAGGCATGGCACCGAGATGGCTCCCAGGGAATCCAGCACAGAAATCAGACAACCGGATGGCAAACCCCACCACTAACTTTTAAGTCCCCATGTGTTAGGGCTCCAGCAAGGTAATAGTCTCCGACAATACGCCCCTTGCTTTGGATCAAAAAGGATAATTTTATTTTTGTAAAACCATGCCAGCAACCTCAGAAAGGAGCTTGCAGTATTAAAAATAAATGAATAAATAAATAAATAATTCTATCTGCCCTGACAGCCCTCCTTTCCTTCTGATCGCTTATAAAAATGGCTAGTTGAGAACACTACAAACAAACCCACATATTTCCCCATTCATAAATTTTATTTAATGAAAATCACTTTGTATGTGTAAAAAACCCATCCTTTTCCCAGCAGCCATGCTAAATATTTTTTGTCTTGTATCAAATGCCAAGCGTACAAGCATAACAAGCAGTTATGCTTTTTCTTTTTTTTAACCCCTAAGATTTTTTTTCATTATTTTCATGGTTTTGAGCTTCTCAAGTTTACATATTTAATCTATTCTCAAAAAAAAAAAAAAAAGTCAGGGAAGGGAAAAGCCATGCAACACAAAGGCTTATTTTCCTCATAAAACACACGACTCCATGAGCTGTGGCTTTCAGAAAAACCTCAAAACTACAACATACAAGATAAAGATCAATGACTGGTAGCATTCTTCATGCCTTTGAAGACACCAATAGTCAAAGCATATAGGTTTCCTGGGTAGGTTTGCCTTTAGCAACAGCACCCAAACCTGGGCAGGTCTGTTGCATAAATAGAGAGAATTTATACTGTGAGGGTTCAGTTCTTCAAGATGTGAGTTTAAGAGTCTTCAACGCTAAGAGGAACAAAGCCAGAAACAGCTCAGCTGGGCAGGGGTGGTAGGCTAGAGGTCTCGCCTACCGTCTAGTCTAGGCTAGAGATAACGTGAGAAACAGAAGGCAGTTGATTTAAAATTAGTAATTTTTACACACTCTTTTTAATTGATATTTTTATAGGTGTGGGAGAAACCCTCACAACTTCTTCATGAAACAGCTATTCCATTTTTCCATCAGCATCACGGACCTCATTCCCACATTCAGGAATTATCTAGACATGCTTTCTGAAGTCACATTTGTTGTGGCATCTTTGGAAAGGACTCTGTTTTACAGCTTTGCTGGTAAAATGCAGTGACCCAAACTCACTGGTACTTCAAGTCTCAGATGCACATACCTCCACTTGAGCATCATCCCAGTCATCCAGACGGACCGACTTCACTTTGCTGACTTGGGGAATATTGCGATGGATTCCTGAACAATTCAAGCAGATGAAGATCCCTAGGCTGTGGGATGCCCAGTCCGGGTCTGAAAGCAAGAAGGAAAGAGAGAATTGCACTCGACTGGTCTATTGGATTCAGCGCAGGAGGAAGGAGAGATGGGGCAGGACAGGGCATGGCAGAGGAGTTCAGGAGTTACCAGGTCAGAGTTCCCTGATTTTAAAGGTATCACATAAATTCATAAGCAAAATACAGATATGTGTTCATTTATATTGACAGTTATACCAATTACACTAACAATTAACAGATTTGCAATCTCAGGTGCCGCAGTTATTCCCAAAGACCCAATATACAGACAACTGCATATGCCCGAGAGCTCCAAAACTCACTCCATGCTCACACGAAGAGAAGACATGAATGTCCACCTTTCATCAGCAAATCCCACCCAACAAGCACCACATGGAACAGAAATTGCACAATCAAAACAAACGGCCCAGGGAAACTGCTGTGCTGCTCCCTTGCCTTGCTATTTTTTATTTTATTTAATTTTTTTTTTATTTTTTTTTACAGTGGGATTGCTCCAGAGAGAGACTTCCCTCCCACAGCTACGGCTGCCCAGCAGCCCAGCCCTCCGTGCCAGGAGGTTTCCAGCCCTTGCCTTAATGGAAAAATGCTGCCAGTGGCAGCTCTGTACTTTCTCTGAGCAAAACCACGCACTGTTTACAGCCCTGAGCCGATGTCTCACACAAAGCACTTTCAACACAAGTCCTTCGTCCTTCGCCTCCAAATTCCTCCTCGGGACAGGCATTGCCCGAAGCCCCAGGAGACGGAGAGGAACCGGAGGAGGGCAGGGGCTGGGGGCAGGACACATCCACCACTGTCCTGGCGCTGCCTCGCTAATAAAGCCGATACAGGGATCATTGTTTGAACTCCGACTAGCAAATGCCAGCGCCTGCTATTCCAGCTGCGCCCCAGCAGAAAGAGCTTCCTTGCAAGTCACCGAGTCAGCCACTAAATCCTCCACCTCCCCCCGCCGGAGGTGCCCGCACCCCATCCTCCCCCAAACCCGCAGGGGTGGGGGTCCCCCGGCCGCCCCATCGCATCGGGCTGTCAAGGGGTAAGGGCAGGTCTTCCCTTCTCGCAACCTGTTGTAATTTGTTTATTCCCCCGCAGTAATTACGCTGAACACTCACTCCTCACAGCGCAGCAATTATTTATAAAAAAGGAGGGGAACGTGCTTTCTCCTCCTTCTACATATTTAATGGTCTGGCTACGCCAGCGCAGCAGGAGCAGGCTGGCCAGGGGCAGCTCCTCTGCACGGGGTACCGAGGTCTGCTACCGGCCCCTGCCCGCGGGGACAGCCACCAACCCCCCCCCAGCACACCCTGGAGAAGGTCAGTTTGGTTCCTCAGAGGTGGTTGTGTTCAGATATAAACCCATGAGCAAAACGAGCAGCCTCATCGGACGTGGCTGGGTGCCCACCCGGGAGAGGGGAGCAAATGCCCAAGCTGTTGCAAGTCCCATCAGCCACAGCTCCCTTGGCACAGGGCTGCGACCAGCAGCCACAAATAAAGGTGTATTTTTTCTGTTTCACATGATCTCCCATCCTCATGCGAGACCGTGACGACTACGGCTCAGGCCTGGCAAATATAAAACCACGTGAGTCCATCTAAGCACACCACAGCAGCAACCAAGCGCTGCCTACATCCAGCCACGCCAGTGAGGGCACAGGGTGCTCTGCCCCACCGGCCCCAGTCCCTGCACCCTCACACTGGTCCTCCCACGACGACTGGGTGACTCGGCTTCACATCACAGCCCAGGTCAGGCACCCCTGCTCATTCTGACCAACTGTTGCCAGTTGTTGGGCTATAGGTTAGCAACAAGAATCAAGAGTTTTGCCTGCTCACACACGTTTCCGTGCTTTAACTCCTCGTGCCGACCTCTCCCATCTCCAAACATGTGATTGCAGTCAAGGTCTGGGACCTGCCAAACTTCCTACCACAAAACCAGTCCAAGGTGCAGCACTGCTGCCCCGTGGTAGCCAGGACCATGGGACCAAATGATGCGAGTCAGGCGAGGTGAAAGCGTCGGGGTCTCTTGTTGAAAAAACCCATCTCTGACTTCCACACAGAGGATAAGGCACAAGGAAGGTTGAGAGGGTCCGGAGGATGGGGCAGTCACCAAGCAGTGGTGAGGAAGAGGAAGCTGTGGCAGCAAAGTTCGGAGTCGGGAGCTAACGTGGCCACCAGCTCCCTGTGCTCAGCGCAGCCGCTCCATGATAACTGCGCTTCAGACCTTCCTAGTGCAATGATATCTGACCAAAGCAGTGCCCGACTCAGGGAAATGGGTATCAAAGCATACATTGGCCTCCACAGGTTTTATCGGGAGCCCCAACACTTGTTTTATGTTAACAGATTTATCTCAGGCACGCAGGTGGATTTCTTCATATTGTCTGCAACTTCCTAGACTCAGGTTTCCAAATCCTTTGAAGATGCTGCCTGCACTGCTATGTGCAACACAACCAGGAGGTGTAACACCTTCCTCCAGCCAGAGATGAGGACACATTTGGGTGGAGAAACATGATGCAAGAAGATTCTCGGGCTCAGAAGGAGGAGACTCCAGCTCCAGGGGATACTGAGCCAACTCATACCCAAGCCGTCTCTTCTCAACATGGGTAAACAGCACCTCAAGCAATGGGTTTCAATCACAATGGGGGCTTTAAAGCATTCTCCTGACACCAATAGCATTTTCTTTAGACCAGACTCTAAAACATGCATCCCCCCTGCTCCACACAACGTCAAGCCACATCTAATTAAGAAAGCAAAAGCTGGGCTATATACAGCAGCATACGTGCGCGGTTTCCAGAGGATGGAAACCAACCTCAGAGGAGCAGACGGAGATGACAGGGTCAATGGTGACCCAACCCTTGGAAGGGATGACCTCAGCTTGTTCAATAAAACCACACTTGCTAACTATCTCCTCCTGATCACCTTCCTTTCAGTGTTCCCTCTCTTGCCTAGACCCAAGGTTCATGTCCACCCAACACCAACAGCATCCCCCACAGCAAACTTTGAGGAGCACCGTGACGGAGCTGCATGCTTCCCTCGACTCACCAGACCCGATACCAGCAGTTTGCATTGCTGTCATTTATTAATAGCAACTTCCCCTTCATTGCTCTTCTGGTTTTAAAAATAGGTATCTCTTAAATCCAAAATCATACAGCAAGGGGAGATGCAAGAGTTGTAGGTGCTTGGCTGGTTGTGTGCTGCTTTCCTGTGACAGCCGCAGCCCAGAACTACACAAATTTGGCAACTGTTTTTAGGGCCAAAAGGAACACTGGGGAGGAGGAGAGTTCAAAGGCCTCAGGAGCTGAGTCAGCCCCACCCAAAAAATTGCTAAATCCCCCAGATTTAGCAAAAACTAGCAAAATCCCCCAGAACCAACTGATCTACCAGGGGAAGTCTCTCTGAAATGTCACTGTTACAGTAATTTATTAGAGATTTCTGATGGCTCTTGTTCTCCTGGCTGAAGACACCTGACTGAGAAAGCAAGCCAGCCCAGGCCTTCCCTGGACTTTAGTTGGAAGCTAAAAGGAATTTCCAAGCATCACCTGAACAAGCCAGAGGGTTACGGGCCCACGCGAGCCCCCAGGCCGGTGCATCCCTGTGACCCCCCGTGCCATCGCTCTGCCCATGGATGGGAAGGAGAAGGGTGGAGGATTCCCTGACTCCATCTTCCGAAGGGCTCTGCCAACACCGCTTCCCCTCCTCACTCCCTCCCTGTGCTTGTGACACCATTTTGGAAGAAACCTAGCTACAAGACCTCTATGCCTACACATCTTCTGCAGGAACTGGCAACAGATCCCCAGGCAGATGGCTGCCGGCCGGGGCAAGCACCCACTTCTGCAGGGATGCTTTTCCAAAGCCCTTTGTAAGGCTTGGGGCTGTTGGTGGCTACCAACACATCATGTCCCTGAGCACATCACGGTCCCTCTCTCTTCGGGTCTGCTCTCCAGCATGAGCAACATGAAAAATTCTCAGCTCAGGAACATGGCAGATAACGCCGGCAATCTCCGACCTCAGCATAATCACAGCCTCCAACCCTTCAAATGACTGCGCCATTGCTTCGAGATAAGACAACATCTTATCAAGCATGAGAATAAATTCACATAAGCATCTTCATACGAGACAAGTGAGTTTCGGGGCAGCACCATTAGTTCAGTGAACCAGAGTCCCCAGGCTGTACGGCTGGCGAGCTGGGGTCTCCATAGCTAGGTGAAGTCCACCTTGCTGCTAGACACTTCAACAGCTGGAGCACGTTCTCTGCGTTGGACATCTGGGGAGTTCAGTAATTTTATCTCAGGCATTTTCTCTGGGCAGGGCCCAAAAAAGTGCACCGAATTGGCAATATATTATAATCTGGGCCTTTTTTGGGCTCTGCCCAAAAAAGATGTTTTTTTTTTTTCTAAGCCTCCAGAGTTTCAAGCAAACAGCAGTGAAGCCTAATGAAAACTCTCCAGCATGTCTAAGTTCCACACAAATGACTTTATTCCATTATGTCAAGCCAAAAGGAATAAAGACTAACACGGAGCAAGGGGAATATTAAACCAGATACGCTGTTGTAAGTGCAGAGTCTCTTATCCTTCAGCATTGTTGCTCCAGAACAACTGATGCCAGCTCTAGAAGACTTTCACTGCCCAACACGGCAGAGATTTCTAGTCACTTATAAACAGATTATAATGACTTTCAAAATAAAACCTTCATTTAAAAAATTAATTAAATAAACCAAGCTAAACTAAACTCAGGAGGAGGACATGAGGGTAGTATTTTCCCATCTCGTTCATCTGAAAGGGAAGGCACAGCCAGAGATTAGAGAAGCATCCAAAACAAAACTGAAACACTTGGGCAACACAGCTAAATTCAGAAATTAACTTCCCCACCCAGCCCCTTTTGCCACCACAAGCTCCAGGAAAAGCCAGCACAGAGAACAATGAACTCTGCAGCTTGAACCCAACGTTACTGAGTGCAAGAACAGCCCACGGAGGGAAAAACAAAGGCTGGACCCAGGAAAATAATAAACAAGAATCAACACAAAACATAGGACAATTTATACAAACCAAAAGGAGAGGAGAGAAGATTGGAGGTGGGATGGCAGTGGAATTTTTTTTTTAAATAAATAATCAATATTTCCTGTATCCAGAATATAAACATAGGGTTCCAGTTTGAAAAAACCTAAATGCCATCAACCCAAGTAAAATCACATGAAGTAGAGCGGTATCAGGTAGCCATGGTACAAGAGCAAGAACTCGGCATCCCAAAACTTACTCGGATGCCTCTGCTCCACCTTTTGCCTTAAACCACAGTTATCACTATATATAGCACAGTATATTGCTGACCAAAAGAAGTATCTGTGAGAACATGGCCAATGCACAGCAATACCCCGTTAATGCATCCTCCAGCACACAAACGATGGCCTGAGCCTTAATTAGCTGCCTGGCTGCATCCCCGCTACACCAGCTGGGTGGGAGCCAGTGTTGGGATGGAGACTCAACAGATTTTTCTGATCTCTCTCCCCTGTTTGAGGTGATGAAAACTAATTAGAGGGGAGAGGAGGACCTCTCAAGGTAAGCAAAAGCTTTTTTACCTTGCACTAGAAAGGTAACTCATGCCCTAGGATAGGATAATCACGGGGATTTTAGTGCAATCAACACAAGCAAAAAGCCTTTTCTGCTTGCCGTTCAGCTGCTGCTGATTTCCTAAATGCCCCAGCCAGGACAGCCTTGTGCGCAGCGCTGAAGTTCCGTTGCTATTTACTTTGAGGAAAGATTAGGAGGTTAATAAACAGACCCTGGTCATGCATTTTAAAAATAACAATAGAAGACATTAAAACTGAAGCCAAACAGCCTCCCACCAACACTCCTCTCTAAGTAGGAAAATTTTTCAGTGAAGGCACTAAACTTGCCAAGGTCCTTTTATTCAGCTGGCAGGTCTCAGCAGCCCCCTCTGCTTGCTGTCTGCAGCCCAGGCCTCAGGACTGGACAGAAAACACCATCACATTAAACTCCTTTGTTTCAAAAAGTCTTTTTTCCTGCAGAAAGTGGCATGAAGCTAAACACAACTGCAATGGGATATTTTTTTTTTTTTTACCTTCTTACCCCTCCACCCTGCTTATGCCCAGGGAGAAGGGCTGGCAAATTCCTGGGAAAAAGCCCCACTATTTAAGTGAGAGGACAATGGAGGTGCGGGAACAGATTTCCACTTTTAGCTTGAAAACGAGAAGCCCGTTTCACGCCATTAGAGTGGCGAAGCTCTGGAACAGCTTTCCAGTGGGAGGTAGTGGGGGCAAGAGAGAGAACTAGCTGCGAGGCAGAGCCCCATCGCTCCACAGAGGGGATGGGGAGATGTCGCTGCAGATGACAGCACGAGGCAGGACCCGATGACTCAGTCGGTTGTCTTCCCAATCTGTTGTTGAGGACCGGCGGTTGGATAGGGGAAGGAGAGGGTTGAGATCAAATCCTTTCAGTGCCCTCCTTAATCCTGAGCAAATCAAGCAATCCCCAGCACTCACGTCTTTCCCTCTAATCAGCACCCGCACTTCATGACATCAAGGGAATGGAAAAGCTTCACCTGCTTTAGAAATGCTGGGCCTGCAGGAAAGGTGTTTACAACCACCCACCCTCAGGCTTTTATATATTCTGCGACACCAAAATACCAAATCCGCTCGGCTTTGCAGCACAAAGCTCCGATACCAGACTCCCCTCCATCGCGTGCCTTCTGCTCATCCTCCATCCCACATCACCTCCGAGCCTCAGGCACAGAGGCTGACGTGACCCGGGGTCTGTGTCCCAGTAATCCATCCCAAATAAGAAAGAGGAAAACGATAAAAACAAGCCACATAAACCGCTGCCGGAGGGTTTAAACTGCAGGATCGCTTTGATGGGATTTCCACTTCTGCCTTCAGAGCCTCCCTGTCCTCCCTACAATGTAAAATGATTCTCACTCCGTGGAAACACAAGCCTAAGTCATAGAAAAATGGAGTAAAGAGAGAAATACTCAAGGTCTTGTTACGCCCTGAGATAACCATCCATCTCATGATGTGAGGAAAGATTGCCTGAGACAAAGAATCATTTAGGGGGAGGAAAAAAAAAAAAGCTGAACTGCCACATTAGTCTTGAAGAAAAAAAGATTATTCTAATACATTGAGAGCCATTACACACCAGCAATTCAGCGAGATTGCTCAGTTTGCACTTAAGACTGCATTTACCATGCTGTCTTCGCTGTGAAAACACATCTTTAAACCAGAACTAACACATTGCAAACCAACATCTAGGACCCCAACTCCAACACAGTTGTGTGTAATGACAGAGGACCCGATGCCCCAGATAACGACTTTATTACAGTGGTTCCTACCCCACAATGCAGTCTCACAGATGTAGCAAATGCAATCTTACTATTCATTACAGACAGATGACATTTTTGCAACTGAAACATTTTTTTATTCAAAACAACCTTTCACTGAAAATTAAGGTTTTGTAAAAATACAATTAATAAAAACCTAACTAGAAGCTTTAAAAAAAAATAAAATTCCTACAAGTGAAAAATGTAACCTCTCAGGTTTTTTTCCACTTTGATTTTCAGTTTCTACTTTAGCATCCTTTCTGCATTCCCAGCTGTCGTGGCCAGGGCCACCATAAGCTTGTTCTCCCTACCTGAGACATGCCCTCAAAATCTGGGAGGATTTTTTGGAAGCTCTGCCTTTGCACGAGAGATTTTTCTGCCAGACATACATGCTGGTCCTGGGCAGACACAGATCTGACCTTCCTGAGCATCACATTCAATGCCATGTTCCTCCTGGCTGCAAGTGCCCAAACCAGGGGAACACACATCTCGAATCTAGCAGCCTTGCTTGCAGGACTTGGCCACTTAAAGAATCCTCAATCACGAGTAAGCGGCAAATTCTGGCCCAGACCCAGGCAAGCAGCAGGTTTTGCCTAGATCCCCCCAAGGAGATGCGATGACCCTGCAGGGGACGAAGTTACTTACACAGGCGAGGAGCAAAAGCACTGCCTCCCCTGATGCTCCCTGTCCATCCCGGGCTTTCATTTTTTGCACGGTCACAGCTTAGCCACGACGACGCCAAGCTGCAAGTCCTTTTGCATCAGCAACCTAGGCTTTTGTTACAAGAGCATGTAATACCTGGGACAAGCTGTTACTCCAGGGCTGTGGCTACTGAGCCTCACCCAAATGCCAAAACAGTAACAAAAGAAAACAACCTTTTTTCACAGCAGGGAAGAAAAAAGCCAAAACTTTCACTTACTGGCTGATTTCTGAAACAAATATTTCCAAGAGCAAAAGAAAACACAGCGAGCTTCCAAATACACAAATTAAAGTAACTAAAAGAGATTTTTCTCCTGTTACATTTCTGACCTATCCTATTCTTTGTTATCAGTATCCCTGAGCTAAATGGCTCCCTCTTATCATGGATCCTGTATTAACTGGGGATTTCAGGGAAAGGAACACACCCACCTGAGAAGCAGCAATAATAAATCAGGGATCCTGACCTCTCACTTCCCCCCAGCTGTACCAGATCAGCAGTATGACAATACACACATGTGGGAAAGCACAAGTATACCCTGCTGTCCTCGTCTTCTGTTCATTCCCCTCCTCCCTCTTCTTTCATTCTCACTTTATTTTCTCTGCTTTGGTACTTTTCCTGTGTCTAGCTGTCCACCCAGTTCCAGCTATCACCTTTATCTTTCCGTGCGTCCCACTTCTTAGCAAAGAACATACTTGCACCCCATTCTGGAGGCTCTCTGGACACCTATCCCACATTATCTCATACACAGAATGATCTGGCCTGGCACACCTGCCCAGGATGAGTAACAGAATTCAGCTGGAATATCTTGTATATTATCTACAGACACAAGTTATATATCTTAACTTATGTTAAGTAGCCCAGGGCATCTCAAGTTTATTGTCACTCCCAGGCAGATGAGCACATTACAGCACCATGAGTAGCTCTCGTTTGCCAAAGAAACTGAAGCAAAGTGATCACTAAAGAAACTGGGTTGACCAGCAGAGATCCAGTCCCAGGAAGTAATGCCGTGACAGTTCAAAAGAGAGGCTGAAGGGTATTAATATAGCACATCTTGTGTTACAAAAGACACTGGCCCAAATTCTCCTCTCTGAGTTTCAGATTCACTAAAACATCTCTGCATGCAAATGTCACCAAAAGCAAAATACGGTTTTGTTGTTTTACAAGCCCATTTGGAGCCTTTAACAACACCCCTCTTTCCCTGACGTGAGCTATTTTACTGACCTACAGCTTCATCTCCATCCTGCTGATGCTGAGAAACTTCCCATTTTACAGAGGGGCTTTATATTACACACAGGGCAAGGGAGAATTACCCCACTGGTCTGAATGGCCCAGACTTGTAAAGTCTTCTCCAGGAAGGGATAATTTAGACAGACAGCTATTCGGTGAGCCCGAGCTGTGCTCAGCAAGATACCCGAAAGGAGGGTTGGTACAGTTACACAGCAACGACAGCCAGCAGATGGGTGGGAGCAGGCAGAGCAGCGCAGCGCTGCAAAGCAGTTCACACTATGCAGAAAGTTCTTTGTCCTTTCCAGCCAGGTACCGGGGGACGCAACGCGTCTGAAAGTGAACTGCAGTGTCCTGAGAGGTAGAGTAGGGACATAAAACCATCGGTAATGGTACGAGCTGGATGGTAGTAGCCAATAGGTCTTGAAATCCTAAATAAATCAATAGCTGGAAAAATAAGGTTCAGTTGAAGTGCTGGGTTTTCTTTAACCTATAGAATGACAGAGGCTGAAAAGGACATCCTTTCTCTACACCTCTCAGAGCCATCCTGCCCAAGCTAATACATATGTAGGTGTTTCTATATGGCGATTTATTTTTTTAAAAAGGAAAGTTACTTGCTATGCAATTTTCTAAGACTCTCCTGAAAGGCAGGACCCACCATACCACACAGACCCCGCTCAGCAGGAGCAAAGGCTTTCCCACGCTCACACCCCGACCCCAGCAATTCACCATCCAAAGGGCGACGACGATGCCCCTCGCTCAGATTTTCCTCCCTCTGCGCCCGAAGAGGGCTACGGACATTTCAGCCCCCTCCCCTGCACGGCGTTATCGGCGCGCAAGGCAGGCGCCCATGGGTGGCACGCCGGTCAAAGGTTGGTGGGCAGGGTGCCCACGGCAATGCCTCTGCTCCCCCCCGCCGGTTTGCTCACTGGCAGGGCAGGAGCAGCGACAGCAGCCAGCCTGCCGGCGAGGGGACGCGGAGGACACGCCGCCTCCGGCAGCACAGGGCACCCCCCGGGCAGAGCCCGCGGCCGGGTCACCGGCAGCCGGGCTGCACTGCAGACCGCGGGGACCTGCCGGGGATGACATCAGCGCTCAGGGCCGGGCGAGGAGCCGGGCCGGGAGGGGGGTACCTCGGCCGGGGCTGCTCCGCGGGCGCCGCGACAGCGCATCCCCAGCCCTCCACCCCGCCCCGGAGCATCCCCGCTGCGTCCCCCCCGGGGCAGTGGGGGGGGGTCGGGTAACCCCTCCGCGGGGCGCAGCCCCCGCTGCTCCCGGGGAGGGCAGAGCCCCCCCGACCCGCCGCCCGAGCCGAGCCGAGCCGAGCCGAGCCGCGGGTGCCCTGCGGGCAGGTGCGGCCGCCGCCCGCGCCCCCCGCCTCGCCCTGCCCTTACCCGGGGCGGCGCAGTCGGCGCACGCCGCGTTGCCCGGCCGCTGGAGCAGCTCCCCCAGCGCCTTCCTGCTCCTCTCCTTCGCCATGGGGGCGGCGGGCGGTGCGGGGCTCCGCTCGGCTCCGCCGCGGCTAAGCCAGCTTCATGGCGCGGGGCGGGGGGCGCTGGCGAGGCGGGCGGCGCGCCCGGGCTGCTCCATGCGGCCCCGCTCGCCCCGCGCAAGGTGAACGCCTCCGGCGGGCCGCGCCGCCGCCGGGAGGGGACGCGCCGGGGCCGGTTCTGCCCTGGACGCCTCCTCGCCCCGCCGCCGCCGCCGCCGCAGCTGGGGCCGGAGTCGGAGCCGCCCGCCCGGGCACGGCGCCCGTTCCGCCTTCCGCCGGGCCCGGGGGGCTGGCGGCTCCCTGCGCCGCTCGCCCGCGACCTCCAGCGGCCGCTCGTCGCCGGAGCGACCCGTCCCCGTGGGGGGTCCCCGACCGTCAGGGCGTCCCAGCCCCCCGGGTGTCCCCAGCCCCAGGGCGCTCCCCGTCCCCCAGCGGTCCCTTCCCAGGTTTAATCTGGGGTGCCCGTGAGGCGCCCCGGCCTCGCCGCCCGGCCAGGGGCTGCTCTCGCCCGCGGGCTGGGGGCTGGCCGGGGGGGGCTGGGGGTCTTTGCCTTGGGGAGGTTGTGGCTCACAGCACCCCGGCCCTCGCTGGATGGGGCCTCGCCGCTCGAGCGCCTTGGCAGGTTCACGAGCAGGGCTTTTGGGGTGCCTCTTTAACGTTAGCATCTCTTGGGGGTGCTCAGAAATGTTTAACTGGTACCCACCCGCGCTCCGAAAAGCCCCTCCTTCACCACTGTCCTTCCAAGCGCTCATCACCACCGCCTTCCATGTCTGCAGCTTGGCAGGACTGTCATCCAAGCATCTTCCCGCGCTTTCCACACCCCTCCACGGTGCCAAGGGACTTTCGGGGGAGAAGACACCTCTGGAACAGGGTCACGGCTTCCCCACGTCATCTCATGGCCATGTTGCTGGGACTGAGGGCTGCGGCCACTCATGCATCGCACGTCATCTACAGGGCAAGGCTCCTGTCCTTGTTTTACCAGGTCTAGAGGGTGATTCAGGGGGTGGGGGGGGATGTGTGATGTGGGAAGCCTTTGGCCAAGGAGGGGTTCAGAGCTATGCCTTGTAGGCTGCAGCCCTAACACCTGCTGAAACCTTCCTCGCAGATTTGGGTCACAGGCATCTGTGATGCAGCTATGGCCTGTTTGTGGTTCATACAGCTCTGCTTATAGAAGCGTTTTTGGTTTTGCAAAGCAAATCCCCCATTCAAATTGTCCATCTCTGCTTCCTCCAGCAAAGCAGAGTATCCTCCTGCAAAGCTCAGCTCACGCCGCTCGTGTTCCCCACGAGGTTCAGGGCGTGCACGAGCGTCTGCGGGAGGAGGGTGCCGGTAGCCCCTGAAAAACTTCCACAACCAAATTGCCATCTTGGGCCTGCGAACGTGCACGGATGTGAGCAGGTTCCAGGGAACACTTTGTGGAGGAAAATAGCATACAGCCTTAAATGGGGGCAGAATCATGGCCTGGTACATTTGCAATGGCTCCCTTGCCTGGAATACGTTTTCCTAAATGACCTTTGTGTTTGTGCTGTCCGACAAGGGACTGTAACCAAGTTGATTTTTGACTGTTTCAGACTGATGTCGGACTGTCCCTTGCCGACTTTATGCAGCGTTACACATCGTGCTGGGGGTTGCTGGTTTTAAACATGTAGGCTGAGGCTGTCTGTAAACTTGTTGCCACACTAACCAAAGGTGTAATCCCACACACGGGCCTTGTGTGGAGAAGGTGAGCTGCTGCATCCAGACCCTCGCCTTCTTCAACCTCCGAGTCACTAATACTAACCTGGAGCAGAGCACCGACTTCTAACATCCACTGAGTAAAACCAGCTCCGGCACAGTATCTTAGCCCTAATCCTCCACACCCATGCTAAATTCAAGCTTGTCGGTATAAAATGCTTACAGGATCAGAGCTTTACCTAAGTCCAAGTTAGGTTAGGTTTTCATTTGCACTCCAGCTTTTCCAGAAGATGCACTTGCTGAATTCTTCATGCAATAGCCAGGATGCTGCACATCATCATGAACTTACCGAGGGCAGGGGCTGGGAGGAGACAAGGGAGTTGGTTTTAAAGTCTCTGTTTAGCTTTCCATTAAGACTTATTGATTCTCTTAATTTTTTGTTCTCCTGGTTGCTAGGCAATCCCTCTCTCTCCTCCGCGTGCTGGAAGCCAGGGCTGCAGACAGAAATTTATATCTTGTAATAAAATCAAATATAACAGAGCCTGTTGTCAATGACGAGAGGGGAGTGTTTCGTAAAGGACAAGCAGAGCAGAACAGGGCCAGGAAGGGCCGATCAGCAGCGATCCTCAGCATTAAGTCCCTTCACAATTACTCCAGACTTCGCATCGGGAAACAAACAGCCCACGTGGGTGGAAGGGACGCAGAGAGAGAAGGAGAAAAGTTGGAACTAAATGAGCCAGAATTGAAAATAAACTTTTGTTCAGTGGAAAATCAAAGGCTCGATTCACTCTCACATATACGAGGGTATCTCCGTAGATTTACTCCTGGTTTATCCAAGGTTGAGAGGTTGGGTATTGCTCCAGTGTCGGTCAGCACAGTGTTGACCCAGGGCAGGCAGTGAGGCCCTCCTGATGGACATTGGCTCTTAAGGATTGTGATTCCTGGTGTAGAGCAGGGACAGCGTCAGTTTACCGTCCCACACGGGGTAAAAGGCGAAGGTTGCCCCGGCAGGGCTGCGGGCATGGCTGCTCAGGCTTCTCCAGGTCAGACTGCTCCCTCCTGCCTGTGCCCGCAGGAGCCCACACCTGGTCTGAGCTTTTCCCCACCTTTTGCCCGGGGGCACGACCTGTCCAGGAACGCTTAATGAATTTGCTCCTGCTTCTTGCAAAGTCTCTGGCCAAACTCTCTGGAGACCGGTTGTCACTGTCAATACATCACCCTCATTCAGATGCTTTCTGTCTCTCCACTGCTAAGTGACTTGTTAACTGTGCTATAAACGTATATACATATGTATACAAATACTTACATATTTATGTGTAAAATGTGTTTGTTTGTAAACACGCACACTTTTAACTCAGTCTTTTCTAAATCGCAAGGTTGTTGCCTTAGAAACGGACGTTATTAATGCGATCTCCCGAGGTGCTAAGCACAGTGGTAGCAAGGGCAGCCTCTGGAAATGCCAGACTCTGAGGTCAGGGCAAAACGATGCTCAGAAATTCCTGGAAACCTTTTCATTATCTTTGTGGTGACGCTCTGAAAATCCACAGATATAACTATACCTTCTCCTTGCTCTTCCATATTAGCTCCTTTCACCCCGAGACTGGCTTGTTTTGTTAGGGAAGAGCTGTTTACACTGGGTTTTTAGTTAATTTTGCAGCCACAACCATGAAATGGCTAAATCAATGTCACAATCATGCAAGTAAAAGGGTGTTAAACTCAACCCTTTATGTGACTCGGGAGCGCATTCACAGCGTAACGTGGGGAAGCATTGCAAATTCCTGTGTGAACAGCAAACCTTAAGAGAAATATCAATAATTCATGCCACTGCAACTGCATTCAAGCAAAACTCTCTGGAATAGTAGATACACCAGGCTGGATCCCTTAGGCTTCCTCAGCATCATAGGGGAGGCAGCTCTTGCAGCCGGAGGTTTGTGTGAACAAGCCATAGCACTGGCCACCCGCACCCATGCTAAAGCAGCTAGTTTCCGTTGCAGTATGGTTTCCTGTTCAAAAGAAAAAAGAAAAAGAAAGAAACTGAAAACCTAGAGGTTTTTCTTTAAAAAAATTATATGTCTTATTTTCTGGGTTATCCAGTTAAATCAAGAGTGGCTACAGCTGGGAGGGAGGAACACCACAGAGAGGAGAGCTCAGACCAGGACAATTAAAAACTCTTTAACTGAAAATCCCATACTGATGCCAACTTTCTCTGACTTTGAGCAAATTGCTTTATGGACCCCGTGGGATTTTTCTCCTGTAGAACAGGGAAAAGCACACTCACTGCATCTGCATGGTTAGGATGTGTTGGTCAAGTTGAAGAGGATGGTGCAAGAGAAAATTATGCGAGGGTGCAGGAATAGCAGACTGAAGTCCCGTGTCTGCAGAGCTGCTCTGCACCTGCACCAGCCCTCAAAGAAGAAAAGGCATCATGCAACTCTAAAAGGGCCTTGCTGCGGAGTAATTTGCAGATCAGGGTTTCATTACATTTGCATAGTGATTAACTCTGTTGCAAAGCCCAGTGTTACCAGCGTGAAAAAAAGGGGAGTCCTTTACTCCCATGATTTAAGAGCCATGCAGGTAACACCATGCACACCAGACCCCAGACATCCTCTGTAAGGGAGAAGAAATGAGGAAAATGAGCACAAGAAGGGGGTGCAGAGCAAAATCTCTTTACTGATTGACTTAAACACCTTTTTTTTAGGCTTCTGCAACACCCTGGAGCTGAGAAATGCTCTCTCATTGCTGCACTGCAATGAAAAGGAAAGTAGCTCCAACCACTGCTCTGAGTCTGCCCATCCTGTGCTCAGGACATCCTTTCAGTTTCTTTTCCACCTGCGCTCTGGCCAGGCTCGCTGCAGCCATGGGCTGGTTTGGGAGCCGATACACGGTCACAGGGGCTGCTTTTTCGCTCTGGCAGGGTGGCTGGGAGCCAAGAGACATCCCAGAGAGCGAGGGGGTAATTGATAGCTTGAGGTCGTTGGATATTTGCACGTCTGCTCCACGGCACACGGGGAAATCTCAACGCAAGAAAAAACGTGCTGCAACAGTCCTGTTGCTGTCGTACCAAACCCATTTCATATAATGTAAAATACGATGCGGAGGGGGCAGCTGGGGGAATTGGCTCCGTAGCAGCTACTAGGCACCAAACCGGACTTATGCTGATTTCTACGGCCTAATGATGGGCCCTCTTCTGCTCTCAGAGAAGATGAAATTAGACCAATGAAGTCAATAATTCACCTACACCAGTGGCAGACCACTGCTTTTAGTATTATTCCTGATTTATACCAAGTAAAAGACTTAGGCCTGGGGAAGCTGCATATGGAGAAAGCCAACATATGTGTGAAGAGATTCATACGTCATGGTATCAGCTCCTCCAAGAAAAGTCAAAGTGATTATTCAGAGCGGGCCATCATCAGTTCAGTCTGAGTCAGAGACAGCAGCAGGACAGGTTCAACGTGCAAACTGCAGGGCAAGCACTTATCATGGAAATTGCTTTTCCTTAATTCAATAATTTAATCTCTTCCGGCTCAAATAGCTCATCCTTCCAGGAACAGCTTGGAGACATTAGAGCAGGAGACTGGACTGGATGATGTCCCATTGCAGGATGGAGATGGAAACGGCTCAGCCAACTGCTGCCTGCTCTGGAGGTCCAGAGAACCGGTGGCTGCTCCTGCCAGGGACCCAGTGCCAAGAGGATGACGGACACACTATAGGCAGGGCCATAGGACAGAGGGGCTGAAGGCCAGCACATCACTTCTGGTCTGGAAGTCTCTGCAGCAGAGCCTGAGTCCCTCAGAAAGAAGCCAAACCATTTTAAAAGGGCACAGAGAAGAAGAGAAAAACGGTGCAATTATAGGTCCCAGCAGTCGGTCTCGTATCACAGGCTGCTGCCTTCAGCTGCTGGTCCGGCTCAGACAACTGAGACCACATCGCTTTCTGTAACATTGCTCAGCTGTGATTTGAATGAAGCATTAAATGGAAACAAAGCTGTGGTTTTTCTCTAGAAAGAGATTAGAAATGATGGCCTGAAGGAAGCTGCTGAACAGCTGGAGATGGTAATTGAGCCTCCCCCCAATTAACTTTGTCCACAGAAAGTTGAGGATCGTGTTCTACCCTTCCTTTAGCTGCTGATGGGATTGTTTGGATGTCACTGCATACCTCCTAAAAGCTCCCACAACATCAAGATACAGAGCATGCTGCTCACTTATTTATGTCAATATGCTTTGCCAAAGAAAAATCAGCAAAGAATTAATTAACAGCAATTATTTCTAGCAACAACAGAGTAGCCCTGCTCCAGAAGCCATGAAAACAACATGATGAGACCCCTGTGGCCGAAAAGCCTCTATAAACAGGTGCAAAAATAAACAATTTTATAGCAGGCTATAAAAAGAGCCCAAACCAGGTTGGGGAATGGCAGGGGAACCGCCATTTCGATGGTTGAGTCGAAGCAGCCACCCAAGTGACTTTTGTGAAGGAGCTTTATTAAACAAACCAGCACAGAAGCACCAACCTGAGTCAAAGAACCAGCAGGAACAGGTTATTGCTGCAATAGAGGGTTTACTATACCCGTCGCCCTGTGTTATTAGTGCTGCTAAAGTGATTTACTGTCTAAGACAGTCCAACAGATTAGAGCTGTGATCTTAAGTACTAGCCAGCTCCGGTTTCAGTGATAAACATCACCTCCCCCTGCCTATTCCTTGCTAAAATAAGCTGAAATAAAGTCATCAATCCCAACATCTTTCCGCTCAAAATGAGTCTTTCTAGCTGGCACCACCACACCTGCAAGTCTCCTGCCGTGCACGCTGAAAGGATGGAGGTAGATGTTCCAGACACGTTCTCATTTTTCACCCACATGGTTCTTTTTCAGCAGCCGGTGAACTCAGCGTTTCTGTCCCTTTGACCAGAACTCGCACATCTCCTATCGCCAAAGCCCTGCAGTGACCTGGTTCTGGTTACACCTCTGTGCTGCACATGCACACACTCAGCATCTCCCCCCGCGAGGAGGCCAGGACGCATCTCCTGCCAGAGATACTCACCTCCGTGCTGCGTCCTAGAAGGTGGCAGTGGACAGTCCCTCTTTTCCACCGGATTCTGCAGCACAGTTTGGGGAGGGGGGAACTAAACCGAAACCCGCACTCCGCTCACCTATACCACTCACGCTGATGTCTATGCACACAGACTGTTAACGCCTGATCTGTGGCATCGCCTGTGCTCTCCCATACAGATGCCTGTCTGGGATTGGGCTGCATGAACCCAGTACACATGTACCTCTAGATCAGACAGAAAATTGAATACACAGAGAGAGGGGGACAGACTTATGCTGCCTTAGCAACCGCTCCGAGCACGCACATGCACGCCGGAGATGTGCCAAACAACAGGCACACTCTGGAGCGTGTGCTCTGTAAGGGCTGGGTCGCAGTGATAGGTGGTGAGGACAAGGGGTTAAAGACAGCCTGCTAAATCCATGGGTTGAAGTCAGCAGAGCATAACTCCCACGTCCACACTAAAGAGCAAAAGCTGAGGGAGGCAACCCCAGCGATGAAAGCAACCAGCTTCATTACACCCCTGGGATTTCCTATTTGGTACTTGTTCATGGGGATGTGAAGGCTCATTTATCAATGGGGGATTTTGCTCCTGCTTGGTTCAGTATCCTGAGTTACCGGCAATTTTCTCAGCACTGAGCTGACCCACAGCTTCTGTGCAATTCCTGAGTGGCCCCGGGAATTTTTTTCCCATTTGGGTCTGCCTGCCCAAAAACTGGCTTCCTCAGTGTGGTGAAATCCTTTTGACCATCCAGCAAGCCATGCTACCATGGGGCTGTCAGAGCAACCCAGAGGGAAAAGCCTTCTGTAGATTGCCAGCAGATTGCTCCTCTAAGCAGGCTGCAGCCCACAGCATCACATCAAATCCTCAGGGCAGTCCTGGTGTCCCAGATTCTGTAGTGCTATCGTTCTCCTGCCTTGTCCACTAAGGAGCAATTCAGTGCCTCCAAACCCTGCTGAAACCCAGAACATGGTTTGATAACAGAGAAATGTAAAGAGAGCAAACAAAAGTGGAGCTGACTCCCTTGCAGAGCACCTCCTCCCATGCTATCTTTGATTAGCAGCTTTGCGAGCAGCATCAGAACCGGGTGTGCGAGCAGATTCTTGCTGAGCAGGGCTTGCTAGTATTGAGGAAACTCGAAATCCTCCAGAAATCAGATCTGTCAACTCCTAGGAGGTTACTAAAATAGCCAAAGGACTCAGTTCCCCAAAGAAGCTGCAGAAGCAGCTCCTACTGCCTGCTTTTTAAAATCATCAAGATGATGTTAAAAGCCTGGGTCATTTGGGGTAGTCTCCTTGATTTCTTCACTCTCCTGCTCTCTTTTTGCAGGGCTACTTTCCACCACTGCCCCTACAGTGTTTGCCATAATTCATAAGGATCTGAACAGAAAAGCATCTACAGTAGTGGGTGGTTTAAGGTATTCCTCATCACCAGCCAACAGGACACACAGCCAGGTGGACCACAGCATCCCTCCCACATCAGTGGGAACCTGCCTTACTCTGCACGGGAGCTGGGAAAGACTGCTCGTGCAGACAGCTACACCTCCCACCGGAGGTGCGGAAGTATGGGACAGTAAAGGCTGGATTCAGCTCACCAGATTTGATGGACCTGAACTGTTTCACACTCACAGATAACTGTGGCCTTTGCTGGGCTATATAGTGAATGCCAGGCTTGTCTGGGATGTTTTTCATCCAGCCAAGCCCAGTAGGAATCAGCAAGCCTAAGATTGATGCACCTGCTAATGCAAGTCCCAGGATCTCCTGGAATAATGGGAATAAACAATCCAGTGCTGAAACAGTCTCTGCAGAGCTAGAGAGAAAGCACAAGCATCAGAACCTCTAGGACGAGCCATAAAAACCTGTCCCCATATCATCATTGGTCCCAGGAAACAAAAAATGCATCAAGGTCTATCAAGTCCTCTGCACACACGCATTGGACTTCTAGGTGACTTTCTATGAAGCTCCTATTTTGAGCAGTGATCTATTATGCATTTCAAGCCATATGGCACCTTCATTCCAGAAGGAAGGCATTTTGTCTTGAAATCTGTAAGCTAGAAAATCTGCTGCACCCTGATGGAAATGCAGCATTGCCAGCTATTCACAGAAGCAGAATCATTAAAAGAAAAAAGAACCACGATAATCAGACATCCAATTTCCATTGAAACAGCCTGGAAGGGGAAATGGACCCTTGCATGTGCCCTTCCAAACAGTCTTTTTTTTTTTTTAATTAATCTGAGTTAGAACTTTGATTTTTGTGGGAAACCTGATACAATATGCCACATACACAATTTAGCAGGAGGATCTCTTCCAGAAGGGATCTAGTCCAGGCAGAAAAGTAATTAAAGTCCTTTGGGGTCAGTGTATATGCTACCAGAAATGACCACACTCCTGCATACTAGCAGAAGCATCATTCCCTTCCCAGGAATAACGGATTAGAAATGTAGAAACGTACTGCTCTCCAGTGGAACCAGAACACCCAAGGCACTTTTCAGAGCCTACAGCAACAAGTGATGCTACAGATGCTTTTTGTACAGGGAGCAGGCTGCTCCTTCTCTCGTAGCCTACCTACAGTATTTCCTGATCCTTAACTGCAACAGTGCAACACTCCAGGTTTAGTTCCAGCAGCTTTGTGGAAACCGCATTGCCTCCCAGTGCTCTCCAGGCCTGCTGAGATAACAACGGGGTGAAATTCAAGAGGTGCTCTAACTGATCTAGTTCCCTCCAATGTTGGCACTCGTTAAGCCAAACCTACAAAAGCAGCAGCAAGTGAAAGTGGTTCTGTTTCCTGCTGCAAAGGGCAATTAATCACAAGCAAAGGCCAGCAACTCCGTGGTCTCCAAAGGAAACCAAGTGGGTGACTACTCACTGTGTGATGCCCAGCCAGGACATCTGTGGCCTTGAAGCAGGCAGGACAAACTGGGGAGAATGCTTTGGAAGAGGATTCAGGGGAGGACCAAGTGTGAAGGTCAGCCGGCTACACCCCTTGCCTGTGCAGAACTCTGTGCACAACCCCAAACATTCACTTTACAGGTGCCTACAGATGCAACCCTTCTGCTACACCAGGTGTCCCGCTTCCAGGTGGCAGATGCAGCAACAATCCTTCCTTAGCATAGAGGCACAGGCTCATTGTGCTCCTACAAAGGACTTTGGACCATGGCCCACTTCCAGCGCAAGCACAGGAGGTTCTCTTTGTATAGGCTTTTCTATGAAAGAACGCTCAGAGCCCTGGAAATATTTATTAAACCCTTTCTTCCTTGTTTTGCAGGTCATTGCGGTTGTTTGGAGAGATACACCTAGAGCTCAAGGTCTCCCAGGAAGGCATAATGAGGGTTGGGTTGGAGCAATGTTCTTTCTGTAAATAACTGCATCCATCAAGGTTAAGCTCTTTGCGGTTGAATTGATTCTAATCTGAGCAAAGAAAGGGGGAATGTGTAGGCAAGGCTTGCCTAAGCACCAACATGCAAAGCTCTGCTGACCCGGAGCCCTCCGCGGACTCCCTGTGACAGGATCCCAAGCAGGAGGCTGCCTAGAGTTATGGTGTGAAAGAGGCTTTGCTGAAGAAAAGCTACAGGAAAGACCATTACAGCCCCCTCGCTTATTGATTTCTATTGTGTTAACAGCTTACATAGATCTTCGCTCCAACACAGTCAACACTTCCTCCTGCTTCAGGCTATCCCTTCCACGCCTGTACAACTACAGCCAAGCCGGCAGTTTGTACATCAGCCCGAGCTGAATCTCGTTTTGCAACTGTCTGCCTTTCTCCAGCTCCCAGGGTCTGTCAGCAGGTGGTGCTTCATGGCAGCGCGGGTGCAGGCAGCATGCAGGCAGGCTTCTCACATGAAGATTAATGCACTTGTGTGGGACTCACCTTGCTCCGGGTGCCACACGCCGCAAGGCAGCTCATCAACTCCCAACAGCTCTGTCAAGAAATCGGTGCCCCTGACAAACTGCCTCCCCCACAGCACACATGCCTCAGCTCGGCGTTTCCAGAATACAGATTTTCCCAACTTGGTGTCAAAGCTTCTGGAGAGGTTCCTGCTTGGTACGGCAACAGGAAATACAGCTATAATCTTAGGGCTTTCCTTTGGCTTATTCACTACTGTCATTTTAAAGGAGCATAAATCAGGATCCCACAAGCAAGGCTAAAATAAAGAGGTTTATATGGAAAGGCTTTTAATTAATGATCTGTGTGGTGGCAGGAATAAATTGAAGAGCATTCTGGGGCTTTTCCCAGATGACTCCGGTATTGCAGGGACTTGTCCCATAGAGCAAGTTGGGAAAATTGTTTAACCCCAGGCTCGACATTGATTAATGGCTTGTTTTTCCACCACTTCTCAGTTGCATTAGGTCTCAATCAAGATCAGCTGATGGCCCTCACCAGCTTTAAGCTCACCTTACAGCTCCACTGAACATATTCTCTTCCCCAGCTAATGCCTTACAGCCAGGAAATACATGCTTCTGCCAATTCCCCAAGTTTTCAACTATCCACTCGCAGCCCTTTTCCTGTCCTGGCATGAAGGGGACAGCGCTGTGAAGCTGACTCGCTGTGCTGGGAGAAAGGACGAAATGTACCCTTGGACCTGGACAGGATGAGGAAGTTATCTTCTTCAGGCTGGTAAAAGGTGCAAAACTCTCGCCCCAGCATTCCCTATTACGATGGCAATTACTAGTTCTGTACTTAATTTTGTGAAGGTGAAGCATGCTCTGGCTGTTTTGGTGGCTCAGCAGCACAGTCAAGGCTGTGCAATGCAGGGTCCTGCAGGCCACATCGCTGTCACACCACAGGCCTACACTGTTCACTTCGGAATGCCATGAATTTTTTTGAAACTGCTTTTTTCCCCACCACCCCTCCTGCAGCAGGTCCAAAATTTGAGCCTCAGTCACTGTAAACAAAGACAGAGACTGCAGTGGCCCCTCCTTCAGTGTGTATTGAGTTCATTTAAACAGTAACTATCTCTCCAGCTCAGCAGTCAAAATTCAATCACTCAAGACTTAAAAAAATTTACCCCTTTTACTCTATAATAACCTGGAGGACAGAGCTAGTATTAATTGTCTCAGGAAAAACATGCACCTAACTCCTGAAGTAACTGTTTGGCCACATGACAGGGCAGAGCAAGATCCCAAAGATGAAACTACCACTGGTAACAGCCCAGACTACTCCACCACCACTGGTGGGTTCTTTCTTACCTACCAGGGTCTCACTTCACCTTGTAATATTCAGGAGGCATAGAAGCATGAAATTTGATTTCTTTCTTCTGAAGATGCTGGAGATTATTTTAATAATTCTTACTTGGTATCACTGAAAGAAAGCTCTTGTTCAGTGGTTTAATATAAAGTATTTTAATATCTGTTTCAGCAATAAAATCTCTGCTTTCTCTTCTATAAATATACTAATCTCACCAAAGGATATAATTTAAACAGTAGAATAAAGTAGAATAAAAATATGCAGCAGCAAGCGAACATCCTTTTCAAACAGGGACCTGCTCTGAACTATCTGCAGTCTGTTCAATCAGATTAGACCCGAGCAACAATTTAAATCCCAGCTCCAACCATCAATATGAAGAGCAGAAAATGTTCTTTTACCCTTTCATCGATCTCTGCGTGAACAGATGCATAGTGGAGAGAAGCAGAAGCAAAAGGAATAATAGCAGACAGCAGGAAAGGTGCGATATATCTAACAGAGGACAGCAAATAAGGGAGAAAGTGTAGGAGAACTGCCTTGGCAAACTGTGTGTATCACTATCTGCAGGCCCTGACCCTAAAGCTTGCAGTTTGACAGCCAGATACACAGATAAATGATTCACTGGGTTTAAAAAAGAAAAAAAAAAAGCAGGGGGGACAGGGCAGGAAATACAGTGGAAAGTAGAGAAACACACCCCGAAGATTTACAAATTTACTGTCTGCATAAAAGAAATTTCTAAAGGGCTAATAGGCCAAATTATTTTGGCTTGAACTCAGGATTAATTAAAAAAGACTCCTTTGCATTAGTACATGTAAGAGAAATACCGTGAATTATCAGAGCCAGTAGTAAGTTATACATACACCTGTCAGGGGTCGTAAAGACATACTCAGACCTGACTGGACATCTACTGTATGGCCTGCTGCATTACCTTCTCAAAGTATGGGCTGCAGCTACGTGTTTTGGAATGAACTACTGTATTTCTCATATAACTAACTTTCTATCTATCCTGTTTTTTAATATAAAACATTTGTTTTTAAAAGAATAAAATTGCCCAGTCATGCTTATATATACAGTTCACAGTTACTTAGAACACAAATAAATACCACTCCTGTCTCCACACCGATTTCACCATAAAGATATCAAAAAAATAAATGGCAGCTCTACTTGGAGAAATGAATCTATCCATAATGAAAGACTCCCAGTTAAACTATGAAATAAAGTTAAGTGAACACAGTTGGTATGGTAAATAAAAGCCGAATCACTACCTGACTGGTGTCTGGAACTAGAAATACTCTCCCAACAATGATGAAGGTTAAAAGACTGAAAAAAAACCCGCACCCCAGTACCCAAGTGTTTTCTATAGCAGGGTGAGGAGATAACCCCAAAGATGGGAATTTATACCAGTATTTAATAAAAAGCAATTTGCAAGTACCACAATAGCTTTATTTCCACCTGACAAGTAATTGCTCTAAGCATATTAGTAATGCTGACATAAGATTTATCTATAGTTCAAGATCTACACAATAAAGGGGTTTTTTTTTGTCTTTTTAAAGTAAGACTTCACTGTTCTTACAGAGACATGGAGAATACTTGAGGCAATAATTGTTTTCTCCCAGGCAAAATGTTCTTATGGATCTTTAAGAGTAGGCTAGAGAAATTAAAGGGAAAAAGTTAGGAAATACTTGAGGGAAGTAGACAAAGGCAGTACTTTTGCTCATTTAAAAAAAAAAAAATCTTATTTTAGGAAAATTAAACTTTGAAAAAAGGTTCCTTCAGGAACCTATTGCAATATGAACAAAACGTACAATATGTACTACATAAGAGTTATGCCTTCCATACATGAGGATTGACGTTGTCTTTCTTCATTACAACTTTTCAGGTTTTGCTTCTGATTTCTCATCTATCAGATCTTTAAATCCCAATTTTTCCAGTGGTTCGTTAGCCATAAGTTGCCTAAGTTAAAAACAATAAAACAACAAAAACATTATGCAGAACACAGTCTATAGCCAAGAAAACAGCAGCATTTTCTATTTCATTTGATATTATTTACTCTAAAGAAATCCAAGACATCCATACGGAGTGACTGCCACTTGGCAAAGCCTCAGAAACTTCAGTTTTGGGAAAGCAACATTCAGGGATACTTTTTTTCTTAGCAGCGGTTTTCCAGTTAAATGTGTTGTTTCCTAATAGTAGATATTGAATAAGAGTTTCTTCAGAAACTGACCCGACTCTTGGTTATCTTTAATGAACAGACTGCATAAGAGCTTCCTAACATTCTACCCGTCCCATTTACCAGATTTTTAAGCGAATGCGGTTTACAGCACCATTTGTGGTGCCATTATGCTTTGCTGTAGTGATTTTCAAACTGTTTTTTATTCGCAGCCTCCCTCAGCACCAGCCCATTCAGTGTACGCAAGTGTCCTTGTATTAAAGCGCACTTAATAACACCCTTTGTGCTTCTCCCAATGAGCTCCCTGACTCAACACAGAACAGAAAGCATTGCAAAGCAATGCAAGACTGGAAACATCCCTAGAAAAGCAACCACCAACGCTTTTATTACTTGAACTGAGGAACAAGTTAAGCTTTAACTTGTAACCACAGCTAGAAAAAAAAAAAAGTTTCACATTGAGAAAAACGGTTATGCACAGTGGAAACCGGCCAAGTCTCGCAGTTCTGCCGCGCTTCAGGCTGGGTATCTAAACCACAACAAAAACATAAGCCAAATGAAGTGCTGATGCTGCAAAGGACACCCGTGTCTTACACGGACACAAGCTTCCTTCGTGAACGCCTCCACTGCGGGTTGCCTTCCCTTCCCCTCCCCGCAAAGGCAGCCCCGCTGCTTCCCCACCCCGGGGGACACCCGGCTGCTCCTCAGCCCCCCTCCGCCGGGCCGGGCCGGGCCGCGCCGGGCCGGGCCGTGCTGTGCTGTGCCCCGCCTGCCCCGGTGGGCCGCGGTGCCACTTGCCTCTCCATGCGGCACTCCAGGTAGGCCATGGCGCGCTGCCGGCAGGCACCGCTCTCGTAGCCGCTGTCGCGGAGGCACTCCATGAACCGCTCCTTGAAGGCACTGCACTCCCCTGCAAGAGACAAGAGGGCTGCGCTACCGCCGGGCTCGGGCGGCAGCCCCGGGCCCGCGTCCCCCTGACCCGGCCCGCGGACAGCTGAGGGGAGCGGGGGGAGGCCCGGCGCTGGGCCGCGGGGAGGCCAGGGCCGCGTCACCGCACCGAAGTGATCCAGCGGGAAGGCGCCCTTGTCCGGCGGCCGCGGCTTGAAGCTTTTGCTGCCGAAGTTCATGGCGGTGGACATGTCGCCGGCGGGCAGGGCGGGCCGGGCCGAGGACGGGGGTCCCTCCGCTCACACACTGGCCGCCGGGGGGAGCCGAACACCGATCGTAGCCAGCTCCTACGAGCGCCGAGCGCATCGAGCGGGCCACGTGACCGCTGCCGCCCCGCGGAGGGGGCGGGGCCACGCCGCTATGGAAACGGCATCGGCATTGCTATGGCAACCGGAGCGCCTCGCTCCTGCGGGAGCGTTCGCTGGGGGCGGGGGGGGCGTCACCACGGCAGCGCAATAGGGCCGCGCGGGCGGGGGTCAAGAGTGACGTCACTGCCGCAGGCATCGGCCAGCGGAGCGGGTCACCATGGAGACGCCGCCGCTGCCCGCCATGTTGGGCCGGGCCGGCGGCCTCCGGGGAGCGGCGGGGTCGGTCCCACCTGAGCGGGAGGCTCGGGCCGGTGGCGTTCCCGCTGTGCTTCCGCCGCCCCTGCACCCAGGGCTCGGTCAACCCCTGCGAAATAAAACGATTTCTCCTCATAAAAACCTTGTTAGTTTCCTAATTCACCTCTGAACTCTCTGAATGGGAAGGGTGAGAGCGATGGTCACGGGCAGCCTGCCTGCTGAGGGGCAGGGAAAAATGGTTTGTCCTCCTGCGTTTGTTCGTTTGGAAGTGAAGGGGGAAAGGGCAGAACTCGGAGCCTACTCTCAGCAAATTTATACGGGATCCAGCCTCACCCGAGCCTTTCCCCGTTTTTGCCCAGGAGCCGGTGGTCAGGGCCCAGGCTGAGGCCAGGCTCCTTCCCCTCCGCCACGAAGAACAAGTTCCTCGCCCATCACTGATGAGCACTGGGTCTTGGCTTAAAACCACATTTTTCAGGACCCAGCTGTGGCTGGTGGTGTGATCCGAGAGCCCCCGGGCATCAGCAGGCAGAGCTGAGGCACCCCCAGCAGGCACTTTCCTTGGAAATCCAGCAAGATTTCGGAAGAGCCATCCCCATCCCGCTGCAGTGACGCGAACTCCGCCATCAGCCACCCGTGGCGGAAGCGACGTGCTTGCTCATCCCTCGTTAATCCTCACAGTTTAATGCCTGTACACAAACCTGACGGATGGCACAGGGTCATTTTATGCCTCGTACAAGCGATGGGCGAGCAGGCGGCTTCCCACCGGCGAACGCGGATGAGGCCAGTAAAAGCAAGCAGTCATCGGCAGATGCTTGGGAAATGGTGAACTTCCAGATCCTCAGGACAGATAACCAAGGCAAACACTCCTTTTCCCCGCAGGTTTACAGCACACTTTCTGCAGAGCCTCAGATCTCATCCTGAAAGGAGGATGAGAAATGGCGTTAATTTAACCCACCAGAGTGTTAACTGTGGATTACGCTGTTAGAGTCTTTTTTCTTCTTTGCCCATAGCTGCAATTGATTTAAGATGGTCTTTCATCTGTTTTAAGTTGATTTTCTTTTAATTAAATGACTGAGATAAGTAGAAAGAATTCGAGGCTGGGAAAAAAAAAAGAAACAGCTGCAATTGTTAAGGACAGCCATTATGGAAATATTACCTGCAGCCCCATTTAAAGTGTGTTTTGTTTATGCTTTGATTGCTTTCTTATTACAGTATTGAAATTGTAAATGGAAAATTACACCGTGCTATTACATAAGCAACTGGTTTACACAACCTTTGTAAATTATTATTGCGTTTTCAGGGCTACAAACAATAGATGTTTTTTATTATACGGTAAATAGCACTTTTCCACTTGACTTCGTTATAACACTTAACAGTAAAAAGGAGATACTCTTCTTTCATAAATACATGCAGCAAACTGTCTCCCAGATCTCAGAGGATTGGGCAGCAGAGAAGGAGCTTTGGTTTATCTGGAGAAGTTTAACTGAAGTGTCAAGCCACTTGATTTTACCCTGCTGCCCAAATTACGTTCCTTAGTTTCTGGCACAGTGGTTGACTTGCTCATTCCCCATGTGATGAAGGAAGAAATCAAAGGAAAAAGATATGCAGGCATCCCACAGTGGAATTATTCCCAAATATACAGCGACAATCCTATGCAAAAGCTGTATCAACTTGCTGTATTGTATTATATTATATTATATTATATCCAAATGCTTTCATTACCTATTAATTAACTCAGTGTCTTCCTCTGGAGTCTTAAATTTTGTAGTTACCCAAATTCAGGTCAGGTATAGTAGCAGGTGTTTGGTTATGCTTACTTAATATTTTTATTGCAAATATCAGTTGCATCTTCTGGAGTTTCCTTTAAAGGTACAGTTTGTCTTAGAATCTAATATGTGTGCTTTAGAAGATTAGTATGTATTTTTCCCAAGGAGATCAGATGAAACCCCCATTAGATAATCAGTGTAAAGGAAAAAAAAATCTCATTTGCAGATTAAGCCAACCAGTTCCAAAAGATTTCAATACAAACAGTGCCAGAAAGAGCAGTGCCACAAACAGAATTAAATGCTTTTCACATATTATCTTTCAAAGAAGTGAGAGACTTTCACGGCACCAGGGAAATCTGAAATAGCTGTTTCAGTAAAAAGGTGTCCATTGTACAGGAGAGATCAGATCATTTGTAAAGCATCCAGTGCTTTACAGTATCTCTAGTCTTGAGTCCTCAGCCCTTTCCAAAAATTTGAAGGCTCAAATTAGAAGGCTCCCCAAACTAGGGAAAATCTTGGATCTTCCCCTTTCAAGTTACACAGCTTGATAGATTAAAAAAAAAATCCTTTGCTTGAATCAGAGCTGTTAGTCATTAATTATGGACTGAAGAATTATTAATTATGGACTAAAGTAACATTTAAACAATGTTTGCTCTTTTACAATGTTGTCAGATCACGCTGAAAACTTACTCCATTATTGGTGCTTATCTGTCAGTTGTACAAATGTACCTTCAGGAGGAGTTTTTACACACTCAGCGTTACTTTCATTATTTTCTCTCTCTCACCATGCTGCATCTTTTAAGAGCCTACAGATTCAAATTATCAGGTAGTTAATTTGAAAATAATATATTGACAAGCTGCGAAAGGCTTTGAGTAAAGTACTAGGGGATTTTGTAGCTTGACTTGGGATAACTGTAAGAAATTAATTGGTTGAACAAGACCAAGCACATTCAGATGCTGGAATTTGTGCCCTTGAGACTGCTGTTCCCAGCCCAGGCACAGAACACACCTCAGAGAAACATCCTTCCAGGATCACTCATTCCTACGCCTCACCCTCACGCAGCAAGCACGCCGCCAGCTCTTACATAAAGTCTCTTGCTACATCACTGCCACAGGCTGTTGTAAACCATTTTTCTACCTTTTAATTCAGGTTCCTAGACAAGCAAAAATGCAGAATATTGCCAGAATAGTCTGGGGAACGGGGATTTCTGTTGTGGATGATTAATGAAATATTATTGTTTTGCACTTACAGGGAAATCATAGTTTCATGCCAGTAAGGTCAGGGCCTTAATATGTTATGTGCTCTGCAAAGATGTAGAGAATGATAGCTCATTTTCTGTTATGACTGAGCCAAAGCCTCATCAGGTTAGAGGGGAACGTGGTAGAAATAGCAACACTGCGCTGAAAGCCAAAGCAAACTTTTTTCTTACATTGCTAGTTGCAGTTCTGGTGTATCTAAATCCACATCTCTATCTGCATCAAGATGGGGTGCCCAAAAGTAAGATGCTGGGACCCTGGCTCTGAGATACCTACCAAATAATCATGCTTCATGGTATGCCCCAAATTGCCCTTGGATTAATATAATTTCTGCAATACTGTGTTGAGATAGACTGAAGCTAGAGACCCAGAACAAAAAGATCCTTGGAGCTATTTAGTCTGTTCAGTTGTATTTTGAAAATAAATTCTTCATAACCTGACCTCCTCAATACTAACTTCCCAGGTCAGGCTGCCTTGGCTAGTTGGCGTAAGTGTGGGGTCTGGAAGATCGTGCTTCTGGCTATAGTCACAATGGATTTTTCTGCAAATATTTTTACAGATATGTATATTATAAAGTACATTACCAGCACCAAATCCCAGGATGTCCCATGTATTTTGTCACTGAGTGAGACTCATGAAGGAATGACATCTATTCGGTCCAAGAACAAGGCTTTTAAAAGCAACAGAGTCCTTGAGAATGGTTTGTTGCTAAAAGGGGTAAATGCTTAACACGAGTGGGAAATACTGTCACTTTAGGCTCTGCACAGAGACAATGCACTAATCCCATGCACAGACTTTTTTATTTTCTTCTTCCAGTGACCAGACCCATCATATACAAACCTTCAGCTCACAGTATGGAAAAAAACCAAGAAGCTTTCATTGAAAATTTGCAGTAAAATAATGATTTTTGAAAGTATGTTTCAGGAGTCTTTCTTCCCAAAGTAGATGTGCAACACACAGTGATTTGAAAGATAAATGAAAAGAAATTCAGTACAAGTTATTTGTATCAAAATGAGCATAGCAAACACTTGAGATACTGATCACTACCCTGTAGTGATCCTACAGAAATACCTATTTGCAGGGTGGGAAGAAGCAGGTGTAATCCAATAAAACTGCAATAATTATGAAAAATGGAAAGGGGTCAAGGTCGGAAAGCTTTTGATTTCTTTTTGCACTGGCAATAGTCAAGGTGAGCAAAATCCATTAGTAAGGAGCAGCCTGAGTTTTAACACATCTGAGTCTTTAAAAATGTTAATGTTTAATAGGGTGTGCTCATGCTTTATATATCCCTGCTAACAATGCACGGGCTGATAGGCATCTCTTGAGGTTGTAAATCAGTTGCAGAGCCTGGCAAGGCACACAAGCACTTGGTGTTCACTCTCATGGTTTATTATGTTATCAGAACTCATTGACTGAATTATGGCCTTATAACAGCTCTTTCTCTGCATTATCCTCCTGTTACTGTAGCATTATTAACCTATGTCCCATTAGAAGATTATATGTCCTTCTCTAGATGAGCACACGGAAGTTAGATGACTCTGTGGCTGTTTAACGTACAGGCTCATTTTCTAGGAGGAACCGATTATTTCCCTGAGCTATGCCCACAAAGTCTGCTTACCTGAAGATGGTATCAGTTCTGGCTTAGGCTGGTAGAAAGACCAAGACACATGAGCAGGGAGCAATGTTTTCTCCTTGGTCCTGTGTGGGATGCCTCACCTGCAGGCCAAGAACTCAGTTGTAGGCTGTGTTCAGGATTGCATACTGGAAGCCAAGGTATATGAGGAAGAAATGGACATGAGGACATCACGTTAGTTGTATTTTAAAACTGCAATGATTCCCTCCCACTGGAGAACTCATCCATCATTTCCCACAGTGCATGCATCAGTCCAGCAGGTTGCAAGTCCATGGGCTCACTGCTTGAGAAAGGGTTTCACCCTATATTATCATCAGGTACAACCTGAAGCTTGAAACAGTCTGAAAGCCCTTGAACAGGTGCTTTTGCTGTCTATGGCAGTAGGCAGCTCTACTTTAACAGAGCAGTGGTAGCTGTATGTAAACAGAAACAGTAAATTCCCTCTATCAGTACCCAACTGCGCCCATATAGGATTTTTTCCTCACTCTTAATGTATCTTATAAAGTCTCAGGAGTCCCAGTGGTCATACCATTTTCTCAGAGAAGAGTCTGGCAGAACAGGATATTCTTGGAGATGTCTGAGAGAAGAGGGCATAGACCAAGACCTTCATAGTTGTGCAGCAAATCTTGAGATGGACATGACCATCCATTGCCCTCCTTTCTTTGCCCGCCCTGCCTAGTCCTCTTCTGCACAGGGTAATTTCCCATTGTGAAAAATTCCACTCCTGGTAACAAGCCTTGGAGAACAGGCAGACGTGCAGGCACCTTTTTCATGTCAATCTAGTTAGAGTTTATTGATTCCCCTTGCCTTCGGCTAATGTACTTTTATTATTATTAATAAATAATCATCATTTTTCCATCAGTGGAGCCTGCACCCGGGAGCCTTGGAGGATTCTAGCAGAAGTATTATTAAAACTGAAGATTTCTAAAGGGTTGAACAGCAGCACGGCCCAGTAATCTGACAGAATCTGCAACCGGGGAGCAAAATATCCCCACTTGAGAATATGTGATAGAGCATCCAATTGATTCCTTCCCCCAGAGCCAACATTTAAAACTCTGGCCTCCTGTTCTTGATCACTTCTGCTTTGTTATCATTCCCTAAGGATGCAGAGGGTGCGGGTGGCTCTTGGGGAGCTGTTGCCCGGGCACGCAGGCTCTTGTAGGACCCTGCCCTGGCATGGCGCATGACTCAATACACCTGGAGTGCCAAAGCTGTTGCTGTGTGCTCCTCCTGGCTGGCACCCCCTCTGCAATAGCTGCCCACGTAGCCTCTGTCCTCTGTCCTCTGCCTGGCCAGCTGCAGAGCCTGATTCTGGCTCCTCCCAGGTTACAAACATCCAGGATCTCTTTCCCAATCAGGCAGAAACATTGCCTGGAGGGGACAGTTTCTCCTAGAGGATTGCATGCATCTGCTCATGAATAGGCAGGACAGCCAGGAAGGAGTCATCACCAAACTCAGAGACAGAGATGGACATCCAGGCACACAGTCCTCTGGACAGTAAACTGCAAAATAGTGACTGAAGTGGTTTCAGGGGCATTTTGGGATTGCCAGTAGAGGATTTTTGGGACAAAGATCAATAACAGCGTCAGTAATGAAAACACTGTGTTGCTCAAGGAGGTGATTTTACTGGGGTGGCAGGAAAGCAAAAAGAATCAGAGCTGTCACCTGTAAGTGGGCCTGCTCCCGTCTGCAATCCTGAATTAGCACATCTTCATGCCACCACCGTTCTAACTCCTCCTTGGTCAGCCTTGTCTTACCTGAGGACTTCCTTGCCAGCTGCACCTTAGGCCAAGCATTATTGTGGGCTTTCCCTCCTGTGTCCTGCTTCCTCCATTGCATCACCAGTGGTCCAGCTGAGTCCTGTGACCTGGCACCGTGACAGCAATCCAGCACAAGTCTTGTACCTTAATCCTGCCCCTGAAATCACGTAGACCACAACATGCCCATAACACAGGTTTTCACTGGAAAACAAACACTTTGCCCCAGTGTTGTAGATGAAATAGGAGCTCCAGATTAAGATAATCCATGTTTCAGAATAAAATAGGGTGCTTTATTTGGCAGGGAAAAAAAGTACATCTGATCTAAATGGAAGTAAACAAGACCTCAGAGTCCTTTTCTCTGTGTAAAGCCACTTCCCCAGAAGGTGTGTTCAGGCAATGACAGAAGGGCTATAAAGGGACCCCAGGATGCTCGTAGCCACAGTTTGATCTAGACATGGCCATACAGAGTTTGCTGCAATACACGGGCTCTAGCTCGCTGCTCTATTTGGCAGCAGGGCTGGTCGCTCTCCTTTACTTTCTTACCAGCTTGAAGAAGTCGGTTTGCAGTTTGCCTCCCGGGCCACGACCTCTTCCTCTGATCGGAAACTTGAATGTGGTGGACCTGAAAAAGCCGTTCCAGTCGCTGACAGAGGTAGGGTCTGAGCGAGCAGACAGGATGAAAACATGCAATTCCTCAAGCAAGCAGACAGGATGAAAACATGCAATTCCTCAAGCGAGAAAAGCAATTAGGGACATGGAGATGCGATTGTGTTTGCCTTGTGTGGAGGGCAGGAATGAGATATTTGGTGTATAGGCAGGCTGGCAGGGTGACTTTACCTTCAGAGGAACACACACACATACATGAATTTATATATATTAATATAATACACACATTCCTTCCCTTATACACACACAAGCATAGACACCCATCCCTTGCAATTAGCTCCATATTGTTGGTGTTTCAAGCTCCTCAGAGACTGCTGGTAGAAGACTTGAGCTGGGCCAGTCTGCTGACAGATCAGGACCATTTGCCATCAAGTGATGTCTCACTGCAGACAGACCTCTCCCACGGACGGACGGACGGAAGGAAGGAAGGAAGGAAGGAAGGGAGGGTATATCATCCCCACAGGAGAGGAAATGGGGTCAATATGCACATTTCTTTCCAAAGCTAATTATATCCCTGCAATGCAAAGCTCAACTCTGCCTCCCCAACCCTTCCCCTGCACACACATTGGCCAGGGTGATTTAAGACTTGATGCATGGCTTTTGAATGTCTAGGTAAACAAACTGCTTTTTCTTATGCAGCTCCATGCGTATTTTATTTCTAAAAGAGAAGGACTTACATGTTTTAAAGCCAGGTGCAATGTTTGTTTCAGAAAGTGTCTGCTCTGCTCCGGTAGGGAGGTGAGGACAATTCAATGTGAATTCAGATTTATTCTGGTTGCTGTAAAGACGGTTGAGGTGCTGTGAGTGACCTGTCACATACCCTGTGTGTGTGCTTACTGGACACTATGACAGGGGAAACTCAGTCCCCAGAGAACTCCTTCAGCCCACCTGAGAGGGCAGGGCAGACACCAAAATTCTCCAGTTAGTTGTAGAAGAAGGGCATCCTGCGCTGCGGAAGTACAGAATTCCTATGGCAGTCATGCAGTGTTCATCTGCCTTGATTTACGGCGCAGAGGATTGTGCAGAGTACAGTTTTAATGGGCTTCTGGTCCTGAGCGCCCATCTGATCATAGGGTGCCAGTATGGAAAAGCAACTATTTTTGGTGGTACGGGGGGATTTTGTGATACAAATGTCACACAAAGGCACCAGACTCATTTCCTATAATCTGCCAAGCAGCTTTCTTTTGGCTTTTAGGCCTGCCATATCCAATACTTGTCTTGCTGAGAAAAAACAGGGTTGATGCCAAGAAGTACTAATGCAAAGAAATGACCAAAGGAAGGCTGGGAGGTGGCTGTGATTCCCTGCCCCTGGCTCTGCCACACACTCTGTGAGCTTCCGGGGAGGAAAGAACCAGTGTTAATGTTATCTCCCAAGCCGTCACACCACCGTTTGATGAAAACAAATTCAATTCATCTGGTGTAATAACAGGAGCTGCTTCTAATCTGAAATTCAATTTTCAGTATGTATCTAATGCATAGCAAATGGTAACCCAGGCACGTCGGAAACAAGAAGACATTTGGAGCGGATTGCTTGCAGTGTGTTTAAACGAAGTCTAAAATACCGAGTGAATGATTAGCTTGTCAAAGCCACCCTTCTGTGTAACAGATGATTCATATTTAATTTGCTATAAAAGCCTAGAGCTCCTGTGACATTATCTACAAGAAAATGCTTCCTAGTTGGATTCAGGTTTCTGGTGGCCAGCAAATAATTTTGCGATGACTGCAACACTACCCACCTTGCCATAATTAGAGACAAGTGCTGTCCTGAAAGAAAGAGTTATTGTTGAGCGTTGTTTTTTTAGTGTTTGTGGCTTCAGCCTCAAAGATGTGTGCACGCCTGCTTGCCTCAGGTCAACAGCATTAAAATAAACAGGCCTGCCTGCTACAGCATTTTCTAACCAGCCTCCGAATGGTGGTATCGCTGTGTTGGCCTGTTACTGCAGAACACCACAGGAATGCAACGGCATTTTATTGACTTCTCCTCTGATAGGAGCAGTGATAGCAGACACCTTGTTGTGCAAACAGGGTGCAAGCAGAGATGCTGGCAATTGATAGCCGTTGCTTATTAGTTGCATTACAGCAGCACCTGGAGACTTCAGGCAGGGCTGAGAGGCTCCTTTCAGGCTAGAAACCACCTAGGGCGGCTAGTGCTAGCATTTGGGTCCAGATCTGGTTTTGAATGAACATATTTATTCACCTTGACAGCTCTCCAAGATATACGGCAATGTCTTCACTGTGCATTTTGGACCCAGGAAAGCTGTGGTCCTGGCTGGATACGAAACCATCAAGGATGCCCTTTTAAATCATGCTGAAGACTTTGGAGAGAGGGCAGAAATACCCATATTTAGGAAAATGACACAAGGAAATGGTAAGTGACCTTTTGGTCAGTTTGTTGTTTGTCTATGTTCATACATTCTTACAGCAGGAGAGTATCATCCTCTTACAGATTGCTTTTTGTTTATATAACAGTGTATCAAGCAGCTTTGATACCAGTGCGTAAGAAGGCCTTACAAACATTTATTAACCACAGGTAACATAAGGATGTTATACCTTTATTTTAGGCATAGCATTCAGTCATGGAGAGCTATGGAAAACTATGAGAAGATTCACCTTGTCCACACTGCGAGATTTTGGAATGGGAAAGAGAACCATTGAGATTCGAATCCTGGAGGAAGTAAATTCGCTTATCAAATATTTTGAATCCTATCACGGTGAGTGTCAAGACTTTAACCCAGAGACAGAAAACATGTCTAGCAGAACAATAAAGATGAATGAAAGTTTAAGTCTGAGCAAATTATATCTCATGATTTAAGTTCAGCATATGCTGAAGTAGGTTATTAAACTGAGACCTGAAAACAGTGAAACCGAGTTCCCTGCTATGCATTCTGGGTGGTGAACGAGTTTTTTCTTCGGGAGCTCAGGACTACGTTACCATAGGAAACCAGACTGAAATGGGCATACTCATGTCGTCATTTGTTTTCATTGCTTGAAATACAGGGAAACCATTTGATACGAAGATGATACTCAACAATGCTGTATCCAATGTCATCTGCTCTATATTGTTTGGAGAGAGGTTTGAATATGATGATCCTGTATTTCTAACTTTGCTGAAGCTGTTAAATGAAAATACAAAGCTGTTGGGCTCCCCTATGGTGCTGGTAAGAGCTTGATTGTACATTTTAGCTTTTTTGAGGATATCTGGTTCCCCATGTTTGTCCTTCAGGCCTCCCACATCTTGCTTCTCGAGGTGAGAACATGAACATTATCAGCCACCCAGCCTGTACAGAACACATCTGCAGTTCGGTATCCACAGCACACAGATTCCCAGGATCCTGGGCTTAATCTGTGAAGCTTATCAGTAAAAGAAAAAAACCAAAGCTTTTACAAAAAGAACCATTTCACCCTCTTTGCAAAATCACAATATGTCTCTGATATTAGAGATCGGCCCTGAAATACCATCTCAAGTCTGCCTCCTTGTATTACACCTTCAGTAACTTATGTTCTTCCTCTCCTAGAACCAGGTTTGACAAACTTCTTTTTCTTTTGTTTTGGCTACTGAAACTCAATCTTAGCAAACTAACAGCTGATATAAGCCCATTCCTTCCTGACACAAAGCTTCCGCTTTGAATGCCAGCAGAGTCGTCTTTCCAAGCCGCACTGAGGTCTGTGGCTGGCTATAACTCCAGACTAGCTAAGCCCAAAAAGCATCACCCGAGCACAGGCCAGAGTTACACACTGTGTACAGACACTATCCCAGGATGAGGCACCAGCTAACAGCGGGTGTTTGTTTAATTGTCTGGCAGGACAGCTAGTGGTCTCCTTGAAGATGTGTACACCTCTCATGGGATGATGGGGATGAGACCCCTCCTTTCTCCTGACAGCAAATATGTCCATATGACATGCTGCAATGCTGTCCTCAGTCCAGCTCCTAGGAACAGCGTAGTTGGGTTAGCTCGGTGTTGTGCCTAAGCTAATTGGCTTGGAAAGCACCATGTTGACACAGCATTATTGTCTGTCTGTGGAGGTGGCCAGTTCAAGTCCCTTCTGCTGGCACAGGATGTGACACACCTGAGGGCTTTCCCTGGAATAAGTACAATGCTCACATTCCCATCTTTCACATCTGAGACCCTCTGTCCCACCACCTACACAGCTGGAAGCCCTGAAATGAGATTAAGCTGGTGAGGCTCTCAAAAGTCATGGCAAGGACTCATGCAGAGGTATAGCAGAGAGAACACGACTTCTGCAGCAATTCATAGCTGCTTGGACTGTACAAGTGAATGTGGGGGAACTATGGCCTGAAATGTCAGGGCATGGGACAAGGGACCATCAGTGTGATCTGAGATACCAGTATGTGTTCAAAATGCCAATTAAGAATTCTCTTTCTCCACAGTTATATAATTTCTACCCATCCCTTGGATTTCTCTCTGGAGCTTCGAAGACTGTGCTAAAAAATGTCAGTGAACTGAATGCATTTCTCCAGAAGCTCTTCCAGGAACACAAAGAAGAGTTTAATGAAAATAACTTAACAGGCTTTGTTGATGCCTTTCTGATGAAGCAACAACAGGTACTTTAAAGCTAAGTCTCAGAGTCTTTCTATTCTCTTAGCTCTGACTTATTATTAGGACTGACCATCTGTCAGGGACTGGGAATGAGTGGCAACAGAAGAACTGCAGTGAGCAGAATATATCAAAGCTCATACTCACAGTGAGCTGCGCTGTACTCGCTCCATAGCTCCACTGAAACTGCTGGTTAAAGGGATCTAGTACTCAAGGTAAGTGAAATAAGTTACCACACAGGACACGTAAGGACGAGATCATCCCAAATGTTCCTGCAAGAATGGTGCAGTGATAAACTTCATTGCAGTAACTAAATTCCAGCTAACCTAATATCTGGACCTAGGGATTGCACATACGCTTGGGACCAGACAAATTCCAGACAGCATAGGCCCTAATGCTGAAATACTAAACATTTAGTTTCCCAGAGCATATAAAGTCACAAAAAGCTAAAATGCAGATAAAAATGGTGGCAACACAGTCACATATTGGTATCACTTGCTGTAGAACTTACGGCCATTATCTGTGTGTTTTGAAGGAGGCAAAGAAATCTCACACTATGTTCAACAACGGAAACCTGTTGTTTTCAACCCTGGACCTCTTTGCCGCTGGGACTGAGACTACTTCTACAACTGTGCGCTGGGGTCTTCTTCTGATGATGAAATACCCAGAAATTCAGAGTAAGGCTGAGAAGTCCTCTTGTACAATATACTGTTGCATGCTTAAGGCTTTGGTTGTGGAAGGGAGTGGAACTCATTCAGTGTTGTCTAGAGTAATTATTCTGAGTACTCTGAGAGAGATAACAACCGTTGATTTTACAAAGGAATTTTATTCAGCTGGATTGCAATAAACCAGCCCAGCCAAGTGGGAGAGGCTAAGGGCCAGTCTACAGTTACAGTAAAGCTCCCCCATCGTTATTCTCCTGCAGGCTATGGGCTTACGTCACTAAAGGTCTCCTCAGGAGCTGATTCTGATCTGGTTTCTGTTGAGGGCTATGGGGTAATAAAGGTGTGCAATCAAAGTCAGGCATGGGTTGTACTGTAGTGACTCCATTCAAGCTCCCTTGGCTCAAAAACAAACCTGAAAGAACCACGCCGTGCCCTGACTTACCCACTTCTGCTCTCCCCAAATGCCCCTCAAAGTTTTCCCTTTTCTTCATCCTGGCCAAACTGGAGGCCATTTCAGTTGCAAGATAAGAGGGCTATCAGTTTCTTAATCCTTTCCTCCCTCCAAGGAAAGATTCAGGAAGAAATGAACCATGTCATTGAACCAGGAGAGATGCCTAAGTTGGAGGACCGGAAAAAAATGCCTTATACAGATGCAGTGATACATGAAATACAAAGGTTTGCCAATATTGTCCCAATGGGTGTATCACGATCAACTCCTACCGATGTGAATTTCCAAGGCTATGTGATTCCTAAGGTGAGCTTTAAAACTAGCAGCACAGATTCCTTACAGTTTTGTTTAAAGTAGACAGGAAGAAAAATATAAAAATCTAAAGACACCATGATGCATGGTTTCATCTATGATGTGATCCTTTTTCTTGGATCCAGGATAGCTGTTATAAACATGCACTGGACTGTGGTTTGTTACAGCTGTTTGAATCCAGAATAAGCAGAGAGTTTAATTAAATCACATATTGGTTTGAATCTCTTATGCCAAATGTGGAACCTTGACTTCAGCATCTTGAAAGATCTGGTTCTGTAAGAAAGGAATGTTTTGTGGTCCAAAAAGAGAGCAGCAGCTACTGATAACAGGCAGAGCCACAGTGGGGCAGGGAAGAATCCCCCAGTTCCATTTGCCATGGCTCAGTCTTATTTGCTTCTTCACATTAGAAAAAAGAAAGCAGTCCAACTTGACTAGGAAAGTGATCTGCTCTAAACAGCTACCGTGAATTTCTTTGATCCCTTTCAGGGTACAGAGATTATTCCACTGCTGACCTCCGCTCTGAATGATGAGTTACACTGGAAAACCCCGGATCAGTTCAACCCTTCCCACTTCCTGGATGCTGATGGGAACTTCATTAGGAGAGAGGCATTTATTCCATTCTCCTTAGGTGAGAGGGGTGTGTGTACACCACCTGGGGCTGGGCTGATGGCACAGTTCTCCCTGATTCCAGGAAAGTATGAAAGTCAGGGACTCAGGACACAGGATAAGGGATTTCTGGTCATTTCTCCTGTCCACCATTGCTGTAGGTAACCAAGTCTTCTTTGGGAGATCTGGGAGACACTGATTTACCCACAGTCACTGAATAATTTCACATACCTACAGGCTTCTGTATGGTTTGAGACCAAGTCAGTAGCACCCCTAATATACAGAGAGAAGGAAAAATTTCCTACCTCAGCAGCCTGCTCTTACAGACTGTACATCCAGTTTAGACGGTCTCAGACATCAACGCTAACAGTTACAGTGCTGATCATTTACTTCTCTCCTGGTTGTTTTCAGGACGAAGGGCTTGCGTTGGAGAAGGACTGGCCAAAATGGAGCTGTTCCTCTTCTTTGCGGGCTTGCTTCGCAAATTTGTTTTCCAAACCCCTCCAGGAGTGGACAAATCAGACCTAGATCTTGCTGCTGATGTCGGCTTTACCTTGAACCCCATGCCTCACCTGGTTTGTGCTGTGCCTTATGAATGTCAAACGACATGGAGTTAGAGTAGTGAACACTTCAAGCTTGAAAGCAAGTCTAGTTACAGGGGAAAAAAAGCTGTCTGTACCTGAGCTTTAGGGAAAGGAAGACACTGGGCACTGCTATTTTTCTCTCATTCATGCGATTCTTTCCAAGAGCTCTTGCGGTGTCTGCATAATGCAAACCTTTCAGACACCCCTGAGTACTGCTCTCAGAAACAGTGTGATTCATTCCTGGAACAGCACATCAGAGATGCAGTTTTCAGGGCTGTTTGAAAGAATGAAATGGTTTCAAGTCTCCTCTATAGATGTAACCCATCAGAGGCTCTCCCCTGAGAGCCTCCATGGGGAATCTCTCAGCCCAAAGTCCAAGCTCTATAGCAGAGCTGATTAGCGATGGCCCAGCTGGAGACAACAGACACTTAATGGATCTAGAAATCTCCCCAGGACGGTTGTTCAGCTGAGCCTCAGACTGAGCTTCCATTGTGCGATACAACCTGCCTTATCTTTATTACAGAGTCCCAGACACGAGGGTGTAACATGGGCTGATGCCAAGAGCCAGGCACAGGACAGTTATCAGAAAACATCTAAGTAAGTGGTTTGGGAAGTGGGTTCATTCCAACCTGCACTAGGCACTTTATGCTGAAGAGCCTATTTACGATGGGGCCAATCTAGCAGCTTTCTGCTTCTGGTAAGAAAGGCATTTCTACCACTCCCTCACCTCCCCTGGCTTCCTGCTGGCTCTGGCACTTGTCCCATCCCCTACTGGGCCATCTTAGATCCCTAAACTGGCAGAAAATGACCAGCCACAGAAAGTGAAGAGTTTCTGAATCAGCGCGGCTAAAGCTGGACACAAGCCTGAGGCAGTGTGAGGGTGATGCAGCCTGGGGCTGGGCAGCAGGACTACCACGCTCCCATCAGAGAGCTGAGAGACACTGAGCCCTTTTCTCTGCTTGCACCTTAGGAGCTATAGTTGCTCTCTAGATCCTCTCTGCCCTCCATAGAGAGAGAGAGGATCCTTCAGTGGATGATTGAACTGTCATAAGGTCTGAATTGCTCACCCTCTCCATTGACTGCAGGGTGAACCATCATCCACAGGCTCCTAATTCAAACTTCAGTCTCAAGTATCAGGTGTGTTGGGATGAATAGGGACAATATTTTCCATTTGACTGAAAATGGGGCTTAAACTCTTTAGAAAATGTTGCTGTCTGTCTTCAGCTCTACACCAGATACACAGCCCCTGGCATTTCAAGCTGTCTTCCTCTCTAGACATTCCTTGTGTCAGGCATAGGCAGCAAGGTCTCCAGGCAGAGTAACAGATCACCCTGCACTGCTGAGCAAGTACCACTGCCATGGGCTCCCATGGAAGTTGTATGTGCTCAGTACACAGCAGGAGCAGGGCCATCACAGTAAGAACTGCAAGCAAAATTTTGGTGCTTGCAAAAGTACTTTGGCCACTTAGGCAGGAACTGAAGTTACAAATTCAGAGCTGATAATGCTCACGTTCTGCCAGCAGAGATCCTGCATCACTGTCAAGGCTAATAGGATTTTGAATGTAGTCACTGTGAAAATAGATGTAAAACTGGTAATAAAGAGTCTAGAAGGAGAAGGGGTTTAGACTTTGTTACCAAGTTGCTCACCTGTACCATTAACTTGTTGTAGGGAGGTCTCTGTAGAAAGCTGGTCACACCCCAGAGACTGCAGCTGTCCTAGAGCAGCTGTTTGATTACTACAATTAATGATTTATTTCATGTAGCAGCCATTAGGATTAGGAACAACTAGCTGTACCCGCAAGGCTACACCCATTGAGGGAAGCATGGTACGTGTGTGAAATCTGAATGGTGGTGCAGGTACGAGAGAGGAGGCTGCTTTGTGTGCTGTGAAACAGGCAGAAAACCACATGTGGATTTGGGAGCAGTGAGTCACTGCAGACACTTTTGTGTTGGTTTGGAGGCAGGGAAGGCAGGTTAGGATGAAAAGAAAAAAGGAAGAAACAGAAAGTTACAGAGACTGAGGGGGTGGTTATAGTAAATCTGTAACATAAAACTAAAGTTGCTGTCTTTGTAGCTGATCTGTGCTGCAAATGGAAGGAAAGAAAGGAGGAAGAGAATATGAAGAGATGAAAAAGTAGGGCGGTCTTTGTTTGGCCAAGACATTGACTCTTCACACTAGCTTTAGTTCATGCAACTAAAGGCAGCACTCTAATAGTTGTACTGTACCTTGTACTTGTACTGGTGTTGCACTTGTACATGCATTGTACCATGCGGCCAGCTCCAGCTTCTGGATACATCTCAAGGAGTCTGCTTAACAAGCTATGTAACAAGAAAGCCTTTGCGGCTACGTTTGCTTACATTTGTTTTGCTGTTGCTCTACTTGCAGTCTAACTACTGCAAGCCTGATAAATAAATATTTTGCTCTGTTGCTGTTGAACTATCTCGTGTTGCAGGATGAAACTGATTTTGGGTCAAAGTGATAAAGTTGGGCTGCACCACCTTTAATACACCCACATTAGAGAGGTGAGCACAGGGATCCCTGGGCAACCTGCAGCCAGAACATGTTTAACAATGCAAAGAGTGAGCAATACTCATAGTCACAAACAGCTCAAAGGAAATGATTGAATTTCTAATTCCAGAAAATCACAACAGAAAGGTCTTTTTAATACTTAAATAATTGTCCCCTTCAAAAGTATCTCCTATCAAAATCATATGCACAGTCCATGTGTTGATGCAGTTTAATTATGTAAGGAACCTGGGACCTTGGAGCTTTGTTAGCAAGTCTACACTTGGCGTTGTATCCTTGCTGACTTACAGGACTTAGAGGAACAATTTTCAGAACTCACTATCTGGTGAATTAGGGAGTCCTCCCAGATTCCCAAAGTGCTTAAGACACCATGCAAGGCTTTTTCTTGCATTGGTCCCAGGGAGACAGGCAAACTTTGAGATGGTATTATGCTCCAGATACCACATTTCCAAAAGGATATACTGACTTTAGGAGAAGTTGGGACAGGAGGAAAGAAAAATTATTATGGAGAAGGAAAACCCTTCACCCCCTACACCCTTCATACTGGCTTGGAAGATTTGGTTGGTTGCCTGAAAGTGGAGATGGAGAAGTAGGAAGAGTAAGGCCATGCAATGTCCTAGACAAGATGAGTCATCTGCTTCCACCAACCTTTTCTCATCACAGAGGCAAAATGGAAAATTAAAGTGAATGGCAGTAAATTCAAACCAATAGAAGGAAATAGATTTTTATGCCTGCTACAGCCTTTTAACTCTGGAGAAGGGATGCAACTCCATGTATTTCAACAGAAAAACTAGACTCCAAACAAGACCAGGAAAAAATATTTTCTTGGCTGGGGAATACATTATCTTACAGTGCCCTCAGAGTTCCCATGGTACCTGGGTCTGGCCGCTGTCTGAGATGGGACATGGCTCTGGATGTGGCCTCTTACATTGATCCCTGTGGCTCCTGCCCTTGCTTAAAAGGAACTTGTCTCAGTAAAAGCCAGCAGGAGTTATCTGTGGCTGCAGCCCTGGCTGCACCGCCGGTCAAGAATGGGACTGGCGGGGAAGGCACAGAGATTTTGAGGGATTTAAGTTAATATAAAGGATATGGGGCTGGTGCTTTACTGGCTGGACCTCCCAAGGCTGGCTAACTGGCAGCACAGTGGCTGCACTTAGGGGTTGGTGGATGATGTCCATCCTCCACGTTCTCACCAGCACCACCCGGTTCACATGCTGTGGCAGGGGATTGCCAAGTGGGCAGGAGGGACGGAGGACAACCCGGCTGCGAGCACCCTGAGGGGCCCGGCTGCCCCAGGAATGCACCCGGAGCAGTGTCAGCGCCTGGCAGGTGTTTTGTGCTCGGCTCTGTGTGCTCAGGCAGGGGAGCACGTAGCAGCGCAGCTCCAGAGCGAAACACGAAACACGTACCAGACACATTTTGAGACAGGAATTTCTTGTCATCGCAAGAGCTTGACTTACCTTTGTCATTTTAATGCATTGCACTCAAAGCCTGGTTTAAAAAAACCCAATACACTCCCTCCCTGGCTTTTCAGAGATAATTTAAGCCTCTTTCTGAAAGGTCTTTTCATGATTTCAGCGGCTCCCAGTGCAAGGATGAAATACCAGGAGAGCAGCAGCAACACGTAACTTTTGCACTGCAGGGTGCTGCTGGTCAAACAAAACCCTGCAGGAACAAACATTTTGCACAGGGCACAGAGCACGTGCCATCACAAGTTCTCATCACAATGCCCATATTCTGCACCCTGTGCCAGCCCTCACCCTTCTTGCCTGTCTTTACAGCCCCTCTGCCTCTTTGCTCACTTGAGTAGGCAGGGTTGAGTCATCCTAGGCATGCTCTGGGGGAAACCGTTGCCTTCAGCCCATTTCTTGGAAACTATAAAAAAAAAAAATAATCCCAGAAATGTTGCAACACACTTGCCTCTTCTGCTTCTGGGCAGCTGTAACATCTCCACACCATGCAGGCAGCTCCAGCATACAACCAAGCAGCCATTTGCCTTGGGACCTTGCTAACCATAGCTATGCCCTCTGCCACATTTGATCCACTTCCTTCCCTACCTTCTTTGCATTTGCAAGGCTGAAGACCCGTATTTGCTGAATAATAGCCTTTATATGATCTAACCTTTGGATAAATGTACCTTCAGCCTTGTACTTCCTGATCATGCAAGACAGCTCTTTCTTCCCTGAAAAATCTTATTCCACTGGCTGTTTCTTCCCAATATCCTCCTGAAAGCCACTATTCAATTAGGTAGATCTCAATTCCTTCTGTACAAGATTTAAACCTTTAAGAGGGATGCAAGCTACAGGTGTTTCATATCTTTGACTTAAAATAATTCCATTCTCCTGTCTTCTTCCCCTTCTGAAGCCTGCCAGGTCAGCTGGCTTCATTAACTTCATTAACTTCTTCCCTCTATCTCTTAGAAGCTTCTCTTGCAAAATGAAGAATCCTCCCGGAAGTTTCAAATCTAATTTTGTCTTTCCATTCCACTCATGAATCCACTCATGATCATTTGATCCAAGCTAATTTTCCATGGCTAGCTATTACATGTCCTCTACTTCAGACGCAAAGTCTGAAATCACATCCCTTCTGGGCAGTTCAGAGCTGACTTGATGAAGAAGTTTATGGGCTACAGCCCCCAGGGATACATGGGCTTTACCATTATTAACAACCTTTGATCTCCACTTGACATCAAGAAAGCTGAAGTCTCCCATAACAATACTGTTTTTCTCTCTAGTGACACGGAGATCTCAAACCCTACCCAAATCTGAATCTGGAGGTTTCTAATAGGATTCAGGGAAACCTTTTTGTTTCCCCATGTTAGCGGAGTGTTTGGAGGGTCATAGCACTGCTAATAAAGGACCTTGAGGTCTCAGGGGGAGAAGGAGGTTATAGAGGAATGCCAAGCACCTTTTCCCATGTATATGTTCTTGCACACACATGCATGGGTTTGTAATTTGAAACTCTCTTTACTTCTGGACAGGCTTTGCAAACTGCTTAGACCACATTCTCTGAGGTGTTTAAAGAGGGTGGAGTATGCAGTATTTATGTAGGTACTCTACAAACCTTAATAAGAATCGAGTGCTTGTAGCAATCGCAGAGAGCAAACAGAAAGCCAGCTGGCAGAAACCGAACAGTGCCACTGCATTTTTATTGCTTCTAACCCCCAAAAACCAGGTTATTACTAAAAAAATGTCTTTTTTAATTTCATTTATTTCTGATCCTGCATTAATTTGTCTGCTGTGTGCAGCAGTATTATTAGCTGTACTCTATTTTTCAAATGGCTATAAAAATTCAGCTTTTAAATTTCCTCCTGGTCCAACTCCTCTTCCGATCATTGGTAACCTGCACTTGGTGGATCTTAGAAGACAAGATAAATCACTAATGAAGGTAGGACAAAAACCCCCAAACCCAGACCCTCATGCATTTTAAAGCTGCCTGGGATATATCAGTGAGAACTTTTTGTCTTTTTTTAATTCAAACTAAATTGTAAAGGTATGAAAATGGCTTTATAATATTTTTCTGGGCTTCTTCTAGCCAATGTCTGTGTTGATGCAATGACATTTATGAGTGATCAACCATCAAAAAAGGCCTCTGGGTAATATGGGAATTCATTATGTAATTGTGATGATGTATATGAAGTATATAATGCTTGTGGGATTTGAAATATTAATTTGACAGCTCAGACACCCAGAAATCTTTTAAAACATTAGGACATAACTAACATGGGATGAAATTGCTTCCCTCCCCTCCACCCTGGAGAACTGGCAAGGGGAATGCCACCATGCCGTGACCCCAAAACTGCTACGGAGAGGACCAAAATCCAGATGCCCCGTTGCAAAATCCACTTCCCTCTTGATGAATTGAGTACACATTAAAATCTAGACAGCAGTACAAGAGAGGGATAGAAAAGTTGCACTAAGGAACCAGAATTAATAGCCTGTAAGCTCTTCTATTAACCTGTAATTAAGAAAACTTACCCCACTTATAGTGGTAAACTGTTCTTCAGTGCAAGACAAGGCTGGCACAGCCCAGGGCATGTATGTCAGGCTGCTGGGTGCTCCCTCCTTGCCTTAGCAGACAGTACCCTCGGGGATCGACCTGCGCCAGGGTCAGGGAGAGAGTGAGCAAACAGACAGCGGCGGTTCACGACGAGGTGTAGACACGGCTCCCGTAACACCGGTGCTCAGCAAACACTGGCAGTTCTCTGGGAGCAGCCGAGTGGTGGGTTAGCACTGCCATGGGGTGAGGCTCCCAGCACCTGGTGTTGTTATGGGCAATGTCAGGGCTGGGGTCAGTTTACCCAGTGGGGCTGGGCAGACGTTGCTGCAGCCTCTAAATGGCGGTTTGGAATTACCTCCGCATGCTTTCATCACCTGCTAGCCTATATTTGGTATCGCCTGTGTTTGCCTTGACTTTGGGGTTGCTCCCGAGGGGTTATCCCTCTGTCTTACCCCACAGAGAGCAAAAAATGGTGATTGCATTGAGCAGCAAGCACCAGCATTTGTTGGCTGGGCACCCTGATGTGCGTGTTTGCAGGGCGCAGCGGGATGCCCCCTCTCCTCTGCAAAAGCTACTGGTGGACCCGGCACAGCTGAGGCTGCACGCATACACCGTGTATTTGCTTAGGCAGCAGATTTGGACTGTGGCTTCCCATCACCTTGCTCCAGCCCAGCCCACACTCTTCTCTGCTGTCGCCAAGTGCTGTTTTCTAGCTGCTGGGGAGCAAGATGCAGCCGCAGCAGCGGGGCGGAGGTAGGCAAGAGCAGTCAGCCTCCCACGGTCCCCAATGCAGCACGGAGGAGATGCACAGACAGGGGTTGGGGGGCATGACAGTCTCACCCTTGTAAAACGCAGGCGTGTAGCAGCCCGCTCACACACAACGATCCTTACGGAGCGGGGATTCCCCCGCCAGCCTGCCTCGCTCTGCGCAGACCCCTTTCCTTGGCAAAGAGGAGTGGGGATCCACGCACAGCACAGTGGCTCTGGGGACACATGTAAGACGTGCCAGCAGGACCGCATGGTCCTCATGGGATTTTCAACCCCCTGAGGCACTTTGCCTTTGTAAGCCACCAGCAAGGCCTAACTTTGGTGGGGAGCTGTGGAGAATTTATCCTGGGGCATGTGGCAGTGAAAGAGTCTCTCTGTGTCCTGGCAAAGATACATTCAGAGCCTTCTCGGTGCAAAATGAGCATCGCTTTATGTACAAGCATGGGGCCAGCCAGCCATTCGGGCAGCCTCCTGCTCCTGCTGTGGGTTTCCCTGCTGCGCCCGGCTGAGCTCTAGGTCCCAAAGCCAGGGCTGAGCAGAGGGGCACGCATTTGCAATTTGTGGTCATCCAGGGCAAACTAAATGCCTGGTATGGGAAAAACAGCTCCTCTGATCTAGTAGCAGTGATGCAGGAGTGCTCTGGCATGAGAGGACCATCGTACCAAAGCTTTCCTGTGCGACAGCATCATTATTTGCACTGAAATGCCTTCTCCGTTCTCGTTTTTCTCTGGTTTGCCAACTTGTGTTGCCATTTGAGGTCCGATCTTTAACTCTAGGTGGGTTTTTTTTGTTTTTCATTTACTTTCTCCTTAACAACAAACCCAGATTAGTAATGCACTGATGGGGGTGGGGTTTTTTTCATGGCAATAAGCCTAAAATCCATATGTATGCCAGCCAGGCATCTGTACGAAATGCCTTGTGTTTGACCATGATGAGCTCCAGCTCACAGATGCCATTCTGCAGGTAGCGGCTCCACAGCCGTTCCCAGCAGGGCATCAGGACATAATATGTCCTTTCAAAAATCAACAGGCATTTGCCCTGTGCACGCTCCCTCCCTTCCTGACCATCACAGCTCGCCTCTTTTTCAGCTTGCGGAAAAATACGGCCCCATCTTCACCCTCCACTTTGGGTTCCAGAAAGTTGTGGTCCTGACCGGGTACGAAGTTGTGCGGGAGGCGCTTGTGAACTACACAGAGGAATTTGTAGACAGACCATCCATCCCAATATTTGACCAAATTCAGAACGGAAACGGTACTAGAGAAATGAGCGGGGGCGGGCGGGAGGGACGACACCATCGCTTAGTGCCAGCCTAACTGTGCTTTCCCGGAGCCCGGCTTTTAAACATCCCCCTTGGACCCTTCTGAAGCCAAGCCAACAGAAAACATTTGGCTTTCCTCGCTTTCATGCAATGTCTGCTGGCTTTTCACTACCATCATTTTCACTAATGCACTTGCGGCCGATCTGTATCTTAAACATTTAAGGGTGAGGAGTGGGATTTTTAAAGGCACAGTGGTAATTCTGGGGTTAATTTCTGTAAGACATCAATGAGAATGGCTCTCTACCACCACCAGATTTACAAACCTTCCCCACGGTTTCAGGGGACTTTAGACTAACTGGTTTGGCTGTTCGGAGCTGTAGGGTTTTTCCCTTTCTCCCACTGCCGGGTGCCACAATTTTGGACATCATCATCCCCCGTGCCTTGCATCCCCACAAAAGCTCTTGGGTGGGCCATGTGAAACAGGTTCAGGCAGAAGCAATAGGCTGAGGCTGGAAATTTGCCCTCACAAACAACCTCATGGTTTTTCCAGGGCAACTGAGTATTTCAGAGAACTTTTTGCCTTGTTTTTCCATCCTCTGCTTCAGCTGAGTCTTTAGCTTTGAGCATCCAAAAGGCAGCTTTATATGCTGGTCACAGGCTGAAGTTGGGATTACAATTAGAAATTAAATTACCCAGCCATAATACCAATAGATGAATTTATTGCTACATAAGGAAAAGGAATTGATGGGGAGAAAAGCATTTTTCAGAGCTAATTTACATATAAACTATCCCTGTGGGAGACTGTCAGTATTGCACTATAAGCCCTTTCACACTTACCTTCTCAGCCCAAGTCTGAGCCACTTAGAGGTGACCCAAAGCTGTATATTCACAGGGGCTGTTAAGTAACAATGGTCACAAATTTTTCAATGAAACATTTTTTTCTTCAGAAAATGCCAATTTGTTGACTCCGAAGCTGTTTGCAGAAAATTAATTATCCAGATGAAAGTGCCTGAATTAAAGAAAAATTAAAAATAAAGTTTAGAAATTTGCTTTGACATTTCTAGAGAAAGAAGTTTTGCTTTCCAAATTAAAACTACATGGCTCTAAAATAGTGTTTATTCTAGAAAAAGCAAACACATTTAAAAACCTTGCAGCCAAGATGAAGATGTGAAGTGCTGGAATCCAGTTTCTCAATTGACACAATCTGAGATAGTCTTTGGATTATTGACAGAACTTTTTCTTTCGCTATTTCCAACACTCTGACGAGATTAAATACCCATCCCTGCTTAGTGGTGTTAGTGATCATCAAGGCATGAGCCCAATGACCTCTACAAAATGGTAGTATTTTTGCCACTACTGAAAATACAGTGTTACTGGGAATTTCTATAAAACAGTTCAGCACTGGCCGGTGTTGAGGAGACTGAGTTATCCCATCTCACACAGATAAAATATCTTTATGACTGGAATAGGACAAAGGAAGAATCTTCAAAGATACAAGGTTGTTGCTTGAGGCCCTAGACTTGCAACCAAACAGCATCAGAAAGGTTGTGTGATTGACTTAGACCAACATCTCTCCCCAGCTCTACAGCCAACCAGTACTGGTCTGAAAGCCATACCTGCTTATCTTGCACTCAGGAGAGGGCTGGGGCAGACTGGGTTGGGTGGGAGCTTGTTTTTTCCAAACTACAGGCTCAGTGAGACTGGAAGAATGGAGCTGAGAGGATACAGGGATGGGGCACGTAGAAATGGGAGAACTTTAGTCCCCAAATCCATGGGAAACTGGGCAGCAGAAACACTTGTGGATATCCCTCTTCATCCAGTCCCCTGGTTTGTTTCGTCCGGTGGGGCTCCTCTGTGCGTAAGCCCAGTGGTGATGTCTCATGGCCTCCCCAGGTTTGTTCTTCTCTATTGGGGAGCTGTGGAGAACAACTCGGAGGTTCACTGTATCCAGCATGCGCAACCTCGGCATGGGGAAAAAAATGATAGAAGGGAGAATTTTTGAGGAGCTTCACTTCCTTATCGAGATGATCAAATCCTTCAAAGGTGAGCTGGAGACCATCATGGTGCTGTACAGCCTCATATGCGTCACTGCTGCTGCAACATCTCACTAACATTTCCATCCTCCTCCTGTTGCAGGGGAACCTTTTAGCTTGACATCCTTCAACTGTGCTCCAATCAACATCACCTTTGTCATGCTGTTTGGGGACAGGTTTGACTATAAGGACCCAACATTTCTCACTCTCTTAAGACTCATAGATGAAGTTATGATTCTTCTGGGATCTCCATATTTAAGCGTAAGTAACCTGTCCCACAGATTAACATTTTTTTACACTGGCACATTACATTTGTGAGCCACACAAACCATAGAATTTATTTCAGCAGTTTTCAAATATTCAGAACCAGCCTTTACACCTGAAATGTGACAGTTCTTCTGTCGTACCACCTTGGTCACTACAAGTGTGCAGCCAGATTCCCCTTTGTTACTCTCTTTTTGAACCATCCTGCACATCTGTGTGGAGCTAAAATGAGAACTGAACTATGGTTATTTTAGCTCCACAGATATTTTTTTGGCTTCTTCAAGATAATTGCACCATCTAGGCTTTCTTTACCTTTGGTGCATTTTCTAAAATGGCACATTCAGTGTTGATGTTCAGGTGAGTGAGATTTCACAGACTGCATTAGAAATGCTTCCTTGGAAAGTACCAGGAAAACTCTGCTTATCTTCAAACTCTCATACCCCATCCTTCATAACTGATGTTGGAAAAAACTAACCAGTCTCATATTGATCTAAACTAACTGGTGGTCTGGCACACGGGAGCCCCAACTCCGTTGAGAGGCTGGCCAGGCTGTTACAGGTAGAGGATCTGTCTCCACAGAACAGCATAAATGCTTAAAATTAGGTAGTGCTAAATAAAGGCTCAAAGGTTGCAAAGCCCTCCCTTATAAAAATCTGTCTGGGAAGTCCCTGGAATGCTAAGATGCTACTACTACAAGACAAAACTCAACTGATATGTCATGCCTTAAGAAGAAGCTGTTTCAACATGCTGATATTTCTGCAGACTTAATGCTTCTCTTTTTCAATTCCTCATTAGTATTTCAATTTCTACCCGTTCCTTGGATTTCTTTTCAAAACCCACAAGATTATGCTTGGGAAAATAGAAGATGTGCGTGTGATTTTAAGGCAATACATGAAGGCAAGCAGGGAGGATATCAATGAGAACAGCGTGAGGAGCTACATTGATGCACTGATATTCAAGCAACAAGAGGTAATTGACTGCTTATCTCTGTTGACTGTTTGCAATGCCTTCTTTGGATTTTCTAGCTAAAACAGTTGTTGAGTCTTGATTTCAGTCATGTCATATAAACCTGTTGAAATCTGTGCTGTTTATTCTAGTGGTACTGAAATCACATGCCAGTCTCTTACAGTTGGTGTAATTTACTGCAGGGATTTTTCTATCAAAATTCAGATATGAAAGCCACTGTCTCAGTCCACTCCTGAAATAGCAGCACTAATAATATGAGATCAACTCCTTGTTCCTAGTAGAAAATGCATGAGTTGACATGAAAGCTGACTGCCTTTCTTTTTACAACAAGAAATCAATTAATCATTGGTACTGTTGCTCCAAGATGAATGATACACTTAAAGTACTTGAATGATAAATCATCAGTACAAGTCCTAGCCCTGCCCTGCATCTTACTTTAGTAGAGACTCTGCAGTTTCACACATCAGTTGACTTCATTCAACACAAAATATTTGGGTTCTGAGTTTTTTCTTCTTTCCAACTGGATCTGGGCCAACTTTAGGCGCTAAGTATTCTTAGTGGAGGGAGGCTCAGTACAGTCCTAAAGCCCAGCAGAAATGGCCTGAAAGGTAATTTTGAACATTGTTGGGGATTCAAACCTGCCCTTGGGCAGGAGGTGTTCCTCGGAGCTAGGATTAACTGCATCTCCGTCTGAATAGGGGAGAGACCAGGCAAGGAAGGAGAGGTGGTGGGGTAGCCCTGTATGTTAGGGAGTGTTTTGACTGTCTAGAGCTTGACGATGGTGATGATAGAGTTGAGTGTTTATGGGTAAGAATCAGGGGGAAGGCCAACAAGGCAGATATCCTGGTGGGAGTCTGTTATAGACTGCCCAACCAGGATGAAGAGGCAGATGAAATATTCTATAAGCATCTGGGACAAATTTCACAGTCTATAGCCCTTGTTCTTGTGGAGGACTTCAACTTACCAGATGTCTGCTGGAAATACAATACAGCAGAGAGGAAACAGTCTCGGAGGTTCCTAGAGCATGTGGAAGATAACTTCCTGGCACAGCTGGTGAGGGACCCAACTAGGGAAGGCGCCCCACTGGACCTGTTGTTTGTGAACAGAGAAGGACTTGTGGGTGATGTGATGGTTGGAGGCCATCTTGGGCACAGAGATCACGAAATGATAGAGTTTTTAATTCTCGGAGGAGTAAGGGTGGTGGGGGGGTGTCAGCAGAACTGCTGCCTTGGACTTCCAGAGGGATTGACTTTGGCCTGTTTAGGAGTCTGGTTGACAGAGTCCCTTGGGAGGCAGTCCTGAAGGGCAAAGGAGTCCAGGAAGGCTGGAGACTCTTCAAGGAGGAAGTCAAAGGTGCAGGAACAGGCCATCCCCATGTGCCGGAAGATGAGCCGGCGGGGAAGAAGCCCGGCCTGGCTGAACAGAGAGCTTTGGCTGGAACTCAGGAAAAAAGAGAGTTTATGACTTTTGGAAGAAAGGGCACGCCACTCAGGAGGACTACAAAGATGTCATGAAGTTGTACACAGAGAAAATTAGAAGGGCCAAAGCCCAGCTAGAACTTAATCTGGCAACTGCCATAAAAGACTATAAAAAATGTTTCTATAAATACATTAACAACAAAAGGAGGGCTAAGGAGAAACTTCATCCTTTATTGGATGCGGGAGGAAACATAGTGACAAAGGATGAGGAAAAGGCTGAGGTATTTAATGCTTTCTTTGGCTCAGTCTTTAATAGTAAGACCAGTTGTTGTCTGGGTATCCAGCCCCCTGAGCTGGAAGACAGGGATGGGGAGCAGAACGAAGCCCCCATAACCCAAGGGGAAATGGTTAGTGACCTGCTACACCACTGGGATACATACAAGTCTGTGGGGCTGGAGGGGATCCACCGAAGGGTACTGAGGGAGCTGGTGGAAGTACTCACCAAGACACTTTCCATCATCTACCAGCAGTCCTGGCTAAATGGGGAGGCCCCAGTTGACTGGAGGTTAGCAAATGTGATGCCCATCTACAAGAAGGGCCGGAAGGAGGATTTGGGGAACTACAGGCCTGTCAGTCTGACCTCCATGCCAGGGAAAGTTATGGAGCAGATCATCTTGAGTGCCATCACACAGCACCTATAGAACAACCAGGCTATCAGGCCCAGTCAGCATGGGTTTATGAAAGGCAGGTCCTGCTTGACTAACCTGATCTCTGTCTATGACAAGGTGACCCACTTAGTGGGTGAGTGAAAGGCTGTGGATGTTGTCTACCTAGTCTTTAGTAAAGATTTTGACACCATTTGCCACAGCATTCTCCTGGAGAAACTGGCTGCTCATGGCTTGGACGGGCGCACACTTCACTGGGTAAAAAACTGGCTGGATGGCTGGGCCCAAAGGGTTGTGGTGAATGGAGTTAAATCCAGTTGGCAGACGGTCATAAGTGGTGTACCCCAGGGCTCAGTATTGGGACCGGTCTTGTTTAATATTTTTATCGATGATCTGGATGAGGGGATTGAGTGCACCCTCAGTAAGTTTGCAGATGACACCAAGTTGGGCAGGAGTGTTGATCTGCTCGAGGTTAGGAAGGCTCTGCAGAGGGATCTGGACAGGCTGGATCGATGGGCGGAGGCCAATTGTATGAGGTTCAACAAGGCCAAGTGCCGGGTCCTGCACTTGGGTCACAACAACCCCATGCAATGCTACAGGGAAGAGTGGCTGGAAAGCTGCCCGGTGCAAAAGGACCTGGGGGTGTTGATTGACAGCCGGCTGAATATGAGCCAGCAGCGTGCCCAGGTGGCCAAGAAGGCCAATGGCATCCTGGCCTCTATCAGAAACAGTGTGGCCAGCAGGAGTAGGGAGGTGATCGTGCCCCTGTACTCGGCGCTGGTGAGGCCGCACCTCGAATACTGTGTTCAGTTTTGGGCCCCTCACTACAAGAAGGACATTGAGGTGCTGGAGCGTGTCCAGAGAAGGGCGATGAAGCTGGTGAGGGGTCTGGAACACAAGTCTGATGAGGAGCGGCTGAGGGAACTGGGGTTGTTCAGTCTGGAGAAGAGGAGGCTGAGGAGAGACCTCATCGCTCTCTACAACTACCTGAAAGGGGGTTGCGGAGGGGTGGGTGTTGGTCTCTTCTGCCAAGTGACAGCAACAGGACAAGAGGAAATGGCCTCAAGTTGTGCCAGGGGAGGTTTAGGCTGGATATTAGGAAAAATTTCTTCACCAAAAGGGTTGTCAAGCATTGATTGGAACAGGCTGCCCAGGGAAGTGGTGGAGTCACCATCCCTAGAGGTATTTAAAAGATGTGTAGATGTGGCGCTTAGGGATACGGTTTAGTGATGGACTTGGCAGTGTTAGGTTAATGGTTAGGTTAATGGTTGGACTTGATGATCTTAAAGGTCCTTTCCAACCTAAATGATTCTATGATCCTTTCCAAACCTGTGAGGCTGAGTCTGTGAACAGCATCTGGCCCTGGGCTTCAGCCTGCTTCTGGGTGAAGATGGATGTCAAACCAAAACTCCACTCCAAACCTTCCATCTTTGGCGCTCCCATCTTTGGTGAATGCTGTGCATTCAAGATCAGGTCTATTTTATCACCCAGTTCACAAACACAAGATCATAGTCAACAGTGTTGTAGGCTATGCAATATTTCCCAAGCTTGCTGAATACTAAGACTGACCGTTTTAAGACCTTTCTTACCACTTGTGTTTTTCAAGGAGAAAAACAAGAAAGACAGCCTCTTTCACGATGACAACTTAATAGCATCCATACTCGACCTGGTCATGGCGGGAACAGAGACCATAGCCACAACGCTCCAGTGGGCCATCCTGCTGATGATGAAATACCCAGAGATTCAAAGTGAGCTCCTTTCGCCTATGCTCTGTCCGTGGCGTGGCAGATATGGGGAGGGGAGAGGCTTGGCTTCAGATCCACAGGAGCTCTTTTGCCTTAAGAGCTGAATCCTATCTGTTTATCATTATTATGAACTCCTGATTAGATGCTGATCAAAGTCACAACCAAATAGTCCTTGTGCCTTGCTGGGAGAGAAGATAAGTGGAGATCAAAGTATGATGCTGGGAAAACAACCCATCCACGTGCCTGAACTAGAAGTAGAGCAGGGAAACCCAGGCTGGCGTTTTAAGAATCCTCTCCCTCCATACCCTGGAAAAATATGTTTTTCCCAAAACCAAATCGGGAACTGGCTTCTTTGCTGGAATCCAACTCTGTTTGTTCCTTCCAGAAAAGGTGCAGGAGGAGATTGGGAGAACAGTCAAAGCTGGAAGCTGGGCCACGTATGAGGATCGGAAGAACATGCCATTTACAAATGCAGTGCTACACGAAGTGCAGAGGTTTATTACCCTTCTGCCCCACGTTCCCCGCTGCACTGCTGTTGACACCCACTTCAGAGGCTACTTCCTTCCCAAGGTAGGTAACTGCTCCAGCCCAGGAACACACCACCTCATTTTTGCCAGTGCCATTAAAGAGTGGTTTCTTTAGAGGAAATTATAGGACTGAAGCCCAAAGTAAGCATCCAAAATCACCCCCAGAAGAGTTTTTTCTTCTCCAGTGACTATGTTGAGTCCAGAGAAACTGGTACTGTAGGACTCAATTCAGTCCCTCTCATGCTCAGGACTTCCTCACTGCACAAGTGACCCTGGTTTACCTCCTTGATGCCATCTGTACAGTGAAGTATCTGCCAGGGCATTTACAGGATCTGACCCTCTGCTTGAGATTTTCACAGCACGATGTAGGTTTTGGCTTCAACCCTTGGCACTGCTGGGAAAATCTCACTGACTTCTCTCTGTACTGGCTGATCGGATAAAACCCGCAGGGCCTCCACCTACGCCAGGTGGAGCAAATCTCCTGGGACACCAAAGCCTGTCACAAAATGAACCAAAACAGAGTGCTTTTGCTATCTTTTGTGCCTTCATGTACTTTTCTTCCAGGGTATAATTGTAATCCCGTCACTCACGTCAGTGCTGCTGGATAAGACACAATGGGAGACACCACACCAGTTCAACCCCAACCACTTCCTTGATGCTGAAGGGAATTTTGTAAAGAGAGAGGCTTTCCTGCCCTTCTCCACAGGTAACTAAAGGGCTGATCTGCACAGAGCTGAGGCTATGGCAGGACTATTTTATTACAATATACACTAATGGGGTCTTCATGGCTAAGTCCTTTAACTCGGTCAGTAAGCAACTGGGTAACTGAATGGAGTCAATTATTCTGCATCCAGGCAAATGGCTGCTCTCAGAGCACACCTCTCCCACCACTGAAGGGGTTGGTTCCCAAAGGTTCAACAGGAGAGAAGACAAAGATATATTGCATCCAAAAGAAGGTGGAAAAATGCCTCAAAGTTGTCAGGAGTAGGTGGATAACCAGACAGGATTGGTGGGGCTGCCAGCATAGCTGTGCACGGGGTTTCGTGAGCTCTCCTGGAAGTGAGGGTACAACCCAGGGACCCTCAAGTCCTCTCTTGAGGTAAGTCCCACGTGTCAATGAGTCTCAACAAGGCCTCATCCATTGTCCACCAGAGCCAAGGAAGAGAGTCCCAATAAGCCTTGCACCTTGGCTGGGTATTACAGCCAGCAGAGACCCAATATAGGACAGAGTACAGCAAACCATACTACTCTCACTGTGAAATCTTAAATCCAAGGCTCTGGATTGTCTCAAAAAATCACCTTGGACGGTGTTTCTTTCAGTGGCACTTTTAGGAGCTCCCAAGGATTCCCAGAAAGACCTGTTCTTTCAGAGGAAGAAGCATAGTCCTTGGTTAGGGGAGGTGATAGAACACTCGGCATCCTGACACTACCTCTGTCTGTCATTTTGGTCAAGCCACAGACTTTTTAACTTTTTCTTTTTAATCTCAATTTCATCTGCAAAATATGATTAACATTCTTTCCCTGGCGGCTCATAAACCCACCCCGCCTTGGGACTTAAACTGAGCTAATGGTAGGAAGAGTTGTTAGATATCAGAAACTCCCCTGAGCCATCCTAAAAGAAGAAATATCACTTATGCATTGCCTTCCCAACAACCATAAATGCTTCCAAAGGTTGCTCATTTCCAGAAATGCCTGCCCCCAGCCCATGCCCTCCATGGCTGCAGCAGCATGCATTATGAAAGGGCACAGCTGGATCAAGCAGTCTTGGTGGGAGTTTAACAAATCCCAACACTGCAGGAGCCTGTAAGTACGATAAAGGGAGATTACCTGCAGAATCCTACAAATCTTTCCAGCTGTTCCAGCAACCTTATACTTTCCAGCTGTTCCTCTGAAAGGGTGATTTGAAGGGATTCCAGAATGTGCTCCAAGCAGAGCTCCCCAGCAGTGACTTCTGATGTTAGGAAGCCAGTCCTCGCTGTCCACCAAGTGCTTCACCGGCACAGGGACCATCAGGCAAGGGCTGGGAATCTAACACAAAGAGGGGGTAGGAAATAAGAAACACAGTCTTTTGTAAAAGTGGGATGTTAGGATGAATTCCACAGGAAAAGTGAGTTTCAATCCATTCTGCTTTGGGAGGAGGTGGCATTTTTCTATCAGGCTGCTTTTCAAAGAAAAAGGGTTAAAGATGCTGAGAGGGTTGGAAGAGCTAAGGAGAGGAGAGGGTACATCATAAATGCCTAATAACCCTGTAACATGGCTGTGACTTGCTGCTGCAGGTAGCTGTGGGATAAAAGATACCAGGCGGGCACACTGGGCCAGTGTGACTGGGACAGCTACCTTTAGCAACACAGGCTCCTCTGCTCTGAAACGATCTGGTGCTTTTCAGGGTTTCATTCCTGCTTCCATTGCAACATCTCAGATGCTAACATGTCCATGGCAAATATTCTAGTTGGATTTTTCCATCAAGTGAACACTGCTTTCATCTGCAGGGCGAAGAAACTGCATTGGAGAAAGCCTCGCCAAGATGGAACTGTTTGTCTTCTTCGTAGGATTGCTGCAGACATTTACTTTTCAACCCCAGCCAGGAGTTTCAGAGTCTGACTTGGACCTTACCGTCCCCCAAACGACTTTCACATTAAGGCCTCAGCCTCAGGCAACCTGTGCTGTCGTGCGTGAATAACCACAGCCTTGCAGAAGAGCAACCCAGCAAGCAGGGAAGCTGCTTAGACCAAACTTAGCTATGCTAGGACTTGCCACCCCCCATCCTGCCATGTCACCCTCTTTCACATCCCCTTCCCACTGCCTCCATCCACTCCCACACCACTGCTCTCCACAGCTACATCAGCCCCATAGGTTGCTGACCCCCTCTTTGCTCCTGTGCTGTGAGGGGTGCATATGATCAATTAGAAACCATGAGTTGACAAAGAGAAACTTCTTCTCAAAACAGACTGTGCATGGACCCAATGGAGGGACCAAGGAGGGGGGTGCAGCCCATGAGCAGTAGGTGTGACACCCAGGCTCCCATGACACAGCAGTGAGATTCATAACATCACAGAAGTCTGCCTGAAGTCCCAAGGAAAGATGAACTGCCATTTGCTGGAAGCCACAGAAATACTCTCTAATTAACCATAGATTCTAGCAAAATCCTACCAGCCTAGGCAGCCAGGTCAAACACTGAGAGTGAAAAACCAGATTGATTCATATGATTTGAGGACGAAGTTATTTCTGCCTTGGAACAGTGTCCTGAAAGATGCCCCAGAGTCTGCAAACCTGTTTAGATAAGCAAGTGCTGCTACCACCAAGTTCAACATTGCTTTACAGTCTGAACGAAACAAGATCTATGTTTCTAAGTTTGCAGTCTAAATCATAAGGCCATGTGAGATTTGTACCAGCAACCAATCATAAAAGGTTAATGATACAGAAAAATAAACCTGACCCATTTCTAGTTTTATGGATCTCTGTCTTTCCTGACCTTGTTAAATAGGAGCAAACACTGTTCCTCTCTTCAGACCTCCTGGGTAATGTTAAGCACCAACATCAGCAGTCAATCTGGTCTTTGGGATGGTCTGGCTATTGGAACCAGCCATGCAATTTCCTTGCAAATGGTGTCTAATTTCACAGTGCTTGTATTGCATGCATACACGCAGGGAGAATTGGGATCAGGGATTAGCCAAGACCTGGTTTTGGTTGTTTTCCTTTCCTCTGTGGCTTTGTCTGTCTGTTGTCTCTGTCTGTAGCACTCTTATCTGCCATCATGTTCTGCAATCTTATTCCAGTTGATGTATAGCTCAGGCAATTTTTTTCCACTTATCATATGCATTATCTTATCATGTGCTTTATTATATTGTTTGTTTCCCCCTTCATGGGAATCAAATGAAGTTTTAATCCCATATCTTCATTATATTTCATATGCCTGCCACCCAATTTTGCGTTACACAGAAATGCAAATGCCATGAAAGGTTGATCCTGAGCCCAGAGTGAAAACGAATATCATAAGTTTTACTTGTATCTCACAGGTTCTGCATACCCTGATCCTGCTTAAAAAACAGCTCGACAGGAGAACCTCCATATCTGCAGAGTGGTTTCTCCAGGGCAAAGAGCTTTCTCTTTGTGCTCAGCTACAGGCTACTAGTCAGTCCTGGGGGTAGCCTTGGTTTTTCACTTTTATGTCTTTAACTCTTAGTTGCAGAGGCTGCATGAAAGGTTGCCAGCACAGCTTCACTGATGCGATGCTGTGCCTCTGCTTAGTGCCTTGGACCCTGAGCCTCTCATCTCTTGTTCTCCCAAAGCATCGCCTGCTGGCAATGTCACTCCCGAGGAGTGGTGGCAGCAGGATGGGGTCTTCTTCAGGGAAGGTGGGGAGAAACAGGTAAAGCAACAGAGGAGCAAGCCACATATCAACTCAATGAAGGAAGTCTTGGCCTTGCTGAAATAAAAAAAGACTTTTGCCTTTGGCTTCAGAGAGACCTGGGCTGTTCCTGCTCTAGCCCCCTCCAAATGTAATATGAACTCAAAAGGCAGATATGGCAACAATCTAGTGCTCTGGGGAACAAAACTGGGCTGGGTTCAAATCTGCATGAATTCACTGGTGGAACATCAGCCCTGACCCCTTGCCATGGGCTCTCAGGTCTTGGCTTCGAAGGAGAGAGATGGATCCCTTCCTACATGGCATAGCAGCCTTCAGAGCCTGCTCTTTTTGGACACCACCTTCTGCACTGGCATTCCCTGGCAGGCAGAGCAGAGCCTGCGGCAGTGCTGGCCGTGTACAGAAATCCAGCAGACTGCGCAACACCCGTGCCCCAACAAGAGCCATGAGCTACCAGGAGCAAACATCTACAGGAAACAGGTTTCTTTGATTCCTTTGAAAAGTGCATCCTACTTGTGCCTGTGTTAGCAGATGGATGGAAGTGATGACTCCCCAGCACACTGAATTAGACAGCCGAATGCATCTCCTCAAAAGAAAGTGCCTGCCTCCCATTTATTTGTTCAGCCGAACAATGGCAGAACATTGATTATGACTCAGCTACGTATTTACCCAGCAGAAAACATTGGCTCTTCCACATTCCTCAGTGGCCTTGAGGGTCTTCCCTCTAGCTGCAAAACATGTTTGTGCCTTGTGACACACTGACCTGACTTGAAGGCAAACATCTTGGGGCAGGACAGGTGGCTTGATTTTTAAAGTAAGATCTGAACAAATCCAACTCACACCGTGCCCGTGGCTCGTGCCACGTGCAGCTGGCTGGGCAGCACGGCCCATAGCCCAGCCTGCCGTCCCTGGCGCTGCATGGTGCTGGGACCAGGGGCTCCTGCTCTCAGCAGGGCAATGATCAGCTGCAAGGATTGCAGCAACTGTATAGATCTGTAAAACGAGGGCTGCCTTATATCTGCAGCCTCTCTGTGCAGTGGCCAGAGCGATAAGCATTGTGCAGAATAGATTTTCTATTTTCTTTTTGCCACGAGATGGCACCACGAGCCCTCTGAGGCACAAACAGCCCAGCCCTGCAGTCCTTACTGGGGTAAAACGCCCTGCCAGCCACAAATTAGGGCTGTACAAGGAGGGCAGAGCTAAGCCTTGAGGCTTTATGCACCCCCAGCCCACCTGCATTCACTGGCAAGCAAGGCTGGGAGCAAAGACATACGCACTATTTATTCACCATTAACCTGGAAGAATCAGGTAGTATGCAGGGAACAGGAGGAGTCTTCTCCTCCCCATCCTACAGCAGACAAGGATCCCTCCCAGGGGTTAACCAGCTCAAACCTTTGTGGGACAATGGCTCAGCCCACCTCCCATGGCAGTCCTATCGCTCCTTCACTCAGCACTTCAGACCAAGGAAGAAGCCAGCTGCTGTGAAAGAGTCCTGTTGCCTTCACTGACGAGGGGATGCGATGAGGCTCCATCTCTAGTCATCTCAGAGGAGGGGAAGAGGTGGGAATGTTGGGAAAAGATAGGGTCCTGACAACTCTCACAGAAAGCTGGGGAGATGGACAGGTTTTCTGTCACTTTGCCTGGATCTGCCCAGCTTCTGTGAGCATTTTAGAAGCATCTCTGCAATGTTTGCATGTGTGCTTGTTCACACATGGTGCTCTGAAAAGAAGTTGTGCTTATGTATGTGAGCTATCTTTGTAAAAATGTAGCAGGTTGAGTGTCTTCACTTGTCTGGGGAGAGCTGTTAAGCCTCATGTCAATGCAGGCATAGCAGAGCCTGTACCCAGAAAGGGCCAAAGACTCCCAAGGAACCGTGCTAAGGTCCCTCAGAGCAAGGGGAACCTAAAAAGTCCAGTGTTTGGCATCTGGGATTCAAAACCAGAAGTCTGGAAAGTGTTGGAAGCGCATCCACCAGACATAGAAAGAGCAGGTGTCTGGGAATAATTTATCCCGTGTGCAGTAGGGAATGGGAAAAGAGCAGGGATTAGACGACAACCAACATTTGTATCTAATATTGCTCTGCAAGTGAAGAACTGATGCACTCTTGAGAAGCATCTTCTCCCAGAAGCTCAGAACTAGAATAACTTTCTTCTGTTGTGTAGTTGATGTGTAAAGTAATGGCTGTGCTGTCATTTCCAGTCATGTAGGCTAGAATTTTCCAGGTAACCTTACCCGCTAGTCCTCCTCTGCTTCTTAGAAAAATATTAGTTCAACAGATATTTTAAGCATATAGCCAGTACTTGCAAGGCTTTGACTAAGAAGACACTACTTGTATCTACCGCACAGGGATCTGATTTCTCCTTTGTGCATCTGCTAGGCTCTGCACAAAACAGTAATGTGGATTTTTCTCAGTTCAGAGGCTTGGGCTTATGGGCGTAGCACAGCGCAGGCACACTGTGGATGGGGTCTCATGGTGAATCCAGCCTCTGCAGTTGTGTCCAGCTCAGATTCTTTGACCCCAGGTGGAGGCTTAAAGGTAAATTTCTGAATCAAGCCTGTGAAGAAGATGAAGAGCTCCATTGTGGCAAGACTTTCTCCAATGCAGTTTCTCCGCCCTGCAATGTGAAAAGCATGGGTGTTGGTGGAGTGATTGGGTAAGTGGTGGCTCAACCTGACACCTCTTCCCTACTACTTGGTAGCAATAATGTGAGGGACGGTATAGGCCTCAGAAATGCAAAACAGCGTGGCGTAATATTCAGCAGCCATCACTGTTGGTCTCCTACAGGCATTTGAACAGGGCTGTTTCACTCTCAGCCTGCAAGGAATTCATCTGGGACACCCTAGAAACTGGCCTTCCCAAGGCAGAGAGAAGGTTGAACTCTTGCTTGAAGGCGTTGAATCTTCTGTAGGTCCCAGTGGTGTCTTTAAACACCAGGACCCAGTGTGCCTCCCAGTGTGGGCTGAGGGGCTGTTTGCAGGTCACCAAAACCCAGGGTGGGTATTTCTAAACCATCCCCACCACTGATGTCCGTGCTGTTCCCAACAGAGGCTCGGCTCCTGCCACTTGGCTAATATCTTCTGAGGGGCACTGGGAACTCGGTGCCCTGGGCAGGATCAAACGCTTTCGTTACCTGTGGAGAAGGGCAAGAACGCTTTCTTCTTTACGAAGTTCCCATCCTTATCAAGGAAATGGTTGGGGTTGAACTCATCTGGCGTCTCCCATTGTGTTTTATCCAGCAGCACAGAGGTGAGCAGAGGAATCACTGTTGTTCCCTGCAGCACAACCACGCTCTGCTTTAGCACGTGTGGATGTGGCAAACTTCTGGCTTTGCCCATTCAGCCACCTAACCATTCCTCCCTTTGGGCTCTGTCTGCAAGCAAACTTCTACTTCTGAAGAGCTAATTCCTGGCCTTGTACATGACCATATGACCCTTAGTTAGTGTGGATGCCCAGTTCACTGGAATTACTGACTAATATGTGATTAAACAACAATGGTTGTTGGCTGTTCCTGAGTTATGACGCAGAAGAGGTGGGCCAGGCTTCCTTCCTGCCCAGGTGCTCTCTGCTTACCTCAAGCAAGGCAAGGAGACAATGCCGTGGTACTCCAGAGGCAGAACTGCTCTACAGGGCACGAACAGCAATGGAGAGTGAAGAAAATAAGGAACAGACTCCAGATTATGAAGACTGAGGTATAGGAAATGGGAAGTTGTGGACATAACCCTGAAGTCACACTGCCATCGGATGCGGAGAAGACGGGGGATTAGGGAACTGGTTCTTCCCCAGAAAAAGCCCTATGCTTCAAGCTCCCCCACTCCTTGTGACATTTTTCCCTGTGGGTCACCAGTGTGCTGCACCCCCCTCTTCGTCTGGAGAGCACCAAGTACCTTAGGGATGAAGTAGCCTTTAAAGTGGGTGTCAACAGAGGTGCACCGTGGAACGTGTGGCAGGAGGGTGACAAACCTCTGCACCTCGTGGATCACCGCATTGGTAAATGGCATGTTTTTCCGGTCCTCAAAGGTAGGCAAGGATCCAGGGCCAAGAACTCGCTCAATCTCTGCGTGCACCTTTTCTGCAGGGTGAAGGAAAGGCATGAAGTGAGTTTCCCTCAGTGGTAAAGCACCTCCAAATCCCAGCTCATGCTGACTGTTGGTTGGACTACCGTAGGGCAGGAGGTTGCCCAGCAGAGCAGAGAGACAACAAGCCCTCGGATCCTTTGGTCCTGAATGGCAGCATACAATGCTCGGATAGAGGTGGACAGGTTCCAGATGCTCAGATTTTGGATGCATGAGAGTCTATGAAGCTTTTACAGGTGAGCAGCACTTATGAAGACACTGCAGAGTACTTCAGTAGCCTACATGAAAAAGGCAAAACCATAATGGTGTCTTACTTTGAATCTCAGGGTACTTCATGAGCAGCAGGATGGCCCATTGCAATGTCGTGGATGTGGTCTCGGTGCCAGCCATGAGCAGGTCGAGCGCAGAGGCCAATACATTTGCATCATGAAAAAGTGTATTACTTTTATTTTGCTCCTTCAGGGAAATAAAAATTAAAAAACCACTGCTGTTAGCATGGAAAGAGAGAACTAGGATGGGTAACCTAGTCTTCAGAGACATTACAGTGTGATGCATGTGAATTACAAGTGCCAAGGCGCACCGCATTGACATACCATTACAGAAATGCTTCAGTTTTCAGCAGAAATATTTTCACACTTGAGACTTCGCCCCCCAAAACCAAACTGGACAAATTCATTGATTTTCCAATATCACATGACATTTATCTACTCTGGGCAGTGGTTATCTGATTGACTCAGGACTTCCATCCCCTGCCCGTGGATCCTGAGAAGGTGGAAAATCGGTGAGAGGTGCAGGACAGCGCCTTCCTGAGCCGGAGAGCTGGGGTTTGTCTGGGCGTGTGCCAGGCCCTCTAGGAGCCCAGGAAAGCCATGAAGGCCCAGGACACCACTGGCACATCAACTCTGCTGTCCCTGCTTCATGCTGCTGATGGCAAACACCCTGCCCAATCCTGTATGCAACAGCTGAGGCACACGCGCAAGGTGTCAAGCCCAAGTACTCATCCTGCCCACCATCCATCTCAAGTATGCGGTTGCAAACGCTTGGAGAAAAAGGGAAAAAAATACAGACTGATGCTTTCCTGCTCTACTCCCACACTATCATTCCTGTTGGTAAATCCGCTATGTGGGACCTGGTGATGTGTTTGCACAAATGCAACAGGAACTTCGGCATCTCTGCAACTGGGAATCTGTTGCCTCTTCCCATGCCGGTAGGGAGGGATGCATCTTCCTGGAGTGTGTTGGAAAAATGACATTACCTCTCTTTCACTCTCCAGCAAGGAAGAGTCTATAGCTGACACCTTAGGACAAATTTTAGACAATCATGCAATATGGTCTAGTTAATTATTTCTTGCTTTTCCTGCAGTATGCAGTATTTAACATACTAAAGTAGGAGGATGTTTACCCAAAATTTAAATATTTTCATATAGATTGTAGTAGAGCATGTTCATTAGACAAGCAACACTGTATAAGATACCACACTAGGAATCGTCATATTGTTAAAATACCTCTTGTTTGAATACCAATGCATCAATGTAGCTTGTCAGGTTGTTTTCATTAATACTTTCTTTGCTTTCCTTGATGCATTTCTTTAAGATCACACACACCTCTTCTACTTTTTTCAGTATTATCTTGTGAGGTTTGAGGAGAAATCCAAGGAATGGGTAGAAATTAAATAACTAAAAAGAAAAAAAGGAAAAAAAATCATATTCACCCATTACCTTGTAAAACTCAAGTATCATAATGGAGAAATCATTTATGTGAAGAACCAAATGACGTGTGATTGGAGTCTCTTTTTTTTGGTAACTAAAAAATTTTAGTGTAGAAAAATGCCTGCTCTCATTAAAAATTCTCTACAGAAATGAATGGAGCCTATCAGACTTGTCTAGACAGAGCCTATAAACAGGAATTAAAAAAAATACAATTAAGGGAAAGTGATAGTAAACTCACGAAACAATGAAATTACATTTTTAAAGAGGTAATAAAGCAAAAAGATAAAGCATTACTCTTTAGCAAAGAAAACTCCAAATGTTTAGCAAGCCAAAATACTTACGTTTTAAAGTTGTTAGATCATCATTTTAACTTTCACATGAATTATAAATCAATTACACTCAGTTCTCAGCATCGTTAAATTTTACAGCACAATAAACAGTTGCATTTTATGTGCAGGGGGGTTACTTACACCATCTCTCAATGTTATAAATAAACTGGCTGCAGAATAAGATTCACAAATCTCTTGCTTTTGCTAACTGGTTATAATTTTTGCTGTTTTCTGGAAAAAGTAAACCTGCCATAGAGATTAAAAGAAAAGGGATGTTGCCCATCTTTTTTATTGTATATAGTTCTCATTCAGGTAATAAATTCACCAGCATAATTTTTTTTAACAGCTTTTTGGATGACTTTCAATATTACCTTAAGTAACTAATACTCTATTCCTTGTGATGGAGGATTAAGTTTAACAGGAGCTTTTGGCTCAGGTGAGAACCTCTTAGTTGGAATAAACTTTTTATGCAGCTCTGTACTTTGTACTACTACTCTGTAACTTCACTAGTTTCTTAAATTGTAGGAAGAGACCAAAACCTAAAAGCCCCCAAATACAGGTGCAGTTGTCCCTAAGGCAAGAGGTTACTTTTGGGATGTTCACACAGCATCCAGCAGAAAATAACTGGAACGAGCCTGGGTATTTTTGTTTGTACATGCACAAATAAAGTCATTATTTCAATAGTTTTATCACTGGTGTGTTTTTAAAGAAACAAACTCTGGCCATGCCCTCCAAGAGGCACCTGATTCCCTCCTGTCTCTTCCACCTGAGCCTTCTTTGGACTGAAAATATTAGGGAGTAGGAGATGCTGGCGTTTTGTGGTTTATTCTGACAAAACAAAAAAACATCAAAAAACGGGTAAGCAGAGTCTTTTTAAACTCTTTGCCAAAAGTGATATGAACATTTTTGAGACACACTCCAGGAACATTTTCCTGCAGTTACTGTGAAACACTGAAGACAGAAGGTTGCCCAGATCCTAGTCCTACATTAGGGTCCATTTCCTCATGGGAGACTACAATTTACCATGAACAGTAAAGTTTACAAAATAATGTGACTAAAAAGAATAACATAAAGGGCAGAGTCTACAGCGCTTCTGTAGATTTCCACTGATGCTACTGGACACTGCCCACCCTGAGTCCCAGCACTCTGGAAGCCTCAGTTATTGCATCTTCTGGCTGTAGAAGAATCAAGCCCAGTGCCAACACGTGATGTTGGACCTCCTTCACAGGAGGATTTCACGGAGGAGCAAAAACCCAAAACAGAGAATCTTGTCCCTGCCCATGGCAGGGGGGTTGGACAGGATGACCTATAAAGGTCCCTTCCAACCCAAACCAATCTATGATTCTCCCATTTCAGTACCCTAAAGATTCTCCAAAACCATCCAGTAATAGTAAATCAGCTTGACCTACCAACTCCGATGAGATACTGGAGCATCTTAGCACAGAGGGTAACTTACATGCAGGAACGGAGAGCCAAGAAGGTGCATAACTTCGTCTATGAGTCTTAACAGAGTGAGAAACGTTGGGTCTTCATAATCAAACCTTCTCCCAAAGAGAATAGCAAAGGTGATGTTGGTGGGAGCCATATTCAAAAAACGTAATTGGAAAGGTCCACCTAGAAATGAACAAAATCATAACTATGTTGGTCATTTCTGGAGCAACCCAGAGGTCTTCACGGTGGCTTTGTAAAGTAGCGTGAAACGCCTGATGCCATATCCAGCTCACCTTTGAAGGATTTGATCAACTCGATGAGAAAGTGAAGCTCCTCGAGCATCCTTTCTTCTCCAAGATGCTTCCCCATGCCGAGATCCCGCATGGTGGCTATGGTGAACCGCCGTGTCGTCTTCCAGAGCTCTTGAGAAGAAAAGAACACACCTACGGAGGGATTGCATGCCCTGTTTGCCGAGGCAGTATGGGATTTTCTCAGAAACACCAAAAGCACAGCTGGGGAGTGCAGGTATTTTGCAACCTGGTGGAGCCTGCTTGGGAGAGGACTGAGGGTCTCTGGGGGGGGCTGGCTTGGGAAAGCACCATTCCAGATAGGTTCAGGAGGGCAGGAGGCAGTATTTTAAACAGTCGGCTGCTGTTCACACTGAAGCTCTGGTTTGGCCTATTTATAGCTTTGTCTCTTTGCAGCCATACACAGTAAAAAGCTCTATGCATGGTATTTGTCTCAGGCTGACTTGTTTTTCCTTAGAAAAATGACCCAGCTGTTTCAGAGAGCAAGGCTAGGAGCAGATGACACTGCTCCCTCCCTGTCATGAACAGGACAAATGATTTCACTGAACAACTTGTGTCTTAGAGGATGAACTGTATACTGTGCAAGGGGACAAGGAGGGGTGGCAGGGAGGCACCTTTGCTTACAGCTGGGGAATACCCGCCAGCTGGCTAACCCATCGGCCAAAAAAGTGCTCAGCCAAGAGGGCACAGAGGTGTTTGCGTACAGTTCGGAAGTCCTCCTTTCCCAGGAGGGCTTTCAGGGCTGAACACAGTCTACACCTTCATACAGCAGTTGGGAAAGTAGCACAGTGTACCCTTCCTCACACTGGGCCTCACTCTTAAAAACAAGATGAAAAAAAAAACCTCACACGCTGTATGCATTATATACATATTAGGTCATCAAATCTTTTCCTTTCAGCCCTGGATTATTCCCTTCATTGTTTTTCAATGTCTCGTCTTGGGCAATGTATTAGTTTTTAGCATGCGATTCAGAAACATGCCAAAAATCTGTTTACAGAAGTAATTGTTTGAGGTACAAACAGCCCGTGCTATTGCACTCTTGCCAGTTCTTGCAGTCTTTATCATGAGTCATGTGTGATCCACGTTTTGTCTGAACTCCCAGTAACTGTAGAAAAGACATTGCATAAGGACCTCAGCCCTCACATTGTGAAAAATAATTTCCTTCCCTCTGCACGGCAAAAAGAACCCCCTTGAAATGTGACCCAAGGGCCACTAAAAGCAAAAAACTGATAAGGCAAATAGGAAGATTCCCAGAAGTATTTTTCTTAAGAAAACAAACAACCAACTGCCCCCAAGCCCCACAAAATGTAGCCCTTGACGATAAGGATGCAGATCAAGACCCTTAAATACTGTTGCAATTGAAACAACACATTTGAGAAACAGCATAGCAAGCACGTTGTTATCTTTTCAACCTGCCAGTACCGTTTCCATGTTGGATGTGATAGAATATGGGTATAGCTGGTCTGTCTGCAAACACATCTGCCGTGTTCAGAAGGGCATCCTTTACTGCCTCATAGCCAGTGAGCACCACCACCTTCTGAAAACCCAAATGGACGGTGAACACGGAGCCATATTTCTCTGAAATCTAGGAGAGAAAAATCAGAGCATGGAAGTCATTAACGGGAGCTGGGGTGGCTGAAGAGTTGCCTTCCCTCCTCCTTCTGTGGCCAGAAGGGATGGAGGGATGCCAGAGATAAAGCCCTGAAGCACTTAGATGAAAGAGGAATCAAAGCAAATAAACAGTGGTCTGTTCAACCCAACAGCTTCCATAAAACTACTGTTTTTCTGAGCCGGTTGGACTCAGGTTGGCCCAGTGGGTTAAAGAAGCAGAAGGTAACAAGACTCTTTGGACACCACCAGCAGCATAAAAGCATCACTGAGATCTACCAGGCAGCGATCGAGCAACTGCTGCCGGGCAGGCTGTAACGCTACAGTCCACCACAAGAGGATGGAAGAGCAGACGTGTCCTTATTTATTATAAAAAGTTAAATAAAAGCTTTGTTGTAATTAATGCGAAGAGGTATATAACGTGATTCACCAAGGATGGATGTATGAAGGCATAAGAAACCATTGCTCTTTCAACTTGCCTTAGAAAATGACCACAATACCACACTCAAGCCACTGCACAGCAGGACTTTACACTGAGATCTGAGATACCGGCTAGCAGGAGCTCTCTGGAGACTCACAAACATGGTCCTGCCAGGCCTTACAGGGAATTAAGTCTAGACTGAGAGCACCAGAGTTGAAACTGCATAAAGCTATCGTGAGATCAAGCCTGGTGTCCCGTGAAAGGAGACCAGTTCTGGCAATGTAAACCAGAGGAAGCTCCAAAGCTCAGCAACCCCTGCCACCGTACCAAAGCAAACAGGTAGCCCAGGCAGAGTCTAATCAATGCTTTGGCAACATAGCCAGACTTGTTTTATTTATGCAAAAAAAAATAGTTCACAGGACACTGATTTCAAGCATTTGTTCAAAATAACACTTTGGTTGCTTCATCATCTACTGTGCAACTTTCACGGGGAAATCCTTTAGGGATTCTCCTTTCAGGGAGGATTTTCTACTCCAGGTCATTTGTTTGCTAATACCTTAAAAGTCTTCTGGCAACTCAGCTTTCAGATCATCACTGCAGTTCCACAACCCCAATATAAAATCTCACCCCATCCACAGCTGCGTCTGCTCTGCCCTGACTGCAAAGGACAGAGGTCGGTGAGCGGGTCCCCCGGGCTGCAACCATAGACCCCTTTCCTGGTTGGTTTCAGCAGTAGACCCCTTTCCCAGTTGGCTTCTTGGTGCTATAGTTCAATGGGGAAAAGAAGGCATCGGCGTGGCCAATGTGCCCAATACCTCCCCCCGAGTCTGTGCTTCGTTAAGATGCTATCACCTTGCTCCTGGGTCCTCAGGTCACCTCCTTTCCAGCATCTGCTTTGCTTATTCTTCCCAGCACGTCCATGCACCACCCCAAAATCCCTTCTCCCCTACCCTTCTCTGCAGAAGGATTTCTGGTCTTGCCTGAAACAGGAACCACAGTCCAAACTGTTTCCCACCTCCCAAGCTCTTGGGTGTTGAGCCCACTGTGAGCTGGCTGGTGTAAGATGAAGATGCATCTCCACAGGCATCTTGGAGGCCCCTTGCGTGGCACAGTGATGGGAATGAGACAGGGAAAGCCAGCTCCTCTTCCCTACATAGTGCTAAGCAGGTCGGAGGGCTGCTGGTAACCTGGTGTTAAAAGGCTTGGTGTAAGGTGCAGGATATTCACACCCCGTGTCCTGACAGGGGTAATGCCCACTGAGCCACATTTTGGCTCTGAGAGACTAAATACATTGAAATTTTCCCCTTTTTTCTGGAAGACAGGTGCAAGGCAACTGTGATTCCTACAGAGAACCTTGTCTTGCGTAAGTCCAAGTCATTCACTGTTTCAAATTATTTCTCCTACATCTCTTCTTTGGGCTGTGCTATATTAATTCCCATTCTCATTAAAAACTGGCAACCCGAATAAGAAATACAAACTATTTTGGCAACGACAGTTAAGCATCCATCTTTCAATTTGGCTACGTGGACACTCAAATATTTTGAAGTATTTCACAACACAAGGAAGATGCCAAAATTTAGGTCAATGGGTCTGATCTGATGCAGATATTCATAGTTTTCAATGTGTGAATAGTTCTCATGTAAGCACTGCTCATATTTAACATCACCCTCTGCAGAGTTGGAATTTAAGTTTCCTTGGTCGTTCTGAAACCTTTAAAACATCACAGTTTTTTAAAAACACATTTGGCACTGAAAATCATCTCAGAACTGTCACCAGAGAAGAATTTTAAATAGGTACATGCTGACATTCAACACCCTAGAAACAAAGAACGCTGTTCTTACCTTCATTAGTGACTTGTCTTGCCTTCTGATGTCCAGCAAATGCAGGTTGCCAATGATCGGAAGAGGAAACGGACCAGGAGGCAGATTTAAAGCTGATTGCTTAAAAACTTTTAAAACATAGAGTGCAGCGGATAAAAGCAATGCGCACACCCCATAGATGAAGAGGGGTGTGAAGGCAGCCATATTTCGGTGGAGCTTGCTTTTCTGGCAAGCCACTGAGACACCTTTATTAGAATGCTCGCATTATCGCATTATATTTATTCAGAGTAAATGATGTCAGAGTTTTTGTTGCACTTTGCACAATCTTCCCCTCCACCCCCAGCTCTCCACAAAAATTGGAATTTATGTCTGCAAAAGGCAAAGTCCAAGCACAACTCATGGAGGTGCAGGCTTGCAGGCTCCCCGCCGAGTGCAGCGGGGCAGGTTTGCTTCATTTCCAAAGCCTAGCTCAGATTCTTCTGCCTGCAAGAATTTCCCAGCCCCTGGCAGTCCACTATCTGCTTTATTATTAGGCATCGATCATGACATTTCTCTTAAGATTTCCTCTTCATCCCTCTCTTCCATCCTTTTCATCTAACCTCTTCTCTGGACACAGACAGCTCTTGACTTTCTGCCTTCTAGCTCTTCACCTTACAAATGCCGATCCCAAAACAATCCTTCAGGGTAGACAAGCATTGCTCATCCCACGGTACAGTGAAGGAGAAGCAGGTCCTGCAGGTGAAGAGACTTGCTCCAGGGCATGCAGGAAGCGGGGTGGACAGCTGGGGGACAGCATCTTCCCTCCTCTTCCACCTTCTTCTGTCCTTGCAGTGAAGCATTTTCTCCCAGCGAAGGGAAACAGAACCGGGCAATCTTCAGATGCAAAAAAATCAGGACCCATTTGTTGCCTCTGCAGATTCAGAGCTCTGTTGCTTATCTCTGCACTCTTCCTATTTATTGACACTTTGAATCTGGGCTGTCCTAAAGACCTATACGCTGTGCAGACAGAAAGCTAATCCTCCTTATGTCAGGGTAGCCCTATAGCCTGGTTTGAATGATTCGCCAGCCCTGTGTAAAACACCTAACGAGGCACTTTTACAGTTCTTATTCTTCCTTACTGTGGACTACATTATAGAAAGCTCAATAAAATGCAGAGTTGTTGACCTCCTCTTGTTTTTTTCCCCATCAGAAGCTGGTGAAAAACTAATTCACTGCTGCAAACTCCGAAGTCATAATTCAGTGTCATGCCTCCCTCTTTCATGAGTGGGTCTTTTAGTGAGGGCATGTCCTCCTGCTCCCCATCCAGTGTTAACTGGTACCACTTTCACTCTATACACCACAAAAGGGATATAAAAATCATCTCTTGGAGTGCTGGATTACTGAATCAATATGAATGTGGAAGGCTTTGTAAAAGATCTGCTCTTCCCACTGGTTTTGGGCAGCATTTAAGAGAGTGAGACCTGTCAGGGACATCAGTGGAAACACACATCACTTTTGTAAAATTACCCTGATCTCACAAACAACGCAATGGTCCCATAGGTAGGAAAAGAGCATTTGACATCTTTTTTTTGAGCCCTTTTAGATCACAAGGATTTTGTACTGCTCCATACTGTGGCATGAGATGGTATCAGCCTTGAGGATGCTTTGGGACTGTTCCAAGGTGCAGCAAGGTTCACACTTACGCTGGACACAACACCCATTCAAACCTAGACTCTCTCATCCATCTCAGGCAGGCCACGGACAGACTGGAGAGGACGAGATCTCAGCTCGTACCCAGCCCTCTCTCAAACTCTGCACCGCCCAGGAACCGTCCATCCATCCCAAACCCACTTGTGTTACAAACAACAGCATCTGTGGTAAGAGCAGGAGACCGGCAGTCTGGATAGGCACGTTTGCGTCCTTGCTGGGACAATGACTTGTCTATGTGGCTTTGAGGAGTGCAGCGCAGGGCTGTGCCCCGGGACGGCCCCGGAGCGTGTGTCAGGGCTGGGCTGTGAATGCAGCCGTTGTGCCCGGAGCCCCGCTCCCCCGGGGCTGACTCGCTCCTACCCTTTCACTACAGTCATTTCTGGGAGGTCTTTTGGGCTCCCTGAGGAAAGGAGGTGAGCGGGACACAGTGTAGGAACGGCATCTTCTCACACCGTAAGAATTACCGAAAGCAAGAGGCAGAGAGATGTCACTCTGACACTAAAAATGTCTTTATGATTCCCAAAGAGAAGGAAGCAAGGAAGCTATCAGCCTAGCTCTTCACGCACAGCCTTCCCTCTACCCTCAGCCTGCCCAATGGCAGGAAAAGTTACTCATTACCTGCTGGGTGAAGCAACCCGTGAAAGAGGCAAAGCTGGGCAAAGATAACAGCATCTTAGATGGCCTACAAAAACATTTTCAACTAAGAGGTTTAAGTTAAAAATTAAAATGAAAATTAATCTTTATCTAGGAGCAAATGATCTCTCTGAAAAAATCAAAACCTCCCCAACCAGGGCAGGGTCATGCCACAGGAGAAATTACAGAAAGAAGCACAGAAATAAAAGCCCTTACACGAGTGCCCCAGGACCGAACCACCCATGGATTTGTAGTTGGGAAAGTAAGTCATTCCTTGGGCTGTATATAATTATTTGGAGGTCGAGCCCTTCCAAATCAGCCACTCTTGGAGAAAGAGGACCAGAGAGCAGAAACGGAGGTTTCCTTCCCTGCGTCTGCCCTTAGAGCCAGCGATGGGCAGGTGGGGTTAGAATTCATCACCATTTCTGGATGTGTCCTGCTGTAACTTTGCACAGCAAGGGGCCTCGGGAACAGCACGCCGCTGGAGCCCTGCTCCTGCAGGAATCAGAAGGAGAGCGAGCCTTCAAAATCTTGCACTGTGGTATTCGGGACTCCATTTATCGGGTGGATAAATCTGTCCCCCAAAGCATCACCTGGCAGTTCTGAGAAGCATCGTGTTATTTACCAGCACATACAGCAGTGGCACACAGAGCGCGTTGGGATGTGCTCTCCAGCCCTGCAGCGAAGTCCCTGTCACACGCAGCCGCGTCCCCAGCCTCTCCCGTAGCTGGGCAGCACCCTCGAACTAATGTCCCTTCTGGGCAGCTGGTGGCTTGGTGCAAAAAGGGGGAAGAATTTAATTTCTGCTTTAGAGAAGAGGCCTCAGTCCCAAGCCAGGTTGCCCAGTTCCTTTACTGTAGAATATTTTTCAAGGCGAGTACAGTGAAACAACCTCGCAGCAGAGGCGAAGGCTCCGTCCCCTCCCCTGGCACACTTGGCAGCTCCAGTCTGAAGCTGCTTTACCTGCTGAGCGCTGGGCCGAGGCATTCGGTCTCTCTGGGGGCCAGCCTGGCAGAAACTCGGCTCTCAGACCTCTTACTCTTTTCTGAGGCTTCAGGGTTTGCTCTTCATCATGGCACTGGGCTCCTCCTTCCCCAGCACGGGCAAATCCAGCTGCAGCACATTGTAAAGCGGGATTTGCTGTGCTTTTTAAGTTCTCCTTCCCTGGCATTCTCATCCCATCTGCCTCTGATCCCTGAAGCTTCAATCCCAGGTTTTAGCTGGTGCTGAATTATGCCCAAACACAACATATTTAAGATAAATACTTTTTCACTCCTCTCTTTCTGCATGAAGATTTCAGCTTCTCCTCCTCCCTTTTCTCTCTAAAACCCAACCTGCTCCCTGACGGTACCCGTGGGCAGCCCTGCCCTGCCTGCACGGCGTTGACCTGCACAGAAAGCTCTGCACATCCGAGCCTGTGCCTGGGTGGCAAAGCCACATTGCCATCCCCAGTGCCACGGGAACAGGCACCGCCACTGCCCACATCGCCCCGTACCAGCCTGCGACGCATCCTCACGCCACTGCTGCCTTCCTGGCATCGACAGAGCCCGAGTCCGGCAGTTCTTCCAAAGCAAACAGGAAACCACGGGCAGGCAAAGCCTCCCACCTCCGCAGTCCCGTGTTGCCACACACCGAACAAAAGCCGACCTTGGCAAGATAAAAAGGTCAGGCCTCCAGGTTGGGATTTCAGGTTGCAACCGTGAGAACACCATTCCTTCTCTCTCTTTCCTGCCCTGCCCACGAGTGGGCTTTTCCTCCCCAGCCCCACGCAGCCCCGCGCAAGCGAGCACGAGAATACTGGGGGGCCGTGCCCCGGGAAGCTGGTGGGATCAGCGGGAGGCTGCAGGACCCGCGCAGAGGGCAGATCGGCCGGGAAGGAGCCAGCAGCCCTCCGGCGTGGGTGGCCGCGGCAGCACTTTCTCTGCTCCACGGCCGCAGCTTGCAGGCGGCCACAGGAAAAGAACTAAGCCCTTCTTCATTTATTTTTCTTGCAAGCTGTGTTTTAGATGTTACCCCGAACGGCCCTTTGAAGCAGCACAAGCTGCCTCGGACCTTTCTCTTCAGTTAATTAACACGTGCTGACAGCCGTGACAGCCTGGCGCAGGGCAGCCCCGAGCAAGCTCTGGCCCAAACCCCACCGCCCAAACCCCTCCATGCCTTGCACAGCCAAAATGCTGTTGACGCTGAAACCAGCAAGCGCCTTTAAGTCATTAATCCATGTGCAAGCTTTGTCTTCTAGGCTGGAGCTGCCTATCGTGAACTTGTGACTCGTAACAGAGCTCGGGAGCACCGGCTCTTACTGGCTTTGGAGAGGTTTGGGGCTTTCTGTTCAGAGCTGCAGGCCTGGCATTTGTCAGAGGTTAAAGTGCTTAAATGGTGTTAAGTGGAATACAAGCTTCTCCAGTCCTGTGTAGATTGTCTTTTGAAAAGCCCCATCATATTTCTGCTGCACTCTCGGCTCCTGGGGTCCATCGCTCACTCCAGGGATGCTAGATGTTCTCAGCGGCAGCACTTCACCCTTCACTTGAATGTGAAGTGCACTCCAGCAAAAGAATTGCCATTATCCCTGGTTTATAGAAGGAAAATCCAAATGGAAAAGGCAAAGCATTAGTTCAAAGGCCACATGAGACAGTGATAGCAACAAGAGCAGAATCGCAGTCATCGCTAACAGGCGCACCAAAAAGGGCGACAGAGTACACGTGCCCCAGCAGATAATAAAGCAACTCAATCTATCACAATTCCGGTATTTTATCACCCATGGAGCACTTGAATCATGACTTGCATTGTAAAATCCAGACTCTGGTTTTCAGCCTGTAGTCTCAGAAGTGACAATACCGAGAAACGAGCCCATCTCCATTTGGTCGTGAGCTGTGTTAAACGAACCCAGACCTCCCCTGGGAGCATTTTAGGGATTAGCAAATTGTGGGGTTCAGAAATGCTAACGTATCGCTGCACTGCATCACCAGCCAAAGGGGCACCGCGCTCTTCTTGAGGTTACAGATTAATATCTAACCCAATCAGTAGTTTTAAGTTAAATTGTAGCAGCATTATCTGACCAGGTTAACAGTGTGGACAGTCACCAACCTGCAGTAAGCGAATGAGGCGCTTGCCCATTTTGAAGAAGGATTACCGCACTAGCCGGCTTCATTTCCCTCTTGGTAGCGATTCTTCAGGAACCAGGCAATAAATCCTTACGGGTTTGCTCCATAAAACATTAGCCAGTAAAAGCCTAATTAGGTCAGAGACATACGGTCTTCAACCAGTAAAAAATTCAACATTGGTGTCTACAATGTTATTAACCTCACAAAATGTGGATGTATTTCAGAAGCTGCTGGCTGAGCATTGAAAATTGCATCATGCCCCATCTTCATCAGTGAAACTTTTGCTCTCCTAAGCCAGCAAAAAAGGGAAAAGGCAAGAGTTTTGCTAATGAAAACTGCTTTTTTCTTGCTATCATATCAACTCTGAGGATGAAGATGACACAAAAGATATTTTCTGAACAGGCTTTTCCCAGCCATTAAAATAGTCTTAGAGCTCTAAAGCCTTAGTGGAACAGGAGGTGATGGGAAGTGAAGGCAGAAATAGTCAGTACACCTTATGCATTGCAACTTCAGAGTTATCACAATGCAAATCTAGTTATAGAAAAAAATCTTTAAAATCACTGTGAAGTATTCATAAGTATTCTCCTTTTTATGAAGAAGAGCCCACTGTAATCTCAAAAAACATTGCAAGAAGAAATTCCTGGGTCTTTATCTCAGCTCTTGACTAACCTCACAACCAAAGCTGGGTTAACCATCTGTGCAGGTTATCCAGGCTGTTACCCCAGACCTGTGAACCATGAGGTGTCAATCCCACGTCACCGCCACATCCCCATTCTCCGGGCAGGTGAGCAACCTGCAGGAATCACCACTTGGTCTCAGAACTCGTTAGATCAAGGAGTTTCCTAACTCCAGAGAACGGAGGATGTCCTCAGCTTGCCACCATGGTTTGAAAGCTCACCTCGTTTACTCTGGGCTTCTGCAGAGCGGAAAGGGATTCAGAAAGAGCTGAGCTCTGGGATGAGATGTCTTAGGGAAGATGCACCAACTTCACCAAGGCCAACTCTTGTCCCTCTGACATCAGCTGAGTTTTACCCTCAGTTTATATTACAGCTTGCCATTAACGTCAGCAGGGATTTGGGACGCGCTGCAGGGGGGCTCAGTCCCCTACACAGGCTCCAGTAACGCTCCTCTTCTCTTTCCAGTGTTCCTATGACGATGTGTCCACGGCCCCTCTGTGCCACATTCACAGCTTTGCTGGACACACTGGTGAACCGTGCGCTGTCATCACCGGCTCCACGGGGGATTTCTGAACAAGTGCAGCTACATCTCACACCCTACTCATACAAAGACATGCGCAAGAGTGACACTGGCAGAAGTTAGCCTTAATTTGCAGCGTTATGGCCCTGTAATGAGCGCGGGGAAGTGTCTTTAAAAGGAGACTGCTTTCTAATTGCTTCTTAAAAAAGCCTTTAACATGGACTCTCTTTGGCATGACTCAGGGCTGCATTTCTAAATTCAGTTTCTCCCATGAAGTTTACTCTGGCTGTTTGGTTGGGTTGCATCCACATGCTATTTTTATTTTTTTGATCATCAAGCCTGTTTACTGCATAGAGGAACAATATGGGAACAGAAATAAAGCTGGGACAAACCCAAAGGAATGAGACCATTAATGGTATTGCCAGCATCTCTGGCGTGAAGAGCAAGAGGCCCTGCAGCTGTGCAGTACCTCGGTGAGACTCCATCCACTACTCCCTTCTGGTTATGTGTTTCAAACCTCAGTTGTGTTTGATTTACCCATCATCTGCAAACTTAATACCAAACAGTTAAAATGCCTGCATGTCCTTAAGCTGCCAGCTTCATATCCGGGGTACATTATGAGAGAGAATATTTTCTGGAATATAAAGGCTGAGGGACTGACTGTCACAACAGTATCACTTTTGGCTTCCTTAAATACAGTAATCAAAGTATTTTGAACAGTAGCCTACAGCTACTGAATGCCTTTCTGTCTCAAAATAGACACAAGCCTCCTCCCACCTTCTGCCATGAGCTTTTTGGTCACTCTGAGGTTTTGGTGGTTCTGTCCAGTTTCCTTTGCTATATTCAGTGAGCCCATCTGGTTGCTGGGTCTTTGATCCAAGTGCTACCAGCTTATTCTGTGAAGCACGGAGTCAAAAGGACACAAAATGTTAGCAGGGAAGGTTTGAAAAAGGAAATATTTTCTCTATTTGCATTTACATTTTTAATATAGTCGTGTTGTCTAGAGGCCAGATTTGGGGAATGGAAACCAGGAGCCTGGTTTCTATTTTCAGCACAGCCACTGATTGCTCTGTGTTGCTGGCAAATCTTTTAATCTCTTTCCCTCTGTTTTTCCCTTCTGTAATAAAGGGATGATCAGACCTCCCCAGCTATGCCTTGTGTGGCAGCATCCTCTGATGAAACATGGCAAGGACGAAGTATTAATAATCATTCCATATAGAAAAGCCAAGGGGTCACAGGTATTTAAGTACAGTTTAGTTATTCAGTGCTCCTTTATGCACGCACCATGCCTTGATGTTAATAGAAGTTATATATTAATATGGAATGGAAAAGCAGGCCCTTCAGGGCACAAAAATAACCATATCCAGAGCACCACTGAATAAATACAATATAAAGATGAAATCACTCCAAACAGTGAACAAATTGAAAAGCAAGGAGATATTAAGGAGGAAAAACAAAGTCATCCAGCCCTCCTCCCAGCTGGCACCTAACCGCCCTCAGCACAAAAACGTGGATGGAAAGGAGTGTCAGGTACCAAGAGGGGACACTACAAGTGGTCCCGTAAACAGTTAAGTGTTCCCAGTCCTCCATTTCTTTCCCCCTCTGGCATCTTCCTGAGGAGATGTCAAGGAGGTGGGTAAAGGACTGAGCTCCCTAACTGCGATACAGCAACACATGTGCTCAATCTCACGTGGAATCAACCCTGTAAACTATCCCATCAGTCCACGCCTGCAGCCTCCAGATCTGCCTCATTGCCACTTGTCCTTTCCTCCCGCAAAACTACCCCGGGGCTCCTTCCACACAGCCCTCCTGCACCGCCAGGTACCAAACCCCCTCTCTGGGCTGCTCGGCAAATCCGCTGCCTTTCGGATCCCTGCAAGCTGGTCACAGCTGGGCTACAGCTACCTGGGGACTGCCACATCTTCTCAGCCCCCTGCCTGCCTAATGCCAGCTCCTGCACCTCTGGCCAGATGTTACCCTCTCCCCACACCCACTGTCCCCGTCACTTGTGTGAATGCTCTCTGACACTGCTGCCAGGACCAGGGGATGAGCAAAGTCCTGCTGTTCCTATCATCTAAGCCACCTTTGCTCATTTTATTTATGTGAGCAGCTGCACTGGCAGATTTGGGGGAGGATTTGGGGGATCTTGGTGATGAGCAGTCTGCAGCAGAGATCTCTTCACTGGACAACTGCAGCCATAGGAGGGTGTGTCTTTAAAACCTTGAGCACCCTCCTGTCTATTCCTTTGGTCCAGTTATTAAAATAATTTCAAACAAATCTGTGTTGCATGACTCTGTGCAACAGTCAAGCTGCTTATTCTTTGCACAGCCTCTTGGATCACGCTGAAATAATGTGCATATACTTTTGGGCAGAGACCAGCATTTATTTTAAGAGATGCTTTAGGATCAAGACAGTCACCACTAGCTCGTCACATTTACTATTCATGATTATTGGACCACAAGTGACCTTTCAGATTCTTAAGACTTGGATTATGAAGGGCTTTATATACTAAGCCTAATGACTTGAGTTATAGCCTTAGCATCCTGACAATCAGAACAGGACTATAAGCATTTTACTTTCTTCTATCTACAAAACAGCTTGGGCCAGATTTTGAATCCGTTTCAAGGGTATGTCAAGCCACTGCCCATTATAATGATCTAGTTGACTTGCAAGAAAGGTAAGATGACCTAGGTAAAGGTCATGTCTGAAAGAAATGGCAGGATTTTCCAGATAAGCCAGCTGAGACATCTATCTTCCTTCATCTGACATAATTATTTTATCATTTCCAAATATTAAAAAATCACTCTGAAATGCTACAGCACATTTTAATCCATGGGGCTGCAGCAGCAGGACATGGTATTTTGTCATTTTCAAACCTCTGCAGCAAAAAGTTTCGGGGGACCGATAATTATCTTCCTGTAACTGGCTGAACTGGAAATACCTTTCAGCTCTCAAAAAACCCCAAACAAGTATCAGCAATTTATATGGCACCTGGTATCAAGGCATGCATGCTGCAGTTGCCATTTTCAATCAGTGTTTACACAGTTCAAGGTTACAGTGAAATTTGCTTCCTGTCTAAAATGCCTGAAGCTTGCCTTCTCCCTTACCTGCGGTCAGTAGCCCTTTGCCAGGACCGACGCTGGAGTCCACAGAGCATCCTCCGAAGTACTCCTGCAGACAATCCGAAACACCAGTGGCTTGCAGCCGTATAGCAGGCCAAAAGTTTAATTTGACCATTAAAGCAATTTTATGAGGTATACAAGACCCACAGCAGTGATGCAAATAAAGGTTGACTGATACGTTCTGCTGGCTGAAACACCGTTCTATTAACAAGGAAGGGGAACATCGGCACAAGCAGAGCAGAAAAGCGTGCAGGACGTGCTGTTTGCAGAAGGACGGCATTTGTCACATTCCCTTCATTCTTCTCTTGGAGTAGTAACCATCTGTAACACTTGGGTAGGGAACAGCATAAACCAAGACTCACCTGCCATGCTTTCATCTTCAACTGGGACCCCCCCAAAAAAACCCAAACAAAAATGACCTGAGACACTCTGTCTGCTCTGCATTAACGGGTAATTCAACAAGAGTCAGTGCTTTCTCATTAAACAACGTCAAAGATGTGCTCTTGATCTCTCTGCGGTTAGTTTTTTTTCTCCCTTTGTCCAAAGACAGCTGAAATAATAAAAAAAGGATTTAGAAAACAAAGGGGCAACCCCTGGGTTTTTTTAGAGAGCCAGTGAATATTTTCTAGGACTGAACCAATCTCTGGAAATAATTGTCAAGTTCACTGTAGTTTTCCTTCCACATACTGCGTTCTACAGTTGGCAGTCTTGGCTGTTCAAAAGAAAAGCAATACCATATAATAAAGTGCAGAGAGCTATTTCATGCCATATTGCTGCACAGGTGATCATTTTTGAATGACTTTTATTTAAATACCACAGACTCAGAATCCAAATAGCTATACCTGGCCTGTTTTGAAATAAAAGTTAACTTCTGCATTTCTTAACTTCGATGAGCTGTCTTCCTCCTCCTCTTCTTTGCTAATTCAGTCAGCTGAACTTTTCCATGTATCAGCTAAAGTGAGTTATAATCTGCTCAGGAGCCCGTACAGGAAGGAAAGAAGGACACTGGTGCAATACTCACAACGCAACCGTCCGCTCACTGCGGACTGTCCATCTCTGAGATTAAAAAGCATATTAAAAGCTCTGGAAATCATCTAAATGGTTCTCTTCTGTTTGACAATAAAAATATCTGACGACAGATTGAGTTCTGATTGAGGCGTGTCCCCTACACAAACAGTATGAGGAGATCATCATTTCTAAGAGCGGCATTTCACCGTGACTGTACCTTCACCCCGTTTACCCTTCAAACCGCTGTAGCCAACTGTACAAGGCGTGGGGTGCTCTCATTAGCAACTCACTAACTTGGCCAGTAAGTGTTCATTTATATGAAGGGACAGCTCAGACAACAATCCTCCTGAAGGTGATACTGTCTGGAAACCTGTATCGAGGAGCAAGGGGAGGTGAATGCACAGAGTGAATGCTGGAAAGCACTGACAGGTATTTCACTACCCAAACAAAAGGCAGATGCTCACAAGCGTTATCAGAGCACTGATGACCTTTTGTTTGAAGGTTTCTTTTTAGTTATCTAAGACAGTCTTAGAAGTGCTTAAATAATCTCTGCCATCTCCCCCAATTTCTACAAGTCACACGAAGTCTGGGATGAGGCTCAAACTGGCATCAGCTCTTCCAAGCAAAAGCACACTACATGTCCCGTGCTTGATGGGACATCTCCCCAGGGAAGAGCTGATGGAGATGGAAATCCAGAGCCATCTTGGGAAGGAATTTGGGGTGAATTTTAAGGATAATACAGTTCTTATAGGCTATGATATATCAAGACCTTTAAATCCCAAATGCCTTCTACTATCCTAGCTGAAGTGACAAGCACCAGAAAGCATTTTTTCACAAAAAGATGGATAATGGAAGCAGACCGTTGGGTGCATGGAGATGGTGTGGGTATTGCTGAGGACCTAAAAGGTGAGGACCATCTGCTGATGATTGTTCCTGCTTACAACAGGCACTGGACGCTTCCAAAAAAATTTGGTAAGGGTTACCAAGTAACAGCTGTACTGACCTGAAAGGCACCATAGCCTACAAAGAAATGATGGGTACAGGCAGAGCTGTGCAGTCGAACTGGAAATAAGTGTTGCCGTCTGCAGTCCTCAAAGCCGCCACTGAAACGGGAGAATCTGGCTTGGACACAGGCTGCAGATTCATCACAGACAGCATCTCACATTGAGCATGATCAGGAGGAGAAGGTAATTTGTAGGGCTCAAAGGAAAACTTGAGCATTACTATCATTTCTGATTAATTCTTAAACTGAAGCCAAAGCGGTGTTTCCTTCGTGGAACTGGAAGTGACCCGCAGGCAGGCGAGGTGGGGTGGTAACAGTTCGTACTTCTGGGATGAGTTTCAATTTCACCCACAGTAACTTCAACAGCTTCTCCATTATCCATTTCATTGTGATACACAGCAGATCTCGGCCAATGGACTGCAGCCATCCAGAGGATTTACAGGCTGGTTTGAATACACAGATACTCTGTATTTATGTTATAGTAACACGATCATCACAAAAAGGGACTAGAAGTCCTTCCCGGGGCTGAGATGTCACCAGTGCAGTGAACTGGCTTGACGCTGCTGATGATCATGCTTAGACACTGGAATTTCACCCAGATTTCGCCTGTTTAACGCCAGCAGTTTGCACACGGGGCCCTGCTTACAATCAACCCTGGTATTTTCAGCTGTTTAACCCTAAGCACTAACCACAAGCAAGAGTTCAGAGAAGCTCCATACTTATTCTTTCTGGCGTATCATAGTGTCCCATTAAACAAGGACAAAAGATTTCCTTATGTAATAGGGATACTATTTGTTATTTTTAACCTTATGGCAGCCAGGATTCGTGCCAGGTGGCATTTTGCCTTAACCAGGCAACTTCAGGAGGTTACATTCCTGACTGTCATCCTTGCCCTCTGGCATGTTTGATGCCCATACATGGTTTCTTGGCTGTCTGTCGCCGTGTCTATCTGCGAGTGTATATTTGTGACAGCTCACGGAAACATTGGTCTTATTTAACAAGGTAAATCAGGGTGCTGGTCAGTCATTTCCAGGATCCAGCAAGAGCTTCTCCTCCTAAAAGAGGGTACTATCTTTGTGAAATCCATAAAGTCTATTTAGACATATCTGTGCTACCAGAGAAACACTATTGCTGTAGCTTAAGCTTTCAATATGCCCAAATAGCTTTAAAACAGTTTGTTTAGTCAAATTAAGCCCACAGAAAGTAGACAAATAAAATGGTTGCAACTCTCAGCAGCCCAAGACTGCAAACAGGCAGCAAGGCCAAGGAAGGCATTAAGCTGTGTGCTGAGCATCCTGAGCAGCCGAGATCCTGCAGCCTCACGTCTCAAAGTGCTCCACAGACAAACGGCGCTGCTCACTTGGCAAACTCCATACACAACATCACTGTACCAGATTTGGGCAATTTCATGGAGCTTAAGAAAGCCTGGCTGATACAAAGGGTGCTGCCAAAGCCTGTTGTACCTCTGGACCAGTACAGGGAAACACAGCGTCAACATCCTTCTTTGGGTCCAAAGGAGCTCAACAGCAAATGATTTTCACAGTCCCGTAGCTAGGTCTGGCTACTTGTAAGCAAATAAGAGTGACAGATCCTGTGTCCCAGGGCTTACAATCTTACAAAACACACACAGGACCATGAGGACAATAGATTTAAGTTGTCACAGCAAAAGGCTACATGATACTTCAGTGAGCAGCAAACCTGCTTTAAACAATCTGAATAACTAAAGCTAATAGGAAATGTAATTCCACCTTCCTATGAACAGAAGGGTTACTGGTAATCTTTAACTATGCGCTCACATAATTTAGGGTTTTTGCTTGTTTGCTTCTAACACAATCCCCCTTCATTCAGTCTCCAGGCTGGAGGCACAGAGAAGTAGAATTTGAATTCTTCTGGCCATTTATACACATATGGCATTTCTTGACCTTGAAGTATTTGATTTTGAAACCTATTTAACTTTTTGACGTAGGTGTTTTTGTGGGTTTTGTTGGGGAATGCCAAAAATTTTCTGTGGGGGGAGGGGCGGAATCAATAAGAGCAACTGTATGACTGTTCTTCTGTTTTTAACCGAAGGGCTCTCCCTCTGTGTCTGCAACACCAGCCAAACTTTCTTAATAGCACAAGCTTCTTATTCAGCTTTGTTTTGACAAAGAAAGATAAACCACTGTTTTGCTTTGCCCTTCTCCCACCATCTACTCATTAGTTCTACTTAGTTATGTATTCCTTGCTCCTTGTAGGAAAAAACCATATTTTAAAAAAATAATTATTTTTGACCATATTAAGTTGTTGACGATGTATGTTCTTATGAAGAATTGAAAATAGAATGTAATTATAAATCATTGCTAAAATGAGCTTGTCCTGCAAAGGCAAGGACATTCAGTTGTGTCCTTGCATGACTGGAATCACTGTAAACAACTAATATTCCTATTTGCAGGGACAGAAATAACCACCTCATTCAGCTGTACAGAAAGGAAGACATAAAAGGAAACCAAAGGCTAAATCAGAATAAGCCACTGGAAAGTTTTATGTCAACAAAACTGGATTTAAATTAAGTAACATCAATTCAGTATTTTGACTGTAAATGAATCAGAACATTAAAACATGTTTTAAAGGGAACATTTGTGATGAAACATCTATGACTAGTTCCTATACTAAATGAAGAGGAAAGTTCCTGCTTAGGATCAAATCCACACAGCAAAGTTATTTCTTCTTTGTAGACCTAAATTTTGAAAATGAGAATAGCAGTAGAACTGCAAAGAAAACACTGAATAAATGACCTGTCAGTTATGCACAACGGAAAACACAGTACTGATGACATAGTTAGAGGTTGCATCATACTACATATGCGTGAAGAAGTAGAATTAAAATTACACAGACAATTTCCATTATGTTTTCTAATTTTCTGAGTGCTTGACTTTGCAACTTAAATCTCTTTTATGATTGTTTTTTCTGACACTGATTTGCAGAAACGTGAGTAGATTTTAACATTCGTTACTTTGCCTTACTCGGTGGCAAAAGTTTAAAAAAAAAATCACCACCAAAAAAAAAACCCAAGCTCAAACCAAAGAAGTGCATTTCTAAGCTATTTGAAATAATGGGAGATGAGTCAAGAGTCACCTTGCTTTAAAATCAACAGAAACATAGCAGAGCTATTCTCCAGTGAGAGGAAATAAGGAAATAAACCACACATTCAACAACTACGATACACCCCTTCCAAATAAGAACAGAGAATTCATTTACCCAGTAATTTTACAATGGTGATAACAAATTAGGATTGTGGGCAGACAGCAGAGAACCAAGAAGATATACAATTCATAGCAAGGAGCAGCCAAATTAAAAGGAACTTTTTACATTGTCAAATTTTGAGTAATTAGTACTTCCATTAGAGGCACAGTTCCAGCTTTAAGCAATTCTAAGTAATTAATGTTCCTTTATTTTGCCTAGAAGTCCTGACTTCAGCATTCCCTTAGGATACAAATTCTTCTAGCCAGAGCTACACAATACAGATTAACTCAACTAGAAAACAATTAGAGTAGGCAGATGAAGATGTAATTTGTCGGTCTGTACACACTGTTACTTCTAGCCTTGGATGCAATTTTTATTAACACAGCAGACTGATCTAAACAGAGACATGATTTTGTCCTATCTGTATCCATATGATTGCCTAAGCTACAAGTGATGTTGAGATTTGAAAATTCTACATGACCAAATGACAAAACAAAGTGAATGAAGTGCCAGATTATATCTCCTGTACAGCTTTGACCAGCTACAGGAATTCAATAACTGATTATACATTTAAGTAATTTAAAATACATCATTCAAAATACCTGATGGAGGAAATTTTGCTGTACTTACTCATCACGCCATGTAAATCCCTAAACTAAAATGCCAGCTGAGCAGGAAGCAGAAGCTAGCCTGGTGGCTAGCATATGGAAAAGATGGAATTTGATTGCGAGAGGTGTTACTGCATTTGCACACTGTGTTGGGTAAGCTGTCTGGGTCCTCACAATCTTGCCTTTAAAATGGGCCTAGCAATATATATCTCCTCAAAGTGTGTTTGGTTTTGCATTTCATGGGTGCTTTGAAGATGAATTGCTTGCCAACCAGTTGAAGATTCTTTAAGAAAAGGGGCAAAGTAAAAAAGTGAAATGCAATTAAGTGTCCTTTCCTATTTGCACTACAACAACAAGACAACACTGAAAATACTTCATACTGAGCTTTGGAACCCAAGACATATACAGTAACAATACAAAGCAGAAGTTTTACAAGCCGCCTACCCAATTTCCAGACACCACTGACCATTGGACAGTACCATATATCAAGAGACACGTGGCAGAAAACATCATACTTCACTTTCTCTACCAAACACAACCGTGGCAATAATTACCGTCATTTTTAGCTTCTGAATTTTTCATAACTGAAGAAGCAGAGGCCAAAGACCATGTCCTTCACTCAGTAATGGGTAGCACTGAAGGGAAAGTTGGAACTGCAGCTGAGGAAGAGGAGAGCAGAGCAGGACCTCACTCGCAGAGGGCTATTACTGCACTGGTGAGAGGCTCTAACTGTTCTTTTCCAAATGTTATTGTTCACATGGACTCCAGATTGGCAGGCCTTATGTGCTTTTAATATCAATTGATATAAAAAGAAATATGACATTCTTGATCTACAAAGCCTCTTTTCTCACAGATTTATCAACATTTGCACATGGTCAGAACCAAGGTCCAAGAAAGGCAAATGTTGCCAAATCTGTCACAATCATCAAAGATTCACATCTTTTTGCCTGGACCTTACCTTTACAATCTGTTTTACAAGTCTTTTCCAAAATACGGTTGCAATGTGCTTGTGCTTTTAAGCTACAAGGTATATTAAGCGCACGAGGACCCACATTTTTGCGTGATAGAGAAATCAAAAGTGGCGATTTTCAAATATCTTAAGAGAGAACACAAATTCTTCTCTGACACCTACAATGCAATCATAAAGTCGCAAAAAGACACTCTGAAAAATTAATCTGTGAGAAATTCCTGTTTTTCCTGATGTCACTCCTGCTTGGAGTGACAGTAGTTTTTCCCAGCTGCATATTCTCAGACATAAAATATAAGATCCACTTCTTTTTATTACAGACCCTTTTCACCAACTTTTACACTGGAAGCTCAGTTTTATATAGCTTTGGGCCTCAGAACGGCTTTGACACTGCATGCATCCTCTGCAGCCCCCATCCAACTGCCACCCCATGGTACAGGAACAGCCCCTGAGCTGCTGACGAACCGTCGGCAGCTCAGCGGAGAGGCTGGCCACTGCTGCTGAATTCTGCTCACCGCTGCGTTAAACTCCATCACAGTTATTGCGTCAGAGCAGGGCATGCTGGTCTCTAGTCTTTTTTTGGCTGAAAACATCATCTTCAAGATGTCAGAAAGCATAAGTTATTTGTTACTAGTAATATATTTCATACTTTTAAAGATTTGTAGTAATCCATGACTGTGAAGGCTGTCAAATCCACTCAAATGCTTCTTATTGAAAAATTAGGCCTGCATATCCACAGATCCTCCCCTCCTTCACCCCTCCAAATGAAAGCCGTAATTCCCAAAGACAGCCACTCTTCTAAAACACTACCAGTTTCATATAGTTGTTATTAATAAAGTATGAACAATGTTTGCAGAAACATTAAAGAATCAGGTCAAGCACACTGTCTGAATACAAGTGTTATTAAATAAGCCAATCATCCAACTTTTGAGTAATTAATGTCCTTGGTTTTTACTTGAAAGCCTCATTTTCAGCACATTCACAGGAGACAAATGTCCCACATCAAAGCGACGAACACAAATTAAGTCTTTTGGATGCCAATTACAAGAGAAAGATGAAAATGCAATATTGGCAGGCTAGATACAAAATGTTGCAGCACAGCACTTCTCACTGTAGGGTAAGTTTAGGTACAACCAGATGATTTCACTACATATAGTCAGAAGGATTTGATCTGTTCCCATCTGTGCATTATCTGAATATCTAAACAATTGCCATAATGCATTTGAAAACTTTAAAATATAAAAGGAAAACTAACAAAGCTGATGGTATCTCCAGATCACCGTGTGAAGTACTAATAAGCAACTGCGTTATACAACCCGTGTTCAACAGACTGAAAATGATCTTTCCCAAATCCAAATGACATACTTCTAAAGCTGAAAGTGATAGATTACAGCTGGCTGAGCAAGCACTGTACTGTATGTTCATTTTTAAAGCTGCCATTGTAAAAGACCCTCCAGGCTTTTTGTTGGTTCCTTTGCTCTCCTTATTAAGAACTGCAAAGCTCCTCTTATTTAACAGCAGTTACACGGGGAGGTGGAAAAAAAAAACTAACAAGGGAGAGAAGTTTATTTTTCTAAAGATATGCAGTAAGATTACGTTTAATCAAAATCGCACGTCGATGGAACAAATATGATATTTTTATTTAATCAGCTCAAAACATGATAAATATTTGCAATCGGAAACAATTATGAGTACAAAATCTGAAAATTTACTCTTAGAATTCTTATTAGAATTATTACATTATTCTTTACAACTAATTTATAGTCTCTGTATAGGACATCCTATCCTTCTCTCCACCAGACAACCATTAAGACACAAAAATACCCTCAGGACAGCAGTTGCAGAACTTGTCGTATGCGCTCGCACTTCTCCAACAGGTTTGGGTCTTCTGCATCAGAACCATCAAATTCTTTCATAAAAGCTTCAGCTTTCTGCACGGTTATTTCTCGTGCGCCGCCTTGAAGCCCTTGCAGATAATCCAGTAAAATGGTGAAATACTTGTCTGGAACCTTTAAAGAAAAAAAACCTGCTTTATTTTCCTCTCTCTCAATACTCATCCACAATCATGTCAAACCATCACCTGCAAGATAATTAGGAGGACTGCATGGGCTTTTGTGTTTGCCAATGCCCACCTCGGAGTGGAAGTGTTTCTTGCCAAGGCTCAAGCTGCCGGGAGGGATGGACCGTGGTGAGAGGACTGTCATGTGCTCAGATGGGCAAAGCATCTGAGAGGAAATTCTAAGCAGATGTGGAAATGCTGATCAGCAAATGCAAACACTCCCTGACAGTGAGCTCGAGGCTGTGAGGGTTGTTGGAAGAGCAAAAACCACTAGCCAAATCCTACTTTTGGAAACATGTATGCAAACCTTACTAAATTCAGTGAGAATTGCATGCACGTGTCCGAGGAAAGAATTTTGCTGGAATTACCCTCGCCCCTACCCAAAATTAATTGTTTGCTAAAATGAGATACCACCCACCATCAAGCATTTTGACAGAATGCTTATACAAAGGAAGAGAATTTCATTTGAAAAACAAATTGAATTTAGACATATGGAAATAATTTTTACATCATGCTGACTAAAACTGATAGGCTCTACTAACATGTCTAACATTAAAAGCAGTTTAGTCATCTACAGTTGCATTACCCCCATTTCACTCCCTTGCTAATTAACTAGTCATAGGTTAAATTTTAGCTTATCTGGTAGAACATTTAAACAATTAACAATTTAAATGATCATTACATTCAATAATCTTGGCAATAACCTAGCAAAGACTTTTGAATTATTTATTCAGTTATTTCAAAGCAATCTATTTTCAAAAGTATTAGGTGAACAGATCTACGTTGGAGTGTATCTTAACTTTATGTTGTATATCTGTGGAACAGGTTTCAGCCAATAAGAGAATATTTCTGCTGTGAATCAGGAGATGTTAAAATGACCTAATCCTGCAAATATTTTTCTCCATGTTTAACTTTGCACATATAACTTTAAAAGGCATACTCAACATGACTCAAGTTAAACACATACGTAAGTATTTAAAGGATTGGAGACTAATTATTCGAGGGCTGTTTCAATTCTGCAAAGTATCAACATTTCAGAGAAGACAGAGCTTCAACAGATATTTAATTTACAACTTATTTCTCCATCGACATTTGGAAGCATAACTTTGATCACTAAAACTTCTATCACTCCAAAAGAAGAGGAAGAAAGAATATTCCAACACTGCCTTCATCAATTAGGGATATTACAAAGTAATAAATCAAAACTAAAGTCTGCATTCAGCCTCATAACTTATACGCTATGGAAAACCTTCTTCACACAAACACTCTTGCGTTAAAGAAACAATACAGATACAAAAAAAATTAATTTTACAGTGACTAACACTAAAATGGATGATATATGAAGTGTTGCTACAATATACGAATCAAACACATTTAAACATAACGAAAAATGTCTATATTTTTGAAACCTTTTTACTCACAGTAAACTAGTGCTAATAACAGACATTCAGACACAAACAATTTCAGCATGACAGTGCTCCTTTAATGCAGATGCTCAGTACTGGGTTTTTAAAGCTCAGCAACATTTCTATGTTTCAAACCTTAGCCAAATTATCTGCATAATTTACACCTCTTGTTCTCAGACCTCGTGGTATAGTCATATCTCACTGTGTGGAATTACAGTTATTATTATATCATTTAAGCAAAGCGCTTGAAGGGGCAATTAAAAGCCTACTCTAAACTTAGAACTACTAAGTGTGCAGACAGACATGTGGCTGCCTGAAGCCTAGAAAGCATTTAGCTTCAAAAAGTCTGATTTTTCCTTTAACACAGCTATTAGGTTTATTTCAGCAAGAGCTTACAATACAGTACCATGTAGGCAAGATAATATATTTTCTCCTCCTAACTTACACGTACAATAGAGCCATAGCAAGGACTGGAACATAGAAAGTCCCAGCAAAAAGTTAATGAAATCCAAATTTTAATTCTTAAAATACAGTAGCACAAGAGCTGACATTTCAGGGACTCTTGGCAAGGTTTTACAATAAGGACCACAATCTTTCTTCTAAGATCAGCTTTTGGGGAGGCTTGAAATTGGATCTCAAGATCTCCCACCACGGCTCCGGCAAGTGGAAGTGACGCTTACGGGATTTTATTATTATTCTTTTGTTAAACTATTTTGACCTTTTTCTTGTTTCTTTTTCTCTCTCACGCACCAACCCTGCCTCTGTTCTAACTAGCTAATACGCACTGGAGCTGACTAACATGGAAATATCCCGAAGTGAAATAATTACCGTCATCAGGAAAAGGGGGGAAACACTACAAAATAGTAGCAGGAAAAAAACAGTTCTCACTTTTAAATTATACTGTGTAACTTAAGAGATTTCAGACTTTTTAGACTTGCAGATGCCCACGTATTTTGCAAAGCAAATGCAGATATCTGCACAGAGAACTGCAGCCTACTGCCGCCAAGCTTGTTTTTCTCAGTTACCTTCTGAGGAAGCTTCACAAACCCCTCCAGGGCCTTGCAGTCCAGAAGCTGAAGACAGCTCATATAGTTACTTTCTAAAAACGCTGTGCCAGATGACAAAGATCAACAAATGATCTAGTGTTTATTTTATACTGGATCCTGAAGAAGTATATACAACATAGGTATACAGACTTGGCTTGGAAGCTGTCAGCCAACCTCCAGATGGATTTTAAAGGGACTTAAAAAAACCCTCATGTTGCAAAGGACTTTAAAACCTCAACTTACTTCTTACAGAAAGAGGCCTATCAGTACAGGAAATTTCATTTACCCCTTTGCATGGTTTTTCAGTAGGCATCCAAGTGACACCATGAGATCAAAGACGTGGCTTAGGAAGGAAAGAAACTCATGTCTCCTTTTATATTGTAGTCATGACTGGATATCCAACAGATTTTATTCTGTAATGGGCAGGAAGTTGGATTTGGGTATAAAAAAAATATTCAAAAGAAGCTGGTCTGCCCGCCCTACAGTCCTGATGAAGAAAAAAAACTTCATCACGTGCTTAATTATAAGCACTTCAGCAGTTCTACTAACTTTATTGAGTCTGGATGCAGATGTTAATCATTATCTAAAGCTCACATTCAATGCATCTCTGAGTATTAAACAGTACAAAATACGTGAATTTAAATAAATCATTGCGCTTTCATCAGATTTAAAAAAAAACTAGAAAGGAAGTTTCATTTCAATGTTCAGAAATAAGGAGTTAAGCTGTGTTCTGATGCATAAAACGAATGTTACTTACAGTCAATTATTTCCCAGTCTATTTCAACACAAAACCCAAAGTAAACAGGTAAAAAAGTAAAAACATCATTCTACCTGTAAAACAATTTCTAGGTAGCTTTAAAGAGCACACATTGATTTTGAAAGGTTGATAAAGACTTTTAAAGAAGAAACTTAAAAATAGAAGACAGTGCTAACAACCTAGATACCTACAATCAAATTTGTATTCTGTAACTAATCTTTTTAAAGTATTACACTGTGCGAACATTTTTGCCTTCATGAAACTCCACTTTTAATCTGGTTCTATAAAAGTATTTTTAATCATATGAGTAACACCCTATGTTGGGTGACCGGCTTAAGAGCTGCTGAGTAATTTGGGTCAGGAAGATTGGTATGCTTAAATGTTTAAGTGCACACAAAAAAATCTGCAAAAACTAACTAAACGTCAACTAAATGAATCAATAAGTAAGGCACTGTGCAAATGGCTAGATGTTTGTTCTGTTACACAACAAAATGAATGACCTGAAACCCTCCATTCAATACCACAATGGTCACACACTTACTGGAAATTCAGTGTACGTTGTTTTTTAAGTTATGAAATGAATGGATTTCAGTAATGATGCAAGCCTAGCTTCTGGTTATACTTTATGCTTTTTACAATCAACATCAGGTTTCACTTATATTTTAATGAGAAAGCTATTTTAACATCTTGGCAATATGGCTACACATCTTATATGGAGCCAGAGATATCTGAAGCAATATGAGAATCGTGGTTTACAGTATTGGGTTCCACATTCAGAAATTCGAATTAAGGATATGACTCAAGTTCTCAGTAAGCTCCAGATTTATATAAAACAAGAATCTGCTCTATTTATGCTTGACTTATAGCAAGTGTGAAAATCTAGGATACACAGGAGAATGTTCACCAACGAAATAAAAAGATTAATTATAAGCAATTAAAATGATTTATCATTTTGGTTAAAAACATAGTAACTGATTTATAAATTATTTTTTAAACATTAGAAAAGTGCACGGCTAGTACTAGCAACTTTTGGTTAATAAAGAATAGCTATAACTAATGTATAAGAATTTATATCATTTTTGTTCTCAGAAAAAGCAGTGTTAATACAAACCTTCTCTTTATCATACATGTGCAGGAGAAGCCAGGTTTGTCTTGCCTTTTTAAACTTCCATTCTTCTGGATTTTCAGACCAGCTGTAGTAAATAAAAAAAAAATGCTTAAATGAAATACTGTGTGATCAAAATATTCATTATTTATACAATATTTCCTACAATGACTCCAAGTGACTTTGTATGCACGATGTGGAGTTTCATGACACTGTGTTACACAGCTATTAGCACGCATTTTGTATGAGTGGCAAAAACAAACGTGAGAGACAGCTACCTGGCTTCCATGCAAAAAGCAAAAAGATTATAGGAAGACATTATGGCCAAGAATGTTATAAATTTTCATCAGAAAGCACTGATTTCTTCGAGTTAAAAATCAAGTCCCACTCCTCACCTTTGAGCAGTCCTTTAAGAGAGGTCATTGCCCTCATTTGATCCATGACAAGTGAGAGCCCCAAATCCTTACCCCAGCTGCAGGGCTACCGGAGTATTTGGGGAGGTGGAGTGGAGGAGGAATCAAGTTTGGGTTTCAGAAAGCTGGCATTTCCCAATAAGCTGAAATTCACATGAAATTAAGTAGCCTTTAGAGGACTGGAAGGAGAGACTGGTGCTAGAATGGTCACCTCAGCAATGGCTGAAGTCCATCCCAGGTGAACTGCTGACTGTTCTAGAGCAGAGAAAGTTTGTTTTTCATGTTTTAAGGCTTGGATTTGTTTAAAGGTGTGACTTAAATATTGACATTTACAGGCTATAAAATGCTTTTAATGTCTCACTCTCCCCAGGAATTCTGATTCCAATATTTAGCTCAAAACATCAGGCTGCTTTAATACTGTTAAAGCTGAGCGGGTAAAATAAATCATTAACATCTGCAAATGTTCTTTGACTGTTTAGCAAACGCATTTTAAATACGCAAAATTTTAGCTGGGTTAAAACGGCACATTTATGTACATCTTGTACGTGATTTTAAAGCTCGTATATTCTGTTTTAGATGAAGAAAGAGACCTATTTATTTCAATAAACAAATGAGCAAACTAGCAAATCTCACTATAAAATGAAGACTGCTTTTTAAAAGTATGTGCTTGAAAATTAGCATCTTAACATGTATAAAATTTGCCAGTACACTGAAATATCATTTAAAGATCCAGAAGAAAATATATGGAGAAACACCAGCAAGTTTTACACTTATTTGATTTTTCTCTAAAGAAAAACAAGCCTCCAGAGGGTAGCATGCAAGATGTCTTTAATGTTCCGGCTTGTTTTACACTGCAACAGAGAGCACAGAAATCAATTGAAAAGCCAGCCGGGTATGAGAATTAGTATTGTTTAAACACTGTCAAGTCTAATAAAGCAAAAGAGTCCTCATATTCGGTGAATGCTGCACCAGCAAATACATTGTTCAGTCAATTCATTGAAATAGAAAAAGCCAAGACCACAAATGTGTACAAAAGGGCTTCATGGAAGTCTGCAGAAAACTCAAAAGAAAAAAAATTATTGTCTTGACTTTCAAATTCAGGATGAAGAAAAAGCAGCAACAACTCATTAGGGTTATCACTAGCTAAACTCAATAAAAATGTCTGTAACCAACATATAAGATAAAAATCAGACAAATAACAGTAAACCAGGAAGGACAGTCAAATCATTAATAACCACAATATATCATGCTTTACATGCTCAAGTTAAATCCACAAATGAACTGATTTAGAGGTCTCTTTTGGGACATTGTCAATAAATAGGCAAAAGCTGGCAAAACAACTATTGCACAAAAGCAGGAGCCCAAGAGCTGACTGCCTAAAGTTATAGAATCACATAAAAAAATACCATCACGGGGAAACCATCCTTCTCCCATCACCGCCAACCAAAGTACTTGCAAAATAAAGATCATTCAACCTTTGGTGTCCCTTGCCTTCACAGCAAGGTGCCCAACTGGACAACGACTGTTAGAATTACAGCACCTGTAATGCGAGGAGGTGACAGAGAATGAAGTAAAAAGGGCTTTTCTTGTGGGTGCAGTTTGTGGGACAAGCTACTTGCTCATTTATACCCGATTTCTCTGTTTGCCAGGCAAACGCAGTAGCTCCTAACTGATAAAATGGAACTTCTGCAGGAAGTGACTTAACTTCTAGAAGTCCTTAAAAAAAAAAAAAAAGAAAAAAAAAGACAATGATGGTGCTTGCTGTTAAAAAGAAATCCATTCTTCTATGAGGTTCCTCCTTCTGAACAATTACGTGGAATATGTTATAAGAAATGCTGTCTACTTGCACAGCACAAAGAAGGTAAGTTTAAAATTCTTTTTTACGTTAAATAAGCCTGGAAACAGTTTACATTATAGTCTTTGCAAGGTGACAAGAACAAGCTGAATGACAGATCTGTGACTGCATCCTGTGAAAATAGCCCCTCTTCTAATGAAAATCTTTAACACATGTTTTTATTTCTTTAAACTATACTATGTATTTATACATTTGTGATTTATTGTTTAGATACACCACATAGTACTCTGAATATTTTATTCTCTGCTAATTTTATGTTTGTATCACTTAGGCGATCACCTGAGTACTGCTAGGCATTAACTTGAAAAATACAGCCTGATTTCACTAATCTCCTATAAAGCTATAGGATGTTAAAATATCTTTATTACCTAGTTTATAAACAACTGAGACTAACAAGTGAGTGCATTATGAGGTTAATTGCTCTTATTAGCCTATTACCAAAACCATATGCTCTCTTCTACACGTTAAGGCAAGCCATTATACTCCTGCATCTAAAACCCCACACTGACTTTCACTCTCGTGAATTCTCTTGTAGAAACAAACAAAAGTTTCAGCTAGTCTTCCTGAAAGGTTTCGCACTATATACACCATAATAATTCATATAAACAACAAATACTTTAACATAATTAACCATAGAAAGTATGTTAGTGCCCATAATAGCACTGGAGCCTCACAAACCGTTTCTTTTGGTTTGCGCTCTGTCCTATTAGAATCAAATGCTACATGAGTATGGTACAAAAAGCAGTATTTTCCTTAATAGACTACGTGAGTACCCATATTTTCAGAAAACACTCCCAAATTTTTAACTCATACTCTAACCATGGTTGCATCAATTCCTGCTTCTCCCCCTTGAGGAAAATGGTCCTTCTCTTGACCTTAATTCCTATCAAACTGTGGGCAAAACACTCATGATAATGGGTGTACAATCTTTGAGACAGATAATGTGGCAGTTGCTCCCTGTAATTGGAACCCCCCACAGTTATTAAGATAAAAGTTTTCCACTGATTCCTATGACTATGACAGCTTTTTTCTTACTCCTATGACAGCTTTAAAAACTATAGAAAGTATCACTCCATGACAAAGTGAGAGGGGTATCTCTTTTTATCAGAATGACATAATTAGTACGTTTTTAGAAATGCTCAACTTTTAAACTACAAAAGTTAAAGCTTTGTAACACAAGAGAGGTCTCATTTTGCTGTTTATATGCAGATAAGCTTCCTTGACATACTACAGCAGTAGAAAAGGTTTTTCCTTTGAGTGATTAAATATACAGAGTAAGACCAACAACATTAGAGTTTAAAAAAACCTTTTTATAGACAATCACAATCTCTTTCATAGTTTGAATTAATTTGGTAGCCTTTAGGAGTATCTATGCCCAGATCTAATATAAACTATGGAATTGGATGAAAAATATACATGTATAAAATATGTATTTTTCCAGTACGCCTAGGGCTAATTTTCAATATATTGTACAAACACTAGTTGCCTTCTTTACACAGTTAATGTTTGAATCTTTCTTACAAGCTCTAGCTCATTGAAAAAACAGATTGGTTGACTTTAGTTAAAGAAAACTTTTATGTTTCTGCAAATGGTCTTCCTAACTGGCTTTGAAATTGAAGATACAGAAGAAATTAATCAAATTAATCAAGCGGCTTAGGGAATTTTACATTTGGGCTTTTGGTTTTTAGCATGAGAGTCTCATGTAGAAAAGCTGCCCAAGATTCTCACTGGTCTATCTCATAAATGACTTTTAGTCTCTACATTAAAGTAATCTCACACCAATCTATTCCCAAAACATGTCTAAGTTGTACCTTCCCAGCTGCTCACCACAGATGTAATTTGCCTTTAAAATGCTTAGCCACGTCCCTTCTCAACACTGTGACAGAAAATAGGACATTTTCTGAGTACAGGCAGCACAAGTAGGCAAACAGAAGACAACTGGTAGTGTGCAGGGCAGAGCGCTCTCTGGGATGTCCTAGTAGAAAGAGAAGGGGGAGGGAAAGTAGTCAAATTGGTTCCAGAAACACAGTAAGAGAAAAACATTATTGTTACAAATTGGATTCAGGAAGACAACACAATGCATCTGCTTACACTACTGGCCAGGACAAAACACCACAAAGCTGCCACAATTATTAAACAATCTCCTACGTGTAGAAAAGCACTATGCTGAGAAGCAACCATTTTACTCATTCAAGTGGAAAGATTATTGGGTAGGAGACAAGGCTCAAGAAACCAGAAAGACAGAGAGACATGTGACTGCTGATAATCTTCCAGAAGACACGAGTGCACTTCTGCATGTCAAATGCAAGGACATCTGCATCCAATTTTGTGCCATCGACTGTCCAGCCCACCTCTGATACACCTTCCAGCCTGGATATCTATCCACAGTAAAGCAGAGTGCCACCAAGTTTAGATTTCTTCCAGCATACAACACAGGCTTAGCACCAGGGAATTCATTTGAAAGGTTTCTCCAGCCCTGAGGACCAGGTCAGAGTGGAGCCTCCTCTTGCTCTCCTGTGATTTACCCGTGAGGACCCTTATGTCTTACTCTCTCAAGCTTCACTGAATCTCAAAGGAGGGACAGAACAACAGATCTGGTCCATTACACCACATCCAAGGCTACGCTGAAAAGATCTATTGAAAACGTTACAAGCAGTGTACTGCAACACTATACAAAAATTGTCATATTCTTCCCATCCCATTTATCTGGGTACTCCTCTATTTTGATACACTCGATTACTCATCACCCTGTAACCTGTCTTTAAGGATCACCTATGTTCTTCTATGTGCTCTAGAAGGAAGGCTGAACAGAAGTTACAGTACATGATTAAGGCTTGCAGGAATCAAGTTAAGCACTTTAAAATTCCCCCAGTGCTCTGCAAATGGCGCAAAAGGTATCATTTCGCCACTCACTGCCCTATCCATAAAATGTGGATAACAGGTGCTTCCTCAATAAAGAACAACCATACTCCAAAAAATTCCCTTAAAGATATTTAAAGCCTTGCTGAAACACTTGGCACTCAAGTGATTTGCTGTAATATTTCACAATGCAATGCATACAATAGCAGTGACTTTAAAATACCATGCACTTATGTTTAAGGCAAGCTCACTGCCCTTATAAGGCCCGAATCTGGAAACTCTGAATACTGTTATCAGGTCAGTTCAGCGGTGCCTGTAACGCTACATATGGCCAACAGGTGAGGACGGGAACCCGGCACCTCAAAGGGGCTCCCTGGAGCCGCTGGAAGCAGCACGGAGGGAGCAGAAATTTGGCATAAGCTCGTTCTTGTAGCAGAAGAGCCATTTTATGGATGGAGGTTTTATATGGATATATAAAAAAATATATGGATGTGAATGGAAGTTTTATATATGCCCTACAGTGCATACAGTGAAGTAGGAATAATAATTTTTTGTCCAGTTATAACACATACAATTATTTAAAGGGAAATGTTAAAGCATTTCTTTTTATTGGGGGTATTCAGAATTTCTTCTGTTTCTCTCAGGGGCATTTAAAACGAATTTACCTTTTAAAAGACAGTTTTTGAATGTCTGTCTTTATCAACACCTGCATGCCCAGAAAGCTGCCTTGCGGTGTGCTTCAGTACTCAATGCAAGATAAGAGGAAATCTCATTTCAAGTGCATGTGATGCTGATTTTCCTCATTTGGAAAAAATATCCAAAATTTAAATTCTAAATAGATTTTCAAAGACTTGACCGGAATGGCTGTAGTTAAAATCTTAGACACACTCATCTGCGGCAGGACTCAAGATATAGATGTAAGAGAGAGTCATAGCCTTTATTTTTAACTGTGCTTTTCTTGCATTATGGATGACTCTGTTTATCTCCCATCTCCCAACTCCAGTTCCTGGGGAAAGTTAATATATTTATACTGATATTCTCAAATCCAGTTTGGAAGCTAATTAAATTATGACTCAGATAAAGTTTTCCTTATTTTCCTGGAAGAGAAGAAGAGACACTAATGGAGCTCTTTTGCCAGAAGAAAACTTTCTAAAATTGTCAACAGTTTTTAGAATCACTGCCACATTTTTGGTAGAAAATCCTGGCACCATTTCTCAATCTGTGGTTTAAAAACAGTTTTTAATATATTCTTCCATCTGGTTTAGACGCAGCATAATGACTAAAGACTTGTGAAAAGGAGGGGGGGGGAAACTTTTTTTTTTCTTTTTTTTAAATTTAGGGATCACACATGCAGGAATAAATAAACACGCTTTTTACCGTCCCATTTTTGTCCTGATGTCCAATATAGGGACAGATTGTATCTGTACAGCAAACTACACTGGTCACAGAATTTTCTTAGAAAGTATTTATAAAGCAAAAGGAAAGGGCCTTTGTGCCTTAAAGCAAAGGCTTTGATTAAATCTACATAAAATGTTTATCACAGCCTATCTTTTACTGTATGCACTTTTATCACTTGCCATTATTTGTAACGTTTTATATTATGTTTGCATCCTGAAGCTTCAGCCAAGCTAGAAATCCCCTTCCTCCCCCACTATAGGCACTGTTCAAACGCAACATGAGACATTCCCTTGAAGAGCTTCGAGTATAAACAGATGAGACAGATGATAAGTGGAAAGGAAAGTTGACCCAGAAAATTGTAACAATGCCTCAAAATCATACAGCAGGTCATCAGTAGAGCTTATATCTCTTATATATGGTACAATACACGTAGGTTATCTTACTGTGATTCAACTTGTCAAGTTTTCATAGACACCAACCTACCTGCAAATGTCACCAGCATTCCACTGGGAAAAATACTTTTCAATTTTTTTTTTTTTTCTAAATTCTTTTTCTAGTACAGTTATTTAATTGCTGGTATCTGTATTAGCCTGCCTGCAGCAAAATTGCATTTTGATCTGAAAATGTATATAGCAGTAATAATATGCTGAGAACTTTCTGTTGTTTTCAGTAATAACAAAAAGGTCAGCAGTAGGCTTGAAAGACAACAGCTAATATTAGTATATTACTAAGCTAAACATGTTTTTTATTTTACATACATTCATAAAAAGAAGACAAACCAGGAGCTGAATCATCACAGAAGAATAAAAAATAGAATTTGAGCCCTTCACAGCTGATCTCTTCTGCTCCTGCAAAAACCATACAACTAAGTGCTACCCCAATGCTGTGCTGAAGTCCCATCTCCTCTCCAGATGTCCATCTTTTCTTGCACTTAATTCTGGTCACACTGATGCTCAGACCAGAAGTAAGGGAAAGGAAAAATGAAAACAACTGTTATGCCTCCCCCCCATGAAGAACATCCTGGGGGGTATGAGGAGATAAAGAGGGCCCCGCAGTCTGTATGAAAATCATGTAAGAAACCAGCTGCGAGTAAAATCATTTTCAAAAGTTGGCAACAATCCACTTATATAAATGCTTTCTGATGATCAGATGAGGGCTACGCTACCAGACCCAGGAAAAACAAATACGGTCAATTCTCTTCTGTCTTACCATTACACCACGTAACATCCAACTGTGGTACAGAACACTCCTGCCAAAGCACGAATTCAAGCTTATTTGCAACCAGTAGCTCATTTTCATTGCTTTTTTTAATTTTAAATCAGCTTTTATAACTGTTAAAGATTCTCCCTCCTAGCATCTCAAAGAAGAAAAGAATAACAGAAGAGATTAAACAATTAAGAACAATTAAAAAAAATTTCTTAATCTTAAACTAATTGTTGCATTTCAAAGGAGGGATGTGAAGAGCATGTAGATTGAAATCAGGCTGAAATCACTGCTTCTGACTCTATAATTCCATGTTGCTGGAAGAAGACTAGGTTCTGGGATGGTTCTCAGCTAGAGCAAATAATCACTGGATTTTACTGCTCACCAGGAAAAGCAGTGCAAGTCCTTTCAAGCTAGATCTAGAAGATTCAATTCTATAGTTCAGTGCCACAAAACTACAACAGTAACACCTAGTCATGGGTATACAGCTAGTGGAGCATGAATATACCCTAATCTTGCTCTGGGTGTCAATACAAAAAAATTCTATAGTTTCAACAGTGCTGGGTCATACCTATACTAGCTATACTTAGAATATTACAGTGTTAATGAAAGAAGAATTAGACAATCTACAAAAAGCTGCTATGAGAAGTCAAATATTTACTAATGTAATAAAAGAAGTCTGTATAATTTTTAAGGTCTATCTCAAAGCTAGCAATGATAAAAAAATACTTTGGGCACCAGAAATGTATAAAAGTGTCATGGTTTTCCATACAGTGATGCTGAAAGAAAATGCTGGAAGAGAAACCAACTTCATGAGAAAATTTATCAGTGAAAGTTTTTGAGGATGGATGAAAAAATGACCACTTGGAGAGGATTTGAATACTGAAGATATTAGCTGCCCATTTATTGCTCAGTATATGCAGTTGAAAGTTTGTGTTATTTAGTTATTATGCACGGGCTGTTTCAAGAAGCCCTGAAGCTACAAAGTGAGACTGGCACCCTATGATAGTGTCTAATCCAGCTGGGCCTCTGATCAGCAACACTGCTGAAAATGTGTTGCTTTTTTGTAACCAGATGTCTTAAATTTAACTTCAGGTTGGGTGTTCCTGTGCTGTTTCTACCTTTGCAAAGACCTAATAGACTTCCATAGCCAACAAGATCAGAAGTGCTCTTCTGCAGTTCCAAACTCCAGAGTAACGTTTGACTATAGTATGAAAAAGCAACGCTCTCTCATTATGCTAACTAGATGCCCACTTGCCAAATGCCTACCTGTGCTAAGTCCCAGCACCATGGACATTCTTCCTTTCTGACTCTCAGCATCCAGGACATCTAGCCCCAGCTGCAGGGAGCCCGACTGGCCTCCTTTCCTCCCCACAAGATTCAAATCCTGTTCCTGCAGACTTCCCAACAGGGCTTCCCACACCCTTGACGAACAGGAGCTGCTTAGACCATGGAACGTGGTCTCAGTGAACTTGAGGAGTGCAAGGGGTGCAAGCCACCCACTGCAATCTGGAGGACAGCCAGGCAGGCTGCATGCCAGCAGCATCTGTGAAGAAGTACCTCCTGTGTCCTCTCCTTGCTTGACAAGCAGAGATACTCATGCTGACAAATCGCTGGCCTCGAATCAATTCCATCCGTTGTGGTGTCCAGGGGCTCTAGCTGAAGCCTCCAGGAAAGGAGAAATCCCTCCCTCAAAGGGAAGCTGAACCTTGAGCCTATGCTGTAGGACTGGCCCCACACCTTCCCTACAGTGCTGGCCTGTTCTGGTGACGATGTTCCGGAGGCATACAGAAGACATCCTGGATTGTCAAATTCTTACTACCCCCTTTACTTAACTGAGTTCTCTTAGGACAGTATTGAAGAACAGATATGTATTAATTTGGATGCAAGTCCCAGATGCACTGTTGCAAAAATTACATTTGTGGGCCTTTTTTTTTTTTTTTAATGAAATCCAAATATTTTTATTGCTGGCTAATTAGACATAGCTCATCTTTGTTACAGGAAGTTCCGCACAGCCCTCTTCAAATAACCCATCACACAGATGGTTTTTACAGTGCATCCGAGAGAATACCACAATTGGGGCTATTCTGGACCAACAGCAAGAACATATATAGAAGCTTTTAAAAAAAAAAATATTACACGTCAACCCTCCTTGTCATTTTTTACATTCCAATTTGGACATCCCATGGCTGCATTCATTAGGAAGCGTGGCAGGGGCAGAAGGAGAGAGAGAGCGTTGCAGACCCTTGGCCATTTGAATCTCCTAAGTTGTAACCTTACAGAATGATTTACTCTTCTTTTTGCAGGAGAGTTCTAAAAAGGGACAAGCCAATGAAAATATCAAGATCAACCTAAAAGTGTATAGCCGTTGACAGCCCATTTGCATTTTCTTGATTTAGCTGATATGTTCAGGTATCTCTCACTGCATAATAAAATCTGCCGCTGCACTATGGTATTCAGGACAGTATCAGATTCTCCTCTTCTAATATCCTGTGATATGCATTGCACTACTAAGATTTTAAGTAATCTATGCTTAGAGAAGCCGATCTGCCAATTATGGCTTCCTGCAGATGGCTCTCATTCCAATTCAATTTTATTCATATAAAAGTAATTACTGACACCTTTTTGGGCATCATCATATTAATAAATGTGTGAAGCAGGAGATGACTTTTATTAAGGATCCAGTTTTATTATTTCAAAAATACTGCTTGTTATTTAACTCTGGCTAGGAAACCTTGACAGGTCCCTGGAGCTAATTGATTAATAATCATTGCCAACTGCATTTTAAATTTTAATTTTGGCTTTGGCTGACTAGACTAAATGATTCCCTAGAGCTACGAAACTACTTGCCACTATTTTGAGTATTTGGGCATTGGATGAATAGTTTGAATGTGTTTGAGGAAGTGAGCAGCAGCGCTAATTCTCCTAGATCTAAATTTTATGACACAGAGAAAACATAAAACCTTCCTTTTGCATTTCTGCCACATCAAGAATGTAGTCTGAATGGAAGAAGATGGGTGAGTACAAAATGCCTTTTCTCAAATCCAGAAAACAGGTTAAGGATGGGATGCCTGGTCTCGGAGCCAGGCACTAGGTAAGAAGTTTGGAGAGCCAGGGGAGAGCAGATTTCAGAGGCTGGGAGGAAAAAGCTATGCCTCATACTCCTTCAATGAAGCCTCAGTGCAGATGAAATTTTATTAAAACAAAGTAAATGATCCCTGCAATCTGCTTTTAGCATAAAAATATTAAGAAGTAGTTTGTTGTAATACCTATATGTGAAATGGGTAATTTTAATTATTCTGGTTTTATCTGACCTGAATAGTGCACAAGTTTTCCTCAAGACAAATGGAAAAGGTCAAAGTGATTGTATGAAGCGTTGAGCACTCACAACTTCAGTGGGCAATGAAGGTTGTCCAGTTACTGTCAGGATACAGTGCTGAAGCAGACTGGCCTGTTATTAAAGACTTCTGCTTCTGAATCTCCCTAATGTATCTTACAAGATTTCTAAAAGTCATTTCAGATGAAATAATATATTAAAGCTGCTTAATTATTCAATTAGATGCAACCTCTTTTGTATAATACTATGGACAGATGAAAGCTGGATCTCAATGAGAAATATCTAATGGCTACATTTAATAAACTGTTAAGAAAATCCATTTATAGTAAATTTTATTTTACTGGAAATGAGAGTCATTAAGAAAGGATGCATTAAATTTTCTTAACTAGGTTTGGAAATAAAGACGTTATTTTACAGGAAAGAGAATCAGGCAAAAAAACCTTACCTATTTTTACCCCAATATTTATGGACTTAACACATGTAATCTAGTTTTCCCCATCTGAGGAAGCACTTTACAGCATGACAGTTAATTACTGCTAATACAATTTATAGCTGCAACAACATATATGTGAAAATTTATGAGGAATCTTAAAAACCCTACTGAAAAAATATAAATAAATAAAAGCAAACTAAACTTCGAAAAAATCAGTTCACCAAGAATGCATGGGAAGCCTCCTCAGGCACATGAGAATGAGTCATCTTAAGAGCCACCAATCTCATCTGATACAAGATCATATGCAGGAGAAAAATCTTATATATGTGACTGAGAATGAAAGTGCTGTCTGTAACCTCCAGCTGGCTAACTCAGGAATTTTTGTTCCTAGTTTTATCAGCAGCAATGAAGTGGAATAAAACTGCTCTAGTCATTTGCAGCAATACTACAAAGGACCACAACTGCAAGGAGACCCCAACCACGGAAGACGGAAATCTCTGCCGAAGTAGCTAGAAGGGTTTGGAATATTAATCCATACATCGCACACCCACCCAAAGATTAGTATAGTTGCTAGTGGCTTTTAGGGATGTCTTGAGACGCCACTACAGAAAAAAATCCATGCAAACTCCTCTTTCAGAATAAGGAATTGAGAAAAATCCTACAGGTCTGTTGGGACCAGACATTGGTATAGGGCCAAAGAAAACAGAGCCTGTGTTCAGATGAGAAGAAAGTTATGTCTAGTTTCCCTCGTGTCACTTGCTTGAAAGGAGACCTTTGGATAGTACAAGGACTTTGGTGAGTCACAAACTTCATCACTGTTTAATTTATCCATCTGAAAAATGGGGTAATATAACAATTTCTCAAAAGCTGTCATAACAAGAGTGAATAAATTAGTGTCAAAATATTTTTCATTTATTTTGTCAAAATACAGTCATGATATGCTATCAGGAAAGGTATTACGGAAAAGCAAATTACCATTACTATGACGGGGAGAAGACAGAGAAAATATTTTTAAAAAAACAAAAATAAAAATCCCTTTAAAGATGGGGCTGGTTAGTTGATAACACATTTTTCAGCTGATCATGTAAATGATAGATGTCAGATGAAAGGATTTGTGAATTCATGCTAATGATGCTATTAAATACAGTATTTCCCTATGAGAATGTTTCAACCAAATGCCCAAGTAAATATTTTGACAGCTTTGTTTCACACTGAAAAAATGGCAGAAGCGCAAAGAGACAGAAGATTTCACAGTAACTCACTCTGCAGCTTTTACTGAAATATGCTTTGAGATATGTACTTGTGACCTTCCATAAAATTAATTCAAAGATTTAGAAAGATGAATTATTTGATTTGGAGCCATAAAGCAGGATTAGAGCTTCCTAATCACTTTCTCCCTTTTTGTTAAATTTAGTGACCATTTATGGTTGTGGAAATTACAAGAAGAAATCTCTTTCCTCTGCCATAAACTAAATAGGACGATGAGCAGCTTTAGAAAGACAGAACAGCTACCGACTCTGACTGAGAAAAATTTAGCATGGACATAAGCTTCCCTTGCTTTCTCCTCTTAAGCCATACATTAGCGCTAAGCAAAGGGGTAAGAAAGCTACTCCAAAACCATTCCCTATAGAAATGAGTTTATCCAGAATATTATTAATAGCTAAACCATAAGAGGTTTGGTTCAGGGAAAGTAGTGTTAGTCTGGCTGCTTTTCCAAAGCTCCATTGAATGAGTTGCATCATAAGCATTTACTCATTTGGCTGGAAAACCATGCAATTGTTGCTGTTTCTAAAACCTCCTATTTCTGAATGAGTTGAAAATACCACAGAAATATCTGCAACATCTGAGAACTTCCACGTATAATTAAGCTTAAAAGTCTTAGAACCTGATGTTTCAGAATCTTCAAAGCAATCATCTGTTTTGTCCAGAGTTGCTTACCCAGCAAGCTAGAAATGGCAAAATACATCCAAAAATATTTGTAAGTACCTAGGATCTTCACAACTTGATACACCAGTATGGACAGGACTTGCTAGAAATGACTGAAATTATAAAAAAAAAAGTAATTCTGTCCATCTGGAGTATTTCCAGGGTAGTATTACAGATACCCAGAATATATTCCTATGGTTCATTTTCTTCCCAGAAATTCTTGGTAAAAATAGCTAAGATCGGCTCTGAGCTACTTGAAGTTGTCTTTTGTTCTTACTTTTGGTTGCTGTTTTTAGAATTATGTAGTAAATAATACTATTATTTGTCAGCATTAGCTTTAACTGACAAGTTTATCTTCAGTAATAGCTAAAGAAGCCTCGGTGCCCACTGTGGCACTGGAAGCGGTATAACTTATAAATCAGCTCCGTGCAGTGCCTGAGCTCATTTGCAGAGAGCCATGACTTCTTAATTCAGGCTCATCTGGGTGTTAACCCGGTTATTCAGCTTCCAGACCCCAGTCAGTATTTCTGCACAGCACTGTGTCATGCAGGCACCTTCCTCTGTTCAGCGCCGGCATCTCCTTAACCGCCTGCATTGCAAAGCTGGACTCACATGGAAGAGCTGCAGACCAACACTGTTGCCTTCCTTTTATTTGGGGAGCCTTCTTCAAGCAGAGCCTGGATCACTCAGTCTAGATAGCTGTAATATTTATAGGTGGGAAAAGGGATGAGTTATACGTAAGTAACAGTAATCTGCACCAACTCACTAAATTAAAAGTAAGAAGATAACGTGCTTCTTGCAGAGCAGCAAAATTGTTCTATTAGAATGATAAAAAGCAGCTAACCCACCAAGAAGTTAATAACGGTTTAAAAGCAGTTCCTGCACAATCTGACATCCTGTGGATGTCATGCGGGGGTTAGAAAAACACTGGCATGGCTCCAGCACAGTTCTGCATATCACTTGCCACCAAGATACAGAAAAGTGAATCCAGAAGTCAATGAGTGTATCATAGGGACTGAAAATCATCAAGTCGGGCTGCCGTCAGACATCTTGATTACACAGGCAAAAGCTACATGGTGCTATTACAGAAAGTGTAACGTGACATTCATAGAATCCTAAATGCATAGTTTGAATAATCAGATGATAATGAGAACACTAACATCTGGAAATGTATATCATAAAGCCAACTCTGAAACGGTAGGGTATCTGACTTGCTGCACCCAGGCTGAAGTAGGATGGGAAGCACTGTCCCTTTTACAGTCAGTGAAAAATGCATTATGGCTGTAGTTGGCATGTTCATGCCAACACTATCATTAAGACAAAACTGAATAATAGCTTGGGGGGAGAAAAAATGCAAAGGTTTTTAGTGCGCAGCAAATTAAATGTGGAACCTCAACGTGCTATGGCTTAAAGATCAATCCAATGTCATTGCCCACAAACCAACGCCAGAGTGACAGGGAGCAGGAAGGAGTCGCAGACTCTCAGTCCCTTCTGCATGAAGCTGGAAGGCGGCTCCAGTAAAACAGAGCGTTTGCTTCCAGGTCTCACATTTCCAGAACAATCACAGACACAGGAGTTCAAAGAACAGCAATAGAGCACATCAGCGTCTTGACGGACTAGCAACATCTGAAGGATTACGGATGTACTGCTTCACAGAAGCGGCAGTGTGATTGAGAAAACCGATACAGTCACATGCAGGATGTAAACACCAGGATGGGGAGAAGTTATTTACAAAATGTGGGGCAATGCAATGATTTAGAAAAGCTTGCTCAACAACAGGTCCAACACAGCAGAACAAGTTTTCTGCTTCATATACCCTAACAGCACATTTTGCCTTCTGCAGAAGAAAATATGCTTGAGTGCGTTTACAGAATAGCCCTAAGCAACACCAAATCTGTAGAGGGAACATGCCCTCTCCATCTACCCCCACAAAAATAACTGCCGGCATACCGGCACCCTAAAAATAGGAAAGGTGTGGGCATTACAACAGAGAGCTTTGTAGAGTTTCTGAGTAATGCCGGGGCTGCTAGGGAACTGCAAACAAACTGAGGTGGCTTCATCAGATGCCATGGAGTACTGAAGTTACACAAGGGAGTGTAGGATAATGATAAGGTAACTCACTCTTAATAAGACAAGACTGCTTTTCTCTGCCACAAACAGAGACAGTGGCATCCTCTAAAATGAGTAAGATCTGTCCAACTATTAACATCAACTGGAAAACGCTCAGTTTTATGGGCATGCTGATTTAGGTCAGGGAGAGGAATCCCACTTAGAGGCAGGTCAGGCCCTAGTAGAAATTAAAAGTCAAGCAATATAGAAAGTTGGAGAAGTGTTAAAACAAATTCACTGATCTCTAGAGTATTAGGAAAAGTGCAAGCTTTTGAAATCAGACAGTAGCAAGTGCCTGCCCAAGTTCATATAAAACAGCCATAGAACAATGCCAAATGCAAATTTATCCTGTGTCTGATTCCCTGGATTCATGAGGCTTCTTATGGAACTGATGAATGTGACAAAATGACTAAAAGCATGTATGAATAGATTAATTGCATCCATAGTTAATGCTTGCCCCAGAACCTTTAAAAAATAGCCCTATGATTATTAAAGCAAAACTAGCCTCCATCACTATTCCCCTAATCTTTGAGGAAAAGCTGCTCATTCAAGACACCTTAAAGCACCAGTTGTTGAAGGGAATTCAGGAACATTGCTGTCTCATTACAATGGTTTCTCTTAAGTTCATATACTATTTTTGCTACTGGCTAATTGAGATTCACTACATGAGCAGTTCTCCAATACTTTATGAAATTCAAGATAACTGATGAGCTTTTATGTATGCTGCACCTCGCTATCAGGAAGGAAACTCATTCTCCATCCCGGAGGGTGGGGGAAGGAGAAATGACACTAAATGCTAATGTTAGTCGCTATCAAACCCAAGGAGTCTGTCTCTGGAGGGAGAAAAAAAAAAATATGTGTATGTTTAGATTTCTAGTGCATCAGTTACTCTTAATATCTAAAAGCTTAAGCCATTGATGGTGAAACATCAACACCAGTGCCAAGTTTGAAATTAGTAAAGATTAAGGCCACCAGCAATGAGAATGACTTATGTAAGTTCAAAATCAAACATCAAAAGTCATCACAGACCACAGCTAAAAAAAGTGCTTAAACTCTGAGAAGAAAATCAGCTTCAAAATGTTATGGATCAATGAAGCAAACTAAATCTTACACAAGCCCATTCAATGTAAATTAAGAAACTATTTTTCAGCATTAATGAGTGTGGTTGTATTTGCGCAGAAGCTCTCTCAATATAGTCACCTGGTCCCAAATGCGGTAGGATGAATGGGTTTGTGATTTCCTGAAGGTCCACCTTCATCTCAGCTATTCAGCCACAAATCTCAAATGTTGCTGCCCTCTCTTTACAGTCCAGCACAAGCTTCCGCTGATTCCTTAAAAAATCAGAAACTTCCCAGATGCTAACACTGAATGAACCCTTAGCTATCTATTAATGCCCTTCTCCAGATGGCCTCTGCTCCAGTAGGAGTAAAAACTTGTTACACTTTATACATGTTATATTTATATTTTATATATATACACTCATATACAAATATATATTATATATTTAAAAATATCAAAGTATCAAAATAAATGCTTACAGCAATGCCCCTCAGGTTTCTATAGTCTTTGAAAGGAAGAACAATGCTTCAGCTTTAAAATCTCCCATGCTTGGCACCGTTTGTAATAAAGTTTGACCGAGGATTGGGATCTGTTTCCATTCTGCAAACACAGCAGATAAACAACTGCCCTGGGTTGTACACTGCTTTCAGCAGTATTGCCACTGCGCTCAGCAAAAACCACCTTGTGTTCTGCAGAGTCAGACTATTCCCCACTTGATAGGAAATTCTGACTGCATCTCACTTTTGTGTTTCTGTAATATATGCCCTTGCTTTGTATTATTCTTATAAGCATCTTTTTCTTTTTTTAAAGTCGTCTCTGACATTCTCTGAATCTCACCTAAATTTCAATTAGGGATGAGAAAAGTAAGATCTATAAAGGAAGCTGAAAAGATAGTGCCTTGGGAAACATTCTGGTGACACATATTATTAGTATAACATAAATCATTACAGAGAGAAAAGAAAAGTAGTCCAGCAGTTTATTTTTGAAATTTTAACACATGATAAATAATACTGCAAGGCTTAGGTAATTCACAGCAATATCCAGATAACTATATTATCTATTACTTCTACTTCAGATTAGATCAATCTTGTAGTTCCACATACTTTTAGTGACAGCTTTTCAGATCTCTGTCTATTCCTTTGATGGGTGATGGAGAAAACCATATGTACAGATCCATATAGTAATGAACTTTTTAAACCAAACACAAGAACAAAAACGTTTTTCTAGGAGAGAGTGGCTTGCCAAGACAAACAAGTTCTGCCAACAGTTTAACACCACAGAAGGTCAGTTAGGTTATAATTAAGTCTAATTACCATTCTCATGAATTGCAACATCTTTTCACTTGAAGGCGCTTAATGCTGAGAAAAGGATGAATTTTTATTTCCTATTTTCCAAGAATCAAAGTAATAAGACATTCTAATCTTGGCTTTAAACCTGAATCATTACTTACTATCATAAAGAAAAAAGGCATGTCATCATTAAAAGGAAGAGATTTGTGCAGTTTATTCAACCACTAATACTTCTTCACTCCTGCTTTTCCCTATTACTCTGCAGTAATTGGGTTTTTGTCATTATTCCACATTTTCTTCTTTCTTTCTCATAGTTTTATAACATTTCTGCTTCCCTTTTTGCTTTAACTCCCTGCTTCTAATCCTCTGTATATCATCAGGTCTTCCTCTCCACTCCCCCAGCAAGCTGGGGAATCTGACGGTAGTAGACCTTCTTCTGTTTCCACAGGCCTGCAGTGATTGCTGTGTTAGACAGAACTGCACTGGAAAACTGCCTGAGCTTATCTCATCAAGGAAAAAGATGAGATAAAAATTGGTGAAGCAAAGACATTTTTTTCTCCCCTTTTCCTTTTCCCACAGGCCAACAGTAAGTGAGAGAGGAAAAAATCAGGAGCCATTTGGCTTCTTCTCCTCTATCAGGAGTGCAAAACCTGGTGCATGCCTGTCCTGGTCTCATTCAAGTGAGAAAGCAGCTGAAAAGCCTGGGCTATCATTGGCACCCAGCTCACAGGGGAACCCTTCAGCAGCCTCAGACCTAGCTGGGGGCTGCAGTTTGCTAGTTAGCATCAGCTGCTGTTGCATGTGGCCATCCTATATGCATGGGGCAAAAAAGCCTCTCTCAATTGCTAGGATGGTCCTCCAATAAAATCATGATTTGGCCTTTCTGGAGGCTGGCAAAGCATCAAGGAGTATTTGGTTTTAGACTCAAATAACAAACCTGGAAAATAGGAAGAGCTGGTCAGCTTGTAGCACACTGTGCCCAGCAGTATGGAGGTTTACAAAGTCCCCCAGCAGTCCCCGGCAGCAGGGGCACACAGCGGCAGCGCTATCAAGGACAGCCATGTGCCTCGGTCTAGCATTGCTCTTCGTGCGAAGCATCACTCGGAATCTAGCTGCGTTGCTGCAGTGCTGGTCTCAAAGGCATCAGGAAGGGCAGTATGCATTTAGCGGTCCTGCCCCCTGCACGCTGCGTGCCTTACTCCCTCTCCTCAATGCTCTCTTCATTAACTCATCTTGGCTAAAAGGATGAGGCACGTCTTTATGAAAGTCACCTTGTGCCTCAGCAAAGAGAGGAGTGCTGCCTGTGGGCTGCCTGCTACTTCCATTTTATTTCTTAAATGGAATAAAGCTATTGCAGAAGCAGGACTTTCTAAGCACAGGACCCCCCACAAAACAGTAACTAACTATGTTTTATTTCCTCCAAGTAAAATTTTGCTTCTTCTCCCTGATCTTACTGCTTGAAACAGAAATTTATTCTCCTGGTGAAGAATCTCACATACCAGAAAAGATGATTCTGCACTCTGAGGAAACTACTACCTCTTAAAATATGTACGACCTACAAAATAAGTTTAATTTTCCCTTGCATGTCAAAAGTCTAATGTGTAACAAAAAAATCTTTCACTAAATGCTTTCTAACATTTTTCTTTTAGAGTTACCAAACAAAATTTCACTAAAACAAATTCAATATTTACCTGTCATAGGCTAAAGCCTCATATGGTATGCTCTCATACTGTGAATAGTCTCTTAATAAAAATGACAATTTTAGTTATCATACAGTACTTCGAGTTCCACCTGTCCTACAGGAGAGTCACATGTCATCAGGGAATTAAGAAGCCACTTCACTTAGCAACCCTTATGTCATGTAAGGCTTTTTATTGTAGGTGGGGCAAAACATAAATCCACAGCGCCCTTTTGTTTACTTCCAATTATATTAATCTCTTGCATCTATAAGATTAACCTATCCTCCCACATATTATTCATGCCTGTAGCCCTACAAAAAGACGCAGACTGAAATCCTTGACCCACTGAAGTTGCTGGGGTTTTACAATGAACTTCCAAAGCTTAAATTTTAGTTTCCCTTCCCCAGCTAATATATTACTTCTCCGATTACTTTACATTTCTTTCTTTTTCCAGTCTTGCTGGGTTGAAAAAACTTCTGAGGTGTAAAAGGATTAAGTTGTTCTTCTGTAATTTACAACAGTGTAAGACAGTCCTGGGACATTTGGGTCTTAAATGCTGTCTTACGGTTATGTTTGCTTGGCAGTTCAGCATCTTATGACTATCCCTGTAAAATCTACAAAATTCAAATTGTCTGTTGCTGAAATAATCCCTCACAACCTCTTGCCATACATATAGCCCTTGGACTCTGTGTATTACAAGACCAAATGACATAATAGGTTTACTCTTTCAAAGTAATTTGGTACAGGTTAAATGAAACTCTGGAGTCGAATTAGTTCAAATACAGTTTCATATTCTCTCACCTAACAAGGCAAAAATCCATACAGATAACAGCAGAATATCAACCAAAAACCCACAGCTTGTTCCTTTGCTTTCCAAACCTGAAAACCATTATCTCTAGATCCACCACTTACTAGCACACATACCAGAGTATAGTCTGAGCAGATGGTTCAAAGCTAACTGTCAATCCATTTGCAGTTCAAAACAGTGGTGAACTACTCCAGCTGTTTTCCAGATCAAAAATATTATTGTCATTTTGCTATCGCTGCGTGCTGAGGGTTATGTAACAAAAATGCACATGTCCCTCTGCCTGGAATGCAATTAATTTCCTCCCTCCCCACTGCGAGTGGTAAGTAACAATTCAGACAGTCTGGATGCTTCAGTTTTGCGTATGGCCAGAGATGCAACCCTGGAATTATTCCACGTGGTAACCCACTATTTGTAACACACCAGCCTTCTGGAGGTCTTAGGGTATATTTTGCAGTTTGGAAAAAAATAAACACTATCATCCTGTTTATACATGGCCTCTTACTGTCTGTAGGGTACTATGAATGCTTTGTTGTAGTTCTTTATTTTAACCATAGACTTTGCTTTATGGTGGAATTTTAAGTATTCTAAATAAAAGCACTAACTAGATGAAGTAATTGCTTCCGATCTGAAATTGGCCACTATACTTGCTATATATTTTGGTATGCAAAAATAAGGCATTGTACAATACTATCTTTAAAATAGTGGCATAATCCCATCCTAATTTACAAATATCCAAATATCACACAGGCTGTTAAATTCAGACTCCATAACACTTAACCACTTCATGGAATTTGCTTATATAAAGAGAACAACTGAAACTCCTTTGCTTAATACAGTGCACTTAAACAAAACTAATTTCCTCAATGCAACCTTTTCTGCCATGTGCCTTTCATCTTTGTAAGTGCAGCTAACTCAGTGATATTTATATACAACAGTAAGATCTTCAGGACAGGAGCTGTCTTTCCATAAAATGTCTGCACCGTACTTAACATCCTTCAGTTGTTCCTGTGATATAAATACAATGGGGTGATCAACTGTATGCTAGGGTGTCAACTGAGATGAAACATTAACTTAGTACTTAATTGCAGCAATTCCCTTTAATGTGATATTACTTGGTTCAGCTTGGTCTGGATTTCTGGCACGGTTTACAGCTTACTTCTGTAGGGGGCACCTGCAGTGGCTTTAGTATTCTTACCTGGTTAAATAGGCGAGAGCCAGCTCAGATCCCGACTGCTTTTGGGGCTTCACCTTTTTAGTAGAGATTCCAGCTTCTCTCATCAGCTGTTTTTCTTTCTTCTTGCGCTCTTTTTTTAATTTTCTTTCCAGTTTCCTCCTTTCCTCTGCAGTAAGTTCTTCCTCTTCTTTTGTTGCCTGAAATAATCAACATTTAAATAAAGTGTTTATATTTCTATAGGAAAGTGAACAAAATATGCATAAATGCAATTGGAGGGCACAGGTAATATTTAAAACGAGACGCTTCAAGCTTCATAATTTTTCTGGTCACTATACTTCCATCACCTCACTACTCTGCTCAATTCACAGAACTGTAAATACTGCGCTTGCAGAAATCTGTAGAATTGTCCTCTATAGATGATTATACTGTTCTCAGCAATACAGTAATCTGAGCATCTTCTAGTTATGTATTAAATATCATATTTAAGATTCGTTATACTCCTACTATTTGTTCTCTCATACTCAAACAGTAGAGGGGACTGTGAAAAGCAGAGGCTGTTTCATAGTGAAGGAAGGGTATGGATTTTTTTTTAGCATACACATATTTAAGTGGGAGAGGCAGGGTTTCCTTAAGACCCCTGGTTTCTGGGGCTGTTGGTTGTGTAACCTCACACTGCTCCAGGCTGAGAAAACCTCTGTCTGCCACACAGGGGCTTCATCTTCATTATGCCAAAGGAGAAGATTGACAACTACCATCTTCATCCAAGACCTCTTGGAGATCCTTTAGCAATCTTGGGTAAACATAAGCACAATCTTGCATAAACATATACACATATATCCCACAAAGGTTGAAGTTTCTTTAGGTTTGCAGGCAGAACAGTTAATTATTCACATTGAAAACCAAATTTCTATCAATATATGCATAATTATACCCCAAATGAAAACATTTATTTTATGTACAGATGAAAAGCATTAAATAGATCTGCTGAGTTTATCAGGGAAAATCCAGTGTGAGGTCACACAGTGCAGAAATAAAAATCTGTTCCATAGCAAGATGAGACTGACTCCAGGGACTCCTAGAAGTCTGAGAGGTTCATTCATACCCTTCCAGGTAATAGTCCCACTGAATTGTTAAGTATAAATTAGAAGCCTAACAAAATTGCCGCTGGTCTAATACTATATGGCTGTTTACTCAATGCCCTCCTCAAGGTTTCCCTGAGAAAGATTTACTCTTTACAGAACCCTAACTCCTCTGATGATCGTTGTATACAGACCTTCACAAAACTGTAGACAAAGTAGCTTGTGGGTATCCAAACCCCTGCTTACCTCAGGAAGCAGGATGGATTTGGACACTGTGAAGCCATCTCTTCTGTGCAACCTCCCAGTAACAACTGAGCAATGAAAAAAGTATGAAATTCTGCAAACAAGACTCTTACACTGTATTGGTCTTGCTTTTGGACATTTCCAAGTCCAAGACTGAAGGTATGGCACTAATTCTTAGCTTGTATGACAATTATAGATCTCACACAGTCCCGAATAAAACTTTGATACCTTCATCGTGGTTTAAGGAACTGCTGCTTCTTAGCCACCTCCATGGGTCAGGCACTGCGATACAATGCAGGCTAAAGGTATGAATGCTAAGGACCATTTAAATATCACCTTCTCTTCCAACAGAAGAGAAGAGAAATCCGGTAACAAAAATACTAAAAGCATTAGCTTCTGTGATGAGCTCAGGGTTTCTAGCTCCTGTTTGCTGTGCTTCTCTACTATCATTTGTAGCCAACTCCAAATTGCAAACATTGACACATTTCTAAATTATGGGCTCAGATTCGAATAGGTTGTCAGGTTCCCATTTTTTATCTAGTTATGTTCAGCATCTTCTGTTGAGATCATTTAAATATCCTGCTCATGACATTTAACAAGAAGAGGTGGGGCTATGGGCAGCACTGTGGAAACATATGCATTGCAGTAATGTAAAATACGATAGAGACATTGCCCAAAGAGTAATGATTTGCCAATGACTCCATTAATTAATCCACTTCCTCAGCAACAGCTGTACTAGGTTTGTTAAGACAACCTGAGCAAGGAACAGTTTCCTACGAGGCCAGGCTACATTTATAAGAAGATGGTGTCTCTGGGTGGGAAAAAACCACCCACCACAGCAGTGAAAATGGCATGGATGCAAGGTGGCCCAGGAAATGTCTACCTTACCTGTACACAAGTAGACTTTGAAGCAGAATCCTGTATGACACGGACAGAAAAAGGCAAGATTACATGCAAGTGTTTGTTGATTTATTTAAATCTGTAATAAAGTACACTTTCTGATGTTTCTGCCAAATCCGCACGTCCCTCGGACACTTCAACTATAAGCTGATGAAGGTGGGGGATACAGAGACAAGGCAGGCAGTCCGGAGGAACCATCCATGCCTACAGCAGCTGTATTAGCATCTCACATCCCAAGGCTGGGGAAGATAATGGAGTCTAACCACCACCAACATTTCCAAGAAAAAGAATTACATTCACAGAGTGGACTTGGTTAAGATCCAGCAGCTTTACTATAGCATCATACTTGCCAGGGGAGGTCCTCTGCCAGAGCACTGGAAGCCCACAGAGGCCAAACTGAGTGCAAAAGAAACACTCTTCCTCCTCTCCCTGCTCCCTCCTCACCTGTTTGAGGAATGCGTAACTGAAACCTGAATGCACAAGAAGATCAAATGCTTTCTGGAAAGATTGGTTAAAACCACTTTATAAACTGACAAATCCTTAGCGTTATATCAATTTGTGTTAGTCAAGTGCTTTCAAACGAAAACCCAGAAATGGTGCTAAATAACATTATTCTTGCTGACATTCAAGCAAAGGATGGTTAAACAAGACAATACCTGAACACAATCTTATTTGCCAAAGACACCTGCTGAGGACTAAGCATTAGTTCAGTGTCAATTCACGTATCATCTAAGTTTACTCTGACCCACCTTTTCAACTTTCTGTTTTCAGAGAGCAAAAAAGGGCAAGAAAGCAGAAATCAGAATAAATGGGAGTGGGACAGTAAAGAGGATTTGCTTTTTTTGTTTAAAATACTTTCTAGCGACTTTTATGGAAAAGCCAGCACTCATGCGCAAACACATGCAAAAAAGCAACATATGTTGCATTTGTATAGAAGACATTTTACAACTCATGCTGGGAATAAAACAATATTTAGGGTGAAGGTAGGTATGTAATTGTTATACAGGAAACAACGTTTTCATTTGAAAAGCCACCCTGGTACTTACTAAAATAACAATCCAGCCGCACAAAGCCCAGGAAAACACTGAGGGTGGTCATTTATAAAGTGTTTGTAAAAGATTACCACAGCAGCTGTCCAACAGACGACACACTACAGTTAATCTTCTTTTAAAAATAATGTAATGAATTTGTTTACTTTTCTGTGAGCCATGAAGCTTTCAAATAAAGTGACTGTGGCACATCATTAGAGCCAGGCTGATAAAGAGGCCTCTGCTTCTTCATACTTACAGTAAATGCGTATCTCTGTACCTTCCCTTCCCCCCCACATTCCTTGCATTATCAAAAAGCTTTTTATCCCTCTCCCCAACCGCTCCATTAAAAACAAAACAAGTTGCTCCGTCCCTGTAGGTCCCAATGCAAATACCGAGCCCTAACAACATTTGTTCCCAGCATCGCAATTGATGTACCGTGGGCTGTCTGAAACAAGAGCGTTGTTCTCCCTGCGGGGCTGGCGCTGTCCCGGCCGTGAAAGAGTCAGGATTTACAGCTGGAGGTACCTTCTGCTAGCCCACAGCATCATCCAAGGAAAATCGGATCCAGCAGGCTTCTGTTTGGGACTCCCAGCACACGTACTGCGAAAGCGCTCACAACTTTACAGCTTAAACAACTTTTCTAGTTGCAACTATACTTTTCATCCATCCATGTCAACCTGATTAATCTAGTAGTACGTACCACAATCTGTCCGTGACTGGTTTTTAATTTGAAAGCCTCATAAAATACCTGTATTTGGTAGTATATTCTTCACTGAAGCTGATGGTAGTCATTACGATTTAAAAAAAACCCAACACAAGCAAAAACAACCTTCCCCAAAACTTGGGACTCGAAAGAAAACAAAACCAAACCTTTCACTGGAATTTAAAGCTTAGCTGTATTTATTTTAACTTGGATGATCTCTGTTATGATACTCTACTGATGCATCTCTCCTTTCTTTAAATCAACAGCCTTATTTCTTAATTTTGCCTTCCCTGAACCATTAGTGTGATTGTTTTTCAGAAAGATGGGTCTAAAGTTTGTGAGCCATTTGGATTATGAGTTTTAGTATTATGTATAGTAACAAATAATTAGCAGCATTTAAATTAAAAAAAACCAACCAACAGGCCTTCATTGTTTTGAGGTCATAAATATTCCACGTTGTCTCCTTCTATATTTATAGAGTGACATCACAATTTGTAGCACTGCAATTTAGTCTTAACTACAACATTGTAAAGTCCATATTTCAGCATGTGAGACACTTGTTTACTGATGTGATAAATTTAAACCACGTGCATACAGAAAAACACAACACTTGCTTATTTGCAAAGCCTGCTGAGAGCTACCACACCACCTTGGATCGTGGGCTCATTAGATCTCAATCTAAACAGGGTCAGGCTAGGTCAGTACACTTGAATGAATGACATTCAGAGGAAAGCCAGTGTTTTTTCTTGATTAAGGAGGTGGGAGTCTTCCACTTGGAAACTTTCCAGAAGGCCTGAAAAGGTGCTAAAAGGGATATTGCCACTGGACGCCACATTTTGAATAAAAGACAGACTCCCAAATCTTTAACACTTAGACTCATAAAAACCCATGTCGTCTTTGCAAGGGTATGGAGATGTGAGCTCACACATCTTCAAGCAAATTCCCAAAGTTCATACTATACCATGTCCATCTGCGTGCGAAGTGCTGTGACTGCCAATACAGCACCTTTCATCAATGCCAGTCTCTAAATTTCTGAACTGTATGTAAACATAGTAATATACTGTTAATAGTCTAAGACATCTGACTCGAAATATCTGGAGGCTTCAGCTGTGGCAGTTTTAGGTATCAGTTAAAGTTTTCCATTATTCTTTGTAATCTTGAAATATTGCACAAATTCAAAACATTTTGTAAGTGATCTTTATAAACTAGCTTACCCATGATAAAAGGGGAGCCATCTCAAACTGAAGTAAAGCATTTAATAGTGTAAAGCAGTCCTGCTAAGCAATTCAGAACAGAGAAAAATAACTATCACTGCAAGAGCAACTGGCAGAAAGATGTACCCAAGACAGGATTTCTTGAAGATATCTGACCCTCTTTTCTGCAGCAAGAATGGCAAAACCAAACAGGTGTAGTTTTTCAGAGACTGCATCTGCATAAAAGCTTATACTGCCAGGGGACTATGAACCACAATAGCTGGGCAGCCAGTGCCAAGATGCTATTAACAGCACACTAATTGTATTGCATTTCAGCAGAGCACTAAGTGCATTTTTAAATTTGTTTCCAGATTTACAGTTACCCAAAGGTCCTTGACTGCCTCATACTTGAGTAGAATTGAAGACATCTTCTAAACACTTCTGTTCTTCCTCCTCCTCGCTCGTCACTGTTTCAAAGACTCCTACATTTGCATCCCTAGTTGTCCATTGCCAGCACAGAATAATGTTGACAGAGTCAGAAACTCTGAAGAATTGCCACAACTAACTGAATACTCATTTATTACAAATTTGCCTTTGGGCTTCGCCTGTGTAGGTCTGAACTTTCCGCATGTTCAGGGGTTCAACTTTGCTGCCAAACCTGTAGCAGTAACCACAGACCAAGCCACAACACCAAATTTACTATTTATTAGTACCAGTGAATCCAGCTCCTCCAAAAGCCAATAGACTTTTATCCTTTTCTACCAGCACGGCAACACAAGTCTGTACAACAGCAAAGCAAGCAACATCAGAAATTCAGAGGAATAAATTATAACTTGACTAACAGTGACAAACGTATAAAAACAGCATCAAATTTTTGAACTCCAAAGAGAAAGATGGGGAAATGGATGATACTGCCTATTTCATAGTAGGAGCATTGTATCACCTTGTTTGTTCATTAAGCTCATGTTATTTCATGACTTTTAATATAGAGAAATGTCAAAAGGGGCTTTGTTCACTGACCAAGAGCTGACGAGGAGCCACCGACCCGTCACATAATGGCTTCTGCTTACAAGTAGCCTTTTGCCCCAAAAATGCCCCGTGCATGGTATCAGCATGCAAAACATTCTGCTTCTGTCTTACGTAATACACATGAACCCAGATAAATAACTGGCCATCTGCCAGCTTAAAAACAAAAAGCGGAATCTATAAACACAGATCAAAACCTACAAAGAAGAAAGGCTGGCAAATCCTTAGATGCAAGGTTCATAAAAGGAAGATTGACAAATGATTTACTATCCGAGGCTTGCCAAAGAACTGTGCTACAACTACAGCTACAGAATTTGCATAAAATAGTTCACAGCCATATTGAACTTCAATAACTATTTTCTATCATTTAGCACCATATGAAAAGAAAAAGTATGACCAGACAGGGCATATGAAATTTCATTACTATGCAGAAAGCAAATTTTGAATGAAAAGTAACATTTATAGAAGTATACCTCCTTACATTACGTCTGTAACACTTAACAGAGGAAGATTTTTTAAAAATTATACGTTGCTCAAAGAAAAAAATAATTTTTTTCATAAAAGCTAAGTGTTTTTTGAATTTAAACTCCCCACAACCAAAACACCGGGAATAACTTACATTTAGTTGATTTGGAAAGGTTTCTGTAGAGGCAACCCAGGCAGAAAAGCCTCAGAAAAGTTCTCCAGGAAGCCAGATTTAAATAAGAACAAGCTTTTTATCTTTCTGATCCAGGAAAGGATTCTTTTAGTGGTCATGTAAACGTGGGGTTTTTTTACAAAAAAAGTGTCTTTGTGTACACAGCTATGGTGTCTCACAAGCACAAGTGATCAGGTAGCACCCTAAATTTGCAGCTGTAATAAAGGTGCATCTATGCTAAATTAACTTGAAACCGGGCTTAATTTACAACTATGTGACCCTTACATGTTTCATAGATTTACAGTCAATTCTGAAGAGCACATGAAGCGTTATCATTAGGAACTGCTGAATAAGAAGAAATTGAACAATTTACTAAATTAAATGAAAGCATTTATAGGTACACAGAACAATATGGTTTACAGAACCTAGCTTGTTGAATTCCACTTTATAGATTGTTTGCTCCTATAAAATACATACTGCGGCAGATTAAGTTTTAAGGCATAAATTAGTACCATATTTTATTTCTCATTTTTCTCCACCAGTATCACAGTCCTGAATACAACAGAAATATTTAAGACACCACCACGGCTGCAGGCTTGGGGAATGCAGTTTTGCTTCATTTGCAACTACAGCACTGCCAGGAATTTTCACATATTTGTCGAAGGATTTTGCTTACTCTCTTACCCTTAATTAAACCACGTTAACCAATCAGGAGAAGATGGAATAAGAAGAAAAAAAAAAAGAAGAAGGAAAACCCTAGGAAATCATTTGTATCCACACCCCTGTGGCTTACACACAGCCCTTTTAACCCCTCCCCAGAAACACGCAGAGGAATTTTAATAGAAGCAGCACAAGACTTGTCGCAGCACTCGGTGTTTTCATCGCCACCAAAGTCGTCCCCTTTAGGGGTGGCTGACAATTTCTTCCGAAGTCCAAAAAGGCTTCGGGCTGCGAGAGGAGGTAGAAGCAGAGCGTAGGCTGTTTTGAAATCCTTGCTGGAGAATTAAAAAAAAAAAAAAAAATAAAACAACCCCAAACCACGAGCTCGATCTCCTCCAATGAAAGAGGTACCACAGGGTGTAGGCAGGTTGCCAGGCGAGCTCGGCAGCGTGACCGCACTGCATTGAGTTTCTTTAATGAAAGCCAGGAAAGAACACATTACACAGTGTTTCTTCTGAGAGCCAGCTAGCCTCCAGTGATTGAAATCAATAAAAACAGTCGGCAAGGGGCCCAGTGGGGGAAGAGAGAAATCTCCACTACAGCATTCAGTTTGCTTTCCACTTTCTCCCTCCCCCCTAAAGTTAAACTCTGAAGATCACCATGACAAGCTACTTCGCTTCCAGCCCGGGGAAGACGCTGGTGGGGATTTAAAGGAAGCAAGCACTTTCCTTCGCCTCCCTGCCTTCGCTCTCCCCCCAGCGCGAAGGAAATGAAAGGCTTGTTTGGAATTTGAATCCCGCCTGGAAAAACTTCATCGGACAAGTGCATCGTTCTGGATTTCAGGAAAGGGATGGATTTTACGGTCGGAGAATGCTAAAAGGTGAGAGGGGAAAGAAAAGCAAGAATCTGATTCAGCCAGAGCCCACGTACAGGCTAGGATGTCCACCGCGGCGGAGGGGACCCCTGAAGCTGCAGGAAGGACTGCAAGCACGCGCCTGAGATCGGCACGATCCGCATCCTAAAGCGGCCGAAACATTCGGGAGCACGTGACCGACGCGCCAACTCAGGTAAGCAGAACCTGCTTTTAATGATTCTTGTGTCCCAAACCTTCCTGCTTCAGCCTCTGTAGACTGCCCCACGTCCTCCCTCATTAACCTCAGGCAAGTTAGCACCAAGCTTGTCCCGTCTGAAAATGGTGTTGGGCCACTAATCCTCACTGAACTATAAAACACACACAAAAGCCCTTTGTTTACCGTTTTCACATTGAATTTGCTGGTTGACAAGGTAGGACAGGGCCATTGCGTAACTCCAGCCCCTCCAGAAGGAGCTCCCGCTCCCAGTCCAGGAGGGCCCGCTCGGAGTAAGGAAACACGACTGACACCGCACGCTGGAGCTGACTGTGATCTGAGAGAGTGCCAGTAATGAATTTCTAATATGGTCCATATTTATCTATTTTATTTATGTATTTTAATCACCATAGCAGCCACATACAGTACATACTTGCATCGAGTTCCATGTGCTGATCTGTACCACGAATTACAGCAACTTGCATGCACGGGGGCTAGTCTAATTGTTTTGTCGAAAAGAACTTTGCAATTACTTGTTAATACAGCCAAGGGGGATTTCTGGCACATTGTTTAGGAATGACCGACACAGGTTTACCCAGCACATGTATATTTCGCCATTACCCTAATGCAGTTTTTATACAGATATCCCTATAAAAATGGGAAAGACACAGATCACAGCTGTAGATCACAACATCCTTCTCAAGCTTTTGGCCAACTTCAGATGATTTATCTAGACTTCAGTGAGACACGAAGGGTGAAATCAAAGCCTGCCTTTTGCAAGGCAAGCAAAAATGATGATAGCTACATTTCTTTTCCAGCAGTGGCAGGAATTCACTGGTACAGGCAATAAATAGGTGCCTACAGATCAAGAGCAACTATGCTTGCTCCCTCCGTGCTGGCCGTCGTTAGATGTTGACAGCAACACACATGCTCACTGCCAGGGAGAGCTCGGAGGGACTGGATGCCTCCGGTTCCACTCAGGACCCCCCAAAGGGATGTTTCGGCACCTCATTATGCCAAACCTGTAGGGTACAAACACAGTCTGGATGACTCTGATGGTAGAGAGAAGAGACTTCCCAGCATCTCCTCCATTTCAGTACCACCAGACAGATTGCAAGAATTTAGTACAGCAAGTGCATATGCATTTCTGCAGGTGCAAATGTTGCTCTTTCTTTGGAAAAGGCAGCCTTTTAAGGGTGATTTTATTATTTTCACATCACATGGAAATGGAAATGACCCACACACTTGAAGACTGTCCTGAAGAACACCTCCATGACCAAAAGTAAGGGACTGTTATTTCTGCACATATGTTTAAGCATTTTTAAAACATAAACTGTTCTGACCAAGCTATGAAAATAACTGAGGATATATTTAAACAGTAATAAGTTTTTATGCTGATTTTATCAGTCCAGTTTTGAACTGTTCACACAGAACAGTCACAAAGTTATAGCTGAAGATGTAATTAAAGAACAGTAATATACAATTAAAAAAAGCAAAGTTGTGATTCATAATAGAAGATGGCCCCATATGAGTTTTTGGGCATATCCACAGACCCAAGAGTCACAGTTTTCAAAATCTGTTCCATGTTTTGCCTCCCCCTTGCACAGATCCTTTGCAGAAATGACAGCTCCTTCATAGTTTGGGAATCACAGCAATCACTCCCACACCAATCAACAAGTCTGTTTTGCACTGCTCTTGGAACTAAATTTATCCTTATGCAGAGGGAAGTCTTTACTTAAAATTTCAAACAAGGAGAGCTTAGGTGAGACTTAGACAATGCATATCACTTGTACTGACATTCTCAAGCTCAGATGATATTCCTCCCCATTACTCTCTTAGCAGAAAATATAAATATTATCTTTAAAGCAGAGTGCAGGTTATTTTTGTTCATAGTGATGCATTTTTCAGAAGCTAAGTGGTATGAGTTTCCACAGCATTTACTGTTAATGGAATGTGTTCTTTTTCAAACACACAACATAGAAAAAAAACTATCATGTGTTTTCTTATGCAGAAGACATTTTGACCAAATACAGATATTCTAGCAGGCATACCACAAAGCAAGACTTGTCGAAGTTTTTCAGTCATGCCAATGTTATTAGAGCAGATTCCCTGAATGGTGACCCAGTCCTTCAGACTCTTCCTTTAGAGTATGGAGATCTGGAAGATTCCCGTGTTGCTTTGGTGAGTTGGATACAACAAAATAGAATCAATGGGAACCTATTTCTCACATTTCTACTAGTCTTGATAGCCTCATATCATCAAGAGTACTTTGTCCTCAACAACAAATCACATCTTCACCACAGTGAAGAGTTCATAATAGTTCATGCCCATCGTCCTCACAGCAACAGATGCTGGTAAAAGAGCTTTTTGAAAACAATATATAAGGGTTTGTAACAGTCAGCAAAGTAGATGAAACACTTTTAAAGGTGGAAGGACAAACATTTTGTTTTAATCTCACCTATCTAAATCTTTATGAAGGGAAAGATCTGGGATTCTACAAAACAAGTTGAATGGCTATTCCAAAAATGCTGAAATTCAACAATAAAAGCACAAATATCAGGGTCTGCTAAACACCTGGATAGCCCATCTGGGGTGAAACATAATACTTTGTCTGCACTGGTGGAAAAAGTGTTGCTATCCCTTTCAAATGAACATGATCTGACACTTCTTGAATACTGTAAAGCTTCAAGGTATCTCCTTTCTTATTTACACCAGTGGTTCATGTTCACAGTACTGAATTCATTCAGCTGAGTATATTTAGTTTGCTCAGTCTCAAACTGACAGCTTCTCCATGATGTACCCATTCTGACTCAAAAATGGAACATAATTAAATATACAGTTGCACAAGGTACATTTTCCCCCATCTCTGGGAAAGACTAGTGAAGCAGAAGACTAATTATTAAGTGAAAAATAAAGGGTTATCAATCCCTAGGAAAGGCAGTTTTCCTTACGATTCAAATAGGAATCCTTATGTTTTACTTAAGAAGAAATCTTTTGTTAAAAACAAAGAAGTTATCAAAACCCCTAAAAAAACTCATACCTCTTTACCAACAAGCTGTCATTAGCTTCAGCTCCAGAGTTCAACAGGATGTGCAGCTAGAGGGCATGTCCTGGTACATATCCTCTACTTTCAAACTCTCTGTGTTCTTCCATTCAATTAAAAGAAAAAAATAGTATCTCAACAAATTCCTATTCATTAATTTCATATTTAACAAAACTAGTATCACTGTACTTTGCTCTGCTAAGATCTTTTTTTAAAAATATTTAAATATTCCAAAATGTATTTCATACATACATCTATCTAAATATTCAACTGCAGATGCACACATATGCAGGAACATGCAATCTTCAATTTGTGATGAGCGAGACCCAAAGGGGGACACTAAAGGAAATGGAGCTGGCAGGATGCATTTCTTTAGCAGAATGTATTCATTTCATGATTCAACAACCCTAAAATAGATGCTCAAAGCAACACCCACACACAAGCAGCCCCTCAACTGTCCTGCATATTCATACCGTGACAACTGAGCACAAGGGTGTCAACAACCTTTACTCATGTCTTGCCACTCGATTTGCTTTACAATAGAATAAATGGTTTGGGAGACAGAGAATTGGACCCTAAGTTTGGTTATGAAGAGAGAGACATCTCAACACAAAATAAGGAATGGATGTGATGGACGTTACAGATTTTTGCATTCGACTTTATGCCTTGTGATAACCAGAGAGGGTGACTGAGACTGTGACAGTTAATTCCTGTGAAATTATTATTCTTGTAAATATATATATAATTTCTATGAATAGACCTTTGAACACCTGTATGCAGAATCTGAACCTGTTTAAAGAAACAAGTACTATAAAGCTTCACTCATATCTCGTGTACAGTTCAGTTCCCACCAAACATCCTGTTTTCAGAAGTTTTGTCTGAAGGAGAAATGTAAAGGAATAATGGGTCTAAGAGTTGGCATGAATTACACAGTTTAGCTTTCCTCCAGGTCTGCTTGCTGCTCTTCCAATCACAATGATCAAGTGCAAGTAGTACTGGCTCATTAAACATGACTGGTAGGAAGAAAGAATTTGAATATGTTGTTTGTCAGTTTGAAATGGTCTCCTGAAAGTTCCTTAAGAAAATTCCATCCACATTTTCAGAATTTTTAAAGTCTCTGAAATTAAAGTGCAATCCAATCCCATTTATTTAGCAACGCTTTACATGTTTTCTGCTCTTGTGAGCTCCCTGATAACTAGATGTCTATGATACTAACTCTTAAGCTCTCTAAATTTTCACACAGTCCTGGAACACTGAAATGACATCTGGTTTTTATAGCATCAGGTGTGCCCTCATTATGCTTTTGTGAGGCAGAGCAGAAAATTGAAAAACAATTATGATTTAAGACCCTAAATTAAAACCTGTCGACTGTTTAGTAAAAATACTCCATAAAACCTGTTTGTATTTCAACAGACCACACTGAAGAATAACACTGTAAAAGCAGCACAAAACAAGGTGTGGTGGTGGTGGTTGCTTATTTTGGAATTAAGGCACCTAGCAAGTTATCCTAAAATAAAATTGTATTAATCCACATTTCAATAATAAGTAGCTTATATATATTTATAAAATAAATACTATAATTTATGTGGCTTGACTTTACAACATGTTAGTTTCAAAGTCAAGCTTTACATGCAGAAGTTACATTTTACATCTTTGATAAACCAAGTATAAACACAACAGAAAATGGCAGGCGCCCACATAATTTTGAAGTATAAAATAGAGAGGATAATTACAGACGGAATAACACGTGAAATACAAGAAAGCATGGCCCAACCCACAAACAGGAGGATTAAGTTCATCACATACCTGTTCTGTTAGGTATTTCTGCAGGGATCAAAAGAAAGGGAAGTTTCAAGGTAGGAAAAGAAGCAACTTCTTCACTGCACACGGGGCAGCACAGCAAAAAGCACTGGAGATAGTCACTAGACAATGCAGACTCTCAAAGGCGAATGTTGGAATTGTTAGTGAAAGAAGAGTCAACATTTCCATAGCGCATATGGGATAATGGCTAGAGCGGGAATAGATTGCAAAGCTTCGAAAGTGAAGTAGTTTATGCTTGGCAGAAGAAAAGGAGAGCAAAGGAAGAGAGAGATTAACAGCAAATGAAAGGTCCATCTCAAGGGAAATTCTGATCTTCAAGAAATTTTTAAAAAAATTTAACTAGTCTAGAAAAAAGCCAAGATGTCATAATTCTTTTTTGAATGGCAACAGAAAAGCCTCATATTTCTTTTTACTTGCAAACAACATGCTTTAAAACAGAAAAATCAAACTAAAATCAAAATTAAAATAAAGATTCTACCTTAACATGAGACATTCCAGTATTATGAATGTGAAATCAGAAAGTAGATATCAGACTTCTCTGCTGAGAATTAAATTAAAAGTCAATGTTTTCTAAAACTCTTTAAATAAAATTGCAATCTCCAAAAGAAAAAAAAAAATCAAGTTTGACAAAGAGATTTTCTCATTTTTTCCTTTTCTTTTTTTTTTTTTAAACTTTCTTTAGAAATGAGTACTTTCCCTTGGAATACTGGGAGCTAAAATCACACTGGAAGGTCATAAGGTAGAAATGGAGAGATGACCTCCTGCCAGTGATACAGGCAGCATGGTTACTGAAATGTGAAATCGAGGAGAACGGGGAACACTGGAAAAGTTGGAGAAACCAGGGAAGTCAACACCTAGTTTTCTTTCAACATAGCAAAAGCAAAACATTGTACTTCCTGCTCAGGATTCTTCCAGATTCTTTGAATGAACTCTTCATTTATTTAATGCTTTCATAAAATCTGATATTGACCCTTAAAAACTTCTGTTAATTGACTCAAAACATTCCAAAGCAGTTTTGAAGCACTGACTTACCTCCCAGTGTACATGACCAACCAGGCATCCAGTAACAATAAGAGGTGCAAATTCCCAATAAATTCCAACTTTCAAGTTATAAACAGGAGCATGAGAGCATGATTCATACTTTTCCTGGCTTTGAAAATGTTCACAACATACTTTTTTTTTTTTTTTTTGTACCTCTACACCCAGATCTTGCTATGATTAGACTTGGTATACAACTGGAAATGAAAGATAATGATCCAATTCATCAAGCACTCCTGACAACTTTCATGCCAGGAAGTATGGTTCATGTTGGCAGTTTTAAGGCAAACTTTGCAACTTGCCCAAGTAACATAAATTTAAACCAATTGTGGAACTTCTCTGCTTAAAAATTCCTAACTTTCAGGCATGTGTTCAGCACAATATATCACAGAACTACATTTTCTCCTTTCGTACAGTATGTATTCATTTTTACATACATAAAATAAAAAATGGCTATAGCTCCTAAAGCCTCCAGCTAGATAAACATTCCCAAACTATTTTGTTTTGTATACATTTTTGCATGTCAGCTCTCTTGCACATTTGTGTCTGCCCTACTGAGCTGCAATTAGCATGGCCCAATGCGGCAAACAGAGCTGACAGCCACCGCTGACTGCACCCCAGCCAGGGCCCTCTGCGCTCCCCGTCCCTTGCAGGGAGCCCTCCGCTCAGGAAATACAGCAACAAAGCCTAAAGCCCCGTTGTGCTTGCAAAACATACACGACAGAGTTCTTCAATAAGGTGGAAACACTGCTCAGAGATCAAAAAAAAATATATATATATATTAAAAAAATCAAAGAACTTTAAAGAGTTAGCCATGACGCTGTTCAGTCCCCAAAGGTGATACAGCTCCTCTCTTCTTCTACATTTTGTTACATCAACATTTAAATAATTTGATTAAGCACTTGATATCTTAAATCCACCATACCTTATGAAAAATAGGAATAGAAAATCTGAAATAAATACATGAAACCACCTGGACAACACTCCAGAGTCTTCTGCACACAGAACCAGCAGGAAGGCCACCAGAGATGACCCTCGTGCAGAACGACCATAGACCTGGGCCCTACAAATTCCACGCAATGTAAAGCTGGGCTTAGCCGCCAGAGGAGTTCTGCAGGAGAGAAACAGAGCGAGCAAAACTCCCAGTAGTAGGTAATACAGATTGCAAAACATTTTTCAACTCCCAGCTAGTCGTTATTTTAGGGAATCTGAGAGTTCAGAAAGGTACCAGACTGTGTTTTAACTACTGTAATTAACATACCTAACAGTTCTAGTCTATGCTTTCTGATGTTTAGACATATGATTCAATTCTAGCTGCAGTCAGGCCTTCTAAATTTCATGTGTTTTTAAGCATCAGCAGAGCCTGCTATTACTACACTGCTAGGCTAGGCTTGGCCAAGGGTGAGATATTGTGGTTAGATCTTAAACATTCGTTTATCTAATGACTAATCTGAGATGCAATACATAATTACTTTGAAGATCCCTGCTGCTCTAAAGAAGGCCATGGGACTTATTCTAATGAGGGGGCCAAAGAAGAACGGTGATATATACTGGAGAATTCTAAAAGCGCACAAAATGGAGAGAAAAATATAAACTCTGCATACGTGAGGCCCTCACTGGCAAAATATATAGAATGTTCTTAAGTTGACAGTTTTATAACTCTAAATGGTTTCGCAAACGAAATGCAAACAAAAGAGCAGAGATGTACTCTAAATCACTCAGCAATTGCTGCTTAGAAAAACCAGCAACCAGTAACTCCAGCAAACAAAAAGTCACTTTAAGTAAGCTTAATGAATGGAAAAAATGTCAGGATTTTTTGTTGTTGTTCTTTCAGCTTTCTTTTTCTATATTCTTGAATCTATAGGCATAATGATTCAGTTCACCCTGACAAATATTGTATAACCAACTATCCATCACATCAACTTTTTATATGTTGAGAGAAGTCAGATACCAAGTGATAAAACGAGTTCAGGCAGAGGGCACATGTTAAGCAGCTGTGAGTCCGTTTAAGCTGTCTGTACGCCTAAAACCTTAATGTCATTACACAGAGCTCTGATTTCTTCCTTTCCCGCCTTACGCTAGAATATCCACATTATATAGAATAGAAATTATTAACTTACTGGAAGAAATAGAGTCACACAGTGACTGCAGCAGTATAAACAATATGCTTATAAATTAGATGTAGTATATTTTGCTTAGAGTGAAAGATTACACAACCAAATACTTCTGTTTAGGCTCTAAAGAAAGCTTTACTTTTACTAACAAGAATCTCAGGTAATAGTTTCAGGAACAATTTAAACCCGCATAAGTTAGTACTGCTGCCAAAAGACACACTCTCCATTTTCTCCCACCTCTTCGTTGGGTTGGCACAGGCGTTTGTACAGTCTTGTAAACTCATCTGGGTTTAAATTACCTCTCTATCCCCCCCCAAAGGTTACTTTAAAACCAAATCAGTTCCTCAATTCAATTCACTGTGAATATTTCTGCCAGCAAAAAGAGGAGGTGACAGAAAGGTGGAAGCAAGTGGCTGTGGAGCTTGTGGGATCCCATTTTTTGCAGCCTCTGGCTGAAGACGCCATTCCTTAAAATAAATCTAAGTGTAAAATACGTAATGTAATAAACATAAGTGTAAAATACATAATGTTGCTATGTGTATCCTACCTTTTAAGTACAGGAATGATGAACTTCAGCTTGCCAGCTCTCAAATTATCACAGATCTTTTGGTATTTGCTGCTTTTTAGGAGTGCCACGCATTGCATGGTTTTGGGCTTTCAATTATTTCCCTCTAATTTCAAAATGACCGTAGAGGCCTGTACAGGCAGAAAACGTAATTTTTGCTTGTGAGGGCCTGAACTCAGGCTGCTCCCATGAAGAACGAGGGTACGTCAGTCACCAAGAGTCTGGTTCTATTATCAAAGACCGGTGACAACATTTCCAATGACCTCAGCCAGAAGCTGCAGAAAACTAGACAAAGGAGGGAGCGGGGAGTGGGAAATGTGTTAGTAAAAAGCAACAAGACACTGAAGGGAGTCAGAAGAATTGACGTTTATATGCAGGAGGAAACAGAAGGAGAACTGAAAGTACAAAGAGCAGGAGTATCTGCTAAGTGCACAGGAGGATGCCGCGGGGCAGGAAGGGGGACCCTGTGGAATAGATGGGGTAACACAAGGAGCAAAGAAAGGTTGACAGATGTGTTAAACCATGTGAAATACCACAAAGGGAGAGTGCAACTGACAAAAGGGAAACAAAGGCAAAAGTAAACACATGAGAAAAGTGGAGGACATAAAACCCTTGAGCACCTTGAGTAATATGACTGGAATAGCTGTTGTTCTTCTATGTTTAGAGAGATGGTCAAGAGTAAAAATGGCATCTCCCCCAACAAAGCACAGGACAGAGCAGGTAAACAGAAACACCTCCAAATGGAGAACAGGCAGCTCTCCCTGCTCGTTGGTCAGAAATGGATGCTTAACATTGAGTACAGAATCTGAGAACATCATCCAGAAGGCAGCTATTATTTCTCAAAGTTAAGCAACTGAGAAAGCAAACAAGGAGGTGGTATTCTTAAATGTATGTTTTCCGATTTGTGATTTAACCCAAGACTACCAATAATGTATGCTTTAGATTTTTATTATTCAAAATGTGTCAGGCAAGAATCAGTCTATTGGGAATCCAAGAGAACTATTTTCCTTCTACACAGAGGGTGAGCATTTGCAATAGGACCGTAACAACATGGACCAAGTACCTTCACTAGGTATTTGGTAATTTTGAAAAAGGTATTTTTCTTGCAGAAACAAGCAAGTAACCAGTATAGCAATTCATGATTTTTTATAGTGTACAGAACTCACGTTTTCATAATACTGAAAGTATTAGTATAAAAGAGAAGTCCCTCTCTGTTCTTCATCCTCTTAGGTGAGCTATTTGTTCAATTATTTTCTCCCTTTAGATGATGTTCTCTGGCTGCTAGAGCTGTTATTCCTTGAGTCGCAGTGTTTAACTGTTCAGCATATACACTGACTTCCTGCCCATCAAAAACTCTGAAGCACAGCCAGGAAACAAACATCCAGGGAAACAGATAGACTCCAGTTGGAGTTGTCAGGTTTTGAAGCCTTTTCAAGTTATAACTGCAGTGAGAAGATGCTGGTTAGCTTCCTGCAGTTCAGAATGAGCGAGAAAATCCCCTTCACTTACTACCCACTGATCAGAGGTCAACTAACACATAAGAAGCAATTTTTTGCCTTTGTTGCAAAAATTCATGGTTTTGCTTGCTAATTCTGGCATGGATAATGGTAGCAGTCAATTATTAAACTGCTCCAGTAGTTTAAACAGATGATGACTGACTTCAAAATAAAATTTCACTTTTATCATTTAGCTAATTAAATAAACAAATGCTATCATCTAATAATAACCCATACCCATAACTTTATTAAGATATCTAATCTAACAAAGAAAATAAATTATCTTCACATACTATACAAATGCAAATGTATGACAAGATGTGGTCAAGGCAGTCAAAGATAGAAGAGAACAATATGCATTGCCATCCTCTGTACTTCCCTTCGCATTTCCTCGTGGAGTTGCATCACGTCTGAAGACATCATTCAGTTCAGCAATTACTGAAAGCAAGCGGCAGTACCCCGTTAAACGCGAAACTCTCGCAACCTTTTAAAAAGGCTCACGATAATGTAAACAGAACATATAATAATCACTGAAGTTTGTAACCTCACAGCGGATACACACTGCGATATGCTGTACAACCAGCAGAACAGAGCAGAGCAATCGTAAGTGTCAATTGAGAATTAGAAATCTTATTGCAAAAACTTTAATTTGGTTTACTTTAAAACTCTTAGTCATAGGGAGCATGCAAAAATCTATTTTACATGCCTATGTGTCTCTGAGTACACTTGTTATTAGCTACTTAGTAGAAAAATTACACTAACCATGCGGAAAAGGAGTTCACAGCTTCTACTTCAAGAACAGGAAAAGGAATGGTATCTAATACTAATGATTTAAATACTATCAGGATCTTGAGGCACAGCCATTGAGAAAGAAAGTAATCAGACATCTAAATCAAACACCCCTCAAAAAAAAAAAAAAAAAAAAAGGAGAATTTCCACCTGGGACTGTTGTTATTTAGTATCAGGACAGAAGACTGCTCTGCCTTTTGAACCCACCCACTTAGAAATGTGTTTATCACAAAATTAAACTGATGTTCAACCATCAAGTGAGGGGGTGTGCCAAAAATATACAGCCAATATAAAAGTAACCCAGCAAAACAATGTACCTACAGTAGAAGTAATAACTTAAATTTGACACACTGGTGTGCCTTTCTCAAAAGCAAAAGGGTAAAAGAAAATGAGTAAGAACTTCCATATTTTCCTTGCTTTATATAGAACTTCATAAAAAAAATTAAAAATCAATAAACAAGTTAGCTTAGTAATTTCATTCAACTTTGCTGAAAATTGCTCCATCTTACCCCTTTAAATATTACATATATGCATATGAAACTCATTTCACCCAATACCGACAGACTAACAAAACACTAATTTTAACTATTCTTTATATTTTCAGTTCCTTCGGAAAAAAATTCCACATTACCAGCCTTAAAGAGCACTGCAATTTGACTGGGCCTTCCCTAGTTAAAGTACTAGAATTTAAACATACAACTGCCCTAATTTAACACGAGTGCACACAACAGTAAGAATTATCCAAGTTGCAAAAATGTTTGTCTGACTAATTTTCATCAGAAGGGTCTTTTATTTTGACCAAAGTACTCGGGGTCATTGGCACAGAAGTAACGACACAGAAGAGTGTCCAGGTACAAAATGTCTAATTCTTCAAATACTAGGTTAATTTGTTTTTGAAACCTAAACCAATATTTGATCACTGGAACAAATATTTGAAAGGCATTTGGCTAGTTAGCTATTTAGAAAGAGAACAAGTTTATTTAAAAGGACTTTTTCCCCCTCAGGCACCACAGAACAAAATTTACATTGAGCTCACAAGACTTCAAGATTTTTTTACCTGGTCTGGGATTAGACCCTTCCTAACAGATTATCGCTGTAAGGACATTAGTGCCTAATGGGAAATGCTTTAGGAATTAGGAGTGCTTTAACAGGAAAGAACAGATATGCTGTAAGAACTGATATGGCAAAATACTCTTATCTACTACTTAAATAAGGAGAGCCAGTTCAGGTAGTAGTTTTACCATTGAATCAGGTATTATTAAGTACGAGCTGCTTTTCGTGATGATTTCTACAGCAAAAGTAATGTCTGGAGGAATCACGATGTCTTCCAGTTACGCCTGCAAGTAAAATTTGTTTGTCTGTTTAAAAGAAATGTTCAGCCTCTATTCTCCTTGTAATTCCCTCCAAGCACATCTACGATATTTAGATGTATTTCAGATTGTCTCCACCTGTGCAGCTGATCTCTTCCCCCTCATGTCAGGGCAAGAAAGTTCAGTATCTGAAGAATAACAAATTAAATTTGGTCTTAGACCAAGTCTTGAGATCAACTTCTACAGCACAACAAGATTTCATCAGAGACAGCTTTGATAGCAATCGCTGTATGAAGGTGAGACAACGTGGGGGGAATTTGAGCAAGCAAGGGGCATGCAGAAATGGGGATCCGCTCCCTGCTCCTGGTCCACCAGTGCTGGCTGCAGGCGAGGTGACTTGGGGCTTTCTCCAGCTGGGTGTGGGAAGCCTCCCAGAGCAGAGGGATTCCCCATCCTCCCTGGGCAAAGTGCTCTGGTGCTTAATTACAGTGAAAAACGTTTTCCTCATATTCAGCTATAATGCCCTGTTTCGCTTTACGACCATTTCTCACATTCTCCCGCTGTGCACCTCAGCAAGGCGCCTGGCTCCAGCCTCTTGATGAGCTCCTCGTAGGGAAGGGATTTAGCCAAAGTAGAAGAGGAATTATACATCAGTTTCTACATTACTATTCTACTAGAATTTTTTTATCCACAATATTTAAATAAATATCCTTTTGAACAATACAGTACTCAACAAGTACATATTTTAAGCTCAAATCTATAATGTTTCCATAAAAATAAAGATGCAATGAATAACATGCCGCTTAGGTACTCCAAAAGCTTTATTAAAGAGCAGCTATATGCCACTGCTTGCTAAATTTTGAACCAGAGAACACCTATCCTTACTGCAGTGGAATACATCACTATACCATTTAAGTGAAAGGAACATTTGACAGTAGAAACACTCATATTAAATAAAACCTGTGCAAAATTTATGACAGGCTGAAAAAGACAAAGTCTAAAGAAGTGAAAAGCGTAATCATCTCAAGGTTTATCTTCAGTTTAAAACTGGAAGTATGATCAAAAGACTGAAAAAGAGTTGTTATTTGGAAATGAATAATTAACCTGGAATGCCCCCTAATCTATTCAGCCTATAAATTTAGTAGATATAAAAGCAGAAAAATAACTTTCTAATACAGTTCACTGATTCCTCTTCTAAGCAATTGTCTAGGTTTTTTAAGCATTTTTATCTATTCAAAGAAGAGCGGATCTACTGCCAAACTGTTTGTTTATCCTTCCTTTTAAATAAAAAACTGCTTTAAATCCTACATTGAGATGTGTCAGAAACATAACCCATATAAAAGAGCACACAGACCTCTAAAGGCTCCTGAAATCCTTCACCCATAATAAAAGCTTTAAAACTTTCATTAATTTCTTTTTAGCTTTTTAGAATAAGGTTTGTATTTGGATTTCAATCAAATTAGGCTTAACATTCCTGGTACTGTAACAATATCAAATATTAATAATTTTCATAATTCTGTCCAAACACTTTTAAATCATCTGTCTTCCTTACAAAGTTACGCGGTTACAATAGGACACCAACTGTAGGTTCTCTGAAATACTTCAAAAGTTACACTGAGGGAGACGCCATTTGTGAATTCTGCTTTAGCATATGTTCAGTATATAAAGTTATTTAAGTGCTGTACAATAAATAATACTGCAACATACGCTTTCAACACATTTGGAAGTAAAGTCATAAAAACAGTCTTGTTTTGGCCAAAGTGCAAAAATTTACACGCAACAAATGTTGCAAATAGGAAGCCGCAAAATCCACTACAAAGATAGAAAGTTTTGTAGCATTTTTGTGGCTCTTTCTCCAGACTGATAATCAGAATTAAAAAAACTAGACCATAAAATACCTAACTTGCTGGGTTAGCAGAGTCTTTTGTAGCTGTGTCTCCATCTCACACACTTGTCTGTACATGACAGCCAGCAGCATGAGGAATAAGCCACAGCAGCACTTCAGTACCTTTGTTAACCCAGGATCCAGAATACATAATAAGTGGGGAAGAAAGTGGATTTATGGTATCAGTACAGGCAATACATTTTAAAGAGCTGTAGTGGCTCCACAGTAATTAAAAACTTCTTGGGATAATTGTTCACAGAGTATTTGGCTTGTGGTGACTCTCAGGCAGCGATCTTGCAGAAATGAATAATTAGAAACTATTACAGTAAGACTACGATGGCTTTGCCGAACAAGCATTGGACACAGCATCAACCTTCAGGAAGAAATGATGGGTGAAGATGTAAGCTGCACTCCCACCAGTTCTCCTGCAAACTCTTAGGTGGAGACGCCTTTGACAAAGCTGCAAATATTGTTTCAATGCTCGTGGGGGCACTCTGGTCTACACACACGTGCCCGGTTGGTTCTGCAGTTGGTGGGTTGCTCAATGTCCACGTCCAGCAGGGCAGTACCACTGAGGGTGGGAAGTTCTCCAGGGTTAGGACCAGGAACACTGCTCCCGGTACATGATGTAGCACAGGGCTTCTTGGTGTCTCTCACTAAGAGCAGTACTGTTCGTTTCTGGTAGTGCTGAGTATCACCATACTGGTTGGTTTGATGCTAGCATTTTGTATGATGCCCGGATCATTTGGGAAGCTTTTGGCATGAGATGTCAGTAGGATCGCTGGCTTAGGCTTTCCATTTTTGTCTAATGAAGGAAGAGATCTCTTTCCAGTCACTCAAGATCAGTGTTCCTTTCTTCTCAGCTTTTGAGTGAAATGAATTGAGAAGGGGAAAGAAGTAAAAATACATCTAGGGAAAATTTGTCCTAATAATTCAGTTTTGAATTACAATACAGCTCACATGGCTGACAAAACCCCTCCCACTTGTGAGTAATTAAAAACTGTAACTCAACAGATAAAAAGTGTTTGCAGGCAAAACCACAATTGGATCCTCCCTTGCAGTTTGTAAAACTGCCTAGTAAGGTCTGAACTTCTATGTTTGCTCATATTATATCTGAAGGCATCTCAGTTCAAACGGTTTCCTCCCTGCTTCCTTATTAAAGGTAACATATGGGACCAGAAAGAAATGAGTCTCTCCAGAGCTGTAGAATCATTGCATGTTCAGCACTGAATCACTACAGAACCCTTTAAGAGGAATGTTACTGAAATGCTATGCCTAATGCAGATACCAGAACTAAACTAAACTTGCTGTGCTGTGCCTAAAAACTGCAACAAATCAAACAGAAGAATTCATACTCTCTACAAAGAGGATCTCTGAAGGGCGCTTGCACCCTGGGAGCCAGCTTATCAAATACTGTTCCAGTCTGGAAGTTCAGAAAGGAAAGGAAACATTAGCATTTTTCTACTTCAAGAAAGAAGGGGAAAATAAAAATCTTCAAATACAACTCTCTTTCTCAGCACCTGATTCGTTATACCAAGTCACCATAAACCCACATATTCCTGGTTACTGAAACACTGGTGGGTGGGTTAACATAGCAGGGAAAAATGCACTAAGAAAGTCAGAGTTTATCTGTACTGTTCTTACAATGTGGATGACATAATGTAATAATTTGAATTTTTTCATTTTCAGTATTATCTCTGATACATTTTGTTCCTTCTGCTCTCGTTTACAGTGTAAAATCCCAAAAATTATAAAAAAACATTTCTATTTCAGTCTTCTTTATTTTGCTACATTTATTGCTTTATCAGGACTTAAATCCTAGGAATTCCCTTGCTCTGTCTGAAAGAAGAAAACTAAAACGCTGTTACGTACACATGCAAAAAGAAAATTTAGTATTCAGTCCTTTTAGCTGCAAAACCAAATGCACCCAATGGAACACAAAAAGGAACCAACATCAGGCATACACTTCAAACATGTTACACAAGTGATCAAAGAAAAAAGGGAAGAAATCTAAAGTAAAGCTACTTGCCTAAGAGACTGTGCATAAACCGTTGAGTCTGAGTGGGATAAATACGTTTCAGACTGTGCCACTAATATGACGTTTTAACGGTGTGAGAACTATGAACAAAACTTCTTAAAGATAGATAATAAACTATGAAGTCTGCTATAACATTTAAAGGACCAAATAAACAAATACACATCTTTCTTTTCCTGCCAAAAGTGGACATCACACAAATCCTCGTGATGGATGCTACAGAGTTGAGAACGTTGTCATTTTTTCTGGACAATGAAACAAAACCACAGAAACCAGCAGGAGAAGCAGTCAAGTTTAGCCACCATATTTGAGCATCAGGATCCTATAAATATACACAGAGCATCTAAACAAGGCTACGATTGTCATTCCCCTTGTAAGAAAATGATTAGTTGTACTACGCTAATAATATACTCTGAAACACCAAGGACTCAGAATCCATTTTCATGGAGTAATACCAGAATGTGATTCCACACTTCGGTAATAACATTCTGCTGTAAATGTGCAACAAAGATGTGTGCAGTGAAGGCTCAGTAATACAGATCCAGAGAATTATGCAGCATGTAGTCCAATCCAGTTACCAGTGAGGGCAGGGGAGGAGGACGCAGGAGGACACATACTGAGCTACGATGGCTTACACTGACAAAGGAGCTGGCTGGAATTACTTCTCGTATGAGCTCATTACATACTGTGAGCATGATGCTATTGCAGAGAAGTGCTTAAAATGAAAGCCAACAACATAGATTCCTGTTACTTTGCTCGACTCAAAAAGAAAAAACACATTTATGCTCAAAGCTTTGTCTTCATATCACAGAGAGTACAATATACAATATGTTATCACAAGAAAAGCATGTCACAAGAAAAACCTCTTGATTTCATTTCATTTAAAACGAGACAGAACTGGGCCAATTTGATATACCATCATGACTCTGCTTTGTTTATCAACAAATACCATGTACTACTGCCTATAATTCAATTTTAGGAGTATATTATCTAGCAGTTTTATAATCAAGATCATTTTTACTACTGGAAATGATACAAACTTGGACAAGGATAACGTTCAACATTATCAAATGGGAGGCATCAGAGTTATGATTTCTAGGCACAAGTGGTAATTGGATTGGAAGGCAAAGTTCAAGAAAACAGTAATACTCTTGTGTATTAACAGAAGGCCTGTTCTGCTCCATAGTGCACTACCCAAGGCCATTTCCTTCCTTAATATTAAAATTCTAATCAGCCTTCATTTCATCTACAGAAATTTATGACTTAGTCCAAGTTCTGTGTATAGCTTTAGAAACAAACAGACTTGGAATATGAGACCCAGCATGTTATAAATTCTTAATTCAACTATAAAAATCTGTACATGCACAAGTGGAGAATGTTTAAAACATGCGGAGTTCCACACTGTGCAACACAGTGAACTATTGCTATAAACACTGCAAATGTTTTAGTCTCTAAATGCAGCCGTATTAATTACAGATTTGATGTTAAGATCCTAGATATCAAACACTGAGGAAACTGGGCCCACTGTAATGAAATGAAAATGGATAACTACAACCACAAAAAGAAATTCTTTACAAATTTGTCTTTAGCAACGCTTTCCAAACTGTGGGGCACTCACTACAAGCAATACGCCTGTTTTTTCTAAGTGGCTTGTAAGCACTGCCAGAAAACCTGAGCACGTTCTCCTAAGCGGTGCTGCAGTTAAAGTCGGTGCCTTTGGCAGGACCTGTGTTTGAAGACTTGCAGAATACTGAAAAATAAGCCGTTGCTTCTAAACAGAGAAAACAGTTAGCTCACTCAAATCCTTAGCTGGTTTTTTCTTTCGCTCCCAAAGAGACACTTACCACTGACTTGAATATCATATCTCAAAATTAAGCCAACAGCAAAGAAAAGGAAAAGGAAGTCTGGAAAACGGAAAGAAAGCATGTTTACTCTGCAAGGTAAATCAGGGAAATGGCTAGAAGGGCAGAATTATAAATCCAAATGCTTAAGTCTCCAAACAAAGTATTAAAACATCAAGCTCAAACTTCAAAGAGTAATAACAAACCCTTAAGAGCACACGTCTGAAGGTATGTGTCTAGTCTTCATGCCTCGACACAGCTCGAGAGCCAGGTATTTATGTCAAAACAAATGAGTGGGCCACTGAGAGCTGTGCTGTAGCAATACCAACCACACCAATTCCTCCTCATTGCAAAACCCCATTCTTCTCTTCTATCATAACAACACGTTCAACCCACCTCCAGCTTCTCCATTCATGAGCACTACAGCGCGCACCATCCTTTCTTCTGCCTCCCTTCTAGAATCCTTGCCTCTAGTAATGCCGATTACTAATAAAAGACACAAAGACAGCTCTCTTCTGTTGCTGTCTGTCCCAGTAGCAGGTTAGCTGAGAAATAATCACGTGCCGCCAGGCATATACCAGAAAGGGAGGCAATGCAGACCTCCCAGCTGCAGCTTGTCAGGAGGTGGTCATGTTCAGATGGGCCAGCTGCTTGGCAAGAAAATGCCCGTGTTCAAATCAGCTAGCGAGCCAGGAGGCACACACGTTCCCTTTTGGGGAGCTGCCTGGCCAGCAAAGGTGTCATTTAGCCCAACAGCACCCGCTGCCTCTCAGCTGCCAGGAGGTTAGAGAAAGCACTCTTCGAGCTGTAAGCTCTGCAGGTCTGACTTAAAGAGACATGAGAAATGTAAGCTTTGTGTGTACCTATGTGTGTGAATATAAATAAAATCAGATCAGCCTACAAGGTTGGGACATCGCACAAAATATAAAATGGAATGGGCTAAATCTCATGGCATGTAAATAATTTTCAGCAACCATGGGCAAAAAAGAATGGATGGTGAGGTGCAAGAAACTGCTCCAGCTGGTCATGTAACCACTGCTAAAGAATTCAGCTAACGTCCCTGGGCCATAGCATTGCTTTCAGACACCAAAACCAGCTTTTAAATCTGGAATAGTTGCACTGGCTTACACCAAACTCAACCAGTATACTGCATTGCCCTGGGAGAGAGGGGACATAGAAGGAGGAAGAAAAACCTCACTCAGTACATGCAGTTTGGCAGCAAGTAGAATTGCCTAAATCCATCAAGTAAAATTGCATCTTAATTGTAAGGCCATTTTCAGTATCTGAATGCAATTTCCTCAATAGTTTTCCATGCCATAAGACACGCCTGACAATTAGAAGCAACACTGCAGACGCCCTAAGACTGATCCGCCTGCATGTTATCTGAACAAAAATCTTGATTTGCCAAACTTAGCATCCTGTACTAGCAGGTGCTGCTGGGGCTACCTGTATTTCAGACTGCAGCAGCAGTTCACTGATTGACCAACAGCTCTAAAATATATTTGGGAAAGTAACTTTCTGTTTAGTCTCTCTGAGCATTTATGAATAAATAAATAAGAACATTTACAAAATACGACTACGAACGGGCAATTATAAAAAGTGAAAGTAAAGAATGTAATTAGATTATGATAAGTTTATAAGCTTAATTGCAAAAGATTTCTACAAATTACAGCTTGTAAATACATCTTCATTTTTGTAATGAGTAATGGCAAAAACCTCATTGGACATACTGGCGATTTAGACCGACCTTCAGTGATGGGGTGAATGTGCAGACCCTCTTGGGTGACTTCTGATTCTTTCTGCTACGTCTCAATTGTTTTAATAAAAGGAGGGTTTTGCAGTTTATTGGGTTTTTTTTAAACAGGCTACAGCCATAGCAAAGACTGTTTTTTCATGGTTTTTTTTAATTCTACATTTTTAAAGCATGCCATCAAATATCTTCAGACAGGATGTGGCACAGCATTTATTCTGCCTACTTACTTCGGATTAAGTTACTCTTAAAAAATAAGTAAAAAAAACAACAAGTAATCCCTTGCTCAACTGATAAGCACATAAATTTCAAAGAGAGAACGCCAAAAGAACAGGTAGTTGAGAGGAGCTGACACACACTGCACATATGAACCTAGAATTGAGAAGTTGAGTGCCATATTAAAGTTGTCTTGTCAGAGAAATTAAGATTTCTACAATGCAACAAGTTACATGCAAAGGCACGAAACTCTGACACTAATATTTGCAGTGATGTTATTTGTGGCGTATAGACATCGTATATAGACATATAAGGCAGCAAGCATCTGCCACTTACAAATGCTGCCTGAGTGACTACAAATCTCACATTTGTGCACATCTATGTGTACTGTAATCTAGCATAAAAATATTAATTGAGAAGCATATCAAGTTAGGCTTGTCAGCCCTTATATTTTCTGGTGATTTGAACAAGGCCAGAGAATAAGATACGCATCTTTACAAATCCAGTTGGCTTTACTTCAAATCCAAAAGCTTGTTTCTAAGCTGCACAAGGACAGGAGCCCACGTAAAATCAAATTTTGAATGCAAAGCCAACCCAGTTCTGCTCATCATCCTCCGTTCTGAAACCTGTCTGCAGCAACAGTTTTTTGGGAGCTCACTGTCCTTCACTGAAATACTGTGTAACATGCAATTATTTTTGTAAGAAATCATGTTTGCATCTGAGCTACACTTATCTTAGGGACAATCTTATGATTTTTTATTTTAAAAAAACCTTTTGTGTTTTTTAAGTTTATGCTAATGAAGTATTTTCATTGGCATTCATGAGTTAAAAATTACTTCAGCTTTCTTTGCAGTTTACTTATTCTTTTTAAATCAAGCTGGTAAGTACTCCCAATTTACCAGTGCAAATCAGCTTAATTTACTTAGGAGCGAAAACTTGGAGTGAACAATGGTATTTTCAAAACAAATATATCAAGTTAAAGCAAGGGCAGTCATGGTTCATCTGAATCATATGGCTCCAGATTTCAAATCTGAGCTAAGGAAATAGAGGTTATGACATCCTGCAGCTGGGACAAGTAGTGTTCATAAAGCAGCGTTAAATCAAGACCACTTGGCCAGTTCAGGCAGTTGCTTGTATGAAGTGAAAGAACCCATGAGAGCATTTTAAAAAAAAAAAAGAAAGGTTTTGGTGTCCTAGCCAAACCCCCCTGCCTTCAGTTAATGCTACCAGGGGCTAAGTTTCTTCTGAGCAAACGACTGTGGAAGGTTGCTGCCAAGTAATTGCTACTGATTTATTTACATCCAATCACAGAGACCAGGAATTAAACACTTTACAAAATACACGTGCAAGTTAATTACAAAAGGTCTTCCCATGCTACGCAAATGCCAAGTGACTGAGCCTGCTGCTTGGTAGGTTAGTTTTCAGGGACATCAATTCAGTGAGTTGATTCACCAGAAGTCTACGCAGTGCTTATGTCACCACAAAGACAAGATACAGTGGCAAGGAGAAGCAGCTGGGAGATTTAGCAAGGCGGCGGTACACGTGCTGGTCGTAGGGGCATAGGCAGGTAAAAGTTTTCATTCCATCCGGGAAACGCAGGACAGAAAAAGCATCAGGTCCAGAAATGTTATTTTCCAGTCTCCCACATTCAGTAGCATTTTAAGATCTATTTATTGATACAATAAGCTTTGATAAAATACCTGAGAGTTGACATTTTCATTTATAACAGATGAAAAAAAGTTTGTTTTCTAAATTTTGTGAGAATAGCAGTGGCTGAAGTAGAGGGACCATTCACTGCTTCCCTGAACACCAGAATAATTGTGCCTGTAGCTTTTTTTAAAAAAAAAAAAAAAGTAGGGAGGAAGCATGAAACAGTAGTACTGATTGGTGTCTTTGACGACACTATCTGGATGCCAATGTCATGCTGTGTAAACATGTGGATCCATTAGACAATTGTTGGAAGCAGTGAATTCTAAATTTGATCTAGTGATAGGACTCATGCTGTTTCAAAAAAAAAATATGGGGTTGCGAAACCACACAAGGAAAACGTTTCAGACTTGTTAAAAAAAAAAAGTACAACGTGAACAATGATGTATTGGATGGCCTGATGGCCTGCAGATCTCAGCCTCCGGAGAGTCCTGACAGACAGAAACAAAGACCTGAACTCTTGGCTCTCAAACTGTTAAATAAGTTTATAAAATGCATTCCAACCTGAAAAGATAAAAACATTTTCATAGAGAAAAATTTATATTCATGTGCAGAATACAATAGAAGATTTTCCTTGGTAAAAGACAATCTGAAACAATGATTTATATCTTCTTCTGCATTTCTAGGGCACACTACTGCCTGAACTAATGAATCCATTTTAGTGAAGCCTGAGCTGTACGGTATCCCCCGTGATGCTGGTCCAGGGAAGGGAGTGGTAGTTAACTGCTTTCCTTTGGTTTGTGCTGGCTTTTTGCTTTATAGTACTTAATGGTCCAAAACACATGTTGAAATTAACTCCTTCATTAGCTATACTGCTTATCTCTTTCATTTTTCTTAATTATAGCACTGCAAAATTTTATGTTGTGATTCAGAATTATATATGATTAATATGATACATTATTTATATTTGTTAGAATATAAAACACAGGCCTCATGAATCAAATTATACATTACATATGACATTTGAAAACATATTCCATTCTTTAAGCTATCTAGAAATACTATGCTTATTCTGTCCGTGCTACAACTTCATTTCAAACTGATTAACCAGCTTTTTATTCCACTCAAGTTGCTTACATTAAAAGACAAAAACCAGTGGGTTCAGCTCCCAGCAAAACTGCAAACCCACTTCAAGTCTGTCACTACAAAACTTGTTATTCATCTCCACAGGCTTATAGATGTGAAGAGCAGTGTGTATAGCTCAGCATTTCAGTTATGATTCATGTTGTGATTTAATCATTCCTGAAACATTGTTTACTGCATAAAAGAAACTGTACTTCAACAAGGATCAGAAAGCAAGAAAATCTCATCAATCCAGAAGAGCTACTGAGTCACTAAGGAGGAAGGCAACAAGACACACGTTATCCTTGGGAATCTGGAATAGGTCAGCAGTAGCAAAGCTTCTCTTTGGTGACCGATGGGTGACCACTGTGGACAGAACCTTCCTCCAACCCACCCCTAAGAGCTCCCTGAGCACACGACAGCCGTCCTCGGAATGCAGATCTCAGTACTGCACCTTGCCATGCATCTGAGTTTGTGCAACTTAGCCAGCTGAATTCACAACAATTCACGTGTCTAATTCTAGTCATATCCATACACACATTGATATTGAGGCCACAGGCCACAACTAAGGCATGAAGGACTGCATTAGTCAGGAGAAGTCATCTCTTACGGCCTGTCCCTACGTGGCTGGAGCTCCCAGAGCTCCAGAAGGTATTACAGCTCTTCCACAGGTGGGACTCCAGCAATGAGAGCCAGGCCTTTTCACATCCACCACAAACTACTTAAATGCTCCTTCCCACCTAACAATCACAGAGGAAAAGAGCTCTCTGCATGCATTTTCTGCTCTAACTCATGGGGCAGCTGTCTTACTAGGACCTTCAACACGACTTAAATTTGTGTGAAAGTACAAACAAAAGATCCACTGTTTCTTCACATGAATTAGTGACACATTCACTTTTGTGCTTGAGGAGAGATGTCAGCCAGAGTCTGTGACCAAACAGCCAGCCACCACAGCATAGTGTAAGACCACTACAGTTGGTGTTAGGTGATTTCCACCTCTGTGACACATCACAAATACAATTTAGCCATGGCAGATACACAGAAATCCCTTTCTCCTAAAATCAAGACCACATAATAATAGCAGTTTGTGCTTCTATTTACAAATTATGAAACTCAAATTGCAAGCAAAATACTGGTTGCACTGTTTATTTTTCTTGGGTCCTTAAACATCAGCCACAATATGTGAAACCGAGGACAAAGAGAGGCCAAGCGGAGCAGGGGAGCTGGGTAGCGCTGGCTGTAGCAGTGGTTCTGGTTTTTACACTTTACTACCACGTATTAATAGTACAGAAAAGAGGAAGGAAAAATGTGTACCAGAAAGAGATCAGATCTTCTACAGACCACTACTGCACCTCGCACTAAAACTTTAATATAAAAAGAACAGAGTGGCACAGGCTGCTATCTTAATCCATTTTTTCCCATAGAAAGTATTCTGTTTACCTCAAAATCCAGTCATAATTAAGTACTCTTGAACTACTTAATCTTTCCTTTTAGGGGAAAACTCACCTTTGATACTGTGGGGACAATCTATTCTTAAGAGTTATATTGCCCTCCAAATACTACTGTTCAATCATTTATCTAAGCTAAAAACCTTAAACCTCTTTAATGCCTCTCTATATATATTTTGCTATATATATGTATTTTTTTTTTAACTATAAGACATAGGGAAATTAATGCTTTACTTAATTTTTCTTCTCCTTTATGTAAGTTACATCTGCATATTGAAATACTGGTTACAAATTTTGAGTGGTCAGATATATCATACTTTTGTTTTTATAATTTAATAAAATATACTTGTTCACCACATTTTTTTCCCTACAGTGTGCAAAGAAGCAAATATATGCTCGGTAACCAAAGCTAATTAGCATAATACAGTATGCCAAAACCACTACTTTTTACAATAACAAACCAAACTGACATTTATCATAATATCATATTACATGACAAGTATTTCATATCGGGACTGTTGCATGTCAGTTTTAACCCACCAAGCATGACATCTTCAATGAGAAGGAAGTTGAGTTTCTATTTTTAGATCAATATACAGCTTTTATCTGAGAACCTCAGTTCACCTCACAAATGTAAAACCGTCAACACCACTATGATACATTAATTCTATCAACCATTCAGCTAGAGTCAAGACAGTACATGCAGCAGTTCAACACCAAACATCATGAATAATTATGTTACAGATTTCCTAATCACTGGATGAAAACACTGTATATTGTAAATGCTACACAGAGCATGGTACAGCAAGACATAAGAAAAAAAAGAAAGTGATCTGTATTTATCAGAATTTATTAAATTTTCTTTCAACCACCTACAACAATTGCTTCACCTTTTCTTTCTTTTTTTTTTTTCCTCCCAGTGGCTCAATCTCAGGCTGACATTCTCCTGGGCTGCACCTCATGTAAGTACAGCTATAGCAATACAGCGTGACTATTACTGTGTATCTTTATTTCACCAATGTACAACAGTGAAAAAATTTACCAAAACTGGGACTTCCAGACCTGCTATTTATTACTGCGAAAAGGTACTGGAAATATTAAGTCCTCACTGAAGAGTTAACAAAGGCAAGCAATATTTACTCCCAGATCATCCTCCCTCTCAAAGCTCACAAACCAGCCACCTAAGTAGGGTCATACAAAGATACATCCAATTTACTACTTCCTTATAGGTTTGTGAAATTTGGACTTCATGGAAGTGCCCCATGGTCCTGAGGCACGCCAGGGCCCCTTGCCAGGCAGGGGGACCCCGTCATCCAGAGGAACTGCAGAAACAGACTGGAGGAACATCAGCACTCAGAGAGTTTAATGGGCATCATCTCTGCAAACTGCCTGCCAATCCATGCGAAGAAGGAATCGAGGCTGTCTGTGTTGCTCTCCCCACCACCTCTACCACTGGGCCATTGTGACAGTTAAAACTGGCTGAAAGCCCACAGCCCACATTAAAGATTTTCATACACTGACAAAGGCTGATCAAGCAGAAGGAGAAAGGCAAAGCCAACAGCTAGTCAGTCAGCTTGGGCTAACTCTGCAGGAAAGATTCACCTTTAAGAAAGCCAAACAATTAAAAGGAAAGAGACACAAAACTCGGTCTTCTCCAAGTGGCCAATACCATTCATCTGAGCACTGATGGTGCAAATACCATCAACACTCTGAGGGTCTATTTGCGTGCAGCCTGAAGAACGTGCTTGAGCGCAAAGGTTGGCACCTGCTCAGAGTGGTGGGGAATAGGTGAGTTGTTCACCCCAGTCTAGTTAATGAGCAAAGGACTAGAAGCCAGGAATTATTTAATGTTAATCCCAGCTCTACCAGTACCAAGTGCTGTTCTATTGCTCTCGGCAAGTCACTTCACCTTTTCATGTTCTCCTATGTACAATGAACGTAACATTTTTGTGCCCAGTGCCCATCTCCCCAGTGTTTAACTCCCAATTTAATATTCTAGTCATAAATGCACTGCCTCCCTTTTACTTTGATAAAGTACAGTCAGTATCAATAGGTAACACTATTTAAAAACTTATTTCCAACTATTGTGAAACAGGAGCTGAATGTTTATGGAGTAGTTATTTTTTATGTCAGTTTACCATAGGGCCTCTTTAGCCACAAGCTTACAGCCAGAGGCCCCAAGGCATTTTTGGGAATGGAAACTTTTTGAGTTCAGCTCCTAACAAATTTCCAGCCTACAGTATGTTTTTCATTAGTCTACATGGTGTTATAATATGTGATGCACTTCCTCTTTCATTTTATGATTTTTTTTAAACATGCAACAATTTTTCTGTGTCTGTTTTCTATTAGTTTCAATGTATTCAACCACACTAATCTTAGAGTGTATGTGTAAAGTCAGAAAGGGTATATTAAGATATCAGCTACAGCAAGACAAGCTTCTAGTTTAAATTCTTCACTAAAGGCCTGTCATAAACCCATTACATCTATGCAGCTCCATGAACAGCCATCCTTTTAGGTGCCATTGTTAAAAAAAAGTGCATTATCCCAAAACCTAAAGTTGGCCTAGAAGAGACTCCTCTAAGGTATACACCTGCAAGACACTCAACTAAAAAAGTTTGATCCTATTGGCCAGATACAAAACATATCAAAACATCCCTAAGCCTCCGTGTAACAGAATTATAAAAAGGTCTTTTTTTGCATAAAGACCAACCTGATACTTCTCTGTACAGTTTTGGGGGCCCCAATACAAGAAAGCTTTCAATGAACTGGAGCAAGTTGAATGGAGGGACACCGAGACAGCCGGGGGCAGGAACACCTGCCCTGTGATGAGAGGTTGAGGGAACTGGGCTCGCTGAGGCTGGAGAAAAGAAGGTTTTGGGTGGACCTAACAACCACCATGTTGCACCTCCAAGAGGCTTATTGAGAAGACTGAAAAACAGACGGATTCCAACATATAAGGGAACATTTACCTTAATGAGTTTTGGACATGCAAGCAACTTCACAGTGAAATACCTGTGCCACAGCTAAAAGACTTCTTTTTTTTAAATGACGTTAGCTGCCTTTCCCGGAATGTAGCTCGTAGAGACATCAGGTCTAATCCTTCCTAGGGTGAAGGACCATGACCCTTTGACTGCCACATTGGATTCTTTGTATCACGGTATAAATTTGCCCCAGCAAGTACAAACATACAGATAAACAGTAACCCAAACAATATCCCAAATAAAAATATCCCAAATAAAACTAGCAATATAAACAAATCATAGTATAAGGGGAAAAGAAAGTTTGCAAAAAAACCCCCTAATACCTAACATTTTAGAATTTAAGTCTCCATCCTAAAAGCACAACTACTCACATTTAAAAGCCAAAGTTCTTTGTGCCGTCTTCTCTTACCCAAACTAGTTTGGTGAGCTCTACAGGAGGTCAAAAGCAAATCGAAAGCAAATGCCTTTAACATTGTATTCTCAAATATCAGCTCTGAAATGTTTTCAAGGAACGTTCATCTCCTTTCCGGATGCATTTCCACACATCTTTGCTAGTAATTTAACTCAACACATACATAACACAGACACTGCAATGATTCAAGACAGACAAGATGAGCATGTCAAAAGGGTTACACCCTTCTAAGCTCGTGCAAGCCAAGCTAACTGCACGTACTAGGGATTCTCTCGCATTCCCCTGTCCATCCCGCTGGCTCAGTATACGTGCCACCTTCCCATCCACAGCCATGCCAAGGGCTCCTTTCATTATCCATGCCTCCTTCACAATTTACTCCTCTCCATTTATCACCATGGAGCTTTAGGTCTCCAGCTTGCCCCCAGTCTCCTCCCTGCTGCCTGCTAAGGTCTATGTCCCCTTCATACCCATTTCTGTATTATTATAAACCTTCATTCTCTCTCTCCCTTCCAGCTTCCTTCCTCTCACAATTAAGGGCTTTGTTCATCTTCCCTTTATGAAGTTTCAATCTCCCTTCCTGGCAGAAGAGGCCACGATCATTTTGCAAAAAGAATCGTTACTAATGTTTTCTATTTGGGAGAGAGGTTGAGGTTCTCAAACATGTTAAACTTGACTGTGAGGATAGCAGAGGTGAGATCAGACATACTATTATGCTGGAAATCGTTATAGATGCCGCCAGCGGGTAGGGATAACTGAACCCATAGATCTGCAAAAACTGAAGAAACTGCTCTTTCTTCTTTTTCTCTTCGATAGCTAAAATCGATGCTTATTATCACTTACTGCCATTTACCATCCCCAGCTGCCAAAAAAGGAAGATACAAGATTGCCTATACATTTGTTTCCAAGATCATTGGGAGAGGGTTTCTTTCGGAGGAGAAAGCTGAGAGATTTGTGAGAAAGAATATGAAATAACATTAATGAACATGAACTAAACTAGGGTCAGTCTTTAAGATATATTACCCCAGCAAAATTTACACAGTTGGTAAAAATACAGAAAATACATCTCTTTCTATAGGGTATATACATCTAGAAATACAAACAGTATTCCCTCTGCTGACACATCCAAGGAGGAGCAATTCTCCACTGCATATCCCACTGTATATATTTGCCTATTTTAAGTATGTTTTATATATAGTTGATACACACACTTTTTTTAAGACAGCCTTCTTTTTATATTTTCCCTCTATACATAATTTTTAATAAGAATGTATTCCCAGGGGCTGACAGCATCAGGAAAACGAGGCTATGCCAACAAGAAGGGATTCCAGTCAAACATCATCATGTCTAGCATAGTGTTTCATTTACAAATCTTTGATTTCTAAATGAATGGCAGTTCAAAGTACACATTAAACACAGACACTTTCTGCTTATGTATGTAGAGATTGTTAGAGATTAAGTCACTTTTAATTAAAGACTTAAGCAGGTGTCAGTTCGTGATACTCTTTGAATTTGGTTTAAACAGATACATGTTCCATGACTACCCAGCAGCGCACTTTAAATACAAGCAGAATCAAAGAGATCTTCCTAAACAAAGCGAAGGAAAGCTACTTTGTCGGATGGTTTGAAGTTTGGTACTACTCATCTGTCATATATGGTACATCATATATTTAGTTGGAAAAAGCATTCTAAAACACTTCAAAAATAAACACAAGCACTGCAAACAGCCTTACGAGACAGAACCCCAGGCCACACCAGACCTATTGATTTCAGTGAGCTTTTGTTCTGCCTCTACATAGGCATCTAACTATCCAAAGTTAATTTGCAGTATCGAGGCCTAAAACAGATAATTTAAAAGCATTTGGGACTCAAATAACCAGAGCTTTAAACATGGAAACTGAATTATTTCTAAGTATTTTTTTCTCTCAGTGTCATACTTCAGAGTGATAGCAACATGAAGAGTACCCTCTTTCTCCATTACTCAAAGTTTCTTTATTTTCTTTTTTTTAAAGGAAATCCAAAGATTAATTTAAAGCCATCTGATGAAAATACCTTAATATTTACCTTCATATTTTGTTGTAATATATACTGAATTCAAGTGAAGGGATTTGAAAAATTATCCTGGATGCTTCTCATTTCAAGATGTTAAATATTGGCTCTTACAAATTTCCATTACACATTGTCTGACAATATTTGCTGCTCTGGACTACATGAACTGACTTTTAATTCTTACAGAAGTAATGGTAATAAAGTTTGTAGAAGTTAGGCACAGGTGACATTTTAGAATTTCATACTTATTATAAGACCCTCCTTTCCAGGTCTAATTTCACATAAAGTAAGTGTAAGAAATGATTAGAACTGCCAAATGCATAAACTCTCTCAATCCTTTTTACCTATTATGTAATCAGTAATAGCTATGCTCAAACTGGTCTCCTAATCATCCTTTGAATGATGGCACTGTACTTCTGTACACTTCTGTACTACTGTATCTCTGCAGTGATGTTGCAGCTGACACCTGAAGACAATGAAAGAGGACACATGTAATTCCAGAATTTGGGAACTAGTAAATCACAAACTGGAGTCCCAAAGCCAAGGCCGTTAGCAGAGCTGCGGGAAGAAAGTAACAAGTGAGACAGTGACAGCAATCCGCCAGCTGACTAGGTCAATGCACAGGATGTAGTGTAGCGGGTAGCTGGGAGGATGGCTAACATGGACAGGCATGCAAAGAGCACAATTGCCAAAACAAAGGATGCTGCCCAGCTGGGGCTGTCACCTGCAGGAACAAAGTACCAGCCTGCATCTAGGATGCTGGTTAATGGAAGGTAGAGCATGACTCCAAAGGCAAAGTTGAAAAATAGCATAGGATGATTAGCACGAAAGCATGATCCTCAGAGCTTCAATTGATCCTAAAGGAAAGGCTGAACACTCTTGTAAAAATCAGGCTTCCATTTTCAGATACTTTTTTTTTTTTTACTTCTTTAGTATTAACTACAGCAGTATTACATACAGACAAATAGAAAAAATAAAAAGTGGTAGAAACCAAGATCTGTTCAACTGCTTAAGCAATAAGGTATAAATCTGGAGTAACCGCAAAGGCTTGAATCTCAAATATGCACCAGTGGAAGCAAGAGCTACAGCTGGCTCCGGAATTTTATCAGTTTCATGTCTGGAGACAATGTGAGGAATCTCCCTTACCCAGGAAGGGAAAACTATTAAAGTCAGGTAAGCTTCTTCTAGCAGCTATGGTAGGCACAGGTTATTAAGCAGGTCTTTGTATGGCTGCTCCACCCCCAGTTTTATTTGCTGGGAGCTGGTTATGTAACTAATACAAACTAAACCAACCATTTCTAGGTTGTTTTCCTTTGCCAGCTCTGGGCTGCCAGGAGGAACTGAGAGAATTCAAAAGCAGCTTCCCTTCGGTTGCTCTTTTGGGCGTTTCTCTTTGAAGTGGCACCCTAAGTGGCTGCTCATCCACCAGTTTTGTACGTAGTCTTTAAAGCAATAATTCCACCTTTCAAGCTTAAGTACAGAAACATACAATTAATTAAAGCAAGTTAGTGGTGGTGTTATTTCAGCCTTTTATTTCTACTTGGTGTCAGACTCTAAGACGCAAGTACTCTTTGTAGTAGGATTTCAGACACTCTGGAGAAAATGCTGAACTTTACAGACTGATCTGATATGGTTCATGTAACACACAAACAATCTAAGAAAACCATTTAGCTATCGCTTAAAGTAAAAAATAATTCTAAAATCTAGAAACAAAGAGTCAAACTCCACAATGGCTCTAACTACTCTGCAGATTCAAAAGAAGAGTAAACCTAAAATTAAATTTTATACGGAATGACTGCAAAGTAGACTGGCTAGGAAATCCTACTTCGTTAACAGATAAATGGACCATTTACCTGTCAGATGGCTGTCATGCAACAAAAAACGCATCTAATGCTGTTTATAATAGTAGTAGCCAAACAGCACATTACTAGTTTCCAAATATTTTCCTGGTGTGGAATGTTTGTAAACCATCCTCTTGCACTGCTGCCAAACTCTAGGAACACTCTCCAGGACAGTTTTAGTCCTTAACTAAAAAAATATCCCCACATTATTAAGAATTATTATGGAGAAAAGATTTCAGTGAATCTGTCCTAATGTAATGGCTCTGTCCCATTTCCACATAGCGTGTATGTTGTTTATTTTCATTCTTTGAGCACAGGATTTTATAGCCATAATTATCTCATTTTCTCACAGTGCAAACAGTCCAATTTTTATTCACTGAGGTCAACATTTTTGTTGAATTCTTCCTCTGGTTTTTCTCCCCTTTAAAATTTGCTATTAACAACAAATACAATAGATTTATGCTATCAAACTACCTGTTGCGGTAAAGATTTATTAATAAATTGTATTTTCAAATGAACGTAGATCAAAAGTGGCAATAGTAAAATGGACAGCTAGAGGAAATGATGTTTTAACTCCATTTCCATTCTCCATATCCTTTAAAAGAAATAGTTCTTCAACCGTCGAACCCCATCTTAAAAGATTTTTGTGCGAGAATTTTCACCAAAATCTGGAAGGCTTCAAGAAGTAACGTTCAATCAAGCAGATTTTTAGAAGCTCGGAGCACTTCATGGTCAGCTGGCTATGAGATCCTGCTAGCTAGCCACAGCCTTGAGCATGCGACCTTGCTGTTCTACATCTTTTTTAAAGGGCTGAAGGGTGGGAAGACTGCACCCAAGCATGTATTAAGGAAGACAGTAAGGCCCTGGACTTTTTCCCTTCTTATACATCTCCTCTCCTGTCTCTCCTGTGCTGCGAAGTGAGCTGTAGTGCCTTCAGCCTGTCCTGTAGCGTTCACAAAATACACCCAGAGGGTTAAAGCCCTTCCTCCATCCCCACCACCTGAGGTCCACAAAGGAAAGAGCAGCTGAAAGCCTGCTAACAGGAAAAGGTCAGGAGCACTGTATTACATTCTGTATGTTTGGATTAGCCCACAATAGCTAAATAAACTGATTTAATGTCTAATGACATTTTCAAACAACAGCTAATATAATTATCCAAAGTATGCAGAGACAAAAGATGCACACAGACACACCAGAGTAAGTCTCTAACACATCTACACAAGCCATGACCTAACAGTGAATTTCAGCAGTTTGGCCATTCAAATTAGAGGTCAAATATAAAGGAGCCCAAGTTAAAAAGCCTACTGACTAGAAAAAACACAAATACTCCTGCCTTGCCCGTTATTATCACTCCCATTTGTATACAACTATCAGGTTTTGTCCTATGTTTTTAGAAGAGAACCATGTTTTTGAAACAGAATCATGGTCTTTTCAAAATAAATAAAAGGCATGCTACTGAAGTGAATCACAAACTCTGAATACTTTTGGAAAGCTCTGAATTAGCTGGGTTAGCAGGTCTGAGGGATTTTTGCTAAAACCACATGAGGATCCTGAGTCATGTCAGCAGAGGAAGGAGCTGCAATGGATCCAGATGCTATCGCTCCTCTCCCAGCCTGTTTGCCACTGACCCACTGGAGGTTCCCCCTCCTGTAGTGATGGAGCCGGCACAAGGAAAATAACATTCACGCAGCTGTCTCAGCAGCTCGAGTTCACTGCAACACCCTTTAAAAGGGTGCACCTTTGCAGTCCATTTTGGAAATTGAGCTACGAGAGTGCAGACTCGCGCGTCCCTCCACTGAGGCTGCTGCGAGGCCGGTAACCCTCGCCAGAAGGGAGGCTGTGCCGTGCCGTCGGGGCCGTGGCACATCCAGCCACCGCAGCAAGTTTCACCAGAGCCTGTTTGTGAACAGCCCTTAGGGGAAGCTGGTTGAATTTCTCAAACCAGAGACGCTCGTTCTGAAGAATGAATGTATGATTAATGGGGTTGCACCACTGGTACAATTGTGGCTGCCTATTTAAAGTTTTCTATTTAAGTTCTTACAATCTGAAATATTGTGGCAGATGAAAAAATTAAAGGGACTAAAAGTTGGGCTCATATAAAAGGCAGTTCTAAAGCAACTAATCTAAAATTTGCAAATAAGTCTTGCCTACTTCAGCTGATTTGCACATTCAATTTCAATTTTTTTTTAAGTCATTACCAAAGCATTTTCAAACATGTTATGACCAAATATGAACTTGCTGAATACTCACACTAAGATAAAACACAAATAAGCAGTCCTGAAAGAATCCCATTAATATTACATCTTACTTCTACGCTTAAAACAACAGTACTGAAAAATAGGAAGAAATGTCAGTGTGGACTGGCTGCATTCTGTGCGATGAACAAGGAGATATTTGCCCACACCACAGTCTCTTTATCACATACCACCAACTGTTTGCGCTCCTCTGAAGGTATCATCGTTTCAGCTTAAGATAAAAGTATACTGAGGAATATTTCTGATAATCCTTTTATATGAATAACTATTCTTTATAGACAATTTACACATAGGTATGAAGGGCTCAAATGTACATCCACTAATTCACTAATGCCATAGTGATGCTTCAATAAAACCACTTCAGCTCATAAAAATATTCTGGCAATCACAGTTCTAAATAATTACTTTCACCTTAACCTTGTGATTTGTTTAATCCATCTGAATCACTAACTCTACCTAAGTCTAAGCTACTGTGCACAGAGCACTCCTAAAAGATGGACTTTGGAAAGTCATTATATTGCCAAAGAAAATTGAACCAAAATTCTTAGTTTTTAACTTATTTAGCTCCTATAAGTAAAAAATATTACCAGAATTGTCTATCAATGCATATCAGATGTAGCAGCGCGTCAGAAACACCAGCACCTCAAACACGTGGTGACTTCATCACCTGAACCACTACAAATTATTCTGTAAACCTGCAGTACTCAAATACAACTTTCATATTAACAAAGTTACTTGTAATTATGAACTTCAGGACTGTGTTAACTTCATAGAATCATTAGCAATGAGAACTTGGGGGAGAATGGACAGGGAACTGCCATATTTAATCCAACATATTAATCAAGCCAATAGCAACAGTATACTGCATCTGAAAATGAAGCATGTGAGGAGACCCCCAAGGCTTCTGTGATCCCTGCTGCTTAGCGGCAGTAAAGAAAAAGTGCGTTAGGTTATGTATGTGTTTTATGCTCATAAAACACATACTCTTTTATGCTCAGCTCCTGTCCAGCTGAACTTCTACCAACCTGGCTTCTGTTTAAAGGTGTTTTAAGTATGGGCTAATTTTCCTGGCAGGTCACAGAAGAGGCTCCACCTTCACTGAGGCTGGCACTTGCTTACTTTGCAATGAGGCGGTGTTAAAAAATAAGTCACTAAAGTAAACCTCAAACATCCCTGTTCACCATTTCACTCAATCCCCTTGCAGCTGTCTGGCCAGGACCAAGTCTCAGCACAAAGCCCTGTGGGTCTGCCACAAGAAATACTGGCAAAGTTCTACAAGTACAGATATTGTTAAAATTTGGACCTTTTTAGTCAAAGCCTGATAGTCCCCTCTGCCCCACAACTATCCCAAATAACTCCAGACGATCATTGGCAAGTGATAGTTAAATAGCGTAATTGTGTAAATGTATCTCTACATTCAAACAAGCCTTGGGGAAAGCGAGCTAGACAAACCCGACCAGGATAATGTAAAAACTATCAGGTTGTGGGCACTGCAAACTGAAATAAGTGATAGACTGGTGGGGCCTATAAGAGGAAGCAGTCGCCTCTATAAAACCAAGAGAGCAGCAGACTCGAAGGAGCCACGTTATTACCCTCTGCTCTCCCTAGAGACCGAAGGAGTATTATTCCATCTCCCAATCTCTGCATTTTTCTCCTGCAAAAAGTCTATGCACTGAAGTTTATGAGGTCTGAATTTCAAAAGGAAAGCACACTTCACTTTAAATACTATGCCCAACTGTCACTGTTATTTTATCATACGTAAATCAATGTTTGGGGGGTTTGCTCCGTGTTTCAAAATACAAACCCTACATAACGGCTTAACCAAATGAGTGATAAGCATAAAATATTACAAACCATAAACAAAAAAGGAAAAAGCATAATCCTGGGCTACCCCACATTATCTCCTTACAGAAATATTACTTCTGAGATTAAAGAAATGCTTGTTTATTTAACGATTTGACCAATCTCCAACAATAGAGCATTTAATGGAAAATATTAATGTGGGACCTACAAACAGAGCACTATGGTATAAAGACTGTAAATAGAGACTTGGGGGTTTTTTTACTTTAATGTAAACAATAGAAGTTTAGCCAAAAGGAACAAAAAATAACTGAACTAGGCAAATACTTAGATCGTAAATACTGACAATCAAAAAAGCTCTCAGGTGTTAACCTTAGAGTCTGTTTCAGAGTCCTATTGTGAGGTTTTCGCTTATAAGATACTGTAAGAATAAAAATAAGCAACTAATGGTATAAAATAAGAAATCACATGTATGTTAAATACATTAAAGAAAAGACACCTGCTACATACATGCCTAAAATGAATGTCAAATTCTTCATTCATTTTAGGGGTCAAGTCCTTTTTGGTTGATAAGTAAAAGCATATAGTACACTTTACTGCTTTGGGGAGGAAGGAAAAGACATAAATTAATTCTTCATTACAGTTTAAAAAGGCATATTACTTAAGACCTATTTGTATTCAAGCTAAGTAGACAGAATCATGATATTACACGCTTTTTATTCAAATGGAAAGAATTTACATTTACCTACCATCTCATTAAAGTAAGATTATATAGCAGTAGCATTTTCCTTACATGTTTTTTTTTATTTTAATTAAAATGTTCTTTTTGAATGCTTAAAATAATTCTGAGGCTAACAGTAAAGTATTTTTTAAAGCATACATTGGCTCTTTTTCAGATCTAATGTTGGTTACTGCCTAAACTCTCCGGAGGCCAAGTGGATGTTACAGGCTTTTGCTAAATAGCATTGTTTTTCAAAGGCGGGAAGGGATATGACTGTCAACACACACAGCTGGAATAAGCAGCTCTAAAGAAAATTTTACTAACACAATATTTTTGCCAGTTTGGCTTATTTTGCTCCAGGTTTATTACTCTGTTAACACGCACAGCTTTGCAGAGTAGCTACTCCTATGGTAAAAATTCTTTCCTCGCACCAAAAAAGCTCTCCCGATTCGATGCAGCCGCTATTTGTCTCCCGTTACATGACTACACCAAAGGTTGAACTGTTCTCAAATCACAGTAATGTCCTTCCAGTTTGTCCTTTCCAAAAAAAGATCCCCAAAATCTCCTTTCACAATCAATTATGAGAACAGTACAGAGAACAGTCCTTCTGGCAGGATCAGGCCCCCTGTTTTTGCAACAGCCCTCTGCGCCAATAACAGCATGCAGCTGAAGCTTAAAGGATTATGTGTCTGTATGTGTAGGGGAAGTCACATGTATACACAGAGTTCGGTGCCACTACCGAGGGCGGTGCAGCGGTGTCAGCGGTCTTTTTCTAAGCTCTCCCATTGTTTACTCCTACTAGAGAAATGAGATATTGGAGTTTCTGCTGAGCTCACTTTGAAAAGGGTCTGACTTGATGGGCAAAATGTTTCTGCCAGCCATCGAGGAACAATAAGGCACTGCCTACTAGGTGAGATGTTAAGAGGTTCACTTTTTGTTTCTAGGCTCTTAAAAACTGAAAGCAATCTAATTTACATTAATGCATATAAACCTTGGATCAATGAAAACAAATAGTGCCATCACTAGAAACCAATGTTCAGTTTTTAGATAACAGTTCTTTAGGAAAAACATCATTGTTTAAATTTGTCACTCTCCTACTTTTATCTGGTTGTCCAAAAGAAAGTTACAGTAGGCTTTTTCTTACACATAGGAATTTTTATGCTCTTGTACATTAGGCTGGATTTCTCATTTACTGTTTCTTTATGTACTCAGTATGTGCTTTCAAGTTTTTTATTAATTGCTCTGAATATGAGATCTCAATTTTTCTGTATATTAAATCTAGAAGTATAACAGTATAGCAGAAGTATAGCAGAGGAATTGATCAAAAGTTAATTTAATTAGTCTTTAATGAAGCAAAAAGTTCTCAATGAAAGTGAGATACTTATGAATCTTCTATTCATAGCATAGCAATAAAACACACAGCAAACCATACTGTGAAATATTACAGCAAAGCAGCTAAAAGACAGCAGTAACTAATTAACTAATTAATCGCAATTAAGCTGCATTTTCATTTATATTATAAAGGAAGGTAAGCCAAAGGCAAACTTCAAAGCACCAAAAATTTCCTAACTGCTTTCAGACGAAGCTTTGAATAAGCAGAATGACTGCAGTCCTTTTTAGCCCCCATAAGCATTTTTAACTATGCTAATCACCATGATATTTGCAAATCTGTTTTCTACTGTACTTAGCAGAACACCTACTTTCCTTTGGGGCTCTGTCAGCTGAACTTTATGTCCTTTTTGTATAAACGCTAAAGCAGCACAAAAAGGCAGAACCCTGTTTCTCATGCCAGCATCACATCCTTCACGTATTTGATTGGCCCCATCATTTAAGTCAAAGCAGTATCCCATGGATTTCAACAGAAGTCAAACTGAGTCTGAAATGATGAAAAAAAGTTAATCAAATGTCTGGACAAAGTGATTCATGTGAACGTCTATGTCCGTGATATGCACATCAGAATGATTCATTTGAACTTTTGCGTGCAGGATCTGAACATCAGATAAGAGGTCATCAGAATATTCTGCATATTTTCCACAACAGCTAAAACATGTAAGGCTCATTTAAGTGAAGATAGGCTAGTAGGCTCCAGTGACCTCCCTACAAACTGTGCTTTACTGTTGGTATGCACCCTGTGCCTGTGTGGGCTCTGTAAAAACAACCATTTATCAATCATTACTAAGAAACTGGCTCTGTGACAAGCTAATTACTCCTCAGGCTTCCACCCATTAGCATAGGAGGAAGCAGATTATAAATTTATTTTATATATCAAGGCTCTATACAGCTCCTGCAGTAACAAAATCCGCTACAGAAGTCGTACTTCCTGTGGTATGCAAGATTTTTAAAAATGTGTGTACCTATCGAGGACACTAAGAAATCTATTAAAAAAAAAAACCTGTTCAAATTATTAAAAAAAAAAATCAGTAATTGCTGAATGGCATGTGAATCGATACACTGCAATTAGTAAGCACTGCTATTTATTTCAATGTCATTTATTTGGCTATAGTCCCAGGCATTTGTACAAATCCTAACCATGGCTTCCCAAAATACTATGAATTGGACAGAATGCGGGTAACAAGTGGCTACAGGTAGTATACTCAAGGTGTAACTTCACAGATGTTTTTCTAATGAGAGACTTTAGGTTTAGAGTGTCCTGGTTTACACAGGTCCCAGACTCCTTTGCACTTTTGTTCCTCCAAAATTACTTTTGTTTTTTGCCCTTGGAAACATTTGCCCAGCCTTATACTGGGCTGGAAAAAACTAAGGAAGCATCCCCATCCAGACACCTGTGAAGTACGGCCAAGGACTCAAATCAAATCATCAAATACTTAAACCTGTCAGACCCTTTGCAAACATCCTAGAACATAAAGTGCTAAAGGTTATTAATGGCTTTTTCAAGTTTGATGGAAGGTTCACTCCATACATATAGGTGCAATAGGGAGCCTTATAAGAAATCAAGATTATTGGTAGAAAATTTTGATGACTAAGGGGTAAAAGACCCTGTCATTGATAAAGTGGAGCAGGGAACAGTACATGACAAGCAGTAGATGGACAAATCAGAACCCATTCGTATCAGTACAATGCCTCTTAATTGATTTCAAGCCCCTGGCAAATGAAAATTCCTACTACAAATCTTACAGTCTAATAACAGACACCCTTAGATCAGCATTAATATTATACTAGCCCTCCTAAAATGTTCAAGTAAAATATTTTATTCAGCCATTATAAATGGAACAGTAAGATGCAATCAGTAAATATGCAAGTTCATCCAAGAGCCAGCTAGAAAATGGTATTTTCCTTCACCAAGGATTAGAAATTAAAAGCCGCAGGAGTGTCAAGAACAAGAAGTCTCAGACTTGCTGACAATTATCAGAAAGACATCTGTTTATCTCCAACGGATGTGACAAATTTTGAAGTCATTTCAGCCTTAGTACAACTCAGCTGAGGGCAGATTTTCCCCTCAAATTCCAAACACAAACCAGTTTAATACTCATTCTTATCAATGTTATCTGAGAAAGAACTATGTCAATATTTTTGCATTTACTGGAAACCTGGTCCCTGCAATCTGAGTCTGCTTCACAAGTTTCCTACACGGCCAACGTGATGTCTTGTTGATAAGTCACCGGGTCAGCTTTCACCGATGTTTCTAATAGGAAATGGCATTATATTACAGTTTCCAGGAAAACTACCATCTGTGCCTCCTGTCAGTCTTTGCAACTGGCAGCAAAATATCTGTGGGGAATGTTTTCATACTGCCAAATTTGAGCAGCATTCCCTGTCACAAGACCTAAGCATGGGTGAAGCTAACAAACAGTAGGTTAAGATAAGAGCTGCTGTTTCCACCCTGCCAACTCACTGGGCCAACTCATTTACAGAGTAATTCCAGCAGAGTCGGTGCGCCTTTGACGCTCTGTCCCTGGGATAAATTCAGCCTGCAATATCTAGAATAGGAATGATTTGCATTTATTTTGATTGGCAAGAATCAGTCATCTTTACTGGAGTGATGCTGATTTACGTGGACCAGAAGCAGAATGTTCAGTTCAAATACATTCCTTACCTGAAACCTGAGCAACTCCAAAATGCTGGAAACGCAGAGATCTAGCCACTTGCTATCTCGTAAGAGGTGCAAATGATCTGTTTGCACCTATGAGCTAAACAAAGAAATTAGCTAAACAAAGAAATCTACCATAAAACTGTCTTGTAATTTTTTATTTTCTCAAATATTAAAAAGGCCTCAGCAGAAAATTATAAATTTGTCTCCAGGATCTGATGATCTTTACACAGAAAAAGGAACGTATGTGTTTCATAAACGTTTTTTCCCCAAAGCCAGTCTTAACTGACTTGTTCTGTCGTTTAAATGTCTGTAGATGCTGGGGGGAAAAACCCCTATAGTTAAACATTGATGATTTTCATATAAGAAAGATCCTTTAATGAAATCGCCCAACTAGTGTATTCCATCCCTTAAGTCAGAAAAAATGAACTAAAATACTTTCATTAAAAACAGTGGGACAAAGGGAATCTACTATCTAAATCTAAGTCCCAGCCACTCTGAACATCAACATCGTGATAGTAAGAATGCTTTCTGAACATGCGTGTAATCCTTGTTAGATTCATTGAATTGAAGTATTTCATACTAAAAGACATTGCAACTTACATCCACTTTTAAATTGAATGAAGATATTTGCTACAGTTAATGGGCTTGTGTGCTCTCCAAGAAACTGAAATTGTATGTTTTAATTAAGTCTTTTGGTTTCTGTGGCTCACCAGTTATAAGCACAGTGGAAATTCTGCCACAGGTTAAATTTTTTAAAAGACTTTTTCACTTAACCATTTAAAAAAATTGAATGTATGTAGCAACTTTCAATCATCTTGATACTGAATTTTGTTTAAGTTTGTTGCCACTTAGTTTTAAAGTAGGATAGCTGCATCAAAATCAGCTTCCAAGCGCTCTGAAAACACGGACCAGGCACTGCAGTAGTATTAATGGGCTGTTTGTGCTCAGCACTCTGAACGGTGCAGTCTACTCTGCTGATGCTTAAAACCTGTCACCACTTCTATTCCAATTAGTCAACTTTATAAAACCCAGAGCTCGAAACATCTTAAGAAGCCTGTTTTCTAATACTACACTCATTCTAATTATTACTGTTCTTTAATACACCATAAGTTACTGGAAGTGAATATGAATACTAGGAAAGCTACAGGGTTTTTGTTTTGCATATAACTCGTTTTTTTAAGAAACGTATTACCTAGTGGACATTTGGGCATTTCAAAATTGTATCTCATTTCAGAAACCCAGGCAGCTAAGGCTTGTTGACGAATACAAGTAACTGCTGCATAAATTCATTCTGCCTGATGGAACGCCCTATCTTTAGAACTGCACAAAATAAGATATTTCACTTTTTGCAGTAATGAAATCTTAACCCACAACACATCTATAATGTATGAAAAGCTGCACTGTTCACTCTACGGTGAATCCTTTCTCACTGCACGTATACGTTAAAAAAGAAAAGATATGTCAGGTTTTCCATACAGAGGCTCTTTTGGAATTCAGTGATAAAGCTAAGTCAGGAAGAGGTGGAGCAGGAGACCAGTCACACTCATCTGATACTGGGACACTGAGAGAAGTTAACAAAACATGATGGAGTTTATAGAGTTAACCCATGCAGAGCCCCCAGTGCAGCTGCTGTTCCTGAGCAGCTGAGAGGAGGGCACAGCCATCAGCAACCGAACTCCCGCAGAGGCTCTATTACAAAGAAATAAACAGCATAAAAAAGAAGGATTTTTCTGGAGCAGCAGATGTGCCTGGCAGATAGCACCTGTGTCTGAACATGGGACTCCTTCCACACAAATCTTTAGAGACCTCAATGCTGGACTATCTCCTCTCCACAGAACTTAGTCTCCCCATTTTGCAGGAATTTCATTTGTCTCTTCTACCCTGTAGTACTTGGTTATTACAGCCTTCCACACCACTACCACACTGCCACTCTCTAACAGATGTAACAGTCTCTTAAAAACACCCTTTGGCAGTTTTTATTATGGTTTCCACAGTAGCTGATCTTTTTTGTCTTTCTTTACTGGAGTATATTATCTGTTCTCATAAGCTTTAAGCTGCTTAAAAATTGAGGGGGGGGAAAGAGAAAAGAAAGCAAATACAGATATCCATTTCCGATGGATACACACGTTGTTTTGAGCAATCCTCTATGAACTCTAAAGACAGAAGAAAGTTTTTCAGTTCTAACCTAATAGACAGAAGATGCGCATCTTGACAAACAGTTGCCACAACCTAAAATCAACTTTTCCTCTCGTTCTTCCAAACCAAAGGAGTATCTGAACTCATTTGTTGATGCTTAGTGATATGTGACAGCAATTTGCAGAGACCTGCTTCTGACATGGCTTTACGTGAAGTCAGATTCCCAGAGATGAGCAATCTAAACAAAAACAAAGTGTGCAGCTGACATTGTTAATAGTTTTCTATTATATGGAATAATAACAACAACAGGTTAAAACAGAAAAACATTGCATATATTTAGTAGGTTGCTAAAAGGGCAGGGGCAGTAAGCAGCTTATCGTGGCACCAGGGGGATCTGAATGACCAGGCAGCTGCTATGCAGATAATTTACCACAAAGATGGTGCTTACAGAATGAAAGAAAAAACAACTGACAGCGGTTGCCAACATCTGTGAAACAATAAAAAAGGTCACCTAGCAAGTGAGACAGGGGTCCACAGGAAGGAGCTAAGTTTTGAAGTGCTTTGAAGACAACATATATTCAGAATTTCTGGAAAAGCAGAGAGTGAGCAACCTGGAAGGTTGACCAAAGCAAAATGCAAAGACAGATTTCAGAAGCATGGGTATCTCTGTACTCATTCCTCATGTGACAGAAATACACCCTTATAGTTCTTGAGAATTCAGTTTTTATTGTTGACTCATCATGCCTAAGAACAGCCTGCCATGTTCTATGGGAAAGTAACAGAGAAGTAAAAAGTGAAAGAGTATCATACTTAGAAACCATGTGGTAAGTCTGATATGGTATCATATATGTGTCATATCAGCAAATGATGATGGGAGGTGCAGCGTTAACTGTAATGGAGTCATCAGAGAGAGATAAAGAGGAAAATAAGGGCCAGGCAGATGTGAAAAACAAGGTGTTTTTCTTAAAAAAACAGGGGGAAATGTACGTTAGCATTTATGCCTGGACAGAAGGAATGCTTAAGGAATCACACTGGACCAAGGGGAGGCAAAAAGCCATAAAGCTGGAAATGTGCTCACAGCACTCAAATTTTGCAGAATTAAGCAGGAGTAGGCAATAGTTGAGTGGTATGAGTCAAAAGTCTTTTTTTTTTAATTATTGTTATGCTCCTACTAAAGCAAGTTCACTGCAAAGGGAATGGGTTTAGAAAACCAAAAACTGAGCCTAATGACGAGGGTGAAATCAGCTGGGCTAGGAGGCTGGGTGCCTGCTCTTCCCATGAGTTCACCTGCCAGGGGTGGCAAACTCCTTGCTCTGTGCTCCCTCTCGCAGGACCAGGGACAGACAGCGCTACTGGAGAAAGAAAAAAACACCCCTCTTCCACCTGACCTACTCTTGCTTTTTTATTTTTACTAAGACAGGGTTATATTCAATGCTACTTTATATCAATAATTCTTGTTATTTAGTCATGGCTTCTTTCACATTATATTGCGCTGAATTAACTACATTATAAAATGGAACCGGTATCAATTATAAACATACCACCCGTCAAACTGGTCAATGATTGCACCACAAAGACAGAAATGATAGGGTTGGAAAGGGCCTGTTTTTCAGCCCAGCACCCAGTATCAAGCAGGATTTTCTTCTCCACTAATGTTAAAAGCATTTTATCTGAGCTGTATCATTATACTATAAACAGCAGCAACTCAGCAACTGCATAAAGAAAGTATATTCTGAAACCTACTTGCCTGCGCTGCTGCATTTTTTTCCCCCTTGCATCTAACCTGGGCAATCTAGTTTTACTTTTCTGTATATCCAGCCAACAAGTCTTCTGGTAATCCCTATGGCATGTATATAAGCTAGTAAGCCTAAAAAAATGTCATGTTACCCAGACTGCAAGGTAACAGCAGTGTTGGCACTTCATTCCCTCACACTTGAGTTCCCCTTGAGGTACAACTAACTACAGGTATGCTATTTTCCAGAAATACCAATCATCCATTATTTAAATTTTTAAGAATTAATCCATAAATAATAATTAGCATGTCACTTTCAAAAAGCACTTTACAAACTGATGAGTAGATGACAATCTACTAAGTCATAGTTTATGCATATATTTAATACTTCTGGCCAAGCTTTTCTGTTTTCTCAGTCTTGATCTGAAGCAAACCTCTGCCATCCAGCAAAGCTCTACATAGCGCTCAGCCTTCCCCTATGCAGGGCCCTCGGGTTCCAGTCTCTGTAGAAATTAAGAGATCCTGTGGGAAATCTAGAAAACCTAATGAAGGTAGGAGTCTTAGGCCTGTTTAGAGACTTACCTTCTTGGCAACAGCTTCATTAGCTATGTATACTTTATAATGACATTACAGCTTGTGAAAACACATATTCAGAGGTTAGATAATCTAGATAAAAGCTATTTCATGTACAGACGATAACAGAGCAAGTAGACAAATCATTTATTGTCTGAACAAAAAAAAAAAATCTGCAGAGCAAGAGATAGTGCTACAGCTGGATAAAGGTCTGGGGTTTTTTAAGTCAAATAAAACAACCAGAGTGTAGAATGGTCATGCTTGAAACTGTCAACCAACCTGCTCCGCAACTTAGTGCTGCATCATGAATGAAAATGTCTGAAAGACATTGACTGCAGCTATGGACTCTGCAATACAACTGAGCAGCACTTCATTTTTTTTCTCATTAATTGAAGATCATTCTATGCATCTTATCTAAAATAATCTTTGCCATCAAGTGCTCTTAACTTTTTGTGCAGTGTTGTAAGAAGTGTTTCTTAAGTACTTCATACAAATTTTTCTCTAAATAAAACTACATTCCGTTTTTATGACATGTAAAGAAATTGGCTTTTGGCCAAGTACCAGAACTCTAAAAGTACTTCTACACTAACGCCTTTCCTACTCTGCTGTTTCACCAGTGAACTTATGATGATTGAAGCCCTCCTGAAGTTTTGAGGTAGCAAAGACTTGATGCCACAGTTTGTAACACAGAGTTATCCATACCACATACGCCATTCCATCCGTAGACTATGTATAAAATAGGAACATAGTATTTTTCTGCCATTTGGGAATTGTAGTGGTTTTACAATATTCATAATAAATTGTTAAATACAAACCAAGAAGCACATACGTTGCCAAAAAAACCAAACTGCAGTCAGATAGAGTAAACTCAACCCAAACTGAGTAACCATTTTTAGCATTTCTCTAGTATTTATTCCATAAACACCTGTTTAATTTTTAATTAAGGGATTTTTCATTGGTGTTTATTTGCTATGGAATAAAGCCTCAGAACCTCTAAATATAAGACACGTTATTTTGAAAAAGTAAGGTAGCTCTTGGTCTTGGTCAATGCTGTCAGTTAAAAACATACGCCGAAGGTAATAACTTTAGGTCATTAGTCTGAGGATTTTCTATATAAACAACAGAACAACCACAGCACAAAATTCAGTATGGGATAAATTACCAACCTACAGTTCAAAAACTCTTACAAGAAATTACACATTTTAAAGGTGTAGAGAATATACACACTCACATCCATTAATTGCGAGTGACATGCAAATACTCTGAGAACAATTGTCTTTTCAACCTCTCAAAAAAGGAGACAGAATGGCATCCATAATACCATCGCAAAATGCGGCTTACATGGTAATGCTTTTTTACAACACCAAAACAATCTCCAAATTCAAAGTAAATGCTCAGAAACTTTTCTTCCTAGCTTGTATTACAAGGTAGCTTCACCTTCACAAGCAGCACAAGCACCTGTGTGCTTCGTAATACAGTTAATTTTAAAATACTGATTGTTTAGGATGTATGGCCTAAAAAAATGAAACCTCAAAGCTACATATTCTCATCCCAGGTTAAAAATAAAACACACGCTCTTGAACGAGAGCTGTTGATTGCACTTGCAGGGAATGGAACAGCCTCTCCAGTGTCCCCGGAGAACCCCAGCGCAGATGACAATACCGTAACAAACCTGCGCGCTCCAGCAGCCTCTGTATTTTAAGTAGTAAATCTGAAACCCAGAGACTAAACTGAGCTGGATCCAAGAGCTCGCTCCCCTCCGAGCACAGCCTCTCACTTCTTGAAACTGGCTGTAAACAGGGGAAGGGAGGGGCCTGCCGCCTGCCAAGCCAAGCAGAAACTTGTGAGTAACTTATAGAGGAAAAACAAGTGCAGCGCAGGCAGGCACGCAGAGTTGCACGCTGCCCGGGCGCTGGCGAGAAGCGATCACCATGTTTTCAAAGAGAAACAAGACAGGGCTTTGCAGCCGGCTTCCTTCCTCGGAAACGCTGCTTATCAAACGTGTGCGGATCCGGCAGCGCGGAGGAATGTAAAACGTGAATTAAAGGTAAGAGGCTTTACAGCAACGCTGCTGAGATTGGGGCCGTGGGAAAGGCAGGCTGGAGAGCGAGCGACGCCTGGCAGGACGCTCCTTCCTTCTACGTTTTAAGTTCTGATTCTAATTTTCAATGGGATAAAAGTATAAAAGCAGACAAGACCAGGGGAAGCATTAGGGACGGCTGAGTCAACCCACAGTAAACAAGAGGACTGCAGCATTCACTTATGCAACAGAGTCAACCTGGGACTGCAAAACTACTTTTGACTGGAGAAGGGGTTAGTTTAGATTGATCAAGTAAAACTGCTGCATCCGAAGCATCATAAGGATGTATCCAGACGCGGTCTGTGAAGACAAAACTGCCTTTAAAATGACAGAAGACACGGCTGGGTAAGAAATGCTGAGCTGGGCCTGTACAGCACAGCAAACAGGTTCAGTGCCTTCACAGGTAAGTGACAATTAAAAGTGGGCAATTTCTACATCACTAGCAAAAATACCTCATGCGGTAATTTGGAAGTCATCAACAAAATTTCTTCAGAAAATACTTTTATTTTGGATTTTATTTTTGCTCATTTCGGAGGTACGTTTTGTAATTTCATAAGACTACTATTTAACACAATGAATTGCCTACCATTTCTATCATTAAAATAGAACCGTCTTATTTAACTGCAGTTAGAGGACGTAAAGAAAAAAGGGGTAATTACTGAAAAAACTTGTGAAACCAGACCCTGCTCTATAAAATACAAAGTGTGGTAGCAAAGACTGTTGATCTTCTGAGACAATATACAGGCAAGTATTCTGTGGCTGATGTAATTCAGTCTGGAGTAATCAAAGCTACATGCTTAAGGATAAACCTACATAATGGAATTACGTGATTGTATCCATGCCTGTGCTTAGTCACCCTTGCACTCACCGTAATGCATATATTTGCAATGTCTAGTTCCAGTCTGCTGCTTTGGCTGAATTAAGTTTTAACAGTTCAATGAGATGTAATTTTGGTTGCCTTCAACTGTGCAAAACAGCTTTTCTTAAAAAAAAAAAAAAAAACACCAAACACAAAAACCAAAAAACAAAAACCAAAAAAACAAACCCACTTTCTTAAAAACTTAAAACAACAGATGCATCCTGAAAATAAACTGGGTTGTTTTCAGTGCTGGAAAACAGTGTGAGGATTGAAAGACAACATAAAGATATCACACGTTCTACTCATATGCAATACTACAGCTGAAGAACTGATTTGAGAAAACAAACAAAAAAGTAAGTTTTTCCACAAAGGTGAAAGAAAGCTTTGGAAACAACAGAACTGCATCTTGTGCTGCTGCCACAGAAGTCACTTACCTGAGGAAATCCAACATAGGACAGTGGAACAAAAATTTGTTTACCCAGCTAAAATTACTGTATTTTTAGCCTGATTTCTGGCACAGGCGATGGTATTTAGGAAAAAATGCACACAAAACAACTGCAATGGGAAATAAAAAATGGAAGTTGACATGATTCTGGAACAAATTCTGTACTATGGCTGAAATGTCAAAAGATTAGCACTAGAGAGATGCAACCATGTATCCGTATACTTGCAAAAACCATACTGTGTAATTTAGCCATATGGTTCACAGAGTATAGCATGTTGTCTAGTAACATTCATTTTAATTGCACAGTGTTTATTGTGGATTTGATTAAATCTTGTTCTCTCTCTGGAAAGAATGCAGGTACGTGTACTTACACTTTGCTATACGTGCTAAAAGGGAAGCACACAAACAATGCTGAGTATCTGACAGTATCAGAGTACACGTGACATGGGAAATCACCTGCTGCATAAATTCTACACTGTCCCAGAAATGGGCTGACAGGAAGAACAACCATGATTCTAAGGCTGTGAATATTTTCAGTTGTACTTTAGAGATTACTTATTTCTGTATTTTGGAAAGAGACTTTTCATGATTGCTTTGAAGTTCACTGATTCAGTTAAAATGTTATCTTTCTACTGACAATAAAGCAAAGATAGCTAGACAATAACTACTGATACTAACATACTTTTTAAAGAATTCAAGCTATTTTGAGAGTAAATGATAGATAATTCTTGCCTTTTTGGAAAGTCAGGCTGCCCTGATATTAGGTTCCCTAGACTACAGAGGTCCATTGTTTTTTCAGAACTAAATGGTTATAGGTTGGAAGTCTGAATATGAACTGACCTATTAAAAAAACCCCTTCACATCATTTCCCAGTTTCCTCTAGTCTTTGTCAATTTTATCAGTAATCCAGTATACATCCACCATACTGCCTTGGATGTGCCTCCTAATAAACGATCTTTTCAAGAGAAAGCTTATTTAACAACTTAGAGAACTCTATTTTCCATCTTACTGCTCAGATTTGTGCTTCAGCTTAAATTCTTCAGTTCTTCAGCAACTACCCTTATATATTATTAGCTATATAAAAGGTACTGTTTAATAATTTTAAAAAACATTGTACTGATTTTCATGTGTATTACATCAGAACTTATTTTAAGTTTATGATTTACTTCCGTTGAGTGTCCTGTATCAATCTTCAGTGATACAGAAAACTTCAGAACATTTACTAGTCTCATGAAATTTTGAATCTCAGATGACTTTCTTCTAGACTAACAAGATCAAAAGGCATTTCAGTCACTAACCTTAAATTGATCAGTTATGTGAAGCATGTAATCTCTATCTTTAAAATGTTTTCTTCATACTACATTGCATTTCACTTACAATCTAATGTTTCAACAATACTTTCATTATTTCTCTCTACAGAAAAGCTGGTAACCAGCGGAGAAGATACAAAAGCTAAAATCACTATGTGGAGCTGTGAAACCTTAAACAACAGGACCGAGAACAGTGAGGACCAGCATCTCTGCCATGACTTCCACCTTGTGCTTTCCATCTTTTCCCTACTCTACCTCATTATATGTTTCCCAATTGGCCTTTGTTACAATGGCTTGCTGGTCCTCGTTAATCTCTATAACAAAGCTACCATGACTATGCCAGATGTTTACTTTGTCAACATTGCCATTGCTGGTCTCATCATCAACGCTCTGGCACCAATGTACCTTCTAGGTCTTGCCAATACAAAATGGGCCATCTGGAATTCTAACAATGAAGTTTATATTACCTTACTTATTTTATTCAACGTCTCGTCTTTAGTTACCATGTACTCTACTACATTACTCAGTCTGGACTACTACATTGAACGTGCTCTACCTAGAACTTACATGTCAAGTGTGTACAACACTAAACATGTTTGTGGATTCATATGGGGTGGTGCCATGCTTACAAGTTTTTCATCTCTCCTATTCTACGTCTGCAATCACGTATCCACTAAAATAATTGAATGTTCCAAGATGCAGAACAAAGAAGCAGCAGATGCCATTATGGTCTTTATCGGGTATGTTGTACCAGCTATCGCTGTACTGTATGCACTTACATTAATCTTGCGAATACGCAAAGAGGCTACACCACTGGATCAAGACACTGGACGATTAGATCCATCAGTGCACAGGCTTTTGATTGCCACAGTCTGTACACAGTTCACGTTATGGACACCCTATTATGTTATTCTCTTGGTAAGCACATTTACTAATGCACAAGGAAGAATTGCAGATGAAAATTACAGTCGAATATTACATTTTACCAAGATTTTATCAAAATTCTTGGCTTTCTCAAGCAGCTTCGTAATGCCGCTGCTCTACAGGTATATTAACAAAAACTTTCCCAACAAATTACGACGTTTGCTTAAAAAGATACACTGTGGGAATCAAGGGTGTTCTCATGAACGTACAGTAGTGCAGCAAGTTATGACGTAGGTATGAGAAAACCCTCTGGTGCTCTGTTACTGCAGTACTTAGCATACCAGTACTGGGACTGCGATATTGCTGTGTTGGCGCTCAGAGTCATTAATGTGAGAGTCCCAACCAAGAGGCTAGAAGGAGCTTTCCATTACAGTTAAATGAAACAGTCTTAATTTTCAAATAGTTAATTGTTTGCTGAAATCTTGCGAGACTCTGACCTATGTGCTGTAATACCTGTGACATCTAATACGTTCAGTGCACTGAATTGGTTACAAAGCATAAACTCTGTCGTCTTTGTTCTAATAGTCCTGTCTAAAGAAATCACTAAGCAGTTTATTGAAGTCTTGACTGAAGACGCAGCACCTTGTATCTTGTATAGAAAAAGGCATTACCTTATTTTCTGTACAAAGAAGTAACAGTGCTAACCTTGATGAAGTAAATAACATTTTTCAATGAAGACGATATAGATGATCTTTACTAAAGATCATGTTATCCAGTTATACACGTCCAAGTAGTAAATGTTAATTATAAATTAAATTATTTAATTTCTTTCTCCATCACGGAATCCCCTCTAAAAAAAGCCTAATTTACCATTTTCAGAAATTATTTTCTCGCACAAACTAACCTAAGTTTTAATGTTTATGATAAATTGATTTTTCTAGATACAACAATTAACAAAAATGTGGTTTATTTTTCCAGTGCTTTGTTTGCATCCTAAAACATTTCAAGAATTCAGAAATATTTATTAACTAATTCTAAGGAACTGAGAGATGTTTGTTCCGCATATTAAAATGAAGGACACAGTGGTTTACAAAGTTAAATCAAAACTTAAGTAGTAAAGAATGTCTGGCTAAGTGTTATGGTCCACATATGTTCATGTAACGAGTAATTATCTTAAAAATAAATATGTTTATGATTAACTTTTTGTATTTTCAAGGGATATGCTTGCAACAAATAAATAAAAATCTCTTTAATCTAGGGCATCACTGGAGGTTTGGAAACCATACAAAATACCCCTCAATACATACAAGATTTTAAAATGGGCGTAATACATAGGAATCCCAGTCAGCATCAGCTTTTTGCTGACCTCTCAGAAATGGAGTGCCTCCCAATGTGATTCTTGAATATACAGTAAAAGTATAGTTTCTGTATTTCACAGTGGGGATGAAATTCAGTCCAGATTGCCAAATTTTACTGAGTATATGAAACGCGTAAGAAACACAAACATGCTGCAGGAAGCAAATTAACAGTTGCCCACAACAGCAAACTACAAAACATTGACCCAAGAACTACCTGTTCCTATGCTGTTGTTACATTATTAATGACGGAGGGGGAGTAGAAGTTAAACTGATATTCTCCCACTAGTTTGGGGGCAGCAAGACATCTTCGTCACTCGCCCTGCAACACAGTGGAATCATTTTGTTGCTTAATCTGTGACAACACAACTCAAATTCCACATGACTTCATTAAAAAAAACCATGGCTTTTCAAGCCTCTGGTATAGAAAAAACATGGAGCAAAACCAGAACTGAACCTTTTCCATTCTTACAGCACAATCTCATCTGATAATTGGTCTGAATTTGTCAGCATAGAGACATACTTAAGTTCTAAGTGGGAAGCGGGTGAGGAACAGCATTTTCAGAACTTTTCTCTTCAATGTTACTCAAGTAATTTCGTCTCATAGCCATCTTTGCTTATCTTCATACACAAGCATCACTAAGTTACCAACATCCTGGTGGAAGACTCTCCATTAATCTTTACTTTTTTAATAGCTTTTCATATTCTGTTGAATTGTTTTTAACCCTTAAACCCTATACAGTAAATCATCTATTTCTATGGCATTTTCTCCACCCGAAAACTATCCAGTGCAACTACATCAATTTACCGCATAGTTTTAGCCTGTTGATAAAAACCATGTTAAGAAATGAAGTCTTTCTTTATCATTGTAACTGATTCACACACTAATTTATAGTGCCTCTGTGCTGACATGACACTGGCTGCTGGTTTTTCCTCCTTGAGAGGTTTTCTGTGAATTTCTACACATCTTGAGCGTTCAAGCCCACTTCTACACAGAAGTGCTTAAGAAAGAAATCTTTCCTTACAACTGTCAAGCAAATAGGCTCCACTTCTTCCCATCTGAGGAAAATTAGGTTTCCTAATGCACCACATTAAATCTCTCATGTAAAATCAGTTAAAGAAATTCTGTTCCATTATGCAGGAAGAATTCCAGCAGGGAGGAACTGGCTTATCTGGTGTGAATAGAGGCTTCTAGAACTGGGACACTGCCAGGATGGTGTGGCTGAACAGGCAGCTTTAAATGCAATTTTAACTTCCATGTTGCTTCCTTACTTCTATTTCCCCCCTCTCCTAAGACATCTTACTTACTGTCTCTAACAGGACTGTTGCACTTATTTCTGTTTCTTTCTCTCTATGTTAAATTCCCAGTTCCATATCAGGGCTCTTTTACCATTTCTCTTTATCTTTTTCTCTCGTCTTTTTCACTTCTCTGCGCTATTTATTTACTTTTCATTTTGCTCCTCTGTTTCCATCCATGCTTGGTCTTGTACACTTGGTACCATTCACCACTCACATTTACTTCATTAGACTGACTCCTTTACAATGACCCAAATCTTATTCAATGATTTGACATTACAAATGGGTTTATGTAGTAAAATGGAAGCTGCTATTTAAGAGGTGGAGAAAGAACAAGTTGTTACATAATTTACCCCTGAAATCTCAATTTTGAAAATTTTTATAATGTTTTTATTGCAGCAGAGTTAAGTACGTTTACGTGTGGCCTTGATAATATACTAAATGTGATGGCAATCATATAGACAAGCAACTTTCATAATTTAATGAACAAGACAGATATCCGCTCAAATTTTTTTAAGAGTTAATTTGCTATATTAGTTGCCTCAAAGAAACTGTGCCATGGAGCTGCCTGACTGCTATTCTCGTAAGGCAATTCTGAACTTAATTGCAGCACCCTCGCATGATATCTCTTAAAAAGCAGTATCCCAAAAAGCAAGAGCTTTGCAGTATATATATAAAAAACAGTAGATGAGCAAGTGCAGTAAAATACTTAAGGAAATACATGGTGTCATAAATATGGAAAAACTTTTATGGACAAATGTTTAATATACAAAGTTCTCAAGAATGGGGCCTTTCCATTTCACATACCTGAAGGTTTCTGATGACTGTAAATAAGGGCTTATCTATGTCACATTTAAATAAATATGAATAAAATACTGTATATATGCAAGATAAAAATCAGCCTACTGATGTAAAAAGAATTTGCAAAGAATTTATTAAGTTATTTCTTAAAGTGTATCATTTAAATGTAAACCTCTGAACAGTAAGGTGTACTGTATGTTTCTGTATGTATATACTGTATATTAGAAAGTAAGCACTAGTTAAGTGCCATTATTAACAGTGTTATTGTCTCACAAAATTAAATTTAATATTTGAGTTGATCTATGGCTTATAACCCTCTTGCTGAACTGCCAATTAATTCAAATCAATGAACTAACAAAAATGTTGCTCTCTGCTTCTGCTGAAATTATTAACGTAGCTAGCTCAAGACAGGTCCTTGTTGACTAACCTAGTAGAGGTCCTAGTTTCAAAAGTTTTCACTTGAGAATCAAATTTAGTTGGTCTCTGAAGACATAATTTCAGTTAATGAAAGACAGTGATCAACCCCTAGAAAATTTCTGGTTCTATTAAAATGGAAGAGATGTGGCCTTCTAATAGTATGTCAAAACACTATAGAAATGAACTTTCTGCAAAGCCTCACAAAGGAACTATTGACTTATAATAAATTCTCAATAAAAAGTGTTAAAGTGTATCTGGTCAGTAAGGTGTGTGATTTTTTTTTTGGCCTTCTTGATAAAAACCTATTGTAGACAAGGTTAAACCCATGTTGCTTCACTGAATCAAAACATAACAAATTGCATGACTCTGATGTCAAATCAGGCATGTTAAGTTATCAGATTTTCCAGGCCATAATTTTGACATCATTAAAATCTCATTATTCATCAGCGTGAAGTTAGCTAGGAATGAAAGCAAAAAGGCACACACACCCCAACTCTTTTCAGCATAAAGAATCCTGCAACGAAGGGGATCAAGTAACATTGCACCACAGAAATACAAGGCTGGTGATTAATGCATACATTGGCCATGTCCTTGTGACTTCCTCTCCTTTGTGCTGCCACAAATGAGATCTCGGAAATCAGCTCTCTGCAGAAATTCTCTTGGTTCCCAGAACAATACAATATAATAACCCATATCTTTGGCATCCCGAAGAAAATTTAGCTTTAAGAATATAACATAAAACATTTATTGCAGTAACCACTGCATGTAACCAAAAGATCACTCACCATGGAATAATTAGTTTACCCCACATAGATGAAAATATTTTCCTTGCTATACTTTCAAAATTATTAATTTGTTCCCTTTAAATTTTCTGTAACATGTAGGAAGACAGCAAGTAAAAGCAAACTATTTAAAACTGTTATTGGTGAATTCCTTAAAGAAAAAAAAACCTTAGTTCAAGGCAATGCTGAGTGTTAAGTCTCAGTGAGAAATAAATGAAAATGGCAACTGTGAAAATGAAGTTGCAATATTATATCATTTAGTCAAAGCCTAGGATCTGAAAAGATGCTCTTACTTCCATACAATGGTTTAAAGAGTATTTTCTGTTACTCTAATTGGAGAGCCAGCATCTCTAAACAAACACAGAGTAGTGATTTTCTGATGCTTCATTCCTCAGAGCTTTAAGATAAAACCATCCTGCATAAAAAGGCTATGTTTCTCATCTGGATTAGTAAAACCCCTTTTGTACAACATAAACTTGAAAGATCTTAAACGAGAACAGTTAGTTAAAAGTTAACAAGCCTACAGGTTTGCAAACGGTGAACTTCTACATAAATGCAAGTAAAAAGAGTTGATCAGGTACAACCAAGTCAATAGGTTTGCACTAGTACAAACCAGGCCAACACGGCATCAGAATCTGCCCTTTTCTGTGAATGCAGAGATTTCACTGAAGACAACCACATTTTGGAGCAGTCGCAGAAAAGATGCATTTAACTATCATGTAATAGGAAAACAGGCCCCAAGGTTACCAAGAAAATATGACACCGCTACCAGAAAACTCAAGGGGAAGTAACACCTTTTAAAAAAAAAAAAAAAAAAAAAAAGCTATGATTCAATTACATTGGTTTTGTGCTATGGATAAGTACACAGCTAAAACCCCATTTCTCTTTGCTCATTAAAAATGAAAGCAGTACAGTGCTCAGGCTGGAGACCTTCTCATGAGCTTTACCACAGTGGCACAGGACTGGTAAGAGAAAACAGAAGCAGAATCTGGCCAAGTGCTGCTCTCAGTTCTGCTGTTAGCTGAAGACTTTGAGAAGTACTGACTTTCGCCTAAGTTTCTGCAGCTGTAAAGTGCTCAACGCGCTGATGAATCTGAAACATATGCTCTAAGATTAATTTCTGCAGTTTCTTAGTAAGCGAAACCTTGTGTATTTCTTAACTATCTCCTGCAATACTTTCTCCAAGTGAAAGCAATCTGAAGGTACAAAACCAGCTGTGCAGACTGCCATGGCAACAAATTTGAAGTGTGAAATGTTTCCTCTGTTGTATTTCCTTTAGCTTTCCATTATATATCAAAACACTTTGATGTATGCCAAATACATTCTTTTCCCATCAGGAGAGAAGAGGATTTATTATCTACGTTGTTGTTCCACTTTCTTCCCACCTTACCTTTCCTTACCTTGCAAGTCCATGTGATTTCCTTATAGTCTTTCCTTCTAAAAGAACTGGCACTTTTAATTACATTCACAAGAATGGTCAAAATTATTCACAGTCTACAGCAGGCAGAATTCTTGCATTATTACAAATCATGACAGTAAAATATTTTTAAAACACCAGATTCTTATCAGAGTATTTATGAATTAAGTATACAAATATATTTTAAAAAAATACTTCCTACCAAAAGTTCTTTAAAACAAACACAATTTATAATCAGAAAGATAATCCACTTTATCCAGTTTAAAAGTACTTGATGATGCATTATATGAAAAGATAAATAAGCAGCAGCATAAATACTCCCAACTCAGAGACCTGGAGAGAGGAGTAATAAGAAAAGAAAGAGAAACATATTTACTATTAGAGATATCTTGCAGGAACTGTACCTGCAAGTATACTGCCCAACAGTAGGAATAATTCTGCTATAAAAATGCAGAGAAACTGCTCAACTCAGGATAAAGTTAACTTTCAAAAACACAGAATTAATCTCCTAAATTAAAGTGATTTTATCACAAATCTCACTGATATCAATAGGAAGTTCTTCTGCTCATCACTTGTATGTTAGCCTATGCATTACCAATTACAAAATGAATTGAAAAGCCTAATTTCAGCAACAACATTTGTGAATTTAAGCTAAAGTTTATCTTGAAGCTGGTGGAATTTCCACAACTGTTTCTTAACTCAGCTCCAAAACCTTTAAAACATCATTTTGAAATTAATTCTGCTATTAGGTTATCAAAGCTGTTTTAGAAACTCCATCTGGTGGTCACTAGCAGAATACTCTTGCCTTTCCCAAAAGCAGTAAGATCAGTAAAACTAATTAAAGGATTTCAGTTAATCATTAGGGGGGGGAGGGGATCAGTCCAAGTTTCTGATTAAACACAGTTTTGTACTAGCTGGTCCCGTCTGCAAGCAGTAAGGGTATTGCTGCAAGTATTTGTAAGAAGAAGCAAAATTAATCGTAACTTCTACAACAAACTGCTGCTGTGAGGATGCGGCAGGTAAGAGAAAATTCTGTTGCAAGAAACAAATCTCAACAATGGTTAATTTTGGTTTTGAACCTAACAGAAGGATATTTAACCAGGCTATTAGGTCTGATTATTCAAAAGAAAGAAGTATTTATAAAAAAGCATATGTTTCTTGTATTGTTTTATGAAACATCTGGTACTAGTCATTGTGGTTGACAGGATGCTCAAAGATCAAAGGATGTGCCATTCCCATTCAGCTCCAGAGCATTGTAATTCTTTCTAATTAAGTTATGGTTTCACTAGTTCACAATGAAATAGATTTCATACTTAATTAATACAGAAGTTTCTGAATTTTTTCAGGTCAGCCTATGTGCAATTAAATAAACATTCTAGCACCTGCAGTGCTATGCAGAGACCAGCTCTTTTATAAAACTTGCCATTAGAAAAAGCTTTTTTCCATCCTTTAATAGAAGTAGAGTATTATTTGGAAATACAGGCAATTTTTGAGCTCTTGTAGCTGAGTTACACTGATGATGTACCCATACTGAGGAATTTACTTTGTGATTGATAGAAACATTACTGTATAGTAATAATAATAAAATACTGTTTATAAAACAACTTACATTACAAACAATGCCCAAATAAGCCAATATAAAATCACTAATAGTGAATCATGGGCAAGCAACCCTGAGATGTGAAAGCAGCAATCACACAGCACAGAGCATGGCTGTTCTAGAATAAAAGGAAGAAATGTTGATTTACAACCAGCCTCTGAGGCATAGGTAATTATTAATACCAGTGCTTATGCGTACACATCTCCAACTTGTGCTTTTTTAACCCTATCCAAGCAGAGAGTTCCAAGGACAGCCAATAAGACTTACCAAATTTTAGAAATTCACATAGCTCCATGTACCTTATAAATCAGCACAAGCATCTGAATTCCATTTAAAAAACACCACACTCAAAAAAACTCCCAAAACCAAACATGCAGGGAATATAATACAATAAAGACACGCAAGCTTTTTATTCTAAAATTCATCCATAAACGAAATTGTTTTAACTTTCTTCAAGCTAGCAATTCTTGGTTTTGTGTACAACTTCCCCGCTTTTTTTATGTCAAAGGCCTAACGTTCTATGGTCTTTTAATCAAGGACACAAATCTGCTTGCTGTCAAGTAAAAAAAGACTAAACATACATAAACTTCCGGAGGGCAGACTTTGCCCTGTTCAGGACACTGGTCGGGAGGGTCCCTTGGGAGACGGTCCTGAAGGGCAAAGGGGCCCAGGAAGGATGGATGTTCTTCAAGAAGGAAATCTTGAAGGCGCAGGAGCAGGCAGTGCCCGTGTGCCGTAAGAAGAGCCGGCAGGGAAGACGGCCGGCCTGGCTCAACAAGGAGCTTATGCTGAGGCTTGGGGAAAAAAAGAGAACTTACCACCTCTGGAAAAAGGGGCAGGCAAGTGAGGAAGAGTACAAGGACCTCGTTAGGTCATGCAGGGAGGGAATTAGGAAGGCGAAAGCCCAGCTAGAGCTCAACCTGGCCACGGTCGTGAAGGACAACAAAAAAAGCTTCTATAAATACATTAACAGCAAAAAGAGGGCCAAGGAGGATCTCCATCCTCTACTGGATGCGGCGGGGAACCTTGTCGTGAAGGATGAGGAAAAGGCTGAGGTACTTAATGCCTTCTTTGCCTCAGTCTTTAACAGCCACACCGGGTATCCTCAGGGTATCCGTCCCCCTGAGCTGGATGACAGGGATGGAGGGCAAAATAGGCTCCCCATGATCCAGGAGGAAGCAGTTAACGACCTGCTATGCCACCTGGACACTCATAAGTCTATGGGGCCTGATGGCATCCACCCAAGGGTGCTGAGGGAACTGGCGGAAGAGCTTGCCAAGCCGCTCTCCATCATTTATCAACAGTCCTGGTCAACGGGGGAGGTCCCGGATGACTGGAGGCTTGCCAACGTGACGCCCATCTACAAGAAGGGTCGGAAGGAGGATCCGGGGAACTACAGGCCTGTCAGCCTGACCTCGGTGCCGGGGAAGGTTATGGAGAGGCTCATCTTGAGGGCGCTCACGGGACACGTGCAGGTTACCCAAGGGATCAGGCCAAGCCAGCACGGGTTCATGAAAGGCAGGTCCTGCTTGACCAACCTGATCTCCTTCTATGACCAGGTGACCCGCCTAGTGGATGAGGGGAAGGCTGTTGATGTTGTCTACCTGGACTTCAGCAAAGCCTTTGACACTGTTCCCCACAGCATTCTCCTAGAGAAGCTGGCGGCCTGTGGTTTAGACAGGTACACTCTTCGCTGGGTAAAAAACTGGCTGGATGGCCGAGCCCAGAGGGTTGTGGTGAATGGGGTGAAATCCAGCTGGCGGCCGGTCACAAGCGGAGTCCCCCAGGGCTCGGTTTTGGGACCGGTCTTGTTTAATATCTTCATTGATGATCTGGATGAGGGGATAGAGTGCTCCCTCAGCAAGTTTGCAGATGACACCAAGTTGGGAGGGAGTGTTGATCTGCTTGAGGGTAGGAAGGCTCTGCAGAGGGATCTGGACAGGCTGGATCGATGGGCTGAGGCCAACCGGATGAAGTTCAATAAGGCCAAGTGCCGGGTTCTACACTTCGGCCACAACAACCCCAGGCAACGCTACAGGCTTGGGGATGAGTGGCTGGAAAGTTCCCCTGCAGAAAAGGACCTGGGGGTGTTGATCGACACCCGGCTGAATATGAGCCAGCAGTGTGCCCAGGTGGCCAAGAAGGCCAACGGCATCCTGGCTTGCATCAGAAATGGTGTGGCCAGCAGGAGCAGGGAGGTGATCATGCCTCTGTACTCGGCTCTGGTGAGGCCGCACCTCGAATACTGTGTTCAGTTTTGGGCCCCTCACTACAAGAAGGACATTGAGGTGCTGGAGCGTGTCCAGAGAAGGGCGACGAAGCTGGTGAGGGGTCTGGAACACAAGTCTTATGAGGAGCGGCTGAGCGAGCTGGGGTTGTTTAGCCTGGAGAAGAGGAGGCTGAGGGGAGACCTTATCGCTCTCTACAACTACCTGAAAGGGGGTTGCAGAGAGGTGGGTGTTGGTCTCTTCTCCCAAGTGACTAGTGACAGGACTAGAGGAAATGGCCTCAAGTTGCGACAGGGGAGGTTCAGGCTAGACATTAGGAAAAAGTTCTTCACTGAGAGAGTGGTGAAACACTGGAATAGGCTGCCCAGGGAGGTGGTAGAGTCACGCTCCCTGGAGGTATTCAAGGAGCGTGTGGATGTGGCATTGTGGGATGTAGCTTGATGGACATGGTGCTGTGTGGTGTTGGGTGGGTTGTGGCTTGTTATTGTTGTTGTGTGGCGTGGGTTTTTTGTGGTTGTGTTGTGTTGGTTTTTTTTTTTTTTTTTTTTTTTTTTTTTTTTTTTTTTTTTCCCCCCCCCAGGTTGGACTCGATGATCTTACAGGTCTTTTCCAACCGTACTGATTCTGTGATTCTGTGATTCTGTGAAAACTAAAAGCAAGGCCTTTCACAAGAACAATTCTACAGAGTGACTGGCAACTGTGCATTAATATAAGAAAAGCCTTAAAATAGATGCTCTTCTCAAAAATTAAGGTTTTTTCCAGGCATCTTGAATTATTGCATTAATACAAGTATCCTTAAGGTGCTAAAATGCCACCAAGAAAAGCTTCCAATATGTAAGCTCAGCCATTGGATAGAGAATCAAGGCAATCTTTGACTAATTCTGTGGCTAATAGTCCACACTCAAGTTTAGGGGTTTTTTGTTACATGACAGTAGAGGAAAAATTAATATGGAAATACATGGTAGTTTATGAAAAATATCTTTGAAAAAAATTGTAGACTATTTCACAATTCAAAATTCCAGTAACACAGTGACTGCTTTTCACCATAATACACTGGGGAACAGGCAATAACAGCCATTTAATATTCCAAAACAATCCTACCATACTACACAGGGACAGTTTTCTTGATAACATTACATCAAAAAGGCAAGAAAAGATATGTTAATCAAGAGCAGAAGACAACAGCATACTCTAAAAACAGATTTCAGGCTTCTCATGCAGGATTAGCTCCCTAACAATAATCATTACCCTAGAGCAATCCAGTCCCATGCTTAGACTAACTGCAAGCTTACTGCAGCTTGTGGTCCCTGTCCCTGATGACTGTGGCTATTTGATGCTGCACCAAGCAAACAAGAGCTCCACCGCTCAACTGAGCGTTGCAACTCTTCGCTGAACAACTGATCATGAAGATTCAGAAGGAAGGTGAGCAAGACAGAATCACCATCTCCATAATACTTTACTGGGTGGATCTGCATTAAGCCAGAGAATAAAAAGACTGAAATCTCCATGGTTTCAGCATCTCACAAGCCAGAAGCATCAAACGGTGTTTGTTAGAGAAGATGGAGAAGTTTCTCTCATCTGGCATACATGTATATGAGAGAAAGAAACCTCACTTCAAATTAAACTTACTGTCAGGGATCTGTACTCTGCTAAACACATCAGTAATACAGGTCAATTAACAGAAATTGGACCTGATCAAAAGAAAAGTGGCTCACATCTGCTTTCTTTAGAACATCTGCCACTCAGTAGCGGATATATTTATTTTGCCATAGGAACAATAAGATGTGTTAAAAAATAAAAAAGAGTTTTGCCCACTGCAACACACTGTAGGTGGCTAGTGGAATTGTCTATGTTATCAGCCAATCCTTAAATATTGTCACAGCATCTCACAATTATTTAACTTCTACCTTTCCTGCCTCTGCCCTATCCAGGGCATCATTATCATACATCAACCTTTTCCATTGAGAGCATGTATACTAATCACCAAGAAATCATAAATCCATAAATCACTAATGAAAGTAATAGTAAAATTATGCATCATCCCAAATACAGTCACTTAACCACCATTTTCTGCAGTTTTATTACATTTTATACAACTAAACTCTAGTCTGCTTGCCACTGTTCTCATATGACTTGCAGCCTGTGATCATTTAAGCAAATTAAATAAACTGTTTTATTGTTTAAGGAAAGACACAGGTGGTCACACAACAGCAATATCTTGCATTTCTTTTAGTAACGCATTAACTGTAACAATAACAGCACAGTGAGCTGCTGCCAAAACCACACCATATATCTGTTAAGATACCTCCAACTAAGTATTGTCTGTTTCCATAGAAGAAGCAGAATTGCAGGTATCAACATGGGAATCAGCATGGTTTAAACAGAATAAAGAATACAGAGTTGGGAAATCTTGATTTTCTAACCTCTCTTTCTCTTCTGACTTTCAATGTATTCCATCACCTTGGAAGAATACATTTCCCAGCAGTCAAGTTTCTCCACCTGTAAAACAGGGGTACTTTCTGATGTGATTCTCTGAATCGATGTACACATTCTGAAATTGTGATGTGCTACTGATTCAAAGTAGGATAAATGTTCCCTCTAAATACCACTGACTAATAAGGCTTAATACAGTTTTCAGTCAAAGTATGAAAAATATTTGTAAATGTGAACGTCCTTTTGAAGATGGGAGCTTTCTCTTAGATTATTTTTTCTTTTTAAAGATGGGAGGCATAAGAAATCGCTTTTCTCTTTTTGCTTTTCTGGTTCTATTTATACAATTTTTCTCATTAGAGGGTAAGCTCCCTTGGACTCTGCTTTACTACACCTTGCATTGTCAGAAAAGCGGTTACTGAATAATAGGAAATGTAGTCTTAACACTGCTGTGTTAGGGCATACGTTCACTTGAGTTACTCCTTGCTCACTGATTGCTAATTAACTGAGAGTAATTTAAACCGTTGTAAAGAGTGGTTTGAATATTTGTTAAACTTTTGGTGCAGCCATTGATTCGCCTTTATTTTAGTAATAATCACAAAGGGCACAGCCAGATATCCTTGTGTACATCCACCAGATCAACTTCCAAAAAAAGCACAAAACCCAGCTGTTTGCTGGTGGCCCTCAGCCAAGACATAACTTTACTCCCTCCCCACCCCCAGCAGAGCCATGGTTATCAGTCACGTGCCTATTCAGACGACTTCAGTGGGAAGTACAGCAACAAACCGACGCCATAACCGTTTAGCGTTGCCTCATGTGCACACGTGATCCATTCTGGAAGCTAAAAAGTCAAGTTAATATCTACCAGTTGATTACCAAATACTTTCTGAAATTTTACTGCAATTTCAAAAACAATCATTTGACTATGCTTACGTAGTTTAATGTGCTCTCTGCACAGCCCTAAGTCCTGGAAAGAAAAGGGTGACATTTCAAATTTGCATCTTTAATGGAAAATCAACAGGGAAAAAAAAAAAAAAATCACCTGACTTGCATACAGTTACAATGCTTATTTTTTCTTTACCATTCTTAACTATGAGAAATTAATACCAACAAAGTGAACCTGGATCTGGGTACACCTCAAAAGCAAATGCTATATACAAAACACCTACACTACACTACCAGCTTTATCCAAGTTTTTCAGTAACAGTTTGGAGGAACTACTGTAAATAAAAGGAAAAAAATCTACCCAGTTCAACAAACTACTATTCTAAGATGATCCAAAATAACAAAGTCAGTACGGGAATTAGAGTATTCCGAATAACATGTGTAAGCTCATTGGAAACCACATTTCACAGAGCCACTGAACTACTGAAGAGCTGTTTTGGAGCACAGCTACTGCACAAAGAACATGATCACTCAACCTGAAAGCTCAAATGTCTCTTGGCCACTGCTGCAGCCTAAGACCTTCCAGGCGCATCTCTAGTTTCAAAAAAGTATTTGGAGCAGTAGTGCTAATTTCAGGTGGAAATGTAGACCTAGTGCTGAAATGTTTTCTCCAGGTAACCCACAACTCCAATTTTGAAATCTAGACTCATACGTATTTGTCTCATTTCATTTCTTTGTTTTGGCTCTTTCCACATGTTTTTCAATAAAGCTTGTTAAAGTGCAACAAGTAAGATGCCATGAAAACAGAGAGCGCTGATCAAACACTGATCACAAATTATCTTCTCAACCTACGAAAGCCACTGCAAATTATTAAAAGATTACAATAAAAATGTTCTTCCCCATGTGCTAGTATGAGAAAACATGATGCTACCGACGTATTCCAGATACGAAGGCTGCATGTGCTAAAAAAAAAAATCATGAGCCAACCCTTTCTTGCTCATTTATATCTGAGGTTTTAAGAACACTATTCAACATAGTCACTAAGAAGACTGATGCTGAGCCAGACCCAAAACATACTACAGACTCAAAATTCTGTCTTTTAACACCTCATGGTCATTGCAGAGCATCTGGAAAAATAATTTAATGCATGTGTACGATACTGGGAGTGTTCCAAGAGCCAGGACCTGTGGAAAAACAGAAATACACCCTATTTTTAAGATGGGATCTTAATATTTTTGACATGCACTACTTCTGTGTCGAGTTTTTGTCTTGTTAAGCAAGGGGCCTTGCTTGGTATTTATTCAACAGGCTTTTCATTTTCTAGACCTCTAGCACTTAAAACAGCGCACTAGAAAAAAATGTAATTGCAAAGGCTGGCCAATATGCGTAGGATTACTTCATGAACAGGAAAACAAAATCCACTGGATGGCCTCACATACTTAGAAATGGCAGGGACAAACACTACTTTTCTGTTCTAAAATATCTCACTGCAGAGGATAATTTGAACTTTAAAGTCACATGATGAAACCATAGGTTTGCTAAACATGCAACGTGTATGGTTTGAATGACTTAAACCAAGTTCCTGCTTTCTTTACAGAACCCTATGTTTTCGTAGTCAGCGAGCGTCTGGATTTTTCATCGCGATGCACAGCAGCTGAAGAAGTTATAATATATACACCCTGCTTTCTTCATAAATAAAAAGGGCTATATGCTCCAAACAATAATTATATTTCATCTGACTATTCACAGTGAAAACCTCAGCCCGTTGTATCTGTGGAGCATTTTCTTGAAAAGGTAAGTGCTTTTTATTACTTTGAATATGCAATGTTTTATTCATCACAAGAGGCTCAAACTATGAAGCTAAGGTTAAAATTTAGAGCTTTTAGTTTTCCTTTCTTTTACAACATGTGAACTATGCAAAGTAAAATACTATATCTGGGAAACATCCTCAGAAAGCTGAAATTTATGATAAAACTGAGCATTAAATAGAGTAAATGTGAAGACTGTTTTCCAGTAAGTACTTAACTCCCATTGAACCGATGATAGCTAGATGATGAAATACTGTTCAGTGGTCTGGACAAACGACTCCAACTATTGCCTAAGAGCAGTCTTCTAAAGGATGGACATTGTTGGATAATCCTAACCACACAGCAGGAATTGTAAAGGACAGGAAACAACGTCAGCGATGCTGCTTGGAGATTATGTTCAGTTACTGCTGATTCATTTATATTCTGGAAAAGTAAAAATAAAAGCTTTCGGTTTCTCAGAAACTGGTAATTTTTCAGAAGTTAAGGGTAGGATTTCCTAAATCTTTACAACCTCAAATACTTGCCCAAGTGTAGGAACTTTGACATTACAAGAAAGATGAATATAGTATTTTACATTTCAGTCTTTCATATACTACAAGCTGCCCCCATCTTTTAACTTGGCAGACGTCGTACAAACAGAAAGGACAAATTCAGCCCCTAAATTACATGCATTGTTTTCATGGGTCGATGCAGGACATGCCCACCAAGAGTCGAGTTTCACAAGGAATATTATACGTATTGCTCTATGGCTGGATGAAAGAATATTTTCCTTCTAAAGGCTGGTGACAGAATGCAGAAAGACTGCCCTGCCAAACCTTTTATAGACACAGAGTTCTGGCTGCCAGGGAGAAACTCCCTGTTTTAGGAGCTCTTCTTTCTAGACTTTAAAAAAACAAAAGTTTCCTTGAAACCAAGCTCTCTGTTTGCATGAGTTAACCGTCAAAGTGGGGACGGGGGACCAAAAACAATGAAATCTTAGAGACTAGGTCCTCTTGGTACTGAAAGTAGTCTTTTCACAACTTGCTGTTTTTAAACTGCCTTCTGAACACTACGCTCATTTGCTCAGCTCCGTCTGTTGGAAGTGAAGGATAACATAGTCGCTGTGCTTCAGAAAGTAAAAATCAAATGTATTTGCTTTAACTGCTGCCACAAAAGGCAGAGTGGATGAAACAGGGCCAGAAAGAGGAAAAAAGAAAAAACAAGGAAAAAAGTGAGGCCACATGAAGTTAAGGAAGGATTCACAACGTACAAATGATGGTCAAATAAAGTGAGGGTCAGCAGAAGTAAAGAAGGGACAAAATATTGGAGCATGACAATACAGGGAAAGATAATGCAAGTAGCATACTGCAAGTTTCCCTCATTAATTAATCTTAGGAGAAACAGGAATAAGCCTGGGTTCTCCAATAACTTCAATATATGTGAGCTTTGACACACTATATATTACTCTCAGTTACCAGGGAGTAACTAGAAATAGCAAAGTCACTTTATGTCATAGCATGTTGTGAGAAAAAAAATTCATTCAGGTCTCAAGGTGTTCGCACTCTAAGCTGACAGATTTCACTAAAAGACTAAAGGACTCAGGCCCCCCACCAAGCAGAGCGTAAACTTTACATGCATTTAGAAATAAAATGTATGTCCCTGCAGTAAATCCAAGAACCAGACAAAGAACTGAGGGAATACCAGATTTTCTCACAGCAGACGAAAATGACAAAATAAATTCCTTATTTTTCCTATGATGGAAACTCAAAGTATTTTGACAAAAAATGTGGCCGGCTGCATGGAGATTCTGAAATAAAATATGTGAGAAATAAACCACCCTCCAGTACTCTGCTGCTGCCATGGAACATATCTTTTTACTTTAAATTAAATTAGTGTTACCAAAAGTCTATAAAAGTTTGCAAATATTTTCATCTTACTAAAGCAGAAGTTGTGGCTCCTTCATCACATTATTATTATAAGCATACATTTACTTTAGTGGAAGGAATGAACTTGATGCTTTGGGAATGTTTTAAAACTGTAAAGGCTTACAATTTCTAAGAGGTGCTTTACATCACAGATGAGCACCTTAGAGTCATAAGACTCTCTAAAGCTATCAGTTCTGATGTCAACAAATGTATAGAGAGGTTATGCCATCTGTGACAATATTCAGTCAATCAGCTGCAGAGGCTGCAAAGGAGTCAGACTTTTCTGATGGGGTCCAATATATAATTCCAGCTAGAAAACCCTAATGCAGCGACTTCATGAGGTGATGAGCAGTACATCTTGTAAAGTGCTATTTATCCACAAATTTCACTGAAAATACTTAGGAAGAGACAAAACATTGCAAAAAATAAAATTAGATTGTAGGAGTAGGTCAAAAGGCAGAATTATATATCTAGGTGTGACCATGTTAGAGAGAAGAACATACACGTATTAGCCTGTATGAAGTATTAGGCATATTTGATTGCAGCCACCTGCACACAACCTTTCCTACCAGAATCTGAACTCAAAATTGCCATTTGCTCTCATTCAAATATTTAGTGAGACACCAGAACCAGATAAGAAAATAGTCTGACATTATCATTGTGATTTTTTTAAAAGCAGAATAAAGGGGGGGGGGAATTAATGTCTACAGTGTTAACTTTAATCTTATTTGCCAAACCAAAAATAAGCTACAAACTGCTAGCAGATATTTTTTTCTTCTGTGATGAACACTTTATTGAATTCAAGCAAGCATTATGTTCAGACTGACTAACCATAGCAAAGCTGCAAACAGTTTGTTTTGATAAAATTTTGTTTGCATGGGTAATCCTAAGGCGATTTTCTGAAAGTTCGGTTTAAAACAGCACACCTAGAAATTTTTCCGTAAGTCAGAATTTTAATACTTACATTGATTATAATTATACACATATAGTTGCACTGTTATTTTCCCCCAAGAGTATTTTAATTCTAGGTTGAATAGATTACTTTTGTTTAGTTTAAATCCCTCCCCAGATGAGGTAAATTAAAAGACACACACTTATGTTAGAATAAAAATGTCCAGGTGGGAGTAAGAGTAATATTAACATCATTGTTGTTATTTAACAGTGATGTTAAATAATGGTCTGTGGTTATAAACAAGACTTGCAACCCAACTGAGACTATTCAGGCATTTGTCTTGACACCTATGACAAATGAGGCCTGAACACATCAATAATCTCTCCCTAATACTGTGCTGGTCCATCATTAAATATCACAACATGCAAACTGGTGGATACAGAAAGAGAAACCAAGATGATGCACTTTCTTACGCAATTAAGTTGCTACTACTGGAATACGCTGCATTAAGTCTAATGTTCCTTACTTTGTCTTAAATGCCCAAAGAATAGCTAAAATAAAATAAAAAATACCTTGCTATGGTCAAAGATGAACGCAGTATCAGTACCAAGGCCAGATCCTGAGCAAATTTAACAAAGTTTTGGCATCTTGTTTTTCCTGTAATTTGATTTAAGGCCGTATGATTTCCTGTGAAACCCAAAACTATGTCCTTTGTTTCCTTTGCAATTATGCTACCATAAAAGTTGAATGTTGCTAAGCTATTCTGAGATTCTCTACAAGGACAGTGAGCATGGTTAGTTGGCCCATGGTGTGAAAGTTGTTGAGAAGATAATGGAAACTTTCACAGTGCCAGAACTAAATTCAAACATTCGATCCTGGAAAAGGCCTGCCAGGACTAGAAGGTAGCCCCACTGGAGACTCTGGTGAAAGAGCTTCTCAAAATTTCTTAACTTCCTGAAACTACCATGTGGGATGATAACAACAAGCTTTCTGCAGACGCTCACGTGGTTCCACATTTTCTTTCTCTATTCATCACAAAGTACCTATCCTTTGCCAGATTAAGCTTCAAATCTCTCTTCTAATAGAAAGTCAAAATTTGACTAAAACTGTTTCCATCATTCTTGAGATTTCTCCTGAGTATTTAAGAAGAGATGAATTGTAGAAGTTATTATTTCCTGGAAATCTAAAGGCCATGAAATCCTACAGAGAAACCAAAGCAGCAGAAGAAAGCCAGAAGCAAGTCTGCCAAGCTCCATGGCTACAGCTGACTGAATAGCACAGTAAATCACTTTCAGCCATAGAGCCAAATGGAAGTAGAGAGCATTGCAGCTACTTGATTAATGAGACATTTTCCAGATTTTTCCCCCCCCCGTGCTTCAGTATTAAGCATGGAACGTAACTTAAAAATCAGACTGATCAGCTTTATTTCAAAAGAGATACTTTGAAATTAAAATCTAGAAGTAGGAAATCACTACTATGAAGAAATACAAAAGGCCAACCACTTGACTACAGTTGTGAGGTTTTGTGCGTGTGGTTTGGGGCTTTTTTTCTTTTTAATTATTCTCACTCTTCAGTTTGAGCACTTTAGTACAAACTTGAGTACTTTTTAGTGGTTCATATTAAAAGTCAACTCAATAGAAACAAAAGCTCTACTGCAAGCATTTAAGATACATTTCCTCAATTAACAAGACAACAATATTTCCTCCCAACACTTATCATCTTAGAAAAGATTTTCAATCCATTTTTCTTGAGATTATTCATATTTAACAATATATTTTTAAGCTTCAAAATTATATTGACTTTTAACTTGCTTCAGAGACTTCTGCCAGTTTTGCCCATCAATGCTTTCCTACATGGTGTACTCCAGCTCAGAGGTTAGAACACAGCCAGAGTCTGACCAGCCAACTTCTCCCCTCCCGCGAGTGTACCTGTAATACAAACACTTCCCTGGGTGCATCAGTCCTTCCTGTAGTGGAACCTCTCTAAAAATAACCTTTCTAGAAAGGAAGAAACTCTGTCTCTAAAAGGGGACAAAGAACACTGCTGAATCAAAACATAACTCCATGGTTTTATATAAATGAAATTATAATTATATAAGATTATATACACACTTAATCAAAGCCACTTTGATAAGTCAACTTTTCTAATTAAAACCAGTATTAGAATTCCAATTTTGAGGAGAGATTAGAAATATCAGAAATATGAAGTAGCGTCAGAGGTAACAACCATAAATGAACTGTCAAACAGTATTAAGACACTGACTTATCTATAATGAACACTGCTTAAAAACATTAATGCATCTTTATGAACTTTTACCAATTTAAAGTTACTTTCACTTTAAGAGTTAACATCACTAGAATCCCTGTACGGAAAATGCATTCTGTACAACTAAGTATATCACTCTTGTTACTAATATGACTATATAGAAACTTCTATAAGGAGAACTCCACTGTCCTGTCTTTGCCTGATGTACTGTCTACATACATTGCTTGTACAGACCAGCTTTGCATACAACGGAACAAAGTAAAACCACCAAACTCTTAACACAAAATTGAAATCCATGTGAATAAAAAAGGATTTTTTTTTCCCAGAAAACAACATTCTACACTGTAAAAATGCCTGTATGTTTGAACTTTTTCCAGTACTACGGACCATGCTTAATCAGACATTTAAAATTCATTAGGAATACTGAGTTCATTATCTTACGTTTAAAAATATTTATCCTTTCTAACTAAAAAAAAACCTATGCTATTTTCTGCATCAATCAGTACAAGGTACACAGAAATTTTCTTTTAGGAATTGAGTTAATTATGCTTTTAGGTGGTCTGTAAAATTTATATATTCATATCTATTACACTCAGTTTTTCATAAGTACACATTACGTTGTTCTATAAAGCTTTTTTGGCTTAAAAAGGATCCTCCAAACATTTATATGGTAGCAGAATTATAACATCAACATATCATAGAGTCATTACAGCTAACAGACTATCCATATTACTCTTAAAATTCCCTATTTTCAGGAATTTATAACTCAGCTGTAAAAAATGTTCCTTGCTAAAACTTTATCAATAGGCCCATAATGCACCGGTAATCATTTTCTCAAATTTGAGCATGCAGAAAAGCATTATTTTTTGCAGTTTTATGCAACAGCTACATCTAAAAATGACAGTATTATTAATGTATAAACATGTTTTAGTATGAAAGCAGTTTGTTCATAACAGTTCTTAAACATTCACATTAATTTTATATGTGCTTCTCAGTACAGCCTGCAGTTATGAAAGGCTTTTTTTCATAACAGAAAGGAAGCAAAACTAAAACAAAGAAAGGAATGTGACTCTTGCCTCATATTGTGATTATCTTTGCATTTTCCTCAGTATGTAGTGTGAGCCCTGAGACTGTCAGCTTGGTTCAAATTATACAAAATTCCCACCCTTGCGACAGTACAGTGAAGCTATTTTGTGTCTGTAGCTGCAACCCACACAGTGCAGTTGCCCTGCGTGCTGCCTTACCCTTTTTTGGCAAGATGGTGAGGAAAAGCGGCTCCACCTAATCACAGGGCCACCTCCTTCCTCACCCACAGAATGGCCAACTCTCCCATTTATTCTACTGGCGACATGAGTGTGCTGAATCCTGGCTGCTGTCTACCAAGCCGAGCTGCAGTGAAGTCCTGGCTGCATCAAGGGAGGAAAAGGGGGTAGTGCTGCGAGCAGGAACCAGACAAAATAAAAAGGCAGATTTCTCTGGCTAAAAATATTATGCCAGTTAGCTTGAAATTAACATAGGAGCATAAAATCCACCAAGAAAAATACTACATTTATTCTGAACAAATGGTTCATACTCCTGACTGCACATAATATTTAACGCACAAATTAGAGACAGTACAAACCGTACTGTAAAACCTGTTTCACCTTCCTTTTCCATTTCAGTTTCAAACTCCATTGAACAGGAAATAAGCACGGTGTGGAAGTAAGGATGGCTTCTCACAACATGACATGGATCAGCTACCCAAGCAAGAACTTGGCTTTCACCTCCCCAGAAGAAATCGAAGCCTTCATAGCTTCTCAAAACATCATATCAAGACTTATGCACTGTTACATGGCCTTTTTTGTACCAACGGGATTAATAGCTGGCATATGTATTTTGATCATTTTCATAAAGAACTATTTGCGGTACAAAGTCATAGAAAACTTAGACTTACTTCTTCTACACTTCACCATCAGCAATATAATAATGATTTTTTTATCATTTACTGTCATTACTAGACCTGACTATTTAAAAGCAACCCACCTAGCGTGTAACGTACTGTCATTTTTTTTCAACTTCGGTTATTTCACTTCTCAGTATGTTTTGATTTTGACACTTCTCATACTATTACTCAAGAGATTTCCATCAAGGACTGCTCTCAGCAAAGCAACCCAAAGACCCATATTGTGTGTTGGATTTGTACTTATATATGCCTTCTGTTTGTCACTGACTGAGGCAGTACTAGTTGGCACAGATAACTATCACTTGGAAACAGACTGCCAGTTAGATCCATTATTTGCATGGCCTGAATATGAGATCATTAAATTTGCCTTTGGATTTGGAATCCCATCATTTCTTCAGATACTCTGTTTTACTGTTGTCTTCACTAAAGGAGCACCTGCTGAAGCTCCAGCCTTACAACAGCACATTTGTACTTACCCTGCTGCGTACATTATAAGCATAACAATATTTATGTGCCATCTATTTTATAACGTTATGATTCTCTTCAGGACAACATTCAAATTACAGAAGAGCATTGGAACTCCAAAGGATGAGCTTGTGATGAATATTGCAGAAATAGTGTTGTTCTGCGAGAGCTGTGCTAATTTGGTATTTATACTTTGTTTTCATAAACCATGCAAGGATGAAATACTTAAACTCATACAGAACTGCCGAAGGGAAAACACTGCCAACAATCACTTTGAAATACCAGTAACAACTACGACCCATGAAAGTGGATCTCAGTAATACCTACTGTTCTGAAGAACTGTCAATCCACTTTTTAGGTTGTTTGTGGGGTTTGGTTTGGATTTTGTTTTGGTTTTTTACTTCTTCAAAAAAGGGTAATTGTTCCTTCCTTAGAACCCAAACTTGGACTGTCTTACATCTAGCAGTACTGGAAGAAAAAAAAAGATACTTAGTTCTAGTATTTGCAGCGATCTATGAGAAAACATGTAGGGTCTGGGGCTGTTTGGGGTTTTTTTCATATATATATTATTTTTTTTTTAAATCGCCTATTTTCTGCAAGTGTTACTTAAAGGCCATGTAGAAAGAAAAGTACCGTTGCCATAGAAGCATGCTTTTGTAATAATATTAATGCCCTGGCAAAGATGCAAACAAAACCATAGCAGAAAGCAGCTTCAAACAAAGGTAAAATTCTGCAGCCAAAGCATTCTCAGGTGTGCTTCCTCTTTAGACTTAAAATTCTTGCCCTACAAACTACTCTTTCCAGTAGCGGCAGCAGTAAGGTATGGCTTAAGAATCCATTATAATCCTGAAATAGTATGTGATACTATAAGTCTACTGTAACACTTTTTTTATATTTTATATATATATACACACACACACACAAACTGAGCATTTCTTCCCTTTTTCCATTTTCCTCTTATACTTCCATTGGAACCCGGAACGTTTTTGTCTGAATTCTTGTGCCACAAAAAAATTCAAATTAATGGAAACGCTGGTCCATAAAGAAAAGCTTTGGGTCCTTTCTGAGGCACTGAACTGGAAAGATCAACAGGATGGCTAATTAAAACTTTGTTCAAGAATGAAAGCTTTTTGTTAATGTACTCTCAGCTTCAACTGTGCATTAAGACTTACAGCAATTATTGATTTAAGCCACTCTTGACGAGTTCATTCAGAAGCATGAAGTTGCATGCCTTGAAAGAGTCACATTCAATAATACACTAACTAAAAAAAAAAAGAGAAAAGCCAGCCCAGAACAGTATTACTGGGGTGCGTTTTTAAAAAGGCAAACAAAAGCAGAGCCCCAGTTCCAAACTGAAATTGGGGCTCTGCTGGAGACAAGATAGGAGCATTATATATTTAGGTGAGAATTCATGAGCATATGGTGCAAAATGGGGAAAAAAATCTGAATCAGAGAATGAAACGGCTGTGGTACAAGAGTTCAGGTGTAGTCCTGCAGAATCAGTAGTCAATGCAGGCTGAGATGTAGGTGCAGAGTTTTAAATGCTTGCTTTGAGTACACTGTTACTGTAACCGAATTTGGCCAGGAGCCGTCTTACACATTTGGCCTCAGTTTCAGCTTTTCCTCTCATAGAGGTGGAGAGAATGGAAACAACAGGGAAGGCACAAAATTGTACTAGATTTTGGATAAAGACATAGACTTAGATTGCAAAGTTAGAAAAATACAATGATGTGATGAGGAAGGCTCAAGTGACCTGAAGGGTTCTGAGAAAAGCCCCTTTGATGCTTAAATATGTGCCTTTGCATGACACCCGGATGCTAACAGAACTGATAGATTTTTTTGCAGTTGTACGCTTTGGAAGGTCTTCCTGAGGGGGTCCAGATTTGCATGGAGAGCTGGTGCAAATCAGCATGGACTGCCTAAGACAGAGAAAAGTGGGCATGGAACGATCAAGAGGAACATCTTCCACACAACAGTCATAGCGCATAAATGGGAGAATAAACATTTGTCCAATAATAATACAATATACAGATCTAGTATCTAGATATATGGATAGTCTTAGACATCCAAGTCCTGAAATTCATGGACCATGACTGTATCACATGCAAATAAAGGGCAATACCTAGTCTCACTATGACCATAAAGACCAACATTTCTGCAAGATGTAAAAATCAACTGGTAAGCTATCTGCATTGTATTATGACAGCCTGTTTTCCTGTTTAATTTTGTTCTGCTGCCAGCATGAACAGATGGATAATTAAAGAACACTACATATAAACAGACCATTATAGAACCTGGTCAGAAAGGAAGTACGTAGATAAGAATCACCTCTTTGAATACAAGAGTCAATTTTATACTTGTGAAAGGACTTCTCAGCTGGCATCAGAGGTTTTGTTCTGCACTTGAGAAGAAGGAGATTAAACAACATGGACTGAAGATCAGCCCTGCAGAAGGAAGTTTGAAGAGATGAGTTGTAAGAGCTGTATGTCAGCAAAAACCTGACAGACTGAGTGAAAGAGTATGTTAAAAGAGGCAAGCTGTTTATGCCAATTCAGACAGAATATCAGTTTCAGCTGTGCCATGGATAAGTAGGTTATTTTCTAGTATGGGAATTATGCATAAAGGATTTTACTTTATTCACTTCTTCCATATATTTTCTATTTGAGGATGAAAGAATAAATACTGTGTTGTTTCTGAGTCCTGAGTTACTGTTAAAGGTGCCTAAAAGAAAACGCAGTCAGTAAATGTTGGCTCTAGGTAGTTAACGTTGCCTGGGACCTGGAAACTGCACAATAATACACCTGTAAGGAACCTGAAGGTTCAACATGGGTGGAAAGATGCTTCATGATACTCTCAGCAAGGTACACAGCTAAAGCAGAACCATAACCAAATGTCTCAGAGAAATAAAACCTGTAGTGGCCTACTGTCAGATCTAGCATTTGGAAACAAGTACGTCTTGTCAAGAATGAATTACTAGGTATAAATCTGTGAGTACTTTTGGGTATAGCTTCTGGCTGTCATCCGTGAGATGCGAATGAACATACTCTGGTCTCTTCCCTGCTCACGGCTACTGTCGTGGGAAAAAAACAGTATTTTCTGGATGGCTGGTTATATTGTCATAAAGAAACCTCTATATACAATGAAAGGACTTTGTAACCAAATAGGAGAAAACAAAAGTAAACAGGAGAGAAGAGGTTGAAAAATGCATAACAAGAATTCAAATAGTTATAACTTACAGCAATACAGAAATGTTTTGTTACATCATTCTTAATAAAGTTACTCAGAGCTTACATTAAAATTCAGGACAATGAACATGCAGTCCTAGAGAAAAAAATCTTTCATCCAGCTAGAGTATGAGGGCAAACACCGCTATGCACAACAGGGGAAGGAACTGCAAAAGTCCCCAAAAGGCATTCTAAAATAGTCTGATACGAGGGGAAAAAAAGCAGCTTTGCCTAAGAGTAAAAGTAATACTTTTTAAGTGACTAATAATTTGAACTGTATTTTTAAGTACAAAATAAAATCTCCCTGCTCGGAGGTATTTTTTCCCCCCATACCAGCAACAGCTTTGTTGAACACTTACTTCTTGCAAGCTTCACCTAGTTTTGAACAGTATGTTCCAGAAGAAATAGAGCATGTATTTTTGTAGGCATGCTGTCAAAATTAACTAAAGGGATATACTGGAAAATTCAAAGAAGAATATTTTACTTCCGTACTGGTAATTTTCGTATCTTTCTAAGACTTTAGCCTGCTTTTCAAAAAACCCTTCCGATCAGTAAAAGAAGAGAAATGGAAATGAGCAGGGTGCTAAAGATTAAGCATGAATTTCTGAGTTTATAATACGTTTTGGAAAAGAACATGTAGAGACTAAGGACTCATCTTTGCTGAACCAGCTGGCTCAAATTTGATCGGATCCCATTGCAAAACAACATCTGAGCTAAACAGAGACTGGATTTGCACACTTGAATCATAACTTGAGCTGCTACACCCCTACATATATTACTAAGCCTGGCCTTAGTTATATTCTAATTTCAAACTTACAGACCTTAAAAAGGCTACGGCATTATTTATCTTGATTTTGAGGCAGTTGCAGAAGATTTGGGGTAGGGTGAAAGCTCAAGCAATTCAGCCAAAGTAAGTACTCTATATAACATTTACACCATATATGTTGCACGACAAATTGATTCACTAATTGGCTGGAATGAAAGAATGCATTTCACTTCCATAGTACAAGTGTCCAGCAAAGAACTGCCAGACTCAACTACTAGAGTAAAAAACAATCGAAAATTTGCAAATTTTGTTTTTTAATGGCATTTGGATAGACCCTGTAGTCCTATGATGAATTATCTTTCACTATACAATGTTTTGTGGTCCAATTTTGTAATATTTTTATATTATCCCCCAAGAGTTTTGCAACATACACTTTAAGAAAAATGAAGAGTGTTTACCAGAACAGTTTGAATGAGTACAGGTGGTGTCCCTGCAAAATAAAAGGCTGAACTTTTAAAAAATTATTTTTAATAAGAAAAATGCATTCTCAGAATTACTGGCAACTAAAAAGCCTAAACACACAAAATACACTCTTATCCAAGCTTTTCTGCAGGCACGGAACACAATTCCAACTCAAACTAAGTTGGATTATTTGTAAGAAAGGTAAAATTACTGAGGCGGGACAGGATAAAGTATGAGGGTGCTCTAGAACAGGGCAATGGATGCAGACAGATGTCATTCAGTGGTTGAAAAAGGTCAGAGTCAGGATCCCTGCTAACAGAAAGATGAGAGAGAATTTGGACAAGGAGATCAATCTACTTGCAAAACTCCATGAACATTACAACAGCATCTCTATTTCCTCTGGAGATAATTTCAGTAGAGATTCTTATTCAAATCTCATTTCTTCTGCATATGGTTATACTACACTGTAAACATTCCAACATCATTTTAATTTATGCTTCCTCCCCCTTCCATGCAATACAGTACCTTACTTTTTTTCAGGTTTACATACCCTGGCCCTGATCTAAGAACTCACAGCTTCATACCCAAAGCACTTCCGCAATTTTGACAGAATCCAACAGCTCTTACATCCTACAGGGCTTATCCTGCTTATCATCCCGCTGGAAAGGCTGCCGTATAGCGGTGGCTCAAGAGCTGTGATACACCTTACGTTGTTCTCTCCTATACTCACACCTCCAAATTTCTTCCTCCTCAGCTGTCACCTTTTGGCAACACAATAGCAGGCACGTATGTTGAAGTCTGCTAAATTACATAAAATATCTTCTGTTATATCCCACTTTAAGCCTCTCGGTGCACCTAAGTACATCATAGACAATTACACTAACACGTGTTCCTTAAAGACTTTATAGTGTTAGACAAGTTTATTGAGATATATACAGTGTTTTAAAAGTTGACTACTACAGATTTAAAAATAAACTGCTAGGAAAACTTTAAATGCTGGATTATTGAGGTCTGACATTATATGAATGCTATCGCACCAGTTGCTTTCACTCATGTTCCCAGCAACAATCAAGATAAGGTATGACAGGCAGAACTGTAATACTCAATACTGTCACAGCTGTGACTAAATATGGATCATTAAGGCACTCCCTATAAAGTCCCATAGAGTATCAGCAACTGGCAGGGAAAGAGAAAGGGTACAATGTTCAGCAGCTGCTAAAATTAGTTTTAAGCATTTTATGGAATATGGAAGTGACGAACAGGGAGATTAAGACAGATTAATCAGTAACAATAATTTGACTGCATAAACAAAAGCCTGAAGATGTTGTCATCTGTTTTAGGAAACAGGAGTCTGAGAATTCACATGATCATCTCATAAAATATTTAGTGAAATGCAGAACTCACTAATTACAAAATAATAATGCAATATAGTAATACTAGATTTGGCGTGTTATGCTTCATAGTTCTACTAGCAGGAAAAACAGCTATTTCATGGGTCTTTCAAAAAAGAATTTATTAACCATTCTGGAAGTATGGTGAAGTGATATATTTCTTATCAAGAATTCAAACAAGAAAATTAGCACTCATAACAGAATTATACATTTTAATAGCAAATCAGCTGATATTCACGGCTAGAAAAACAAGGACAGACTGACCAGCTGATTATCAAATCCAGGCCCCCATAATTACAAACAACTAACACCCTGAAGCTAACATTACGCATAAAGGAAAGTAAAAAATCCTTCTGGCCCTTACAAGATCAGTGAAAGCTCTGAACAACAGAATTAAGTATAGCAAAACCACATGATCAACAAACAACAATAAAGACTCTTTATAATCCTGTTCTTTAGGACAGCAAACAATTAAGACCTTCAAAGCTGGTATCACAAGATTTTTCTAACATTACAATTATTCCAGCCCTATAACGCAATCATATTTGTACACTTCTCAAAGCAAAACAGTTTATGCTCTCTGTCCTAATAACCCTGTGGAAAGACACTCCAGAAAGCCATTCCACACACAGTCGAACTCTTCTGTTCAGAAAATCTTTACCAGCACTAGTTTGCACAAGCTTTCTTTTAAGCTAAATAATAATTTATTCCAAAACTATTTATGAAGAGCCATCATGTAAGAGCATCTTAAAAAACATTTTTAGTAACACTGCCAAAATCCTGTGTTCGTATGCACAGCATGTTACAAGAAATCAGCAAATAATGTATTTGCCTCAATGGCACTAGAAGGCAAAGTGCCTTTACTCCCAAAGCTACTCGTGTAAGAACTTTTGCTTCACTTTTCTACTAATGAGATCATTCATAATCTAAGAATATTTTACCATTGTAATAGATGTAATACATCCATTATGATACCATATTAATTGTTTACTCCACGCTTCTGAAACTGTAACATTGGCTTCTTGAAATCCTAAATCCTGAGACCGAATTCATCTTATTCCAGTAGCAGCAGAACGCTGCATCGATGTACAGCATATCCGTTAATGACACTTAACATTCAGGTATTAGATCAATATAATCATAAAAAGCAACTTACACAAATAAAATACTTCTCTTTTATGAGAAAGAAAGGTTTTAACTGTCTTTCCGTCCTAAGAATTCTGGCCACCAGCAGGTGGTGTTTCGGGAAATGTCAAGTCCCTTTTCCCCCCCTACAGATGAAATGCAAAACTCCACCTGCAATACTGGTGGGTTTATGCAAGACTGAGGCTCCACATTCTCTGCAAAATAAGCTTACTTCATCCATGTGATTTTGAGCTGAGCAATTCTAAGAAGTGTGAAGACAACGATGTATAGCTGCCAATTAAAATACGAACAGGCAAAATGGGATCGACTTGAAGGTAGGAAAACTGAAATTTATATTGTCAGTTTAGCAAATGACCCTTCTCAGCTGCTAATTTCCCTCAATCGAATATTTCTCTTTAGATTGCCCAGAGGCTTTTAAAAACTACCACGTATAACAGTAATTATTGCTTTATATCTATGTAAAATATGCTTAGTTACGATTTGCAAATAAATCTCTGAATTATTGATCATCTGAACTGTAGGTTTGAATGGACTAGATAATTTGAAAAAAATACTAGAGGCAGAAAGGAGGGTGAAATGTACATTAGGCAAAATAAAACTGACAAATATGAGAGACAAGATGCTTGACTAGTTCTAGTAAAAAAGAAACCAGCAGAAACAGGGTTAATTCTAGCCTTATAAGGCTGTTCAGCAGCACTTCAACTGCACACAAATTAGAACAACCCTGGGAATCTATAAAGCTTGTTTTATTGCCAAGGACATGCAGCAAGATCTGCATTTTGCTGTTGTAAACTATCCTTTATTTAAGACGTTTTAAAACAGAATAGACTTTTATATGTTTGTTTTACTGCTGAATCGTCAACAGGTGGCATTCACTGCGGCTTTGCACACCTAAATACAAGTTTTTACTGACACGACAGTCGAAGTTGACACATCCATCAAGCGTGCACCGGAGCAAGAACCAGCCTTCTGTTGTCTGGAGGAAAACCAGCTCTGGAGAAATGGAATTAAGGTAAAATAAAGTGTTTCACAGTACACGTTACCTGTAATGCTTGTAATTGCTTGGCTTTTGGTGGCCTTTCAGATGTAATTAAAATGTGACCACAGACCTTTTAAAATCAATTGCTCAGACTGTTAACTTACCTTTCATTGTATTTAAAGAAGTTTACTGCCTGATTCAAAAATAAAAGGATGTTACATAAAAGACAACAGTTCGTGTCTGACTTCCATAGCTGCTTGAAACAAACACCAAACCTTCTTCAAATAAGTGTAATTTTGTATCAATATTTTAGCATAAAGATTTGCATTATGAAAATGTTTCAAAACATAGCAACAGCTACTGTGTACTTCTGCCTATTTCGTTAAGAAATAAAAGCTTTGGAACAGGTATCTTTATTGTCTGCTAGCTACTTCTAATAACTGGAATACATTTAAGCAGACTCAGAGCTGTATTTGACTGAAAATATTCTAACACTCCTACTCCATTAGTGGTCTGCTCCTTTTTCCTCTCCCAGACTGTACATCAGCAGGATTTAAGTCATTAAAATGTGGAAATAGGCATGAATTCTACTACCAAACAATTTAACTTTTTTTTAATATGTTTTAGTGTGATTAAAATCAAGGTTTTGGTAGTAAGATGAAGATTAAAGCAATTCAAAATATTTAAAATTTAACACAAAATACCCTGGGTTATAATTTTCTTGCTGTTTTATTTGTTTGGGGTGTCTTTTGTTTGTTTTTTTTTTCTTTTAAATAAACTTCTAGGAATGCTTCAAGTCCATAGCATTCAACATTTATAAGTAAACAAATCAGATAACTGGTATTTTCCATTCCTATCCGGAAGTCAGTGCAACATAATTAATCACAAAGAAAAGCAAACTGAGTGTAATAATGTTGGTATAAATCAATATGCTGCTTGTATTACCTTCATTTCTAAAATTTGCCTTTTCCTTCCCCCTGAAAGCAGAAGGAACCAACTGCTTTTCATCTCCATTGCCTTCTCAGCCACAGCATCTGCTACTTAATAGCCTTACAAGCTGGTGATGAAATAAATATATATTTATATAGAAATTAAAAAAATAAAGTTTTTCTTCAGTAGGCTAAACTCACTCATCTGATTTTCTGTATTTCTACATTTTCCAATACTGAATCCCTGAAGGGTACACAAAATTATAACAGTATATATAACACAATATATCATCATCTAGAACAAATTCAAATCTTTTAACTGATCCTTTGTGTGTGTGTGTATGTGTATATATATATAACATGACGCTTCCTATAGCCTCGGCTGTGTATGTTAAGTTAGCAGAAGCATATGGTAAATGGTACAACGCTGGAGAGTGAAATTAATGGTTTTCCATTTGCAAATTGCAGGTCCAAGGATGTTCATTGATTATTAAAAGAAAACAAATGGAGCTAAAATTCTACTACCTTCCAACCTGCATGAAGAAACACTGCTGATGAAAAGCTTTTATTAAAGAGATTCAAGTACCATAATGGTAAAAAGATTCCTACATGATCTTAAGGCATACAGGAACTGCAAATTCTCTCATTTGCAATGTATATAGTGTCCTGTAAAACATGTAAGAAATTTACTATTTGTACTCTTGTATTTCAGTCTATTTTAAGTCTAATTAATTCAACTTCTAAAGACCTTTACTTTCCTATACAAAAGTGTACATTTTTTTCCATTCCAAACAAAATGCTTGCTATGAACTTAGTTGCAAACAACCAAAAATCTGATTTTTTTGGCATTCCCACCAAACTGTGAGTACTAATATCTTTTCTGCAGATATTTTAACCATGGAAACTTACTCTGCCTCAATATCACCTGTTCTATGTAACAGCACAACTTTTAACCTAAATGGATCACATTTGTGTAATGAAAGCATATCTTCTAGATTAGCTGATAAATCGGAACACCAACAATATGTTATTGGTCTTTTCTTATCATGTCTTTACACAATATTTCTTTTTCCTATTGGTTTTGTAGGAAACATTCTGATTCTGGTTGTCAACATAAGCTTTCGTGAAAAAATGACTATTCCAGACCTTTACTTCATCAATCTTGCAGTAGCTGATCTCATTTTAGTTGCAGATTCTCTCATTGAGGTTTTTAATCTTGATGAAAAGTATTATGATATCACTATTATTTGTACCTTTATGTCTTTGTTCCTTCAGATCAACATGTATAGCAGCATTTTCTTTCTGACATGGATGAGTTTTGACAGATACATAGCACTGGCAAAAGTAATGAGGTCCAACATATTTCGCACTATGCAACATGCTAGATTAAGCTGTGGTCTCATATGGATGGCGTCTATTTCTGCAGCACTAGTTCCATTTACAGCTGTGCATTTACAGCACACCGGAGAGGTCTATTTTTGTTTTGCAGATGTAAAAGAAATCCAGTGGCTAGAAATAACCTTGGGGTTTATTATCCCCTTTGTGATCATCGGTCTTTGTTACTCATTAATTGTTCGAGTTCTCATAAAAGCACACAAGCATAGGAGTCTTCGTCTGCGGCGACAAAAGGCTCTTCGAATGATTTTTGTTGTTGTCTTGGTTTTCTTTATCTGCTGGCTACCTGAAAATGTCTTCATTAGTGTTCAGCTTCTTCAAAAGAAAAGCGAGCCTGTCTCTTCAAGCAGCCCATCCTTCAGACACGACTATCCTTTAACAGGACATATTGTGAACCTAGCAGCTTTTTCTAATAGCTGTTTGAACCCCTTAATTTACAGTTTTCTAGGGGAAACCTTCAGAGACAAACTGCGACTGTATATTGAACAGAAAACAAAAATGTCAACATTACATCGCTTTTGTCAGGCTGCCTTAACGTCTGTCATTCCTGACAGTAATGAGCAATCAGAAGTCTGATTTAGTAGTGGTTGTATAAAACATATGACTGTGAAGTTGTGCAAATAGTGAACAAAATGCTTGCTACTAACAGAAAAAAGTGCATTTGTGTGTGTATATATGTTGTATTGCTTTACTGAGTATTGAAGGTTTATATTCAAAATGTTTCTATGACAAGACTTTAATGTAGAAGAATATGTTTTAGTCAGATTTATATTTAATTATGAACAGGATTATTGAAAGCTGAGCACTGAAGGAGCTTTATTTTGTATTATACATGTATGAATGACAATATAGAAGAAAATTTTATCAAGTTAGGAAGACTCTAGATGTAACCTGATTATCAGAGATGCTACTTTGCCGGTGTATATAAGGTACTTCCACTGAAATAATGAAGCTGCCATAACAGCGGAGAAAAAAATCATTACAACGTATTGATGTGGAGATGCAGAAAATACTGATTTTTTCATCCAAATATGTTAAGATAAATTACTTTGCTTAGAAGAACTACACAGTACTATCGTCACTGTATTCTAGCATGTCTTCCACGATTAACTTTTTGTAAATCTTAATATAATCTAGCACGGTGGTGAGTTTTCGTCTCATAAATGTAATCTACTGTTTACATCAGTACTTGATCAAAACTGAAATAATCTGTAACTATATTGCTCATCTCAAAGAACTTCACAGAAGCAAAATGTAATGCTCTATTCTGCCTTTCAAGGACCACCCCAGACAACCCTTCCCAGGACAGACATAATTGGGCCTTTAGTCAAAAATGCCTGTGCACATATACGTACGTTCATATCTACCTTCAGATTTAACTGAAAGTTGCATTAGATCGCTTTACATTTAGCAGGCCTATTTTGATGGCCAGGACAAAATGCTGTGGCTTTAAAAAAAGTCAGTTTCTGCAAGAGAGTTTAGGAATTGCTTATGAAAATGACAGAAGCCTCAGTTTTCAGAAAGGAAGAACTTACGTTATGGGGAGTGTGATTAGCTATCATCAGATTTGCATTTAGTGCACCATCTATCCCACCTCCAGAAACCACTGGCCTTTCAAGATCTTAAGATGCATGTTGGTTGCTTTGTTCATTTGAAGATTAATTACACTAAGAAAACAAACATTAGCACCACATACTTGAAAACAATCGTTTTTAATTTCTGCTAGAAAATAATTGGGTTTTAAATCTGATTCATGTTTAGCACAGGTTACTGCTTAACTTGTTCAGAGAAAGCTATAAAGTTCCTAGAGATTAGTGTGCAAGTTCATTAAAACATCACTTGCTGCATCTCTGAAGTCAACAAACTCATTTCACCTCTGGGCTTATTGGCTTAAGCACCAGAACTCTGCAGAACAAGATGCTTTGTCCTATTTTCAAATGTCTTCTATGAATTAATTAGCACATGAACAAATTTTAAAGGATTTTTAAACGTAGACACTTAAAAAAAATTACTAAAGTTACTAAGCAATAAAGAAAATAGTGAAAACAATGATTCCACTCATATTTCTCACAAAATACTTAGTTTCCTAGTGGAACCTTTGGCCACAAAAGACTTGACCTATAAACACAAAGGCCACAAGACGATAGCTGAATTTGAAATAGATAGCTAGCTATTCCTGCAACTGAAACAGGAACTGGAGGGTGGAGTCTGCAGCAACTGCTGATTATTTGCAAGTGACTGCTAGTCCCAGTCTAAGGAAAAATGTCATTTAGTGACATCTTTCCTGTAGAATACCAAATATATCTTCTCTCAAGAAAGATGCAAACATTGGCTCCTCTACATAGAACAAGTCACTAAACACCACTTAGCAAGAAATCTCACACCATTGTGCTACATGGCACATAGCCCTTTTTCCTCATTATTTTTCACTTTTGGAATTAGCCACAATTACTCATACCCTATTGACTGCCAATGTTCATTAATCACACCTTCAACGATGGCTATTTCAGACAACACAGAACTGAAGGAATGGATAATTCTCTTGGCAATGCAATTCCATGAAGACGCACCTTACAGATATATTAGGTCTGTGTCATCTTGACTCTTGCCATGAATAAATAACTTACTTGGGGTTACAGGAATACACTTTCCCAATTATAGTTGTTGCTTATTTTGTTTTTATAGGAATACACTCCTTTCCCTTCCTCCCTTCCAATATAGGAATTTGGGTTTTGATCAAGGCTATGGTAGAAGCCCTTTCATCACCCACTGTAGATCACAAATCAAGAAAGTGTCTTTGCTCAGCAGCTTACAATAATAAACAGACAGTAATAGCAAATGTCTGTTCATACATACTATGAAATAATTTGTTTCTACATGATCATATTCAGTAATGTCCTGGTATTACAGTGAAATCTAGGAAAGATCAGATTACTATAGTATGAAGAAAACAGTATTTACTCAACCTGAAACAAACTATTGCACATTTAAAACCAAATTACAAATCTAAACTACCTGATGAGTTTCCTACTGGTGATATTTTGGTGCAGGCTTATGAACTGTGCCTGAAATGACTAAATTTAAACATACTAGTTACTTTAAATAAATAAAAAGTCCTCTCCCAGGTGAAAAAATGGCACACTTCTCAAAACTTTTTTTTTTAACAGCAACTATGTACAAAGTAATATTTACAGAAATGCCATACAACTTTCAGGTATTTATATATACAATGTGCTTTCTGCAGCCCATCATCTTGCAATAACTCGTTACCATTGCTTATCCAAGACCTGTGCTTTATGTAATTTTCTTTAAAATTAAAGAGCATGATCATCAGTAAACAAAACCTTTTCTGGAGTGTAGGGGAAAGGGGAAATGAGAGTAAGAATTTTGATCTAACTACTTCACTTAACTTTTCTCTCTGGTCTCTCACAAATTGTTTAATTTAAGGAAAGGATTCCATATGCCTTTCTAAAATGCTGGACTGATGACAACTATGAGATTTAAGAACCTGTTTATCACAGATGCTTACACTCTTTGCTATAATAGTCTGTATCAACTCTCCAGACAAGGAAAATCTAATATTAGGAAAAACAGAAAGAAAAAAAAGAAGAAAAAAATAATCAAAGAATCCCTGAAATTGTTAACTGCTTTTGAAAATCACACAAAAATGTCTTGAATGCATAGTGTTACTGAATATCTAGAAACAAAATAAATCCAAACAGCACAAAGCAGCACCAGTCTGAACCTGATGCAACTGAAATCAGTCTTCCCTCAGCTGTGTAGAAAGATATGAGAAAAATAGTCATCTGAGACCACTGTAACATGTTAAAGAGATGCTGTAACTTTGCATCCTTTTAACAGTTTTAGGAGATACAGCACTAAATACCAACTCTGCAGGCACAACACATCCGCATCTAGAAAAAGCACAGTCAGTCTGAAGATGAAGTTTGATTAATTTATGAAAAGCATTACATGATGTGAGGGCACGTGAGAGGGAATTTGAATCAATGAGTCAGGTGATCCCAGATTCTGTACAAGACTTTGACATAATATGGGCAAGATGCAAGAAAAGCTACCCCTCCCTTCCCCTTTCGGCTCCACAGAAAATCAGAACACTAACATTCAGAATAGTCAATCCACCAATTCCAAAAGACAACATACAGTATAAAATAAATTTTTAAAAAAGCAAAAATCAGAACTCTTAAAATATGGTTTTCTTCAATACCGTTCTATCAGATGAAAAAGATACAGGTTCATGTTATATTCCCCCAATGTAATCTGACATTTATATTATTAACTGAAAATGGCTTATCTGGCATAGAAAATCCATTCTACTAAACTTGCAGATAGGCAAGCTTTAAAAAAAATTGAGCACAAAGTTTTAACAAGAAAATGCTTTTAGAATTTCAGACAAAGTCTCCATGTTTTAAACAAAATTCACTGGCTGTACAGTGCAGGTTCTAATCTTTTTTCCAGCCATCAAGTTACGTTAGAAGCTAACTGAATTTTTTTCCCGTGTAAGGATTTTGCTGTATTCTGTCAGCCGTTTATTAAGATTGTAAAAGTGAAAAGGTTGTCTAGACAATTTTAAATGGTTGGGATTGACACATAAAAAAATGTGTGAAAAAGTGGTTTACCATAAGTAAAAGTATGTCAAGTTGAACCCTGATTATTATTTAATTCCATTTGAACTTGTTTCTGCATAAGTAGGAAAAACAAGTGAGTGTGTGAAGAACGCAGGTTTGAATTTTAACAGCTATTCATGAAGGTGAACCAATGAATTAATTTTATTTTGATTGAAAACAACAAAGATAAGGATTTGGTTTTAATTTAAGGGACAGTATCCTTCCCTTCCACTCCAAAAGTCTTACCTTACCCATTCAGACCGCCAGACAAATATTTAAAAGTTTCATCATAGAAGAGCATAGGGCCAAATTCATTGTTTAATTCAATCAATTGAATTATATCTTTGCAATAGAAGTTTACGCTTACATTACCAATTACATCTGCAGCAGCCCATTGGTACACAGTTAGACCAGCCATTCCTCATTCAGAGACTGTTTATGTTAAGAAATTATTATTATTTTTATATTCTGTTTAATAAATATGTCATCAATAAACCATTTCCATTTTGGAACTGCACTTTCTCTTTTTCATGTTAAATCTGCAACAACAGATGATCAGGAACAAGTCATTTTAAGACACGCATACAGACCATCTTTTCTGTATACTCCGAAGCTCTGCTGTCGGGGAGGTATATTGTGGTACATGCCCTGTGCTATGTTTTAGAGAGACACATGCTGGATTTGAAAATCTGAACACCCTCCATATTCATGGAGGAGTCCTTTCTCCAACAGTATTGTCCAAACTATTTATTCCACATTGACATATGATACACCAAACTTTTAGCCCTTGGCTTTTGGCTTCCTTTTAGACTTCCATTCCATCATATGGCAGCACGACACAGCCAGGAGCTAAGAATAAACAGTTGCATACTGAGCCAGCCACCCAAGATGACAACAAAAAAGCAAAGCCTTCTCAGGACTTCAGACAGTGAAGGATCAGCTCATTACTTTCAACTCAGTCTCTTACATGCTGCTTCAGTTATTTTACACACATCCAGTGAATTCCACTACAAAATTTAAAGATGATTGTTAGCGTCTCACTAAGTAACCTGTGTATTTAGAATGGCTTTTGAAATTGTTTGATCCTGGTGATAACAACCGGTTCTGCAACCACCTAGCTATTTTACAAGTGGGTAAATATGAATAACTCCTATTTGTGATTCAGTACATAATGTAAAGGTAGAATAGAATGAGAGTTATTAAAAGCATGTATTTTCCCCACATACTTAAGATTTTCTATTCTCTTTTATATAACCTCTCTGCTTCTTTTTAAGCGATGCAGCTCTAAGTTTTCAGTACATTCTCTGAACAGTTTTGACATGTTTCAAACTGTAAGATGGCAGGAAAAGAGCTTTGTCTTCCCTTGTGTATATATGCTGTTTGCAAAAGCCTGGTTTACAGATGCAAATTATTAAGATAATGCTGAAAAATTTAATAAAACGTTGATTGATGATCTTCTGTTTGATGTCCTACAGAACTCCTGTGGGATTCAATTAGAAACAGGTAAACGCATTCAAAGACGGAGTCTGGTTCTTGAGGCAAGAGGTTCCTGTGTCAAATACCTTCATGCTTGTACCCTTGTTATTTTCTGCTCTAATTACCTGTTGGATGTAAGAGACAAGCACTTTCCAAGTATTTACTAATCTGTGTGGCTTTGATCTAATACCCAAGAGCCATTTTATCTATGCTGTAATTTATTAATAAACATACATAAATACACACTAATCTTTAGTGTGGTTCACAATATAGCATCTAAACACAAAAGGTATTTTGGAGGAGGAAACTTCTGGTGAAATAATTGTAGTTTCTCATTCATACTGTGGAAGTAGCCATCATCTCTGTTTTATCTGTTCTAAAATGTTTGGGGTTTTTTTATTTTAAAATCTATTCCATCAATACACAATAATTTGTATTTTATAAAAATCCGTATACCAGACTCCTACATTGTTTAAAAAAGCAGTAGCATTCTGTCAAGGACAGGGAAAACTGCTGCTTTTTAGAATAAACATATTTTAAATATCCAAATCTGTGCCATTTTCACTTTTTTTGAACAAATTAACATTAACAAAACAGTACCAAGAGCAATAAAGAGGAAGTAACAAATCCACAGGAATCAGGCTTGCATTAATATGTTACACACTTCCAAGTTTCAAACCCCGTCAAGGACAATTGCCTTTGAATGCCCATTTCTCTCTTCTTTATCCTGTATCAGAATGTAGCAAACATTTATCCTTTCAAGCTTACAACTTAATTTCTTGCCAAGTGGAATGTGTTTTGTGAATTCAAACATGTAATGGGACTTTTTTTTAACTGAAGTTATACCTATTTGGAGGTTTTGTGCCAAATTTTCTATATGCAGCAATTTGGGCCTTTTCCAGCAATTTTCATTTATGATGCCTCTCTCTCTATGATAAGTTAGAAGTCATTTACATAGAACCAGAAAAAAAATCATAACTGACAAAGGACAGAAAAGTGTGTTCTCACTGTACTGGAGCTGGGTAACATGTAGTCAAGCAGACCTAGCCTCTGCTCCATACTTCAACAACTGCCGGAAGACCGTTACTCAACAAATTCAGCCCACCAGCGAGAATTCTGTGCTGACTTTCAATTTTGTGAAGATATTTGCAGCCAAGTCATAAAAGCAAGGATTTATACTGGAAACCTAACAGGAACCATCAAGGAAGGTCTCACCACTGAGTAAAGGATGGCAGCTGAGAGGAAACATCAAGTGATTGGTCCGAGGAAGAAGATTTTCCCCTCTTAATACCAAAGAAGGGATGGCTGTGTTTCACCACCAAATTCCCCATCACTTTAATACCCTGGCTATATTAATAAAAGTAAGGAATTAACTTTGAATGTATACAGATTAAGGCAAATACCCGAAATTAGCATGAAACTCTTGCTAGTTAATGTGTAATGAAGAATGCACAATTTCTTTAAACAAAAGTAAGAAATACACCACATATTGTTTATACCAAACACAGTTGGGGACGTGAGCCTTTCGCCTGGGAAAACCATCTTCAAAGTAGCAACTGTTTTCCCAGCTGTGAATACTCTTTCCTGGGAAATCTATTCCTACCATTACAAAAATAATTTTCAAAGGAATGTAAAATTATTCAGCCTAATCTATGCATATCCGTATTTCAGACACTATTTTGTACCTTCTTAGACATGCCTACTATTCTGTGTAAACACTATATGGTGTCACAATCAAATTTACCTCTTCTAAAAAACAAATAAAAGTATGGTTAATTTAATAAAATAATTTAAAGCAACTCTATCAATATTCTGATGAAAAACTGTTAGCAGGAAACAAATGTTTCAGTCCCATAAGCAGTCACCCTCAAAGTTTGGTTTGGGCTTTTTTTATTTTCTTTTTCCTGTTTTGAGAAATATTGCATAGATGATAAGAAAGCAGACAAATCAAGAAAGATCTCACATGGTAAATCATAAATGCCAAACGGGTTTATAGCTTCATCATTTTTTTTCAACTATCAGGCGGCCATCGTGCAGCGAGGCAATCAGAAGCCAAGGGCTAGCAAACTTGTCTCTTTGTGCAAGTAAGAAAAAATACAAATAAAACAAGAATAAACATTCAACTGAAAGGCAGCCCAAAGAAAAGAGAAATATGCCCAACATTTCAATTACAGACTGATCAAAACCAGCAAACTAACAAGAGCGCACTAATATCTATACTGACATTTAACTTCAGCATTTTGAGAAATAGCTGTCACCCCTGCTTTATGACCAGACAACTGCTAACTGCTGATGTATCCTTACATCAAGGCATGGGGGGAGACAGAGAACGGGGGGGAGATGAAAGATTCTGTCATCTTCTCTTCATAACATGGACAAAACTCTATTTGCATGTTAGAGATATTTTTTACATGGTCAAAAAAACCCAGTACAAGACAAGATTCTTATTTTTGGAGGTTATGCTAAATAAAATTAACTTATGGGAATTTATTTCCCTTCCTTCAAAATTTAAGATTGGTTTTCTACATATTTCTTAAACAAACAAAAATTAATAACCACGGATAATACTAATGCATACAACAGAAAAGCAAAACTAAACAAATGCAGGAAGATTTTATAGTGGAATTGCAATGCAAGCAGTTTCCAAAATATATTTTTAATGTATATAAGATACATCTAATATTGGTTGCCTGGTAATCAGAAGAAAATCCTGCAACATCACACTAAGTTGTAACTTCATGGCATTTTTTAGAATGGGAAAATACAAAACAAGTTATTTTGATGGTTACAAGATAAGCTTCCTATTAATTAAAAAAAAAAAAAAAGTGGAACAATAAAGGATTACTGAGTTTGTTTGCAAATCATCCACAACTCATTCTTTCAACAACAGGCTTTAGTATGAATTAGTGGGTTGTCAAATAAATAAATACACTTTCTGATGATAACTTTACAGTATCTGCTTGATAGCTTTTGTAGCATGAATGTCTGGTTTGCTCTCATTAAACATTCAAATTACTACCCCAGTTACCTGATTACAAGTAGCATTAGGGATCGTATCAAAGTAGCATTCCTAGCTATTCCACCAAGCTCATGCCAAAATCTATCTCCACAGCTTAAACATAATTTTATGGGGGTTTCTATCACTACAAGCAAACAATGATTTTAAAGAATCAATTTTTGTGGTTTGCTTTGCTGTAGTACTAGCTTAATAACTCCTTATTGGCGTTTATTATAACCTCCAAAAAACTGAACAGAAAAACCTTTTCCCTACTAATTTTGCCATTTTCCATTTAGTAAACAGATCTTACTGTTTGGGCACCTGCACACTAGCCCTCTGATTAAAGAAACACCATGAGCTACTTGTTTATTTGCCATTGTTTGTACTATCTGTATGGAATCTCAAAAATTAAATTCCTTTCCCACTGATTTTGCCTTTATCTGGGGAAAATGTTGATTCTTCCTCCTCCAACCATTTGCAATGCTGAAGATAACAACGAACATACAAGGAAACACCCACTGATGTATGAGCATTACCTAAAGTCCCCTTCAAGCATGAACAACAGGATTTCATTTATAAAGATTGATTGCCTCTTAGTCATTGTAATTTTCCCTAAAGTTACAATGTTTGCTAGACTAAACTGGCAAGGAACAGGAAATTAATATTGTTTACTATGGATTATGAATTTTGAGTCTTGCCTAATAGATGTTCAACTCTGGGCGAATTTCTTACTGTTCTGTAGAAAGCCTGCAGGTCTGAAAACAGCACTGGAGAAACAAGATCTACCCTTAAATTACAAGGTTAAAAGATCTTTTGATACAGTAAGGTCATTCTGAGTAGAACTCAAATAGCCTTCATAAACAAAGCGACCACAACATGTTGTTCCCTACCTACAGTGTTGTAAGTGTCAGTACTGCTGTTTCGATAAGCTTCATGGCACTAAGGCAGCTGAAATTTTGAAGGGTGAAGAAATCCATAAACAGAAGCAAGACACGGGTGATTGCAAACAAGCACTTCTAATGCTTCTGTTATTTCAAGATGACACGTTAACAATATTGTAAATATTTTTTTCAGAGAACTGAAACAAAATTAATTAGTCTCAGACAAGGTCCATCAGAAAGTTTTTATTTAAGAAGCCAGTATTTAACTTCAGACCACCAGTCTAGATGGCACATTTTAAATCTCTTTTCTTTATGCCTATGTTATGTGACAATTCAAAAGAATAATCTCCAACTATAGGAAGGTTTAACATATAAGTATGTTAGTAAACTACAAAATCATTAAAAAGCAAGTAAAACTAATGTCCAGGCATTTAAAAAAAAAAAAAATCGATGTTTAAAATGTGGGGTTTATTGCCAAGTAGCTAAATAAAACAGTAACATTATGAAAATCTGTCAGAAAAAACACAAGGCTGAATTAAATTTAAAAGCTTGTGTTGCTCAGCTCCACTAGAAATGTGTCATTTAGAGTTGTGTGGTTCTAAGATCATTCATGAAAACATTTATATTGGTCTTGAATTGCTCATTGCTATTTAATGTAAACAGAAGAAATTGAGTAGATGAAAATCAATAAAACATCAAGATTACTCTGAAAGGTCAAGTTGTTCCAAGGAAAAATGCTTTAGTCTTAGGCCAGTAAGAATTTTTGAAACAAATTTCGTGAAGGAATGATCAATGTATGCTAAATCCAGTCACTTCAGACATGTTTCAACTTGCCTGCCTGCAGCTCTATAACAAAATCAATTAGAGATTTACATTTTCCACTTTGAAGACTAAAATTGCTGTACTAGAATAGGGAAAAAAAAAAATCACAGGAAAGTAAAGTGACTTAATGAACCAGTGAAACCTCTCTCTCACTGAAAGCAATGTGTTATAGAGCTATCTTTTGACTTCCTTCCATCACATACGAGACTCCCGAGGAGAAACTGGAGTCTACCCATCCTTACTTTAAGAATGCCAAAAAAAGTTTTCTTTGATTCAGTTACTGCATTAAAAGTCAATCACAGCTCATCAGAATCCAATTGTTATGCTTCAGGAATTTCTGTAGATGTATCAAGGTTCCAGTTTATTTTAAAGTAACAGAAATAAAATTAAAGAAAGTAAGGCTGCAGAATAAACACTCTCAGCAGTTGCCTTAATTTTTGTTCCAAATTTCTTCTTTGGAACCATCCAGACTAACTGAGCACATCACTGCAGCCTCAGAGTTCTTCCTGATCTTCCTGTACACACAAAGCAGTTTTACCTTGTTTTCTACAGCATTTTCCATGCTGACAAGGTTTGATGACCAAAAGCATTTTAAAGCATAACTGCCATTGTGACTTAGCCAAGTATTTCACACAAAGCTGGGAGTACGCATGCTGAGCAACAATCATAAACTCCTAAACAGCTAACTTTCATAAACAATTTTACTTCAGAAATGGTTAAAGATCTGCCTAACATTTTTCATTCTCAACAGACGTTTCAAACAAAAAAAATGTGGTCTACTAACTGAGACTTTCCTGCTATCAACAGTTATAGTTTATAAAGCTGATGCCAAAAAAATGGCTTGTCGTAGACCTTATATGGCATTCCCTAAAACAAACACTATATACATGTTTAAGCCACCCACTGACACCAACTTTTATAATTCTAAGAACTGTTGTGCCTAGTGGTGTTCCCTAACAGTATTAAGGATTCTTCTTTCCATTTAGTATTTGTTCTTTCTTTCACAGTCCTACAGTCTGCATGGCCAACAAAAACTAATTTGGGGGTTCTAAGAACTTATCACTTGACATCAGATGGTCCAAAAAGGCCCCACTTGCTAGGGATTTGAAGCCCACCTGGGATTTGTTCCACTTTTATGTGAAATTATACAGATTGTCACAGGCAATAAAATTTTGATTTTGACATTTCAATTTCACACTTTTTTATCCTGGAAAATATTTTTCACTCAAATTGAATTATAATACTGTGAATCTAATACACACCCTACAAAGGAAAGGAAAAACATTCCCTCTTATTAAGCTATAAATACCAGATATTCTATTTTTGCTTTGATATAGACAAAGATGCACTCTTTCCCTACTTTACTTAGGAACATTTCTGCTGAGTTCAAAACCGCAAGAATTTACAGACCTCTGAATAGCTAATGCCAATAGGTTGGTTTTTCATATATTATGCTTCACAAACTCTAAATATAATAGCTATTTATGCATGCAAAAGCTCTCAAAAATATTCTTGCCAATGAGCTTAAGTAAAGTCTAACAACAAAACAAGAAGTACTACTTTTTAGTTCTACGATCTCCATTGAGCTATACATCTCATGATAAATGAAGTAACAAGCAACTTTTGCATCTATTTTATGTTATACCAGGAAACATGAGAGAATTTTTAAGACCATGGCTTAATATCACCTCGAGAATTCCTTATGAAAAAACCTTTGCCTTTCCTTCTCCACTTCTCAACAGTATCAAACCACTTCATATTTCTTTGATCCACATTCTACATTAACCACTCAGAACAGCAGAATCAAATCACCCTGTTTATGTATCGTTTCCATTATCAAAAACTTACAGCTCTAAGTTTCCACTTAAATAACATCTCGATATTGCTAATTTCTTTCTCATAAAATTAATTGATAAAATGTTCAGTAATACAAAGAGACTGCTGACACCTTCTGGCCACTTGACATTCTGTCCAAAAACCAAGAGGATTTCCAAGAAAACATCTTGCATGTTTTTCCAACCACTCAGGATCACATGAAGACTTAAGCTATGCCTATATTGCCATATGACAGTTGCTTAAAGCTATTTGGTTCACCTTTCACCCCCATTCTCTCACCCATTCTCTGTCTTTCACAGAAGCATCCAAAACAAACAGAGATCATGTACTCTGACTGCTACAATCATATCCAGATTTAGCTTAATTGATCTTCTCCTTTTAACTTTCACTCCAGGCACATCACATCCAAGGAATCATTGCAAATTAATCAAATAGTACATTCAGATTCAGTACTGAATGTCTAAACCCGTCACATCATAGGTAACAATATATCCACATTTTATTGAATTGAACAGTCAAAACTGGGAGTACCTACCTGCACATTTTGTTTCTTTTTCTTTGGTTCAGTTTCTGATTCCAGCTCTCCCTTTTGGGCCACACATTGCTTTGGCCTTTTTCTTTTTTCTGCCTTCTTTTCTTTTTTTTCCACACTCATTTTTGGCATTCTAAAATAGAACTATTCTGTAATAGAAACCACCAAATTGCAATTAGAACCTTTTTTTATATTAAGTGGCAGTCTCGTATACAGAGTCATACTATAATTACACTAGTACGAGAATTATGTGTGACTACTTAACTATGAAAAGGTGTGTCTGCACTGAATTTTGATCCATTTTGGAGAATTTTCATCATGTTTCCTTTAGGTATACATTATAGTTAAGCTACAGTAAAACTAGAATGTCATTCTCCTGTAGAAAACTCAATGCCTATTGCCCTCACAGGCCCCATTGTGGAAAATGCTTCACTGACCCTCCTGGTAGAAATCCCCCATAACTGATGCTGTGCTTTCTGCAGCTTATAATGCACCACATTTAACTGTGTGATCAATTGTCTACCTCAGATAACACCAATCAGGCCTCTTTCTCCTCAAAATACATTAATGTGACTCTTAGTCATCCATTAATATACGTATGTGTGCATACACATATACCCACAAGCAAAAAGTAAGCCTACTTTAGTAATAAACAAATAGTTTTAAACCATCAGTTCTCTTTATAGTGCAAGTTTTTCTATTTTCATATAGAATATGGAAAAACTATGCTTAAAGAATTATGTCTCACGAGTTTTATCTTTCATTTTACACTGACGTAAGGGCAAACAGGAATTGCAGAAAACCTGGTTCTGAAACCAGGTCTAGTTTTAACTGCGTATTATTTCTCTGTAAGAAAATCTGATTTAAGTGGCTCTCAACAGCTGCCCCAACACAGTCACTCCCTGTGTAGCAGTACAAACACAACAGTTGACTCAATCACAGAGGTTTAGCTGGAAAGACACTCTGAAAGACAAAACAACCCACAAACCCAGGTTGGTAGGCACCCATACAGCTGAACCCGCACCATCAAGGCTACGAACGGCCTATGCCACCTGACAGAGCAACAGGGACCCAAGTCCTGGACACCCCTGCCACAACGGCACCTCAGTTAGCGACGCTCCTGCCAGGCCCGGACCTGGGCCCGGACACCCCCAGGCCCCGGACACCCCCAGGCCCCGGGCAGGAAGGCACGGCCTCAGCCGGCGGGCAGTGCTTGGGAGGCGCCCACTCGCCGGGTTCCCCACGCCAGACCCCTGGGTTTGCTTTCCCTTTTATTGAGGGGTGAACTAAGGCTTTGTGACTAGAAAGTTTTTAAATTTGAGTAATGTGTTTCAAGAGCAGCCACCAGAGCATCTCTCACAGGAAAAGCAACGTTAGTGTCCTGTCTCCAGCACCACCCACCAGCTCCTCGGCGGCGCACGCCCGGCACGGAGCTCCCACCCTCTGCGGGGGTCGCGGGCAGGCGGCCGAGGGAGGGAGGGAGGGAGAGAGGGAGGGAAGCTGCACCGCGCGGGGAAGCGACCCCCTCAGTCACGGCCGCCGCGCCTGTGGCCGGGCCGGGCCGCCCCGACCCTCCCGCAGTCCCCGGCCGGACAGGGAGACTCCCAATGTTCCCGCCGCTCCCCGAGGCGGCCGCCACCCCCGCGGCTGCCCCGGGGGCCTAACGACGACCCCAGGGGGGTGGGGGGGCACAGAGCACGCGACGTCCCCTCAGCCCCTCCGCGCACGCACCTCTCAGACCCCCCTCCTCTGCACGTTTAACTGAGCCTCACGCTTGGCGCCGCAGCCCGCCCCCTCCCTCTCACTGGTTACAAGGAGAGAACGGAGGCGTCTGGTTGGCCCTCGGCATGCCAATCTCCCGGATGGCCAATAGGAAGCCACGCTCGGACTTAAAGCGCCCACCTGGAACACGCGTGCTGAGGAGTGCTCGGCCGGCTTTTGGAGGCGCGCTTGACGTCACCTTTCCGCGCCGAGATGCGCCACGGAAGGCGTCCCCGCCTCCCGCGTAGGGGCGGGGCGACAGAGCTTGCCCCGCCCCGCGTTGCCTGGGTGATTCCCGCCCCCCCGGGCCTGATGGGAATCCACCCGCGGCCTGTCAGGGACCCCCCCGGTTCTGACGGGGATCCTCCGCGCCCTCACAGGGAACGCCCTTCCAGGGCCTGACAGGGATCCCCTCAGGGCCTGGCAGCACCCACCCCTGCCCTGCCCGTGAAGGACACCCGGTGGGAGGCCAGCCCCAGTTCTCCCCACATAAGCCAGGGGTGCTGCTGGCCACAGCAGGCCCGCGCATCTCCCCGGGGGTGCCGTGCCAGCTGCTAACACAGTGGGATGCGGTTCTCTGGAGGATGGCGGTGAGTCCTTTTAGCCAGCAGATCCTAAAGGCTCTGTGTCTGAAACAGCGTTATCTGCTGTCCTGATCGGGTCCGAGGGAATGCGCTGGGAAGAGGCGGACGCTGCGGTTTGAGTGGATGAGAAAACATCTCTGAGGACAAGGTTTCCAGGGAACAAATTGGTTTCCATGTTTTCATTTTCTATAAATACCATGTGCACAAACATTTCTATTTCCCCTTGGTAATTTAAGGGCAAAAATATTTACTGAAACACACACATAGGTGGAGCATTTTTTTCATGACAACCTGAAACAGGGGTTTTGTTTCCATTTGCTTTCATCCCAGTAAGAGCTGAGACGCTGGCTGTGGCAACAACTCCCCGTACCGTTATATGCACTGATGGGAAGAGGTAAACCTTCACACCTCTGCTTCCTTCTCTTGTCCCAACCAGGGTCACACCACCTGCCATTCCTCTCCTTCCACCTCCTCCCCACACCGTGGGCTGCCAATCCTGTCCCGCACCCATCGCTGCTGGGTTGGGCAGAGCCTCTCGGCTCTGGTCCATGTCCTCACACCATGGTCAGCACCTGCTGCTGCTCTCCACGGGAAACCCCTTCCCATACCAGCAGTGGGGTGCACAGCATCGTTTGGAAACCTGTGGCCGGTTACTTATTGTACAGAAAGATTACAAAAGTCCTAGTACTGTAGCAATGCGCTAGGGCTGAGTTAAAGCATACAGAATCATCAGTAGGCAGTGGTATCTAAAATTAGTTGTACTTTCAGCTTTTGTTCCAATGCGAATAGGGACAGCATATTTTCTATGTTTAGACTTCCTAAAACAATGATTGTTTTATTATGTATCCTGTTGTGACATCCTGTGGTTAAACACAGTATTACAGATACTGTCGTATCACAATTTTGACCACAATGGCATAAAATTAGACTAGATGGAATTAACAGTGGTAACTCATACCTACACGACATAGTCAGTTTGACTAACTATGGCCTTCCATATAACTTCGATCTTCGCCACAAACTTCTCCTGGATGAGAAGAAATCACATTGGGCCAAACACAAATACAGGATAGCTCAGATATTTTGGTTTGTGTTGGCCAGAAATTACATTATCTCTGCCTTTTCTGATGAAAGGCCTACAGCTCAGTATGTTGATTGTTTACATGCTCTCCCTGTGAAGGACCATAAACCCCATTTCCTCTTTAGGCAGCATTTGCACTCTTAAGGATTAAGCCTCTTCAAAGAGAGGCAAGAGGCACACAACAGTCTTTGCACAACTGCAGTACACCTCAAGGTTGTATAAAACATACACATTAACTGCACTTCTGCTCACATCTTTTACGGTATTATCAAAGATTATTTTTCCCAGGTCAAAGAACACAGCATTCTCTGCTATGCAAACTGCTCATCCTCCCACCTCAGCAGAACACCATTGGGCACTCATAGCTGCAGGTGATTCAAGGGACTGCAATTACCCTTCAGTTAGTCCTAAGCCAATGCTCCAGCCCACAAGCCCCAGTGTGCAGAGGAATGGCTCCAATGACACATGAAATTGAGGTCTTGACCCCCTGACATCATCAGTAAGCCTTGGCATTTTTCTCACAATTAGCTGGATGAGAAGTCTACTTAGATCCCAGCTGGGGAATAAGCATTGTTCATTAACAGCACATTTCCATTTCATCAACCTACAATATTTCAGGCCTGAAGCTAAGCAGCTGGATGGTTGTGTAGTTTTAAAGAGCCAGGATAGCTGATCAAGATAATAGATGGAGTATATCTGTTATATCTTCACTTGTTTAAGCTGTATTTTGGCCTCATCCTTATTATATGAGACACAAACAGTAACACTACTTTCTCTGGCTTCCTTTTTCCACCCAAACACAAAATACACCCATGCAAATCTAGGTTTCTATTTAAGGGGCAGTAAATTATTAAGAATTATATTTTACATGCCTCTGAGCACTAGCCTTCAGTGAATTGCTTAAGGTGGGCCTAGAAAAATGAGGTATGGCTTTATAAATCAAGTACTTCCAGTGACATTCAGAAACCAAGAGGCAGCTGATGTAAAAACTTGCTTCATGTTGATGTATATTGTTTGTCAAGCAGAATGCTGCATTGTGTGCCTGTTCACTTCCAAAAGGATTGAGACACATGGCAGTAACTTGTAGTTCAGACTTTCACCTTAGGAGACTCCTAGTTCAGACTTAGCATGACCTAAGCAAAGCTGGCTGTGTTTCACACTAATTATATCTTCTTCCTACCACCATTCTCAAAGTTTCCTCCACCAAGCATTTTTCATAGTATTGAAGTTCTTATTCCAAATATAGGAACAAATAAAGTCAGCTTGGAAAGTGTGACAGTTTATTGAATGCATAAAACATGATACAAAAATAAGTTAATTGCATAGACAATTTTAAAGAGCTATAGACAATATTAACTTTAAAAGTAGACGGAAGTTTGATCCAGAGGTGAAGAGCCTCTACTATCTGCATCTGAAAGACATAACAATGCACTGTTAAGAGTTACACAACTAAAACTTCCAGTCAAAAGGAGATACACATGGCAGTGAAGGGCTTGAGCCATTTCTCTGAAGTCAGATGCTTGCTACACTTTTTCAGCATTCTGATGACATACCATTTTCCCAGAACTTGACCAAGCCTCATGCTGAGCAGGTGGAAGACCAGCCTGCTGTTAGAACAATTTGACATCCTAATGCTTGTGGCTATATAGCTATTTTAATCACTACAGTATGGAGAAGTAAAGACTCACTTCTGCTGTCAAAACCCCTCTACCACATTCCCAACACCTATTAAAGGCCAACTACCAGCTCTCGAGCAGTTAGAAGTATGACAGTGGCACTCCTACACCATGTTGACACAAGACTATTTTTAAACAAGCTTGTTTGTCTTTTCTCATTCTATAGCTTATACCTGTTGTGCTGAAGACTCCCGTTAGATGGCACTCCAATTGCTCCCGTTGACTTGAAGGCAGTTTGAGAGGCTCTCATCAGAGCAGCATATCTACGAAGAAATACAACCAGGCTCAGCATCTCTAACACACACTGCCAGTAGTTTCACTCTTCCATCCAGTTTAATTATCTGGATCTGTCACACAAGTCTTACAGTCCTATTGCACAGAACAAGGAAGGTCCATCTGCCTGCAAGAGACAGATTTTTACTAAAACTGAAGTTTAAACTTTGCTTAGCAAGGTATTGATTTTTGTTCTTTGTTACTTCAAGGTGCTAGGAAAAAGACTTTAGGATTCTAATATTTAGATTAGACCCCCAAGGGTACTTGAGATGGCCAGTGTCTGTTCACAGTTAGGAGATATGACAGTCATGCTATGAAGATAGGTAAGCTTGGTAGAATTTTAGGAAGGCATTTGACAAGAAGCTTTTATCTTGGCTCACAGACTTTCAGAAATTAGGCCCAAATTCAAAGCGGAAATAGCAGCTATTTTATTGACATGACCAGTAGTTCACAGAATTCTGTATTTGTCCGAGCTCCTCACCAACCCCTAATACTAGCTCTGAGATTTCAGCATGAGCTCAAAGTATCATAAATACAGCTTACCCTGCCTTGGAGGTGGGGTGGCTGCTCCCTTCACAGTCATGATCCAGAGGATGCCGATGTTTGATGCAGAAGTTGCCACCGCACTGTTCACAAACTACCTTCATCATCTCTTTCCTTTTGCAGCCTGGCTTTAAGCACTTGTTCGTGAAGATCTAAATAACAGAGGACATGAAGTTGGCAATGCTTGATGCTTTCTGTGACCAGCTTCCCAAGTAATGACCACGCTGAAGCACAAATGCTCAAGCGCCCTTAGAATCAAGAGGAAACACAGCAAGCTGCTACACATTCTGCTGCCAGAAGACCCAACTTCACAAGCTTTAGGCAGGCAGTTCAGACTTCAACAGCAGCTTCCTTACCCTCTGCTTTTGCTGTGCTGGATTGTATTTGCAGTCCTTATCCATGTGGGCTCCAACCACAATATCTGGTATTTCCCCCTTCTGTACTGGGATAGGTGCATTACAGAGCGGACACACTGGAACCTGCACGTTCTAAGAACATACAATACAGATTAGAAGTCCCACCCAATTTTTTTTTGTCCTTCCCCTTCTCTTACCCATGGGTGACAGAACTGTATTCATAAGTGTTATGTTTTACTCATTTACTAATGCTCTTGAAGATATACTTCACAAATGTAGTGCAAATCATTATCTAAAAAAATAGTCAGACATGCTTTGTCAAATCAATCTGTAGCAACATATTTGGTAAGTTGACTTTAAATATGCTCCTTAGGTTTTCCAGAATTACAGCCTTTGAACACTTCAAAGCCCAAATATGGGCCAGAGATCAATGTTTAGCCCCACTTATTCTACTATTTATTTCTTCTGCAGTTTCATGTTTGCTGCCCTTCAACTGAGAAGGACAGAGGCTGCAGAAGGTTTTAGGCCACAATACATTACTTAAAATACAAAGCACTCCTCTCTGGGAAGATGGGGTATAATTGGAAGAAACTAGAATCTAACAGTACTGAGCTCTGAAATGTTTGTTTCTATATATTTGAAATTCAGCTGTGTCATTAACTTACATCTCATTGTTCTCCCACCCGCTTTTATTGAAACCACAGGTCAAGTTTCAGAGCAGCGTTTATATATGACTTAGCAATTCTGCAGTGTGAGTTACTGACTCATGCGTAGGAACTTACTTTCTTGTAGGCAGAGGTACACTTGTGGTCATCGTAACGGATGTGATCTTTACAGAAGACTTCCCCACATGCATCACATTTCAGAGGAAGAAAGTCTGGGAGAAGAACAGACAAGAAAACAGATTCTCATGTAGCAGAGCTAACAGCTGTAAGACTACTTGCAAAACACTACAAATAAGTTCTAAAGCAAATATTTGTCTAGCAACAATGTAGTTATCTCTAGAGAAAGCATATTATTCTTCATTAGTATGAAAGCTAAAAAAGTAAGAGTGGTAAGTTTTCCCTTATTTTATCCAAGCTTTAATATTAACAACTAACACAAGCCATAAATGCCTCAGGAGCTCCCTGAATGCAGACACTTTTGGTGAGACATTAGTCAAGAGTTAGAAGCTGAAGTACAAATCCAAAGCCCAAACTCGAAAGTATTTTCATTCTTTAGAAACATCTCTTAACAGTTTAAAAACACACGAGAACAAAATACAGTGGGCCCAGCTAGTACTCTTTTACTAGACCTGCTGAAGGGGGATTACAGAAGCAGCACCGGCACCCGCCACCAACCACAGCACCCTCCTACAGAGCCCGGCTTACCGAAGAGACTCGGGGTGCAGGACTCGCCCCCCCCCCCGGAACACAAGCTATCCACCCCTTAGGAGTGCCCTCCGGAGGGGTGCTGCCCGGGGGGAGCCAGCCCACCTCCCGGAGCCAGCCCCCCGGGGAGCCGGTCCCCGCTCACGGCTCCCTTCGGACAGCCCTGGAGCCCTCAACCGCGCCCCGGGGGGGCTCACGGCCGCTCCTTACCCAGCTGCTTGCAGGTGCGCTCCGAGCAGTGCTCGCCCAGCCCCGGGAGCTCCATACCGGAGGGCAGCGGGACCCCCGCCCCTGGGGCACGGCACGGCACGGCACGGCACGACGCCGCCGCCGCCGCCTTTATGAGCCTCGCGCTGACTCAGCCCCCACCCACGTGCTGAGTCACGCTCCCGCCGGCCCAGGCCATCGCGGATGACGTCACGGCGGGCCGAGCCAATGGCGCCCCCCGCCTTCCGTCGCCGTCTGCTGCGCGTTCTAGGCGGACGGCCAATCGGCGGCCGGGGGGCGTGCTGAGTCATGCGCCGGGGGCGGGGCCGGGGCGGAGCTGGGAGGGGGGGAGCGGGAGAGCGCCGCGGGGTGGGCACGGGGCCGGGCGTGGGTTTGGGGGTAGGGGTGGGGAGTGGGTGAGGGTGCGCGTTGGGATGGGGGAGCGGGCAGGGGAGGCCACAGGGCATGGGGGAGGGCAGGGAGATGACTTCAGGGTGGGGCTGAGAGCGGGTGGTGATGAAGACGGGCCTCGCCAGCTTCCCTCGGGGAGCGCGTCCGCATGGCGCGGGCAGTCCCGCTGCCGGGAGCACCCTCTTGTACAGGGGCTGAAGGGGGGAGCGTGCAGGGCTGTCCCGGCCGTGGGGCACGTGGGAGAGTGCCCTGGGAAAGCCCGCGTGGGGCTGGTCTGCTCCAGAGGGCACTGGAGCGTCTCAGCCCTTCGCCTCTTCCGTTTCCATCACATTTTTCCATCAGGGCTCAGGCTGCTGCACCGTCCCTCTGGATTGTGATGCTCCACTCGCGTTACTTCCAAACTTTGCAGAAGTCAACTGAATAAAAAGCTTCCCAGTTGCTCTCTGTTTTTAAGTGCTTACCTCACTTCCATGAGGCACCTCAAGATGAAAGTGTAATTTAGAGACATTGACCTTTGAACGTGTGTAACAGTACTGGCTTCGCACGGAGGAGGTGAGGACCATTGATTTAATTCCATCTGTTATGGGATTGAGAAATGACAAAGTGTTGTTCTGCCCCTGCTCTCCCCAGAAAACACCGACTTTCTCCTGTAGTACATGACTCAGATGCAGAGTGGAGCTATGAGGTGGAAGAGGAGCTTCAGGAAGGCATGTGGTGACTGACTGCAAAGGCCAATTTGTGCTGGCAAAGCCTGGGAATGGCATGTGCCACTCGCCCGTCTGCCACGTCACCTGACCACGCGGTGTTCGCGTGGCTCCCGCTGCGCGTGCCAGTTTACAGCCGGCCACGCCGGTGTTACGGTCTTCCCGACAGCACAGTCCTGCTGGATTAAATGATACTATGTCATCAGCCAGACACTCTTCCCAGGCCTTCCCATGCATACTAATTTTCCCACCTGGACCCATAAAACTACTGAAGGTCCTCATTTAAAGCCATTCCTCCAACCTGACTGACAGAGCATTGCAGCCTGCTGGAGGTCCTTGGTTCGTGAAGGGCAAACTCCGATTTAATCTCCTCCACTGCAGCGCTTACTGCATGGCGTCTTCTTGGACAGCCGTGCCACGTCCATGCTGGGAGCACCCCCAGCCCGCCCTGGGGACACCCCGGGGGTGTGATGTAGCCCCACGGGGAGATACCAGCTCAGGTCTGGGAGCAGAGTGAAAGGTAAGCTGTGCCAAGCGGACCGAGTCCTGCCCTTCTGCCTGGCATGGCTATAGACACGTAGACTTTGGAGACTGATGTGAGAAGAGACCTTCTGGGTCATTCAATTCAAGCTTCTATTAAACAGATAACTACTTCATGTAATTCCCTTCATAAACAAACGAAACCCGATCTTAAAAGCAGTTTATTCCCATCAGAAGGCTGTCCTACAGCCCCATTGCTCTCATGAAAAAAAGACAGCTTTAGGTTTCTAGTGTAAAAGTTTCCCTGGCCACCTGCCTTCAAAGCAGCGTTGTCCTTTGGTTTTCATCGTTTCTTCTCACCGTATCTGTATAACCAGCAGCTGAAGGAACCAGGCTGACGAGGCTTTGAATGTGTAAGTTAGAGCCATCGTTGTCCGGCCGTGTCCTGCAAGAGCGTTCTGCAGCGGTGGTAGATGTTTCCATCAGACGTTGCGCTGTTCATCTGATGATGGTCCCATCCTTGGGCTGCGGCTGCCCTTCTCCCTGCCAGCAGAACCTGCCTCTTGGGTCACGTTCGATGCAAACCCTGGTGGTCTCAAGCCCAGGGAGATCGTTAGCAGTCGGTGCTCCTTTTAGTGCACAGAAGTGCCAGACGGTACTTGACAATACAGTCACGCAGCATCTTCCACCGGGTTCCTTTGGCCAGTGGCACGTGATTAAAAGGATTTCCCTTGCCCGAGCTGGGCCAGGTACCTGGTGTCTACCAGGGCAGTGGCGGGCAGCCGGAGCATGGCACTCTCACCCACTCTGTTCTTCTGACCTGGTTGGTTTTGGCAGTTGGGGATGGGGGAGTGTTAAAAAGAAGGAGGAAACAGCAAAAAGTATCCAAATACAAACAGTAATAGAAAGTCCGGCTATATGAGGTACTTCAAGACCTTCGCTCTATTATGCATCTATACATCAGCTCCATTACACTATTTACACAGGTCTCGAGAACTTGGGAAGTACAAAGAAAATCACGTGCCCTGCTGAGCTCGCAGGCTGATTTTTCTCATACAAAGCACCTACCCAGCACCAAGAGGACCAGGACCCCAGTGATCTCCCCAGGAAGGCTTGCCAAAAAGTGGTGGGGTGAGCTAGGCAGAGAGGAAGAGGCTGGTGACTTCGCTGCCTGGCTTGGCTGACGCTGCCCTGCAGACTGGAGAGCCGCTGCCAAAGGGATCATGTTTTATGGTGGGGAAGGGAGGAGTTTGCGTGTGGGTAACAACAGAAATGGCTCTGCGCAGATTAAACGCTCTTAAGGAAGACTGCAAATCCCAAGTCCAGAAACCCACATAGTACAGGCAGCCGTCTTAATAGAAATGAGGATTAGAAATTAGCCGAGGTCTTTAGTGATATTTTTAGAAGGTTGCTCCTGACAGGTTAGGCTGCTGAGAACCAGAGGAAAGTGCCGAGCCCTGTATTACTCGGGAAAGGATCACACAGTGCAGCGTGTGATTAGAGGCTGGCTAGCTTAGCGACAAGGGGTAGGTGGGTTAGAACTGATTCGGGAGGAATTAGCAAGGGAAATTGCTTGAGAGGCAGAATTTGATTAGGGGCAGCCAACATGGATTTATGAAAGGAAAGCTACGTGTAACTAACTTGCTGGAGTCTGGGGGAGGCATCCCTCCCCGGCAGCCCACGGCACGTGGGTTTTATATAACCTGATCTGCAAAGGGAAGGCCTGGCCTTTGCCACCAGAGCGGTGATGCTGGGTGGGATGGATGGGGGTCACCTCCCTCCCTTGTCTCTGCACCGTCTCTCTGCCTCCTCTTTTTCCCTCCATCCGTTTTACTCCTTTTCCATTTTTTGGGGGGGAGAAGGGCTATTGCTTTTTCCTTTGTCCTGTGGTTCTGCTCTTTGTCCTTCCCTTCCTCTCCCCTGGGATTGCCTCGTGGTGGCTCTGCCGGGGGCGAGACGCCACCATCCACCCCACCTCACCAGCATGGTCTGCCTCAGGACCCACACTGCATCCTAAAGGGGGAATAAAACACCTCTGAAGAGGATCACAACCTTCCTCAGCTTCACGGATGTTTGCTCCTTCAAACAGGGCCCCCAGGAGTCCTTACTTTGGAGGAGCCTAGAATTGTTCTGCAGAAAACAGAAAATCCTTTGAGAGCCTCAGACCTGCATGCCACTGTCCTCCAGTATGGCCAGTCCAGCCTGGCGGAGGTCAAGCATAGAGGAGCAATGGCCAAGGGAGACTTGACCTGGCCGAAGGGACTGTCACGCTGCCCAGAAGAGAGAGAGAAGGTCTTCAAAGGCCTTCCCTGTCCCCTCTGTCATGGCAGCTCTAATTGCATGGCCGGAGAAAGCCCTTGATGCTTTTGAATGCCATGGCAGACATGATGAAAAACCCAAATGGGACAGCCCAAGGGTGGCTTCATTTCCTCCTGTGCTGCCAGCCTGTGAGGGCAGGGGGACATTCGTGGGATCGCAGGGGGGTGACTGCCCCGCATCGCTGCCAGCTATGGACATGGCATGGATGGGGAGCCAGGGATGTGGCTGGCTCCATCCTATCTCTTGGGGCAGGGTCTGTCCCCTTCCCACCAGGGTGTGTTATGACGGGCAGCACAGCACAGAGATGCCCGTGGATGAGACAGCCAGATCCATCCACCTCCTCTCCACCTTGTGTGCCCCAAACTCCTCCCAGCACTGTCCAGAAGACATGGACAAGTCCCCTATCCTGAGGGCCACCCCATCACCTGTGGTCCTCCTGCACCATCCAGAAGCATCCTGTACTTGCTGCTCCAGCTGTGGAGCCACTGCTGCAGCATTAACATTCGGGTGACTCCAGCTCACATTTACCTTTCCCAGGTCTCTGAACTCCCATCCCATTGTTCCGCTTTTCAGCTCATAATTTCGTACCAGGCTTTTAAAACTGAATTTTATTTTTATTGCAATGACCCTGTGGTGCTGCCAGATCCCTCTGTGGAGGAGACGTGACATCTCCATTACATAGCTCAGATAAGTGTCTTAAAGAGACCACACACAAAGGAACCTAATGGTACCTATTTTTATTAGGTTTATTACAGGAGGGGAAGTAAAGCAGTCCGATCTCCCCACAGGATACTCCTTTAACAGCAGCAGACAGAGAGGAGAGATCTGTGGAGGCGGATCAGTTTTCCAAGAATATTAGCTACTGCTGCTCTAAAATTAGAGTCTAGGGAGAGCAGACAGGTTGACATAATTGAAAGGGCTGTCTTATGGGATGACATAGTTAAACGAGCCCATGATCAGCTTTAGAGTGACAGCTCAGTGACTTCCTCTAATCCCCAAAGGAGCACTGAGTTGCGAGGCTGTGATTTAACTAGTCCTGGATCTTATCTTGCGATGATGTCAATATTATTAGAACCCATTTCTAAAGAGATGCCTCCAAAATCATTGTACATGAACCGACTGCTTTTACAGGCACGATCCTTCTGCAGCTTCACCCTGCAAAGCCTGTAGTTGATACAAACGCTTCTCTGCTGCCCTTACACACCCGATCCTGTCCCCTTGGGCTGGGCTACAGGGGCAGACCCAGAAACAGGATTAAGAACCTCATTTCAGGCTGGAGCTGAAAAATGTCCTTGAGCTGCCCATTTTATTCAACATAATTTAATATCAGACACAAACTAACAAAGTTAGAGGTGAAATATAATAGCAGGAACCCCATAAAAAGTAACCTAATCTGTAAGATAAATAGACAACACTTTAGCCTGGGGAGATAGCAAATAAAAGAGAAATATGAGCAGAGCCATTCTCAATTCATAAGTAACTTTAAAGAGAAATAATGAAGATGAGTTCTCCAACTTTTAATGTCCTAAGATTCTTCTCAACCAAAAAAACCCACATTGTTAATGTTTTCCTCATACACTTACACAAGGTAGATGTCCCCAGTCAAATGCCCTGGATCTTTCCTGCACAAGCAGACACCCACTGGAAGTGGAAATGGTTTGGAGGGGCCATCCTGCAATTCCTGATGGGGCAGGAGATATCAGGGATGGAGCTTTTCTGAACCCTCATGCTGGTGGAGCCTCACAGTTGCCTTCAGTGGCCACCTCCCACTGCTTTGTTTTGGGTGCAAAACTCAGAACACCCACTGCTTTCACGGCGGCGTTAGCCTGACTTTTTTGATTTTAAATTTTTTTAGCCGTTTTTTGTTAGTGCCTACTTTAACTTCAAAGGCCGGGATTTTCCAAGCAGCCTAATGCATTTAGGCACCTAAATCCCATTGAGTTTCAAGTGTGTATCAGCCTTTAGGCTCCTTGGCAAATCCTTGCTAAGTGCCTAAGGGCTCATGGCCGCAGCCACTGTTACGCTGCCAGATTTACACAGATACTGTTATACCAGCATGAGCTCTCTTCTCCGATAGAAGAGTCTCTTGTTTAAAACCCCCTTCCTAAATGACAAAGTAAACTGGAAAGGGCCTCCTCTGCTGGTTAATATTTGGTGATAGATACCTGTACGAGAATGTTAAATTCTCTCCTTGGGTTATACTAAAATAAAAAAAAAACCCAAACACACCACTTTGCTTTGTAGACCAAACTTCTTCAATTAAAGAGACCAAGTGCTCCTAATCCCCAGCTCTTAGCCCTCCAGGGGAAACCTCAGATTTGGTGTTTTGGATGTAAAACCTACCATACCTTCCACTACCTCTGATACCCACTATGTCTCCAACCCCCTTTTAGAGCATCCAGGCATGATGCTCTAAAAGGAGCATCCTTTTAGAAAGAAGGGTCTTTTCCTTCTTCAGTAGCACTGTGCACTGTATAAGAGGAACAAAAAAAAAAAAAAAAAAAGATCAGCAGAATCAAGCCATTTGCTTTGCTGCTTGGGAATGTCCCAGCCCAAAAGGAAGGAGCACAGATGGCAGCTGAGCTGGCAGTGGGACAGGTACAGAGGGCATGTAGCTCCCAAAAGGCTGTCTCAAAGGGTGGGAAGCGTTGCAACAGCCTTTCTAGTAGTAGCAGAAGAATAAATCCCTTATCAGGTGATGGCTTGTCACAGATCAAATACTAATGTCTTATAATGTCAGCTGCCGATACCTAGCAGAAAACAGATTAGAGGTCTCCGTGGCAGACTTCCCTGGGATAACAACTGTCTTTTTGTTGGGTCCATACTGCAAACGGCACAACAGGACCCAGTTCATGACTACTGAGCCCCAGATTTCCTAGGCACTACAACGATGCCATCAATCAGCAAGGGAAGTTAGACCCCAAATCCTCCTTATTCATTGCATTGCTGGTTTCAAATTAAAGCATTTCACTGAAAACTGAGACTCTGTCCTTAAGTACTTCAACTGGTGATGATTTAACAGCAGTGCCAAACCTTAGCATTGTCTTTATTTTTCTTTTTTTTACGTAGATAAACAGAGCTATCCTTCTTTCCTGTTCTGTAGCACCAAGAAATAAACCTGAACCCTCATAAGTGGGCTTGGTTTATGCTGTAGGTACAGAACAGGACCAAACCCATTTCTGGTTTGGATGAGTGGTCTCCTGCGGGTTAGCAGGGGAGGGTGGTCAGGGGAGTCCTGGTAGAGCTTGGGAGCCAGAGGGAAAAAGATAGATCCAGGCAGGGAATAGCTGAGAAGGGAAGGAGACCCCTTAATGCATGGATCCCATAATGGGCAGACAGCCCTAAAGAAATCATCTCCAAAAGTGATGGCTCTGAGCCGGACAGCATGAGTTTGGGTCATACCCTGCTTTGCAGCCGCTACTCGGACTAGGGGGTAGGATGACAGTTTTAGCTGTTTCCCTTGTTTTCCAGAGAGCAGTCCCTCATCCACCAGTCCCAACCACCCATTTACCGGTTGGCCTTTACCAGCCCACGGTGCAGCCACATCCTTGGAGGCACCAGGCAGCCCTGGGAGGTGGCGGAGCACCCGCAGGGTGATGCTGCCCTTGGAAAGATGTCCATCCCACAAAGACAAGGCCAGGTGCCAGTCGGAGCTGCGTGCCACGAGGTGGCACCATGTCACTGCTAACCCGCACAGCGGGGTCACCTCTGCAGCCAAGGAGCTTCTGCAGGACCCTGCTCACCCGGCAGGCCTTGGAGCAGCCCCATCATTAAAATCCTCCCACTAAGCTTTTTTTTTTTTTTTTAAATAACTGGGCAGCCCTCCATTCTGTAAGACCCAGCCGAGGGAGGAGGTGGTGCCACTGCCCTGTCCCATGGAGCATCCTCCCAGTGGGACCACTCATCTGTGAGAGCCCTCTGCATCTCCTGCGGAAATCCGGTCACCCTGCAGCCGAGGGCACAAGGTTTGCAGAGCCACGGTGCCATCTCCCACTGGTTACAGCTCTCCTCAGGGGACTCCTGGGCTCCTGTCCCTTTTGTCACAGTCGTTTGTTGGTACTGGGAGAGACATCGGTGTCATGGTGGTGAGCGCACCTGGCTGGTGTGTGCTGTCCTGCCGGCATGCACTGGCTGTGCCCCCACCCTCCAGGGACCTGTACACGGGAGAGCTTGTTTCTGCCATAGAGCTTGATCATGTCAAGGTAGGGAGGATTTAGGTAAACCTATACCCCTGAGGAACTAAACTTCATGCGTTGGCACATTCAGATCACCTCCATCTTGGGAGCACTGCTGCAGAAAAGAAATGCAGTGGGTGACAGTCCCCAACCCAAAAAACTTGCCCAGCACCTGATTAGGCTCCTGAGCTTCTGTTTGCTGAGTTGCCACAGCCTAGCCCAGTCCCTGGGCTCCTTCAGCGAAGCTCTACAGCTGAATGCCCTGTTCTGCTCAGGGAGCACAGCCTCAGGACCTGCCTGTGCCCACCACTCTGCCCCGAGCTCGACTAACCCAGACCTAACCTTGGCATCGGTGGGACTGACTGCTCCGATGCTCCATGGAGAACAAGCTGACTGCTGCACCCAAGTCTCACCTAGTGAAGGAAACACAAGTACAAGCCATAGGAAACTATTAGCAGAAAATTTCCCAATGGAGGAGAGTTTCTGCACACACTGAGTAAGCTCCAAGTAGCTCCTTCTGCTCTTGCTTTAGAGCATGGAGCAACCAGCCAAAAAAACCACACACTTCTTTCTGAAGAGGAAACAGGGAGCTGCTCAAAGGGAGCTCTTCTGCATCGGCTCGCTGTTGCTGGCAGTGCGCTCAGCGCTGTAATAGAGAGACTGGTAATACCTACATTATTCCTGACACAACGCTTTGCAGCTGAACAATACATTTGCCAATTCAATTTATTCAAACAAGTTCCTTGGGAAGACAGCAAAGGAAATCCAGGTGGCAATTACCGAATTCAGACTCTGCCCTGGACTCGGGGAAACAAAGGGGCAAGATATAAGAGAAATAGCAAGTTCTTCTGGAAATCCCACAACCACAGAATCCTATGAGCTTTTAATCATGTGCTTGCTGGTTTTCAGCTGAAAAAACCCTGTGTCATTGGGCAAGGAGACAGAGCAGCACTGCAATTGCTCTGCTGTAGCACTTTGGAATATCTTTACTACAAAAATTAAATGCTTTTTTGTTTTCTTTTGAAAACACGGCAGTATTTGGGCTCCACGGCCCATTGAAGTGACACGTAATTGAAGAATAAGTACATTCAATAGCTACCAAGACTGACAGTGTTGCAAGTCCCCCTGTGTTGCATACTGTCTAACCGTACTGCAGACAGACAGGGTGGAGGTTGCCTACAACCTTAGATGAACTGTCTAACCTGTTCAAAGGTTGGTTAGACACCTTCAGCCACGTGCCAAGTCTCATCAGATCCCAGACCCTCTTTCCCAGCACATCAGCACGGACACAAGCCCGCAGCCCAGCGCTGGTCCCTGTGCCCAGGACGCAGCTCCAGGAACAGCCTCCTGGATGGCTGGAGGGAGAGAAAAACCTGCCGGGAACCTCCACTGCGGCTCTGGATATGCAAGAAGGCAACTTTTGTTGCAGAAGCACAGCTATGGAAAATTCCCTCTTACTAGAGCCTGCAAACCGCATCATCTTCCCATACCCCATTTGCAGTCACGGGGTGACCGCCCCAGATCATGCTTCATCTCTCCATCCCACTCCAAACCTCACAGCCAGCCCCAGGGCAGCTGCAGCGCCTCTCCCAGCAAAGCCATTACACCAGGGATGAATTTGGCCCCAGATGTAGAATCAGGTTAAGCCAAAAGGTGGCAGCATCTTATTCAGTATCGATTTTGCATGAATATTCCTCCTATTAGCCATTTTTCTTTCTAATCATAGAATGTAAGTTTGTAAATTACAGAGGTGGAGAGTAAATGTATTGCAACCTCTGGCAAATTGATATTTTTGCAGCAACAGTAAACTTTTTGTGATGGCAGATAATTGAAGGGAGCAAGCGTCAGATAAAATTCATAAAGATTTGGACCTACCGGAATAAGACAAATGATATTTAATGTTCAGAGTTGTAAAGTAATTACCCTGGGCTCCAATATAATAAATACATAGACACAGTAAATGGAGTTTGGCTGACCAGGTGCCTTTGACGTGGCGCTGCACAGAGCCCTGCAGCAGCCAGGGGGATGGAGAGGGGACAGCCCCCTCAGTACAGAGGGACGCCTCGGGTTGGTGTCACCCCCAGAAATGCCCTTCCTCAGGGGAAGGAAGGAGCAGCCCCCCATGCCTGCAGCAAAGCCCTGCAGCCCCAAGCCCTGCTGCTGGGTGCACAGCCAGGGAGCCATCATCACCCACAGCCCTTCTACATTTCCAAAGGCACAAGAAGCCTTTGGGTACTCAGCTTCATCCGTACATCTCAGCAGTCATCAGCTGCTGCAGGTTTTCCAGAAAACCCACAGCCTCCTGTTCTCATGCTCCAGCCAGCAGACATCACCACCTCACATCAATCGCTCCCCCCAGCACCCAAGAGAGCAGCTGGCAGCTAACAAGGAGGAGGGTGACCCACTCCCTAAGGGCAGTCACTGCCCTTTATCCGGAGGGCACTGACCCCCATGGGGATGGGCATCCCAAAAAGAGCTTGATGCCACTGCCGTGGAACAGCAACACACCTTCCATCTCAGAGAGAGGTTGCAGAGAGACTGCAACACCCAAAACCAGAAGGTACTAGCCCTCACCTACCTGCAACTCCATTTCCCCCAGCTGGAAAAGATCAGGAGATCCTTCTCTTACACTGAGGAACCACCTTGTCTCCCCTTTTATAGCCTGCCTCGATCAGCCCTGTGATGGACCCTTCACCTGCCAGGTCATTTTCATTGCACATACATCATGTCACTGTGCTTCTAGGCACATCCAGAGCTCACAAAAAAAAAAAACGAAAACAAAACAAAAAAGGTTGGCAGTGCCCTATCCCACTTTTCAAAGCAGAATGGCAGTGCAAGCTCCCCTGGCAAGATATGCGCAGCGCTAAAATGCTTTTAATGCAGGCACCTAGCATCGGCGGCTGTTTGGCAAGCGCATCCCAGCCGCCCCACGGTCGGGAAGAAAATGTGCTCAAACGCACGCCGAGCTGGGAGGTCCCAATCCAGCCCTTCTTCAGGGCTCCTCAAACACCATCTCTGAGCAGCTGCCGGGAAACCATAAGCCAACAACAGGCCTTGTTCCTGCTCTGCCACCAGTACTCCTACTGCTAACACGCCTCTGTCCCTTTGAAGAAGTTGCTTAGAAATCCAGCAGCAATTATGCAAGCTTTAGTATTAAAAAATGCACGTGGATCTGAAAGCAAATATGAAGCTGCTGCTGTAACGCTAGCTTTAAGCTGTCTACAGTCCCTAGAAATTCTCAGTGGGATGTTTGAGAAGGATGTATATGTGTTGACAACATTAAATGATCCATGGCTCAAGGACAGAATTGAAACCATAGATCTACTTCGTACAGGCACTGATCACTGGGAGAGTGTTTTTCTTAAACTAACCACGAAAGGCCAGGCACCTCATCCTCCCCAGAAGGGCAGGGAGGGCTCAGGGAACAGAAGGTGCGCACACGCTCGTACCACATCCCGGTGTGTAACAGAGCTCCAGTGAAAAGGGAGAGACACATGGACGCCATCAGCAGGAAAAATGTTATTGTGGCTGCACCATCTTTGAGGGAAATTGAGCATGTCACTTCGGTGCATCACCCTCTTCTCATCACCTCCCAAAGAGGCAGCGCCGCTCGCACACATCCATGCAACATCTGGCGAAAGGGCGAGGAGGGGCAGGGTGCTGCGAGATTCACCGGGGGGAAAATGTGCCTATTCTGCGTTACGTGCCCCAGAGCGCAGCCTCGGATGCCCGTGTGCCTCCGTGCCGCCCGCGGCACTGCAGCAAGCTGTGAGAGTCACCAGCAGCGAGTGCCTCATTCTCAAAAGCTGTAGCCTTTTCCATATGTGAAATTCCCAAGGACAAGGAAAAACCGGCGGACAACAAGGAGGATTAGGTGGTTCCCCAAGGAACACAAGAAACGCTGCAAGATTGTATCATTGCCCATTCCAGTGGGGTAATTAGGCAGTATTTGATGCTGGGAGGATGATTTCTGTTAGGCTATTTTGTGAGCATTAGCCCAGCTATTAACTGTAGGTGGTGGGAAGTCATGTTTCCCCAGTTGCAATAGAGCTAGACCCCTTGAGACTGCAGTCTCCTTGCCCCAAAACCCAGGCCTGCCATGGCCAGCACCCTGCCCCAGGGACGCTCTCTCCTTGCCCTCCCTCCAAACGCTGCTTGCTGATGCTTTCTGGTTCTTGCTGATGCTTTCTGGTTCTTGCTGATGCTTTCTGGTTCTTGCTGCTTCGCAGCGTGCTGCTGCGAGCTGCCTGGGGGGAACCTCCCTCCCTGGCTCTCCTGCTACTCCAACCCCATCACTCTGGTCCCTGACTCAGGTACTGGTTTCCATCATTTCAACTATTACCAAACTAAAGGGTATTTCTTTGCTCCCTCGTTTATGCTGAATGTTTATTTAATAGGCTGGCCAGCTTCAATTAGGTCTGTGATTACTCACAGATGACAGCTCCAGCATAACAATGTTTACTCTCAAACTCTATCTCCAAGTGTAGCCTGTGATATATTTAAGGAGAAGGTATAAACCCATTAATGTTGAAATAGCTCTACCTATGGGAGTGAAGTTTCTTTTTAAACCCAAACAGCTGGCAACTGGGTAAAAATGTACCAGGGATATCAACCCCCTTCACCTGGAGATTTAGTTACCCCAGTGAAGACCTCAGGTGGTTGAGTTCTTCAGATGTCTTTGCCTTATCGCTGACACATGGAATTCCCTGCTATAGGATCTGTATTGTCTAAAAAAAAATTTAACAGCTGTAAGTGCATTTTCTGGTCTGTGTTTGGATGAAACCCGTGGATGATTTGTTCATGAAGCACCACGGCTGGTGGCTGGAAGTGAAATGCAGCATCTTTGGGTCAGATGTGTCCCTAAGGTGCTCGGGGTGCATTGGGAGGAGAATGTATTGCGAACGGAATATCCAAAGTCATCGCATCGATGTGCTTTTGCTTCTCGGGAAATGTCAATGGGAGTTCCTGGTCTCCCTGGTGCTGAAAGTTGCATTTTTAGACCCCAGAGTCTATGCCCTGGTAGGGGGCCCAGCCTGGCTGCCCCTACAAGCTTTGCACCCCAAACGTTAGCTGGGCGAGAGCTACAGTACTAGGGAGTGGGGAGAGGTGGCTTTGGGGTGGCTCAGAGGCAGAGGATGGCTCTCCCCAATCCCACCACCCCCTGTCCAGCCAAGGGGGCTGGGCTGGCTGTGCAAAAGGGTCCCAAGGAGAGAGTCCTGCCTTTCTTGTAGTATCTTACGGCAAAAACAGCCTCCATGCATCCCTGCAGGTTAATCAGCTGCTTGGAGTCTAATTAGTGCCAAACGCTCTTATCAAGAAGACATGGCTGGGTGCGAAGCCAGGCGCGCCAACGGCCGGGTGCACCAGCCGGCAAGTCCAGCTCCTGCCCAGGACACAGGCTGGTCCTTCTCTGAGCCCTCCAGACCCACTGCGATGACCCCAGTCTGGCCATCGCCCCGGAGAGGCAACTGAAAGCGAAGGTTTAGGAGGAATAGGAAACTTCCTGGCTTTAATTTGCTGAACTCTTTTGTTTCAACCACATTTAATATCTTAGAAATTATGAGTCGCAGGGACCTGGGTGAGCTGAAGGAGAAGGCGTGATCTGTGAGGCCAATTAATAGGCCGATAGCACATAGTGAAACGGGAGCCCCTCGGGGGAGGCCAAGGTTACATAAATAAGTGCGTGAAGGAGCTGCACTGAATCTGCAGACACTCAGCCACTAGTGATGCCCCTTTGAGTCTGGGAAAATTAAATATAAATAATAAATGTTTAACCACACAGCAAATAAATACAATGAGGCACCTTTAAAAATTATACTAATAAACAGCAAGCTGTTGTCCTTCTGCCCAGGGTGGCTGAGCATCTTCTGCATATCGGAGACAAAGAGCACAATGGAGGGGCTGTGTTTGGGGGGCTCTGCTCCACCGGCTTGTCTTCACCCCCACTCTGCCGTCCTTGTGATGAACCCCAGGACAGCATGGAACAAAACACCCGGCAAAACTGGAAACAGTGCCAAGCTCACCCAGTGAATGTCAGGGTGCCCGGACCAGATGCAGCTCACCTCTGCCTGCCTGATCCCAATAGGCTTCTTCTGGGAACCTGGGGGCAGGATCAGGGCTTGGGTCTCGGAGGAGAAGCCCAGATGCTCCTTGTGATGATACAAATGTTCAACGTGAGCTGCGAGGTCCCCAGAACGGCTCTGTGTCAGCACTCACTTTACAGTAAAAGCTCTGGTTCTCGGCTTCCCTGTTTTACTGCTTCCTTGGAAGAAGGGGAAAAATGAAATGGAGATATAAAAAATAAAGGGGTCATTTATAGTTAAGCACATTAGGATGGGAGTGAGAGAATAAAGCAGTGAGAATGGCTCAGCTGGGGGCGTACAGGGACTTGTTCTCTGGTACTAGCATGGTCTTTACTAGGTCGCTTGAACCTTTTGCGCTCTGCTGCAGAGCTCAGACCTGGGCTGTATATCACCAGACTTGCCGTGGCATGCTGCGGATAAGCCCCTAACTATCCCCAAACCCAGGCTGCTCCCACTTGTGCCAGGAGTTATAGTTTATGGGTGACTTCTATAGGCAGCCAAAGCAACCGGTCCAAAACCGAGGGGTGCTGGGCGGTGCAGCAGAGAGCACAGGATTAAATGCCTGTCAAGTCCCTTTCCTATGATGCAATTTCATTTCTCCCCAAATTCTGCAGGGCAAAAGGCCTTCCTTGCTCTGATTATACATTCCCGGGCAGTTTAATTATAGTCTTCAGCTTCTTAAACACTTGCACAATAAACCCACAGAGAGCTGCCATCCCACTATAGTTAGTTATCGGTTTCTTTTCTTCCCAGCCCCTGGGATTTGGTTCCACATTTACTAGAGAGCAGTGGAGCCAAACTTTCCGTGGGGCTCTGCTGACTGTCGCTGGGGGACTTGTGCTGGGGCTAAATGTGTCCCCCAGGTTGGGTTGACTCCATGGCAGCTGACACTGGTGTTTGGGTTTCTTTAGACCCATGGCCTCTGCTCACCTCTGGTTTTGACGGGCCCCCGTGCCTGCACTGAGCCCCCACACCTCACTGGTCTCTTACAGCTTCAGATTCCCACTTAGGAGCCACTGTAACCTGCTCTTAGCAAAACCCAGGTCCTGGACATGCCACCACGTGTAGGAAACACCTGATTCTGGTGGCAAATGTAGCACCCAGAGCTCAGTGCTGGTTTTGACACTCGAGCACAGACACAAATATTCTCCAGCCTTTACATCCTTTCTCCATTTTGACTCATGGCTTCATTAGACTAATTTGTTTCCAGGTTGGAGGATGAATAATGAGCCTCAGCCTGTGGATGCATAATTAAGTTTTGATAGTGAATGTTTTTATCTAACCTTGTTTTCATTTTTATCCTCAGTACCTGAATTACAAGTTAGAGATTTAGGGCTGCAGGTTTGCCTTTGCATTAAACCCAGACCTGTACACCTACACGGGGTGCAACAGTGCTCTGTCACCTCCCAGGACAGTGCCCAACGGTGATACCATGGGGTGTCGTTTCAGTCAGGTCTAGTCATCAGGGATGTTAAGGGAAAGAGAAATAGTTAATAACAAAATGGCTTTTCCCTTACAACACTCCCCGCCAGCTCCCTAGTCCGTGCGGGGTCTGTACACTGATAACTCCTCCCCAATGGGATGGCACATCCCAACGGCAAAGGTCACCTGGAGCATCTTGGTGGGTCCCGTGATCCTGCTGCATTTCCTAATGTGGTATCCAAACTCCGGGTGGCTTTTTTTGGTTCCCTCAGATGTAGTTGGCTTTGTTTCTATGATTATAATACCTGTCTGCGAATTCCCCAGACTGTCCCCGTCCCCCCGTGCCCTGCGAGTGCCTCCTCGGCATTATATGGCCATTAAGGTCTCCGTGCCCTGGGTCTCTCCTCTTGCCAGTGATTTTCTCCAGCCTTCCCATTGTTGTTCTTTTCAGCTCTGCAGGGTTTCCATCAGGCTTTTCCGCTGATCTTTTTGGCCTCTCACTGCTTCTACCATTGTCAGGAGGGTTTTCTGTAATTCCCTGTCTACGGGGGTGGTTTTAGGGATAAGAAACCAGAGCAATTGCTTGGAACCTAAAGGATGCTCTCCAGGCTAAGGTAGGGAGCAGAGCACATCTCGCAGCCTCCGCTCCTGCTCCGGGTGGGAGCCAAAGCGCTGTGGTGGCAGGCGAGGAGCCCGAGCAGGTACTTAGTACAAATGTTAATAGCGTCATTGTTTATACTGTAGGATTGGAAAGGGTCTCCTGGGTCATCTGGGGCATTGCCCTTCAGTAACTCAGTCCGTGCTCAAACTATCCCAAGGGTATTTTTAGTCGATTCATGAATCCTTTTAGGAATTCGGCCCGGCGACCTCCGTCAGAAAACGATTCTTTTGCCTAATTGACTTCACTTTCTGCATGCCCTGTTTTAATGCCGCCTTTAAAGTTTGAGGCTTTTTCTTCCTCGCACAGTATCATCCACTGCTCAATTTCAGTAGCTTTTTTCTCCTATTCCTGCTTTTTTATCTGTGTTACAGTTGCTTCCATGGCGCTCGCTGACAAAGCCCCCTCTCCCGCAGGGCTGAGCCCCTCTGTGCATGCTGAGATGGGCTCCACCAGGAGACTAGACAAGGGGACAAGGGTGGGAGATGACCCAAAGAGTCACCTTTACCCACGTAAACCTCCAGCAGCGAGCTGAGAACAGAGTGGCAGGGGCTGGTTACCTCTCGGCTCCCACCATGCTGCTGTTCGGAGGGTCCCCATTTTCTTTGACGTCTTCAACTTTAACTACTATCAAAATAACAACAGACAGTGAAGGAAAAGAAGGAGGATTGAACAGTGGGGATTGTTACCAATTTTTTCTCGGTCGTTGCTGTTCTTCTATTTAGATCCACTGCTCTGTGCCGTGTCATCACTCCATTATTATTTGCAACAGAGCCAATTTTGAGCATGTCACGAGGAAATTTTTTTTGAGACAAGGTTGCGGGAAAGGCAATAAAGACACAAGTCAAGGGGCTGCTACCAACATGCATCGCCCAGTGGGAGCAGTTGCATGCCTGCACTCACCCTCGCTGCCCAGGGTCACTGTCCCTGCAGACCTGCCTGCTGTTGGCTTGTGTGGTTGCTCCCTAATCAGCTTCAGCAGGATGAGCTGAAGTTAAACAGAAGCTTTCGGTAATCTGGTCCGTTCAGTGTGTGTTATGGAGCATCCTCAGGAGCACACACATGGGAGTGTAACCTCCAGCATGGGGTAGCATGGGGCAGTAGTGCTTCTGCTGGCACCAGCCCCTCGTTGACCTGTTCTCCATCCATTTTCCTTTCTACCTTCTCCAGTTTTGGTGAAAGGAGAAGGTGGGCAACAGCTCGCATCTCCCTATGATGCACGACTTTGATTCAGCTGTGAACTTAGCAGAAGATTTACCCGGGGAATGGCTTTGTGTGTGCAGCTTTTCTTAATGAAGAGACAAGGAAGGATGAAGCCTAGAGCAGGGAACTTGAGCTAGCTGGTCAGACTGGAGCTTGAACAACCTACATGAATCCTTGGGATCAGCCAGGCAGAATTTCTTTTAAATAAGATATGCAAAAGTGCAAGCTTCAGAAGACAATTTCTTTTTTCCCAGCAATGCTATGTTTTAGAGAAAAAAATAACTGTAAAATGAAGATGGTCTGATTTGATGAAGTCAGCAAAGCTGTAGGCAGGACGAAGACCATGCTTTCCACATCAGTCTCCAATTCATCATCAGAGCCAGCTGGTAAATATTTGCTGCTTCTAGTGATCAGCTGAAAGGTTCCTCCCTTCCCACAATAGTATTATCTTTGCAAATTACTTTTATTCAAGTGAAAAACAAAAACCAAAGTCCTGACTGTTTTTAACTGAAAACAAAGAAAAAAAAAAAAGGAAAAGGATTTACAAGAATAAAAGCGTGGACTGTGCTTCGAATAAGTACTTTATAATTTTCACCCAAATAGTTTGATACTTAAAAAACTCTGCTAAGAGAGTATTTTTGTGTAACTGTATCTATCCTCTGCTTGGCAAATTGATCATACCAAGCGGATTCACAGGGCAGAGGTGAGCAGGTCTTAACCCTTCCTCCTCCTCCAGCAGAAACCAAAGACTTTGCCATGCCACATGATACAACCACGATTTGGGGCGTTTGCATGGGACTAGACACCTCAAGGCAAACCCGGGAGTGCATGGATAGATCCAAGTGTTGCAAGCGACTCACAACATTTGGGAAAACAAACCAGGTTGAGCACGGGGCAGCACGGGGACAGAGCTCAGAGAGGTCCTGGGACCTCCATCCTTGGGGGATGCTCAGCTCCACCGCACGGGGCCATGGACAGCCTGGCTTGACTCTGAACTTAGCCTTCCCCGGAGCAGAGGTTTGACCGGAGCCCTCCAGATGCTGCTTCCAGCCCCCACGTTTCTGGGGTACTGTGATGCTTCCATGTCTTTGTCCCAGCACAGTCTCCTTGTGGGCCACCAGCGAGTCATTGCAGGTGGACCCTGCGGCATTTGGTCTCCAAACAGGACCGGGGCTGGGCTCCCACGAGGGCAGCTCTCCCCACCCAGCCCAAGCTCCTTCCCCCAGCTATCACTAATACGCGCTTCTCAAAACACCTCAAGTTTTTCTTGAGGCGGAAGGGAGTATTAAAAGCCTTTCCAAATTGTACAGAGGCCTTTGTTATTTTAAGAGACTTTCACTTTCCCCTTCTCCGTTTGACTTTGTTACCTGATGCTCGAGGAATGCATTTTCCCCTCTATTAAATGTTTTAACCGCGTACGAGTTCCATCTTAACGTTAGCATCTTTAATAGTAGAATATTACCATATTAATTGCTATTGTGAACCAGAAGATACTTATATCATCCAGGCTTTCATTGCCGTCATGGAGGGATTTTTCCTACCGAGTCAAAAGTGACCACTTTCCTTAATCCCCTGTTTAAAAGCCCTGCGATTCCTCCTGACATGCCTAGGACGAGGGTGGGCAGCGTTTTCCCAGGGACAAACTTGGAATTAAAGCCATTAATTTCCCAAGGAGCGGCAGCCCCTTCCCAACCTGCTGCGGGTTTCTCGGCGGTCGGGTGGTGGGGCAGTTAGTTTTTAAGCAATTAAGAGACAGCCACCCCCCCACCCCCGGGCCTCCCCTGCCCGTGGCGGGGAAGGGAGGACAAGGGGGAATTAGCCGGGAGAACAATAGGGATTCAATAAAGCCCGGATCAGGTTGCAGCCCTTTTGTCGCCGGGACTCGTGCCGGGGGTTAATGGGGCAGAAGGAGATGGGAGCGGGGCGGCAGCAAGGCTGGGACACAAAGGCCAAAACACAGGAGCTCCGAGGGGGACAGATGGGGACAGGGGAGGAGGCGGGGGGGGGGGGGCACTGGGAGGGAAGGGGCTCCAGCGATGAGCAGAGAGTGGGGGCGCGGGGGGACACCCAATCCCTGCGGGTCTCCCCGCCCCGTCCTGTTGGTCCCCTCCCTTTCCCCGCAGGTCCCCTCCATCCTAGTTGGTCCCCCACCCCATCGGCTGCCCCCAGCCTGCATGTGTGCGTGTCCCCCCCCCCCTTCCTCCCTCCCGGCTGGTCCTCTCCGGGCGCATCCCAGCATCTTTGGAGCCTGTAATAAATGAACCCGCCGCTCGCCCCGCGGGGGGCTCGGGCCGGGGGGAGCCGCGGGCGGGGCGCCCCCGCGGGCTTCCACCGCTGCCCCGGGAAACTCGGGGCCCCCCCTCCCCAAAGCTGGGCTCCGGGGGGCCGGGGCTGCAGGGCTGCGGGCAGCCCCTAGCAGGCGCTGCCTGCCCTCCGAGCGCGCACAATGCAGCCCGGTGCTGGTTAATTAACGTGCAAATCGCGTAGATTAAACGACTCTAAATAATTAGCCACAGATCCTATAAACAGGATAACATATTTAATTAAGCGGCGATGTAGATTTTGGAAACAGTTAATGCATTTTTTTTGGAAGGGATGCTTCGATCTGCCTTTTCCCCTCCAACTTCAAGCGGCGGCCGAGCCCGGGCCGCGGGGGGGGGTGCTGGGGCCGGGCCGGGGGCTCCGGGCGCGGCTCCCCCGGTGGCCCCGGGCCGACTCCCCGCCTGCGGCCCCGCACCGGGGCCGGGGGATCACGGGGGGGGGGGCGGGAGTGGTCGCGGGGGGGTGGGGAGAAGGTAAGTGAAAATAAAATCCAATTTCATTATATCAATCAAATTTAATTGGCAATTTGTATAAGCAATGA